>NC_141685.1:565413923-566613923 GCF_964263255.1 Lissotriton vulgaris
GGTGGGGGTAGAGCTCCATCTTGCTGGGGTGTGGGACAGGGGGCCTGGTGGGAATAGTAGTGCAGGCCTCCCTCCCATATACAGGCCTCCCAGAGAGGATGGCTACCTACCTGTTAGTTTGTTTGGTAAAGAATGCAATGGCTTCCATGAGCTCCTGGGTGGTGTGGGGGGGGAGGGCTCCATCTTGCTGCGGTGTGGGACAGGTAGCATGGTGGGAGTAGTAGTGCATGCCTCCCTCCCACATACAGGCCTCTCAGAGAGGATGGATACCTACCTGTAAGGTGAGGGTGAAGAATGCAATGGCTTCCATGTGCTCCTGGGTGGGGTGGGGGTAGAGCTCCATCTTGCTGGGGTGTGGGACAGGGGGCCTGGTGGGAGCAGTAGTGAAGGCCTCCCTCCCACATGCAGGCCTCCCAGTGAGGATGGCTACCTACCTGTTAGTTTGTTTGGTGGAGAATGCAATGGCTTCCATGTGCTCCTGGGTGGTGTGGGGGGAGGGCTCCATCTTGCTGGGGGTGGGATAGGGGGCATGGTGGGAGTAGTAGTGCAGACCTCCCTCCCTCATACCTGCCTCCCAGAGGAGATGGCTGCCTACCTGTTAGTTTGTTTGGTGGAGAATGGAATGGCTTCCATGTGTTCCTGGGTGGTGTGGGGGGGCTCCATCTTGCTGGTGTGTGGGACTGGGGGCATGATGGGAGTAGTAGTGCAGGCGTCCCTCCCACATACACGCCTTCCAGAGGAGATGGCTACCCACCTGTTAGTTTGTTTGGTGAGCAATGCAATGGCTTCCATGTGCTCCTGGGTGGTGTGGGGGAGGGCTCCATCTTGCTGGGGTGTAGGACAGGGGGCATGGTGGGAGTAGTAGTTCTGACCTCTCTCCCACATATGGGCCTCCCAGAGAGGATGGCTACCTACCTGTAAGGTGAGGGTGGAGAATGAAATGGCGTCCATGTGCTCCTGGGTGATGTGGGGGGAGGGCTTCATCTTAATGGGGTGTGGGACAGGGGGCATAGTGGGAGTAGTAGTGCAGGCCTCCCTCCCACATACAGGCCTCCCAGAGGAGATGGCTACCTACCTGTTAGTTTGTTTGGTAAAGAATGCAATGGCTTCCATGTGCTCCTGGGTGGTGTGGAGGGAGGGCTCCATCTTGCTGCGGTATGGGACAGGGGGCATGGTGGGAGTAGTAGTGCTGGCCTCCCTCCCACCTACAGGCCTCCCAGAGAGGATGGCTAGCTACCTGTAAGGAGAGGGTGGAGAATGCAATGGCTTCCATGTGCTCCTGGGTAGTGTGGGGGAGGGCTCCATCTTGCTGGGGTGTTGGACAGGGGGCATGATGGGAGTAGTAGTGCTGGCCTCCCTCCCACATACAGGCCTCCCAGAGAGGATGGCTACCTACCTGTAAGGGGATGGTGGAGAATGCAGTGGCTTCCATGTGTTCCTGGGTGGTGTGGGGGGCTCCATCTTGATGGGGTGTGGGACAGGGGGCATGGTGGGAGTAGTAATGCAGGCAGACTGTGCCCATGCTCCCATGGTTATATTGCTAGCTACATTTAGGGTACATAGGAGTGGGTGTCTGTTGGATCTGTGAGACAGGTTTTTGTGGGTGTGTGTTGCAGATGGATGTGATTTGTGTGGTGTGGTGTGTGTTTTTAGATGTGCAAAACAGTACACATCAGTGTGTTGGATTACTTTTGTTTGTAGTTACCAGCCTCCACTCCCCTGGATACTCCTGCGAGACTCTCAGGATGCAGTATGGCAGGCACCTTCTCATTCCATGCTGTGAATGTTTTCTGTGGGATGGGAGGGCCACTGCCAGTCCGGTTAGCCAGCTCCCAGTTCTTGCTCCTCCTCTCTTTGACAACCCTCTTGAGATCATGCCACCGCTTCATGATCTCCTTCTTGGATCACGGGGTGGACCCTACTGCATTAACACTTTGTACTATCCTTTCACACATTTGAGTCCTTGTGGCTAATGGTGTCTGTTGGACCAGGCTGCCAAACAGTTGTGGTTCCACTCTGACTATCTGATTTACCACGACTGTCAACTCACTCGCTGTGAATTTGGGCATTTTCTGTGATGCCATGGTGTGTGATGTCTGAAGTGTTTGTGGGTGCCAGGGTGTGGGTGGTGGGTGTGGTATTTTTGTGTGAGGTGTTTTATGTGCTGGGGGATTGTTGGTGCTGGTGTGATGGTGGTGGTGGTGGTAGGTGTGCTGTGTTCTCTTGCCTCTCCTGTCAGATCTGGTTTATGCCCTTCTCTTCTGGAGTGTTGCAAAGGATTGTGGTCAGTGAAGGGGCTGGTTTTATGCACTGTGGTTTGGGTGTGTCCACATGGGATTGTGCTGTCAGGAGTGTTGTGGGGGTTGTCCTGGGAATTGTAGGTTTCAGTTTGGCATTTGGCCTTTTCATTTGTTTCTGTTTTGTGTATTTGGGGGGCATGGCAACTTTGGTTTGTGCAATATTTGGCATTGTGGCAGTGTTTTTGCTTTGGACTGCCATGTTTTTCATATATCGTCCGCTGCGGTAACTATGCTGCAGCTCTTCCGCTGTCTCTCACAATCCCTCTTGTATGCGACAGCGGCTGTGGGAAACAGCGGATCGTACCGCAGAACCATCGGGATATACTAATTTCCCCTGCAGTGTTTCTGCTATGCTTGCGGTGGGTTGTAGCTTTTCTGCTGCATTTCCGACTGCCACGGTCGGTTTTTGCACGTCACCGCCCATGTCCGGTGGTTTTGGTTGGTCCCCTACTGCCGCGGTCGGTCTTTTTTTGCGGTTGTTCCTAATTTGACCGCCGGTTTCCCCACGGTCCCGGCGGGCGTTTGTATGGCGGTCGGGGTAGTTTTCTGCCCATCATCCTGATGGGGCCCTATATGTTCCAACGCAAGCACTGCACTCCGCAGATCTGCATCTGGCCTGTACACCTAGGGTGCGCAGGAGCAGAGCGGGGGGGTGCTCATTTAGGTCCCTGGCCCCAGTCCTTTGAAACTCTCTTCCAATGACGGCGTGCAGCACAAAAAATCATTGGGCATTCAGAAAACAGATTAAAACCTGTCTGTTCTCCTCCATCTAGCTGGGAGGCGCCAGCGCACTGCGCTCCTGCTACCGGGCTTTTAGAAAATAGGTATTTCTTGTCTGTCTTTCCATCTGGCTATCTGTTGCCATCAATTGCTTCTCGTCCCCAAGCACTGGGACGCACTGTTGCTGAGGCAGCCATGCGATATATAAGCATTTTTTAACGTAACATAACAAACAACACAATCATAGGAAACGTGAATGACTTTAGAGGGGTAGGATTTACTATACCCAATCCAGTCTGTTCAACAGTAGGGAACGCATTGGAATTCGGAGGGGTAAGATATACTATTCCCACTCTAGTCTGTGCAACAGTGGTGAAAGCGTTGGACTACAGAGGGGTTAAATTTGCTATTCCAAATCCAGTATAAGCAACAGTTGGTAAAGTACTTCACTTTAAATACAGTACAATTTTAAAATAACCTTAGTAATTTAGAACATAAATAAAACTCTTAATATAAAAATCATTAATGAACCAAAAATATAGATAATATTTTAAAAAAATAAACAATTTACATGATTATTAAACACTTTAATAACTGATTAATAATTAAAAAATGTAATTCATTACTTAATTAACTTTCCACAATATACCCCTGCAAACCTAGTAGCCCACACTTAAAATATACCTAAAATAAACATAAAACAATGTATATACTTGATAATCATGTTTCTAATGAATTAACAATGAGTAATTATTTGTTAATTAATTATTACTTAATTAACTTTGCACCATATGCCTCTACAAACCTAGCAACCGGCGCCTAAAATATAACAAAAATTATTCAGTTTAACATAATGTCCATTATTAAATATCAATCTAATAATTAATGATAAATACTTAATTGTTAATAAATTATGTTTAACTTCCCACCCTATATCCCTACAAACCCAACAGTCCACAGCTAAAATATAACTAAAATATAAAGTTACTAGACAATTTGCATATTATTAATTATTTAGTAATTAATTCAAACTTTATTTACTTCCCATATATGCCTCTAGAAGCCCTGCAGCCACATCTAAAATATAATGAAAATTTTATAGAATTATTACACAATTCACATGATTATTAATCAATTAAATCATTAGTAATAAATAAATGGTAATTAATTATTACTTAATTATCTTCCCATCCTATTACCCTACAAACTCAGCATCCCGCACCTAAAATATAACTAAAAAAATATAATCATTACACAATTTACAGAATTAATACATCATTAATTATTTCCTAATTCACTTACCACTTATACCCTTGCAAATCTAGCAACCCATTACAACACTATAAATTACAATTAGCAATTAAATACAAAATTATAGATCACTTAAAATTATAAACTATATTAAAAATATTATTAACAATTATTGAAACATTAATAACACAGGAAACTGATCAAATGAACTAACACACGTTAGGGAAATTAAAAAACAATCTTTTTTGCAACTATATTAATCAAAACAATATTAACAACAATGATAGTCTTAACAAGGATATTACTTACCTGAGAGCAACAATATTTGTACAACAATAACTCTGCATCAGGATATGTTTGTATCACAACATTTTCTTTCACTATACTTCTGTCTCCCGATATCTACAGCAAATATTTTGTCTAAATACCTCCTTAATATGGCCAGGAAAAGGTTGGAGCTTTTGAAAAGGGACAATAATCTCACATAGGTAAAATTAATTCTGTATGAATGTGTTCTCATGTATACACAGAATACCATGCTTTATTTACAGATATAAGGGTAAAACATTTTAGGAAAGATACAACTTAACCAGAGACATAAAATACAACATCATTTTAGGCAACCAATAGGATAATTCAGGTATGAGTGTGTACTATTAAGTTTAAAAAGAAAAGTAAACTGTGGATAAAGGTGTAAAGTCGTGCTGGGGCTAACTAATGTGCGACTCTCTCAATCAGATGACTTTGAGGGTAATCACCCCTAGAAAAAGACATCTCCAGACCTAAAGAGGGCCTTCCATGCAGACACCGAAGCCTTGGCATTTTCCATGTTTCTTTTCTTTTATTTGAACTGCTTTCCCCCTGTTCTCTCCTGAAAAGTAACAGCAGAATAGCAGTTTGGTGAAATTTTGCTCAACTCCTGCCAGCATCAAGACTAGTGGTAAGTTGACTAAGGTTCTGACACTTCACTGTGAATATTTATGCGGTGTTCTTTTTCTATCAAAGCTTGATCTCTTCTCACTCGTTCACGCGCTTCTTTCTCCCACATTCATACACAGTCAAACATATCCTGTCTACTTTTACGTTTAAATATACAATCCCTCGGATACACCATTAGCACCTTCGTAGGAGATATCATCCTCCACTGGAATGACACTACAAAATTGGCAACGAGCTGGGCAACTTTGACCAGGCTTCTTAAGGGAAATGAACCCCTTGGACGCTCATGACGAGCTCAGCTCATCATGAGCCACGGGGCTCGTGTGCTCATGACGAGCTGAGCTCATCATGACCGTTGGAACGCTCACACGCTGGGCTAATTCATCTGCATGGCGAGCGTTCTAAGGAAACGGGTGTGGTCATGATGAGCTCAGCTCGTCATGAGCACGCGACCACCGTGGCTCATGATGAGCGGAGCTCGTCATGAGTACCAGGGCACTGTGCGCGCCCCCATCCCCCCAGCACAGTGGGGGAATGAGCCCCGCATGCAAGGGGTTAATCAGGTACTGTGTTTATTTTTCTAACGGGGCATACGAATGCACTTTCCCTTATCGTTTCTGCAGTGCTACTTGTATCTGGAGCTGGTTGTCCAATGTTCTCTATTTGGCACATTTTGGGATGGAATTTAAATTCAGGCCATCTTTGGTGTTTCCCATGTAGATTCCTTTTGCCTGTTGTAGCAGCACGCCAGCATTTGTATTCTCTTGTGCTCTGATGAGGGCACTGCTTTGCTCTGCATGTGGAACATCACATGCTTCACTTTCAGCTGAGCGCATTTCTTTGTTTTGCACATGGGACTTTGGAAAACCATCGGCTGTTTCTGAGCGCACCTCTTCACTCCCTCATAGAGGTCTGGTGATTCCCGGAAGCTCTGTCAGTGGGCTCCTCTGGCTTGTGGCGCCCCATTTATAGATACTACTTCCTGTCAGCTCTTCAATGAGTAGCACCATCTGCTGTTTTCAAGCAGCACTTTTGACTATCGGATCTACTGCCCTCACATTCAAACATCTACACCAATCACTAAAACCAAGGAGCTACAGGCTATTAAAGCAATTAAAGCACAATTGCTGAAAATGTTCATCTTCCTAAAAGAGAAGAGGTACACTCAGCTCTAGAAGTACATCAACAATCTCAGTAATTTTAGCCAGACAAAGGAGCACAGAGAGGCTGATCGGGAGTGGGTCAACTACGTTTAGCATTATATTCTAATAACCTTGGCTCAGAAAGCACACCACCCTATCCAACCCCCTACTATACACTGCTGGGACCTGCAAGCCACTTTTATCTTGGACACTATTAAAAAAATTAGGAATGACGGAGCGTCGGGACCCAACAGGATCCCTGCAGCTGTTTTTAAATCAGCACAAATTTTCTGGGCTAGGTTGCGCACACCGATTTTCAACTACGCCTTTGTCACCACAAGGAGTCCATCATCTTGGAAAGGATCAATTCTTATTCCAATACATAAAAAGGGAGATTGTCGAACTTGGCTAATTACTGGCTCATTGCTCTACTAGACCTCAATACAAAAGGCTACGCCCAAATTCTATTGGAAGAGTTGGAAGCCTGGGTATCTGAAAACAGCAGTCTTCTATCAATCAAGATTCAGTTCATAAAATTCCACTATGGACAACATTATAGCACTGGAATATTTGTTGTGCCGAGTAACACAGCACAAGTAACCCCCTTTATTCAGCTGCTTCATTAACTATAGAGCAGCATTTGACCGAGTGGATCGGGGAACACTGTGGGAGAAATGAACTGCCTGAGGAACCCCCACCTTCTCAATGCCATAATTTCCCTATATCAGGGGACCTGGGTCCGGATAAAAGCTAGCAACTGCTAAAGTGCTAACCAACAACGGTCTGAAGTAAAGCTAGGTGCTGGCCCCTCTTCTTTTTAATCTGGGCAAAACATTGAAAGGTGCCAGTCTCCTAACTCCACGTCTGCGGAAGTTGTGTCTACAAATTCTGCAGTGCACTGACAATATTGCAATCATGGATCACTCCATAATTGGCCTACAGAGAGCCTTCAAGGCCCTCCAGAGAGCCCTCAATGCCCTCCATAGGTACAGCCAAGCGAATAAACTCTTGGTGAATCAGGGAAAGACCAACATTGTCATCTTTGGTAAATACCCATGCAAGAAACTAGCCCAAAGACAAATGACTCCTACACCCTGGGAAAAGCCCAGCCCTATTTTCAGTAGCTATTGTCAGCCCAGGCACAAAAGCAAATCACCTGTATAAGACTTCTTGTGCTGCCTATCGCAGATTTCAACCCAGCCTGGGCACAGAGAAATGCGGTAACATCCTGCTGATTGTACAGCTCCAACAGAGAATCTTGGTTTCATTTGCTGTGCTGCTGCCCCGATGTCGTCTGTTAGCTCCCTTATGCTGTGCAAATGGCATCAGACATTGCAGAGAAGCTTTGGACCTGTGTTTCTCCACCAACACATCACAGACTGTGGCTAGGTTGCGGAAATTCATAGATGCCATACGATCATCACTACTTAATGCTAAAATAAGGTGAGAAGGGACCAGACACTGCAGAGAAGCATCAGTTCAATTTCCCTCTATAAATCAGATCCAGGTTCTGGCCAGCTTGAGAAATCCACAGTCAGAACTCAAACCGCAGGCCGAGGGATTATGAAATGCCCACACTCCTTTCTACTCAAGCCCTTCAAATCTGATATCAAACCCGTAAGATAACAATGGTCAAGCTACAAGACACTTTCGATGCTATAATATATGGAATGGTTCAAGTCTCCCAAATGTTCCCTGACGGACAAGTTCAAGAGCAACAAGGATCCATGAGCATTAGAGCTAGAGCTTACAATGTTTTTGTAAATCCGTTCAGCAATTCTACTATAACTTTTTAAAAGCTTATAGATCATAATATTCAATGTCATTTATAAACATTTCCCAGTATGGTATGAAGGAAACTGCTGTCTTTTTAAGTATACATGTAATGATTTTAAGTACCATCCGAGCAGGGTCACAACGGACAAGTTACAAGACATTTAAATGTGGTAGCATATGGACTGGCCATAGTCACTCAAAGGTTTCCTGACGCTCAAGTTCAAGAACAGTAAGGAACCACAAACAGTGGAGCTAGCATTCACAATGTTTTATCACAAGGAATTTGAAAGCCGTTCATCAATGCTGCTATAATCTTTTAATAAAATCTTATACATTTTTTCGTTTATGTAATTTATCAACATTCCCCAGTACGGTATACAAGAAATTGTGCCCATTGATGTTGGTGGTACCATATGGACTGGCCATAGTCTCTCAAAGGTTTCCTGATGGTCAAGTTCAAGAACAGTAAGGAACAACATACAGTAGACCTAGCATTCACAAAGTTTTATCACAAGTAATTTGAAAGCCGTTCATCAATGCTGCTATAATCTTTTAATAAAATCTTATAAATTGTATTATTTTATGTCATTTATCAACATTTCCCAGTATGGTATACAAGAAATTGTGCCCTTTAATGTTTACATGTAATGATTTTAAGTAATTGAACATGAATACAAACAACTTACTACTGCCATCTTCTGTTCAACCACAGTGATACACACAATGTCATCTGCTGGCGTACTACAGTGATCTGCACACTGCTTATATTTGAATAACGTTATTTTATTTTTATTTTTACAACGTACTTCACAATTTCTTTTTTCTCCACCGTGTTTAGCAATTTGCCTAACTTGTGCCTACTTTTCAGGTGGACTATTTCATTATATCTTATTTACCATGATGCAGGTGGTTACACAAATAGCTCCATTCCTGCAGGATCCTGGAAATGCTCATTTGAAATGACGATATTTGGTTTAGGTCATTCAGTGTATATTTAGGGGCTTATTGACTGTTTGAAATTCAAAACAGATAGGAAAATAAATTTACTTTATTATTATCTAGGCATAGAAGGCCAAAATGTATTTGCCAATCTACCTCATATGTGTGTAGTGCAGATGAAAAATATGATGAGTTTGAGGTCGCTGTCAAACAGTCAAAAATGTTGTTTGAAGGAAAGGTTAATATAGTAGTGCGTCATGTACAGCCTGCCAATGAATCTATTGTCTAATATGTTACAGCCTTAAAAGTATTGACAGCATACTGTGATTTTGAATGTTTCACTTCACAACTTATTCAAGACCAAATTGTGTCCAGATGTTATTCCCAAAAAATAAAACAGAGCATGTTAGCTTGTAAGAATCCGGCTCTTAATGAAGTGATAGATATCGCAAAAAGTATTGTATCATCACTTAAGGATGCCAAGCAGTTGGAGCATGACAATTCCTTGAGTTGTGCAGCAAACGTGCCTCAGGTTAATTCTCACAATTACCGGTCACAGGTTAATTCAAGAGATAAACAGTCAGTTTCACAATATTCTAGTCTCAGTGTAAATAGAGGAAAAGGTCACATTTGCGGTGCAATGAAACACGCATGTTATAGGTGTGGATCTTGAATTCACCTGTCAAATTTTTACAAATGTGCTCTGTCACACAAGTCTAATGGAAATGCAAAGTAATGGGACATTTTGGAAACGTTTGTAGAGGTGGCAAATGAGTAGGAATACGGAGAGTAACTTTTGATGGTAAGAGTGACATTTGTAACAAAGTGGAAGTGTTTGTTTTCTCTGTAGATTGTAATGAGGTCCGGAGCGAACATAGTAACAGCAAGTACTGTGACCTGCACATACCGATTCTAATTGATAGCATTTTAATTCTTTTATTACTGAATTCTTGAGCAAGAATTATGATTATTTCCATTTAAAACTACAAGGAATTTTGAGCAGACAAAGGTCTTCTTCCTCCGGATAGGATTACAACTGCATTTGAAGGGATCAGTACTGATTTGATTTGGTATATTTGGGCCAATATTTGTTTTGAAACTAAAATCATTAAAGAAAAAGTTTATGTAATCCACAAAGGTATTAATGTGTTAGGTTGGTGGCATCAGTTAGACTTGTATTTAATGATTAGACTTGGACATAAATACCCTGTTACTCTTGTCAATTCTGTTACTGGTGTGGATTGGAAAAACAAATTTAAAGGTGTTTTTCAAGACAAAGTAGGTGAAATCAAATATTTTGAACAGAAAACCAAAGTCAAAGAGTATGTTACACTGGTTTCATACAAGTTGCGTAGTGTACCCCATATTGTGTGGGGTGAGCTTTCTGTCATTTTAAGAACCATGCAAGAAAATGCAATTGTTAAACCTGTTGATGGTACTTTGTGGCTTTCCCAAGTGGTGCGGCCTGACATAAAATCTGGAGAGTTGTGATTGTGCATTGATTTCGGAGCTGTAAACGATGCAATTTGGGTAGAGAATTTTACATTGCAGCGCATTGATGACTTTATCAATACTGTAGGTCAGTCCAAGTTGTTTACAAAACTGGATCTATGGTCAGTGTCTCATCAGGTGGAGTTGGTTGAACAATGGCATCATCTCAAGGCTTTTTCGTCACAACTCATGGTGCATTAAAATTTTGTTGCATAGCTGTTGGGATGGCCTCAGCTGCATTTCTTTTTCTGAAATAGATGACAAAAATGTTTAGAAAATGTGCCTAATGTAGTTGTTTTTCATGAAGACATGATTTTTGCAGATTCCAAAGAAATGCACTAGTGTGTGGAGAATGAATTATTCATATTGGAACTCAATGTAGTCACTATGAGAGATGGCAAGTGCATATTTGGAGTGAATGAAGTTTAGTATTTGGGGGATGTTTTAACTTTGAAAGGAGTTAAACCCAGGCCGAGCATCAATCATGGAATTATCAATACACCTCATCCCACTAACAAAGAGCAGCTTAGGTCATGCTTGGGTCTTCGTGAATTTTACTCTAAGTTTATTAGGAATTTTACAGGCATGACTGGATGTTTTAGATTCTTGGTAAAAAAAGAATGCTACCTTTGAGTGGTCATCTTCATGTCAAAAAGTTTTTAAAGATTTAAACAAAGCATTGTGTCAGCTACTTTTCTCCTACCTTATGTTGAAGGGAGGGAGACTTTTGTAACTGTAGTGACAGTGCTTATGGCATGAGTGCTGTTTTATTACAGTTAAATGGCAACAAAGAAGTGGCTGTAGGTTTTGCTTCCAGGAGAGTTAAAGAAATGGAAACAAAATACTCTGTTATAGAAAGGTAAATGTTAGTATGTGTCTGGTGTGTCGAAAATTCAAGGCACACTTCTGGGCTAGGACATTTTGTCTAAGTATAAATCACAGACCACTGGTGAACATTGTATCTGGCAGAAAAATTAAGAAAGCTACAGCCAGGTTGGTCAGATTAACGAACAAATTGTTGGAGTTACATTTTTATGTTGTTGACATTGCAGGAGGTAGAAGTGCTAGAGAAGATATTTTATCTCACATACCTGTGAATGATGATCCTTTTTTGTGAATTGGATGTTCATGAAGAAATTAAAGAATGCATTATAGACAAGGTTGGGGTTGTACTGGTGTGGTCAGACAAAGGGTTATGGCTACCAACTGAGAGAGCATGCAGTATTAAGTCAGGCCATGGAGTTTGTAAAGATTAGATGGCCAATAGAAAAAGTCCTCGGTGTGTGTTTACAGCAACATAGTAAGGTGGCTAATGAATTGACTTTAGAAGTAGGGGATAAAGTGATACCTCTGGGTTGTTTTTGCTAAAGAATCTTACAAACTGGACATGTAGGCATCTAAACGGATTACTGACAGAATATCAAGGAGCAAAATATCAATGAAAAAATATAGAATGGCAGAATATCGACTTCCTATCAACAAACAGGTAAGAACAAAAATAAATCGTAAATATCGTTGTCAATAATATAGTGTGCTAAAATATCAACTTTTTAAAATGTCTTAAAAGTAATATATAATTAATTGAATGATCAATATAATTAAGTAAAACATACGTAAAAATAATTAAAACACGTTAAAATTAATAAATAATAAATAACATGTAAAAACATAACATGCATTTTGTATTACATATATTAACTTAATAATATTAACAATAATTAACATTTTTATTATAAAATATGAAATCATACTTTAAAATATAATTATATATATATATATATATATATATATATATATATATATATATATATATATATATATATACATATATAAAAATATGTATATATATATATATAAACCTATAATATAAATATAAAAATACATTATATATAATAAGTTAAAATATTAAAAGAAATATTTTTTACAAAATAATATTTTACACTACATTAAATATAACATTACTGGAAACATTGCATAGCGTAGGTGATAAAATAACTATTTCCACTCCAACCAGTGGTACGCTAGGGAAAGTGTTGGATAGCGGGTAGGTAAAAATTTCTATTCCCACTCCAGGGAGTGCAACAGTAGGGAAAGTGTTGGATAACGGGAGGGTAAAAATAACTATTCCCACTCCAGCAAGTGCAACAGTAGGGAAAGTGCTGGATAAAGGGTGGAGAAAAATTTATATTCTCACTCCAGTGAGAGCAACAGTAGGGAAAGTGTTGGATAGCGGGTGGGTAAAAATTACTATTCCCACTCCACCGAGTGCAACAGTAGGGAAAGTGTTGGATAGTGGGAGGGTAAAATTACTATTCCCACTCCAGCGAGTGGAACAGTAGGGAAAGTGTTAGATAGCGGGTAGATAAAAATTACTACTTCCACTCCAGTGAGTGCAACAGTAGGGAAAGTGTTGGATAGCGGAAGTGAAAAAATTACTATTCCTACTCCAGTAAGTGCAACAGTGGAGAAAGTGTTGGATAGAGGAAGAGTAAAAACTAGTATTCCCACTCCACCGAGTGCAACAGTAGGGAAAGTGTTGGATAGAGTAGGGGAATAATTTAGTATACCCACTCCTCTCCTGCAATATACTTAACAATAATTAACAAGTAAATATTTTTCCTAAATAAATTTACCTCCTACCATTGTCCCCTATAAATGTCACCTACAATACTGTAAAATAATATTAAATTGACATAATTACTTTAAAATTAATGAATTCACTTCTTAAAATTACCAATAAAATGAATAAATATAAAATCTAAATTAATTCACAAAATTAATGCTATAAAATAACTTTTAATAAGTATAATATATAAAAATAATACAAAATTGCATTAAAACTAAAGTACTTCCTATCATACTCCCCTATCAATCGCATCCCACTCATAAAAAAGTACACAATTAACATATTTACAAATTAAGTATTCATAATTAATATCTAATTCCTAATTAATAAAATAATGTACATAAAATTACATAATTACCAATTATTTTATAATTGTTAATAATCCAGTCATAATTAAATAATAATACATGAATTAACTTAATTAACCTTATAGATGATTCAATACTAAATAAGTAATAAAAAAATTAATTAATTTCAATCTAATTACTTCCCACCTTATTCCCTATAAACCCACAACCCGCTACAGAATTAAATTGCAAAAAAAATAATTAACATATAATTAATTATTTCTAAATATTTCTAGAAAATATATTATAATTAAATTACTTCCCACCCTTTTCCCCTATAAACCCACAACACGCTACGGATTTAATGCCCAGATGCATCAAAGAAAATTGCATTCGCAAACGGTGCGATTCGCAAAAATTGTCCATTTGCGAATGCAATTCATGTGTTTGGAATGCATCATTTTTTTCCTGTGTTTCGCATATTTAGGAATCGCTATATCATTTGCGATTCTCTAAAAAAATCGCTAAAATTGCGATTCTTTGAGAAATTGCGAAAAAATGCAATGCATCAAAATTAGCAATTAGCGATTTTTTATAAAATTGCAATTTGGAATTCCTAAAATTAGAAGAACTTTAACCTGGTGCTAATTTCAGTAAGTGGTATAACTGGCTCTGTCAATCACCTGTACAGCATATAAGGACCTCATAGACTTTGACCCAGCCTTTCAAGATGGCTGCACTTTACTTTTTGGCACGCAGGCAGAGGCTGAGAGCAGCTGCAGGTTGGAGAAGAAGGCTCATAGAGGAGAGAATCTTCAGAGTGCGCATAACCTTATTGGGGCAGACTGAGGCTGAGATATTTAAGAAATATAGGCTGAATGGCACTTTAATATTAGATTTAATCCAGGAATTGGACCCAATCCTGCAGAGGCAAACACGCAGGACACAAGCCATACCTACCCATGTGCAGGTATTGTGTTCATTGCACCTCCTTGCATCTGGGTCATTTCAGGAGGTAGTGGCCATTGCTGGTGGTGTGTCCCAGAGTTCCCTTTCCAGATTTTTTAATGCCTTTTTAAATGCCATGTTACAAAGAATAAGGTTTCATATTCAATTCCCTAGCACACAACAGGATTTAATGAAGACCAAACTGGATTTCTACAACATGGCTCAATTTCCTCATGTAATTGGTTGTGTAGATGGCACACATGTCCCCATCTGCCCTCCCTCAGAAAATGAATATATTTATCGCAATAGAAAATGCTTCCATTCACTTAATATTCAAGCTGTCTGTAATGCTAAAACCATAATTACAGACCTAGTTGCTAGTTACCCAGGAAGTGCCATGACTCCTTTATATTTAGACATAGTGCCATTCATGCTAGACTGCTTGCTGGTGAATTTGGAGATGGATACCTACTAGGTAAATGTTTCATTCCACTCAACAAACTTATAATTGAACTGCACACATGTATGCTTACATTACATTTACATTGCTTTCCATTGCAGGAGATAGTGCCTATGCAGTGAGGTCTTACATCTTAACTCCATACCTAAACCCAAGTACAAGGAAAGAGCAGCACTACAACCAGGCGCACATATCAACAAGGAATGTCATAGAGCGGACCTTTGGAGTGATGAAATCACGCTTCAGGATACTTCATAAAACTGGAGGAGCATTGCAGTACCAACCAGACATTTGTTGTAAAATTGTAGCAGCATGTGCAATGCTACATAATCCAGCAACTGAGAGAGGAATAGAACTTGATGAGGACGATGTTTTACCTCCAAATATAATTCAGCCTCCACAACCACAACCAAGAGCACATGGACCAGAGGCAGCAGAGGGCAGAAGGAGAAGGGCAGACATCACACAGCATTACTTCTAAATGAGGTAAGAAAAACTCTGAAAAAGTACTTTGTTTGCAAGCAATGTGAAATTTAATTGAAAATGAAAAGGAATAGCTATATTTTTGGAACTTAAACTGTATCAAAAACTTAATTGAGGCCTTTGAAATCAAGCATGTACAAATGAAAAGCAGTGAATTTCAAACAAATTAGACACATGAATACCCCGCAAGATGCATTGGAATGTCATTTTTTATGGCCACGCACTCCTAATGCCTTCCCAGGACTTTTCCCAGTGTGCATGTTGGCATTAGTGGCATCATTCTGCTTCCTAATACTTCGCCGTGTGCCACTCAAGCAATGCTCAGATGTGCCACTCTCAGCACTGTTGATAAACCTCTCCTCCATTGGCATTTGCTTTTCTGGGGATGCCTTGGACTGTGATTTTGCTGATGGCTCTAAGGTAGCCCCCACACCTTTTTGAATGTGTTTAAAAGTTTTCATCAGGAGTACCTGTGTTGATAGGGTCTGCTTGCAGAGGGCACGTGTACAATTTGTAAGGGAAGTCATCTCCCTGTTATGGGCCTGCATGTTGTTCAGGAGTTGAACCTGCCTTTTAGCACTGATCTTTTGATGTTTCTGCATCATTGTGCACATGGTCTCCAACGAGTTTGCAATACGGTCAAGCTTCATTGCAGATGATTCATGGCCAGTTTTCATCACATTGATCATTGTATTCATACTGCTTGTCAAAGTACCCATTTGTTTGTTGATATGCCCCATTTTTCCTTTTATAATCCTAATGTCTTTCCCTTGCAGACGCTGTACCTTTAAAATTTTGTCCTCTACAAGATTGCCAGTGAAGGTACCCTCTCCATCCTGACCACTTTTACGCACAGTACTTCGACGCATTCTAAACTGCTGCAGTCTCCTTCGCCTACTCATCCTTGAATTAGTGACTGTAGGAGTACTTTGAGGCTGGCTTGGTGTTACATTGACATTCTGCTCTGTTTCTGAATCTGTCTGGAGCAGTTGTCACACTCTCTGTCTTTCACTTGGCTGTGAATTGGCAGAAGAAGTACTGGGAGCATTTTCCATTTGTTTTTCAGGTACATCTTGGTTGTGCAAATCCCTTAAATCCTGCTCAATTAGTTCTTGGAGTTGCTCTATGATTTAAAAAAATTCAGACATATTGTTAATTTAAATTTGCACTACCCTTACAATATGTAATAAAGTTTACAAATGATTTCACTTGAAATAATGTAGTCTCATTTTTATTATTTGCTTGTAACAATGTTTTGGTATAATGCAAATGTTAACCTTTGTGTACTAACTCTAAAGAACTACAACTACCACAATGCACTGCTTTGAGTTCATTAACATTACTAGGAGGATGAATGTGACTCAGTCACATCATTTCTTATCCAAGTAAATTACAATGTTGAACACACATCAGCACTTTAAAATTAATGGTCTCCATTCAGACTTTGTAAACCACATACAATTCACTTACCTTCAGTAGGAGTTGGAATCTCTGATGTATCAATGTTTGTTACTCCAACTACAGCCTCAGTCAAAAGTGTGGCTTCCACCATTTCTTCCAGGGGAGTGTTGGGTGTATCCCTGGGTGTTCCGCCTCCAGTAAGCTTAGCAGATTTTATTCTCTTTGCAAGCTTCTCTTTTGCACGGCTGCGCAGGTCATACCACCTTTTTTGGAGATTATTAATATCGCAATGTGCCACTCCTACTGCATTGACTTTTGATTGTATGGCAATCCATAGGTTCCTTTTCACAGCCTCAGGGACCTTAAGAGACAGCTTACCAAAAAGCTGCTCCTGTCTTGCAGTCACCTCCTCAATGAGTATTTCCAATTCTTGATCAGAAAACTTAATTTTTCTTTTTCTGGCTGGCCCCTCTTCAACTGGATTCTCATTTTCCATTTTCAAAGCCAAAAGAAAGGCACAGACTGCAGCAGCAACCTCCAGGCAAAGCTCACACAGCAAACTGCCAGACCACACCTTCAAACTAGGGAGCAGCTGCGCCTGATTGCTGTACTGGCTTTCAGGCAGTTGAGTCAATGAGATGCATCATGTGTGAAAAATCGCAATTTGAGATATCGCAAATTGCGATTTCGCAATTAAGAATTCGCAAATTTAATGCGATTCGGTAAAAAATGCGATTTTTACCGAATCGCAATAAATTTGCGAAAAAAATGATGCATAGCCATTTGCCATTCCTTATTTGCGATTCCTTATTTTTCGCAAATAAGGAATCGCAAATTGAAACGTTGATGCATCTACCCATAAATTACGCAAAAATTAATTTAATTAAAATTCATTATTTTTAAAAGATTCAAACATACATTACAAAAATAATACATACTTTTAACACAAATACTAACACTTATAACACTATATAAAAATCGATATTTTAACAACTATATTATGACTGTCGATATCACTAACTACGATAATATTAAAAACGATCTCTTACCTGCAATTCGATATTCTGCACCACTATATTCTTGTGAGTCGATAATATGTCCATTCTATATTTTAGACTCAATATTTTGCCATGTCGATATAAAAAATTTCGATATTCTGACTGATTACCCATCTAAACATGATTGCCTCCACACATGGGGTCAGGAAGGATTTCTGGTGGCCTGGAGTGGATGTAAAAGTTGAAAAAAGGAATTCATACAGTGCTGCTGCAGTCACAAACATTTAGTCACTGCTGTTCCTCATACTGTTCTGGTAATTTCTCCAGGCAAGGTATGGCAAAGGATTGCAGATGATTTTTTAGAACCTTTTCATGTGTTGTCTCACGATATGAGGTATTCCATAGCATCTCTCTAGATGGATAAAGGTGTGTGGTGTGGCAGAACCCAATACAAATGCTTCAGGAGGTATTTGCCAGAGAAGGCATTCTTGAAAAGATACTAACTGAGAATGGTGTTCAATTTACTTCTTCCATCAGGATAGAGTGTTTAAAGAAGTATGGAATCAGTCATCTATGTAGACAATTTATCGCCCTCAAACCAATGGCAAAGTGGAAAGATTTAACAGGGTTTTAGTGTAGTGTATTCAGAGTGCCATTAAGTTCCAGGTGGATTGTGAAGCCGCCATCAGGGACATAGTTTGGAGCTATAGATCTACTCCCCATTCAGTTACTGGGAAAGTACCATTCAAACTTATGAGGGATAGGAAGATTGGTTCTCTTTTGTGTCTCTTTTGGAAAATAGAGATAAATGGTCAAGGGTACAATGTCATTGTAGCCAGTGGAAAGACTATGATGAATCCAGTTTTCCTAGATGTCGAAGATGATATGATACTCAAAGGAAACTCCAGGAAGAGAATTAAGTTTAACGAAGGAGACTTGGTGCATATCAAAGAACATGTTCTGCTAAAGAAAGGATCTTCAAGATTTAGAGACCCTGTTAGGGTTATTGATGTAAGGGGTAAAGCTGTACGTGTGTCAGATGGTCAATGGTGGAATCTAGGAAGATTAGCTAAAGTAAGCAAGGAAGATATTGCAGGTTTTAAGTCGACTTCTGCCAAACACAACAAGAAAATCTCTGTCAAAAACAATCATAGGTCTGTTGAGGAGTGATTAATATGCTGTGTTGAGGAGGAGTACTTGTGTGGTCAAATTACCCAAAATATATACTGAGTAAATTGTTTTGTTTTTGGTTTAGAGGCTTGTCTACTGTCACTGCATTTTCCCATTTTGTTTTTGTTTTTTTTTGTCCTCAGTCATGCTGGTTTGTTTTCTTTAAAACAAAAGAAAGAAAAAGTAAATTTGTAGCTTCTGGCATCTTTCTTCATGGATGTCTTTAGTTACCATTCTCATGTGATGTACAATTCTACTGCTATGTTATTGGATATATCTTCATCTTTTTTTGGAATCCTTATATGCTTTGGTTTGAATCTGATATCAGTTGTTAGGATCCTCTGGGCCTTTATGTATTGTGGATGCTCTGTCTACTGTGCTTTAATAAACCCCTTCAAGTTTACATCACTTATTGGATTTTATTTGGACACTGCAATACCTCACTCAGCACCCATTTACAGAATTTAGACAAAATGACTGTAGATTCACATGCAATAAAATAATCAAGAGAAGTAAATGCCTTAAACAATATTATCAAGGAGAGAATCGGAACAAGGCACTTCACTAACTTTAGAATCACTCACCAAGAAGCAACACACAAACCTGTAGCCCTAAGGATCCCTTGGAGAAGGGACAGAGGTAAAGATGGAATCTCTTCCAAGCTGAAGATAAAAGAATACTCTGAAAACACTGAAAGGGGAGCCTTAAAGGCAAGCACCTACCTGCTTTCAGTGCTGGTTTAAAAAGCCTTACTTTTCATAACTCTAATGGCGAATGATAACAGGAAGTGATCTTACATCTTGTTTTCCAACAATACATATCTCACACTTGTTATAGCATGTGCATAACATCTAGTAAATATAAGACTAGAAAGCGAAGGTGCTGCAGACTAAGGGGCATATGTATCAAACTCTGATTTTGCGATTCTCAATTTGCGATTTTTTGCGAATGGCTATTTGAGAATTGCAAAACGCTATGTATGTAGGATTTGCAAATAATTTTGCGAAACCTACATAGTCCTTAATTGCATATTTCAAATTGTGATTCGCAATTAAGGAATACCTCCCCATTCATTCCTATGGGCCTGGAGGCCCACAGGAATGAATGGGAAGACATTCTCAATTTGCGATTCTCAATTAGAGAATCGCCAATTGAGAATGCAATTTCAAGGGTGCAGGGTGTCAAAAGGACACCCTGTTGCACCCCTGAAATGTGCATGTGTGCACATGTGGCACACATACATGCCCTAAGGGCATGTATGTGCGCCACATCGCACTTTTAAAAATGCAAAAAAGTGCATTTTTCAGAGACATCACAAAATACCACCAACTTGAAGTTGGTGGTAATTTGCGATTCCTTAAGGCCAAATTGCACCTTTTCTGTGCTGCTTACATTGCATTTCAGGAATAGCAATTTGCGATTCCTTAAATGCAATCGCAAAATAGGGAATTGCAAATTTTGGAATTCTTTATTTTGCAAGGCAGTTTTTCTTTCATACATATCACTGAGCCCAAGTGCGATCGCAAATGCTGAAATTCTGCGAATTTTGGCATTTGCGATCACAATTTGGAATGATACATACGGCCCTAAATATCTACGGTTCAGAAACACCTGTCATCTGTGTGATATCTGATATGGTTTATCACCAAACTCTTATTAAACATTTCCAAGGCAATTTCTTACACTGGATTGTGTCTTCTTTTCTTGAACCAAACACAGATTCTCTTGACTCCACCTTTCATCTCATCTGCTATTTTGCTAAAATATTGCACCATGTTGCAAATGTCATTGAATATTTTAATTTGTGGGTACTGCTTTGGCTGTATTGCTGCATCGTGGGCCTTCCTCAATTTTAATATGCAGCAACCAACATTAACTAATGTCATCTCCTCCACGAATTACCATAAAATAATTAATGTATAAACACCTATCTGAAACAGAACAGTGTACCAAAGGTGGATTTCTGTAATGCAATGACTGTTGCCTTAATTGCAGATCCTTTTTGATTGCATGTTTTTATTTTGTCTACTTTTGCTGCTATTCTGATAAATCATGCCAAAGCATTTTTCAAAATAGTTATAAAAACTGATGTTTTAACCCATATCTCTGCTGTCTATGTGTAAAGCTATTATTTACTCTCTCTGGTACAATTTTGCGGCCCATGTAACAACAGAGGGAGCCATTTTGGAAGCTCCTTGGCTCGGTGCCTATTCTCCCACAAACCCCTGATAGGGACGGCTGAACTGTGATGCATCAGATAGTAACTGACACAGACTAAGGCAGAACCATTAGGTAATGCTTCTTCTTCTTATTTTATTTATTGATGTCATTGTAGGTGTCAGATGTACCAATCCAGATTAGTTTGGGTTTGTTTCTGAATCCCTTCTGTGAGGTGAGGTGATCTTGTCAATATATCATGCAGCACATTACACCGCTACTTTCCCTTCAATTTGGCAACTTTGGTGGGTGATAAATAAACAATTATGATCATCAAAATATCCACTCAAATATTCACTCTTCTGTTTGGCCATCTAAGTGCTACTGTTTTCTTGAGCACAGACCTTTCCCTAAACTTCCTGCCTAAGCCCCTTCTTCACACACTGTCACCTTGTCCTGTTGATAGCACATGGGCTCACCTCTTATTGGCTGACATTTCAACCTCTGTCAAGTGTATTTGCAAGTCTGATTAACATGCAGTGGCCAAAGACACTGCCTCAGGCTTTTTTCCGAATGCTTCTGTTAAAATTTAAAGTAAACCCCAACTTCTTGCTCTCCTCTTTTTTCCTTGTGTTCCAGAAAGTGTTATTTACTTGTCATATGCACATTGCTTGGCTCCAAACTGGACATGACATTGATACTCATTATTTGCAAGCACTTAATGGCTTTTCACATTGTTTTGAATAAAATGTATCCTATATGTTTGTCCTAGGCTTTGTATTTAAAGGAATCATCTTGGCACGTTTAAAACAGACCTCATTTCTGTAATTTCAAATTCGTAAAGTATACATTTTCAAGATCAATCCAACTGAACCACTTTCTTGTAATCTCACCTATCCTGGGTCTATTTTGGAATACAAAATAACCTATTTCAATTGGAAACTGCATTATATGTCTCCTGTCCCCCACAATCTAACAGGAGAACTTTTGCTATCCGTCAGAACAACATTTCCTCACAAACAATTATTGTATTTACTTATTTATTTGCATTAGTACCAAAGTAGAACAGCTCAGTAGAATAGCTTCAGAACCCAGTTTAAACCTTCTCTCTGTGTCTATTACCAATGTGATGTTATCTGTGCACTGGAGACCTTTATTTACTTAGGAAGCACACATTTAACTACTCTGTTGGGTCAAGCAATACAACATTGTTATTTTAGTGCAGTTTTCACCTACAGTGTAAATAAGGTAAAGCAGTAAAATAGGGTAAAGCCCTACAGACTGCAGTGACCCGCTAAATACTCACCCCATGATCAAAATAAAAATGGGTTTTATAAAAACACGAGAATTAAAAGGCCTACAGAGGCCATAAATAATGTATTAAAGTCCACATCTATTGCAGGTTATATGTACACAGATATCAGGTTGTGTCCCACTCACTCAGCCTGCACACCTAGGCATACTTGCGTGCGCATGCGTATGTGATGAAGGGTTCTTGACCCCAGCTGTGCAGCAGCGGGCTGTATTATAAAAAGAAGGCGGTGGCTCTCCAATATATAAATTGCAGCAAGCATTAAGGGATGATAGCCCATTAATCTGTGTAAACTTTGTTCAATGGATTACAGAATAAATAAGGACATTTTTAACTTCCATGCCAGTCATTTTATTGAACAGAAGTTAACAACTCAAAAATGTTCACACGCCTTTACAACTGAAGTAAACTTAAAACAAGGATGGAAAATCCTCCCCTATATAACTAAACCTGATCACTTTGCCTGGATCTCTAGAGGAGAGTTGTTCTGTGTGACAGAATGTGTTCCCATTCTACCACATACACAAGCCCTTTTAATGTTATTTTTAAAACAGGCAGTACTTCCTGTCCATGTTTCCCTCCCCAATTGCATTTAATTATTCACCTGTTTCATAATTTGATACCATTCGTAAATTGACAACAAAACGATTGTTGTTAAATCAGCAATGCGAGTAAATACTCTTGGTGTATTGATAATTTTGATAAATGTTCAAAGTAACTCTTGGTGGACACTTTTTTCCTTATGAGTGTTTATCTTAGCCCAGTGCAAACATTTACATATCCAGTTCACTTACAACTGTCACCACTCTCTTTAGTCCCCTATTTTATAAAAAGCAAAATGTTCTGACATATTTCAGGTCTTTCCTGAAGGGCCTGACACAATTGCTTTAAAAAAAACAACATGCTTAACCAAATTATCGACTACAAAAATAGAGTACAAAAATATTGAAAAATATATGTAAAGGGATCAGAATTAATACGATCTACATTTTAAATAAAGTCTAATTATTTAAAATATACATATAAAAAAAATGCAACGCCTTATTTCCTTATTTCAATGTCGGTGTTGCATTTCGGTGATGGAACCGCCCGACCGTAGGTCTGTGGTTCTGACCGCCAAATTACAATGCGACCACACATGGCGCGGTCGCAAACTCCCATTTCCCTATGGGAGCGTGTGCTGCCGCCCAGAGCACAAGCTCCCATAGAGAAATGGGAGTTTGTGCAAATCTCTACACCTTGTGGAAAGCACCTCACGGTGCCTGCCACATGGTGCAGGGATTTCCTCGGCCCCCAATTGGAGGCGGCAGGGAGAAGGGGGTCCTGCTAGCGGCCCCTAAAGTCGATTTCCGACACGCTTTTCATGTCAGAAAGCTTCACATGAAAAGCATGTGGAAACCGACATTGTAATCCTGATAGCAGAAATGCCATCCTTAAAGGATTTCGTCTGGTTCTGACTGGCCAAAGGGCTCCTTGAGCGTGTTGGAAGCCAGCTGGAATGGCCAGCCGGTTTCACTTCCAACAGCGTTCATTGTAATACAGCGGTCAAAAGTGAAACCGAAGATGTCGGGAGGCTTTACAACCAACATCAAAATTAGGCCCATAATGTTATATAAAGGTATATTTGTATTTTAAAAATAAAAAATTAACTACATGATTCATATTCTAAAAAGTAATTAAAATCAACACATTTCACATTTTAAAACAGCATTTCAGTTTTCAACAGACTAAATTTACCTCACAATATAAGAAGTAGTTATTATTACATATAAATATTTTTTTAAAACTGTATAAACTGTATTTACATATTTTAAATTATTTTTTAAAACAATTACCAACTTTGGGGCATATATATGAAAGTTTGGTTTTGCGATTCTCAAATAGCAAGTTTTAGAGAATCGCTATTTGAGAATTGCAAAACGAGTTGTATGTAGGATTTGCAAAAAGATTTGCGAATCCTACATATTCCTTAATTGTGAATCGCAAAGTGTGATTCACAATTAAGGAAACCCTCCCCATTCATTCCTATTGGCCTAGAGGCTCATAGGAAGGAATGGGAAGACATTCTCAATTTGCGAATAGCAATTAGAGAATCGCAAATTCAGAATGCAATTTCAAGGTTGCAAGAGTGTCAAAAGGACACCCTGTTGCACCCCTGAAATAAACATAGGTGCACATGTGGGGCACATACATGCCCTAAGGGCACATTGCACTTTCAAAGAATTCGCAAATTACCACCAATTTGAAGTTGGTGGTAATTTGTGATTCCTTAAGGCCAAATTGCACTTTTTCTGTGCTTCTTACATTGCATTTAAGGAATCGCAATTTGCGATGCCTTAAATGCAATTGCAAAATAGGGAATCACAAATTTTGTGATTCCTTATTGTGCAAGGCAGTTTTTCATTAATACATACCACTAAGCCCAATTTCGATCGCAAACGCTGAAATTCTGCGAATTTCGGCATTTACGATGCCAATTTGGAATGATACATATGGCCCTATATATGCATATATATAGAGAGAGAGAGTACACAAATATAGATAGACAGGTATACACATATAAATGCACTGCTCGTTCAACAATCATTAATAATTTTAATAATAGTTAATTGGACTTTGAATAGGAGATTCATCCTGCAACCTTCGACCCCGGATACAATAAAGAGAGAAACAGCTATCGTCTTTCAGGACAACCTAGATTCGGCCCCTCTGAACATAGTGTGGGATGCCTTTAAGGCCTGGCTGAGGGGGATTTTAAAAGGTGCGGTTGGGGGTTGGGCAAGGGCGGAAAAAAGTAAGATGGCAGATTTAGAGGAACAACTAGTACTTGCCGAGACAGCTCTAAAAATTGGGCAGGTGGCCAATGGGGAGAAAGAAACTTTACTAGCAAGGGTCGAGGATCTACAGTTGAATTTTAGGCTCAAAGCCGAAGAAAGTACATTCCAAAAGTGGGAGGCAAGTAAAATGAGAGATTTTGAAATGGGCGAGAATTGTGTAAACTACTTGCCATGAAAACTAGAGTTGAAATATCCCGTAATTACATCAGCAAGATTAAGGCGGTAACAAAATTGGTGAAGAAAAGAGGGCTAATGAGCAAGCTTTTGTTGACTTCTTTCAAGGCCTATATAGTGAGGAATTAATGGTCGAGGATGATGTTATAGATCAGTGGCTTGGCAAGAAACATCTACCAAATTTGAACTCTTACGCAAGATATAGATGGGAATAAAATACTTGCAGTGTTAAATAAAGCTAAGAAAGGGAAAGCCGCAGGACCCGATGTAATCCCTATGGAGGTCTACAAATTGATATCTGATTAAATTATTCCAATATGGCTGAGACTGTTCAATGAAATTCTTAGAGGAAGTTCCTCTTTGCCGGATTCATGGAGTGAGGCTGTCGTCACCCTTATTCTGAAGCCCTGGAAGAACTCAACTCAGTGTCAGTCATACAGTCCAATATCATTGCTAAACTGTGATTATAAAATCTTTGCAGGAATGCTGAATGCTCGGCTTAGTAAGATAGTGGGGTCAATAATCCATCAAGACCAAAAGGGTTTTCTCCCGGGCAGACAGATGCTGGATTTGGTTTACTTATTAATTGGTTCGGTTGATCTGGCAACGACGCAGGGGGTCCCTCTTTCAATCATCATGGTTGATGATACAAAAGCCTTCGATCAAGTCAATTGGCACTATTTAAATAATACCCTGAAGGTTTTTGGAATTCGGAGACGTATTTAGGGATGTTCTTAAAAAACATATATATAAAGCTCCCTGGGCTCAGATCTTGGTTAATGGTAATTTTACTGAGGCAGTAACAATTCAGCATGGTACGAGGCAGGGATGCCTATTATCCCCTAATCTTTTCGATCTGTATATCGAGCCATTGGCCCACAGCCTAAGACAGAATGATAAAATCTCTCCATTTAAAACTAATGGGTTTACTAAGAAGGTAGCATTTTATGCGGATGACCTTATTTTATTGTCATCTAATGTCATGCCCACGCTATCTGAACTACTGGCTGAAGTTCAGGCTTTTGGGAAAATGTCAGGATATCAAGTTTATAGCAACAAAACAGAAATTATGGCCTGGAATACTCCAACTCAGGGGGTGAGGCTCTCTAAGGAATTTGGATATCTGGGAATAATAATAACTCAGGACGTGGGAAAGGTGCCTAAAACAAATCTAGACAAAGTTTCTATGGAGGTAGAGTTATTATCAAAGAGATGGCAGAGTATTCCTTTATCTCACTTTGGATGAGTCAACCTGATCAAAATGTGTGTTCTCCCTAAGTTTGCCTACCTTTTTAATAATATATTATTGGAATTCAATAAAGGGGACCTCCATAAAATACAGGGTAAGATCTCATCATGTATTTGGGCAGGTAAACGGATTAGATTGTCCTGAAAGAAACTAAGGCAGAAACTGTCACAGGAAGTAATGGGCCTGCCTGACCTACAGTTGGCATGGCATACCATTTGAAAAACTGCAGGATGCTACTCCTAAAGCCTGATAGTTCCCTGATAGGTAGAATAGTAAAAGCTATGCTCCTAGACCAACATGAGAAAGGCTTTATGTATAAATGTGGTGCTCCTAACTTCTTTAAAAAGGTCAGGTTGAAGACTTTACATATGGCGGCTAAGGTATGGTCGGAGTACAGGGTTTGTATTGGTACTGTCCTACTATAGCGAATGGGCTCCAGTGTGGGGCTCCCAAGGAAAACCAGAATCCAGGATCACCCCCTCCTGGTCATGGTTCACCCACAACATTAATGAAGAAAGAAGACATCTTAGAGCCTCAGTAAGAATCTGGAGGAACAATCCTTCCACCCTCCATCTTGATCAACTCAATGCAGCCCGCAGGAATTACAAAAAGCACATTAAGAACAAAAAGACAGCTTTCTTCTGCTCCGTTCTAGACATCGCAAGAAAACGACCCAAAGAACTCTTTAATATCATCGGGAACCAAACATCCAAACCAACGACATCCTCAATATTGGCATCCAAAGAACAATGTGACAACTTCCCCATCTTTTTCAATGACAAAATCGCCAAGATCGAGCTCTGTCTTGGACCAAATCTCTCCCCCCCTCACTGAGATCAAGGCATCAGAAACTAAGGATAGAGCCTATGTAAATCCCCCAAAGCACTGGTCCTCTTTCACCTATCCCCATTCAGGAAACAGAGATAGTCAATCTAATCTCCAACACTAAACCCTCATTCCGTGCCCTAGATCAGCTTTCCCAGAGCCTGGCCAAAGATCTGAAGCTCATCCTAGCCCCACTATGGTGTAAGATCATTAATAGCTCACTGAGCTCTGGAATCGTACCAGACTGCCTCAAAGTAGGCCAAGTCACGCCTCTACTGAAAAAAACAGGGCTAGACACTGAGGAATTTAACAACTTTAGACCTGTATCGAACTTACTTCATCTCTCCAAAGTCCTGGAAAGATGTGTACTTCCGCAGCTGACCAAACACCTGGATAACATCAAGCTCCTTGACCCCCATCAATAGGGCTTCAGAAAGGGCTGCAGCACTTAAACTGCAATCCTCAATGTCATAGACGATCTACACAAGTCACTTGACTCAGACCAATGCTGCCTTCTCATCCTCCTAGACTTATCGGCCGCTTTCAAAACAGTCGATCACACTCTGCTCGGCAAGGTCCTACAAGAAAGAGCTGGTCTTCAAAAGATAGTCCTCCACTGGTTCTCTTCCTTTCTCCACCACCATTAGCAAAGAATAAAAATTAAAAACTTTGAGTCTGACCCCCACCCGTCTATAGAGGTGTCCCACAAGGTTCAGTAGTCTCTCCTCAACTTTTCAATATCTACATGGAACCCCTTACCACACTACTCAGGAATTCTAACATCCCCTTCCACGTAATGCGGATGACACACAGCTATATCTGGAAACCACCTCCATTGACGACATCCATAGACTAAATGTCACGCTCAAAGAGGTTCAACACTGGCTCACATTTGCCCACTTATCAAGATAGAGAAAGAGAAAATAGAAGTACTTCTCATCTCCAACAGAGACGAAAACCCCCAAATTGAAGAATGGCTCAAAGCCATTGATGCCCTCAATGGTACCTCACCGCACCGGACTCGGTAAAATCTCTAGGTATCACCCTAGACCCCAAACTGGACATGAAAAAACACATTTCAAGATCCGCCAAAAGCGCTTTTCTCAATCTGAAACTACTATACACAATAAAACCCTTCCTTCCCCCGAAGGACCTTCAACAAGCCACTCAAGCTCTGGTGCTCCCCAGAATTGACTATGGAATCGCAGCCCTGACCGGGACAGCAAAATCTCAACTAGGCCCCCTGAAAACAACCTTCAATGCTGCAACAAGGAATGGTCACAGGAACTAAGAAATTCGAGCACATCTCTCCCGCAATCAGGGAACTTAAATGGCTCCCAATTGAATTGCGAGCCAGCTTCAGAACAGCCTGCCTCACGCATAAAGCCCTGCACACAAGCAAACCAGAATACCTGGCCGCCAAACTCAAAAGGGCTGGCCAGTCCAGGAACCTCAGGAGTTCTAACACTCTACTACTCATACCACTGAAAACTCGTAAACATAAAACCGCAACTAAATCTTTCGCTGGAAATGCCCCTAAAATCTGGAACTCCTCCCCCCACATCAGAACGATCCCTTCATTCCCTAAATTCAAGAACCTACTCAAAGACCTTTTCCTAGATCGCTCTTGAGTGCAACGATAAGAGGATAGGATACACCTGAAACGGTTCAACACCTTACTGCAATTTTTATTGGGCTGTCGCCACTGAACTAGAATACTTCTGGGTCAACCGTCTTGCTTGAACAAAGAAAACTCTTGGATGCTCGTCTGGATTGAACAACACCCTACTCGCTCCTAGCACATTTGCTCCTTTCTCTAAACTTTTCCCAACCCAAACCCACATGTTCTACCACACTGTATGTATTGTGTATAGGCCTATAATGCTCATAATTCTACATGCTGTGAAGCGCTCTGATACCTGCGGGTCCAGCTAGTGCTATACAAAACTCCTAAAATAAAAAAATTTAAAAAATAGAATGCCTTTTGGACGCTTTAGCTCAGCCACTAAAGGAGGCTGGAGTCACATATTGGAAGAACAAGATGAATGGAAGAAAATGTTATCCTTGGGATTTCTTGAGAAACCTCACTAGTGAAACTCTCCCCAGATTTAAGTTTTACCAATTTTCTTCATGGTGTAAGAGTCAACGTTGGTCTGTCCCTGAGGATAACTCCATGGCAGATGAGTTACAAGACCCAACTGTAAACAAAAAAGGAATTAGGACAGTGGTATCAGTACCTTCTTGCTGCAGTGGACAGAAAGATGGAGTATCCATATCTGGTTTGGGAGAAGTGCTTGCCGAGTGAAGATCTGAAAGTTTTACGGCAAGTATCCTTAGATATTTTATACCTGTTGATTAACTCTGCTGCACTCCGGAAGAATCACTTTTTCACACTACACAGGATATACTGGTCACCCCTGAATCTTTCCAAAATAAATGTAATGGAGAAGCAAAAGGTGTGAGATGCGGAGCCCCGAAAGTGGATGATGTACATATATTTTCAGCTTGCCCCGTGATTTAAGAATTCTGGAGTAGCATTGGTAAGACTATGTCTGACGTCCTTGGTTCGGAAGTCGAGGTAAGCCCCTCTCTCATCCTTTTTGGTATTGTTTTGAAGCCAAATGGAGTGTTGGGGCTTGCAGCGTTACAGAGTAAATTGATATTTTACTTGGTCCTTTTGACAAGAAGGGAAATCTGTAAGCTATGGCGCAAAGCTGTATCTCTCTGATCATATACCACTCTGAGGTTTGAAAGATACTCCCCCCTCATCTCCCACCCCCTGACCAGTTCAACCCAAGACAGCCTGTCCATCTGGTATCTTAACACTCGTTTGATGATCAAGCACCAATTAGAGATCTTTTACCTCCAAGATACTATCAAGCCTGATATCCTACTTTTATCAGAAACCTCGCTCACAGCCAAATCTACTCCAGACATCCTGGCAGAAATCCCTGATAACTACTATACCTTCCAGGCCAATAGACCTGAGACCAAGGCAGGGGGAGGGGTCGTGGCCATAATATCACAGTCACACACATTTATTTCCCTATCCACTTTACAAATTCCCTCTGTTGACTGCCTTCTTTTTAAGTTCGACTCAATTTCTTCCTCCTTTGCCTTAGTCTACAGACCTCCCAGCCACATGCATAATTTCCTGGAAACCTTTGGAAACTCTATTGCAGAACTAGCCATAAATCATGCTAGGGCATTGATTATTGGCAATTTCGACTACTGGCCGCATGACGCATATGAAAGTCCCTGCTTGGCAGACTTCACCAATCTGTTGAACGGGATGAACTTTACCCAGCATATCAAGGTAGCCACTCATATTAAAGGGTATATTCTGGACCAGGTCTGGACATCCAATTTGGAGATCACAAACATACAGGTCACTCCCTGAACATGGTAGGATCCCCATTTCATCTCATTTTCTATCCCGAATACCCTTACCACTAAAGCCCCCCCTGAGATTTCGTAACGGTCAGAAACTCGAGCCGGGTAGACACCACTGTGCTCTGCTCCTTTTTAGCCACCTCTATGCCTCATACCTCCCTGCCCAATGGCCTTACGGTTTCTCCTCATGTCCAGGCAGAAAACATCAATGCCTGGCTGGCCTTGGCAAGAGACAAACTGGTTCCCCTTAGAAAGATCAAATGTAAGAGGCCACATGACGCTCAGCGTTGGTTTACTAACAACCTCAAGGAAATGAAACTCGCCCTGCTCCAAACTGAGTGTAAGTGGAGACAGGACTACTGCTCTATGAAAAAATCCATCTTTACGTTGGCCCTTAAAGACTACAAAAGTGCCATTCTCAATGCCAAGTCAGTTTACTTTCCACTGAAAATTCTTGAATCCACTATTAAAGCCAAAGACATTTTTTCCATTGTGGATGAACTTGTCAAACCTGACCGCATCACTACCAAACTCATCCCTTCACAATCCCTCTGTGACTCTCTCAATACATACTTTATTGACAAAATTACGTGTATCAAAGCTAGCATTCCCAAGATCTCCTCCCCACCAGACCCTGCCCACATGCACTGTAATCCTCTTTTTCTTGACCTCTTTCCGTTGATCACTCAGGAGGCCTTTTTCTCCCTTCTCAAAAGGGTCCGTTCAGGCTCCCTGACAGATAGTTGCCCCCCTCACATCGCCCAGGAGGTCTTTCTCCAACTTCCTGAACCCCCCTTATCACTTCTCAACAACTCCCGTGCCCCGGGCATTGTCCTCAATCTCTTCAAGACTGCGGAAGTTACACCCCTTTTTAAAAAAAATAGGCACGGACCCCGATGTACTCAGCAACTTCCGGCCAATCTTGTTGTTACCCTTTTTGGGCAAAATCCTGGAGGCCCATGTAGCAAACTGCTTGAGCGCATTTGTGGAACACTCACATTACCTTGACCCACATCAAGCGGGTTTAAATCCAAACACTCTACTGAGTCCATCGTCTTGGCGGTCCATGATGAACTCAGGTAGGGGGCGGACCAGAACATGTGTCAGGCTCCCTACTCCTGGATCTGTTGATGGCTTTCGACACCGTCGACCACAACTTATTGGTTGAGCGGGTCGAGAGCGCCGGCATCCGGGGCTTCCATTAAAATGCATCACTTCCTTCCTTAAGAACCGCTATCAAGCTGTCCGCCTCTCCAATTTCTCCTCAGAGGGAAAGAGACTCACTTGTGGGGTTCCCCAGGGCTCTTCCCTCTCCCGGCTTCTTTTTAATCTGTACATTTTGCCATTGATTCAGTTCTACAGCAGAGAGAAGTAGCCCTTTTTACCTATGCTGATGACCTCTAGCTTGTTTTTACTATTGATTTGTTACCTTCCACAATGGAGACCTTTCAGTCCACTATGACCTTCTTTATAAACTGGATGAACCTAAACCAGTTAAAGCTCAATCCGGACAAAACGGAGCTTGTTCTCACTAGTACCTCAGCCAACCCCTGGAACTCTAACTTCTGGCCCCCTTCCATGGGTCTCCCACCCTCTGCAGTTAGCTCAGTCAAAAGTCTTGGTGTGACAATCAGCAGCGACCTCACTTTGAAGACCCAGATTAATTCGGTAGTCTCTGTCTGTTTCTTTCATCTACGCAGGATTCGAAAAATTAGCAGATTTCTTTCTTTTGAGGCCCTCATCCAGGTTACCCTGGCCTTTGTCACGTCGCGTATCGATTACGCTAATTCACTCTACGCCGGAATCCCTGCATATCAATTACATCGGCTTCAACTGGTGCAGAATCAAGCTGCTAGACTTGTGCACGGACAACCTAAATCACACCATGTAAAACCCTTGCTTAAGAGCCTTCATTGGCTCCCAGGTGCCAAGCACTGTCTCTTCAAATTGGGTTGCCTGATCCATAGAGCCCTGTCATCCCATGGACCCCCTTTTATTGCCAATAAAATTCAGCGGTATGTCTCCCCTCGTGCCCTACGCTCTGCTAGCTCCAACCTCCTGGCCCAACGCTGATTTAAACAGAAAACACATGGTGGACTGCGGTTATCGTTCTTGGCACCTCAGTTCTGGAACACTCTTCCCCCCGAACTACGCCAAATCCATACCTATCCGCAGTTCAGGAAATCCCTCAAGATGTGGCTCTTCTCCCTGGCTTTTAATTAACAATTTTTCGCTGCACATGTCCACGCATTTCCTTCTAAGCGCCAAGAAACCGCTGGTGAACAGGCGCTCAATAAATAACTTTATCATCATTATCATCATCATCACCAACATGGAGAGCCTGGTGGAATGCAGTAAGATACTTTAGTGACTTGGACCAAAAGGTTAATCTCAAAAGAGATAGATCAGATATTGGGTTATTTTGTAATTTGTTAGATCGTGTAGAAGCTGTTTAAATTATTTTATACTATCCGATGATTACACCTCTTGGTCAGCTCAGAATGTGTGGTGCGACTGAGTTCTGCAAGAATACCATCAGCTGAGTTGCATTCCCTCAGATAAGAGCCACAGGGGTGGCACAGACTGAGAGGTTGCTTCTTCTACTGAGGTCATATGAGGATAGAAAAAAAATAATAATAATTAATTGTTTTTTAACTCTGAATTCTTTTTCAATTCTTTCAAAAATGATACAGACATCTAGAAAAAGTATTCTAAAATTCAAACTACAGTAAACATAATCACTAAAACAAAGTTTAAAATGCTAAAATATATTTCACACTCCCACAAACACCAAATGATACATAACTTAATTGGAGGAGATTTACTTTCCTAACTCCATGACAAAACCTTACAGAAAGGATATTGATATTAAAAGTTTCAAAAGTGCTATTCTGAATCCAGTTTGACAAACATTGCGAAAAATTAGCCAGTTAGGGATGTGAATAACTATTACTCCAGCCTCCAGGTAAACATTGATTTCAACTTTAACTGACTTGCTATCTTACCTCTAGCTCAATTATAACTGGAGAAAGGGTACAAATTAAAGGGGGTTAGTTTTGCCATTGTAACCTCAGTCTAATAAACATTGCGTAAAGTGCATAATTCAGAGTGGTGAAATTTGGTAGCCCAACTTCAATCCAACTAAAGAATCACGAAAGTGCAAAAAATGAGTGTGAAATGATTTAATATTCCAACTGTAGGTCTACAAATATTGGAGGAAATGCAAATATCAAGGACTTGAGAGATTGTAATGTAACTCCCAATTCAACTAAAATTAGCGAAAGTGCAGAAATAAAAGGGGTTTGTTTTACTATTCTAACTCAGTTCCCGCAATAGTTAAAAAAAGTGCTGGATTTTTTTTATGGGTTTGATGGGTTAATGTTCCATAACTAGACACCAGGGTATGTTTTAGATGGGAAGCACAAAATGCAGCAGCATTTGAGAATGTACCAAGGGAACCCCACCAGCAACATATGTTTCAAAAGAGTACCAAGAGGAAGCTACAATTATATGTTTTGTATCCAAGCATGTATCATTAGTCAGAATGCCCAACAAATGTCATGATATGGGTAAATAAATCACAATGTTTTCCCTTTTGGTAAATGGCAAACATTTCGCCATCCATTTTTCCCACGCATATGGGATAGGAATAGGCCTAAACACTGACCATGTGAAGACCATATTGACATTACAACGGTCTTTCACAATTACTTTTTTGGTCTGTTCATGTCAAATAATGCCCTATTCCTAAACTCAGATTCTTGAATAAATTTTAAGAACACATGGTGTATGGTGTGTAATCACCCCAATTTGCATTAATTACAGCTTTACTTTCAAGTGATGCTCGGTCAAAACAAAGTGAAAAAACCTTGTAAATCACAGCTCAATTGTGGGTTCTGGATATCATGGGCTTTTTTACAGACAGTATACATGTCTGAGACTATAAGATGTAATGGTACATTTCTTTGGTGAAATGGCTTTCTCTGCAAAATGTTATAGATCAAAACCTTTGTACCCAGGAATGGCCTGCCAGAGCGAGAAGTTTCAAAGGTGTTATCGCCTTTGAAGTACTGGGCCGGCTTCTGCAGATAGGAAGGGAAGCCAATCCCCATGTTTTGCTTCATGTTTGGTGGGAGGACAGGTATGAAAATTAGTTAGATGAAGAGTGTACACATTTAGCCAGGACCACTCCTAAGGTGTAACAGGCAATGTGAATCCCTCTCTGGAACATCCACCATCTTGAGATGTGGGGAAACAGCTTATCAGGGATATGATAGTGCCCCTTCCAACAAAAAGTGGTCATTTCGAGGGTGTAGGCACCCTAAAGGTAGGTAGTCCATTAGCTACTACCTGTCAGTCCCTTTAAATTCCCAAATTTAGTATTTAGGTGGCATCCTGAGACCTTGAACCTAGAATCGATAGACAAGAAGAAGAAAAGGACAAAAGAAGACCCACTGTCCGAGAACTGAAGTGCTGCAGCAGAAGAAATTGGCACCATACCCTGCACGCTGCCTCTAGGACTCAAAAATCATGGTGTGCTGTGTTGTCCTGAACCTGTGAAGACTACAAGAACTCCACAGTTCCTACCGCCTTTAAGAAATCACCAAGAAACTCCCTTAGAGTGAAGGTATCACTCCCCTGCACACCCATGCACTGAGCACAGTTTGGCGATGTGCTGCTCCCTGATGACTTTGACACAGCACCCACACAAAAGAGGTACAACAGCTGGAGTGGGTCAGATATGTCTCCCCACCAAGTTTGGAGAAACCAGGACCTACCAGATATGCACTGTAGACCCCCTACAGCAACCAACAAGACAAAGAGTCTATTCCAGACTCCACCAATTCCAGAAGTAATCTCCTATTGAGGCACATCAATAACCCTGAGACCCAGATCCTGAGTGGCCTAGCTGTCCTGCAATCACCTCTCCAAACTGCCTGCTCCTGACCATTAGGACTCCTCGACACATTACATCTAGCTGACCCATCTGCTCTGCATCTGGCCCCACCAACCCCAGTAATGATGAACCAGCTGTGCTCTCATGGTCTTGCAGCCCTTGCGACCTTCTCCCTCCAGTGGAACCCAACAGACTTACTTCTAAGTCCTCCTGCACAGTGTCTTTCCAGGTTACCCTCTTCGTCGTAACACACCAGCTACCAACACCTTTAGCACCCTGCTCCTGGCCAAACCCTGGATGCTCGAGATCCTATGCTGCTGGAACTTTAGACCTGGTCCTGCTAATAACCTGCAATGAGAAGGTGAAGTTTGTCAAAGCATTGCCTGATTTCATATGTATTTTTCTGCTGTTCTCCATTCACCTCGATTTTGCTTAATTATTATTATATATTTTTCGAACTCTCAAAAATCGTACCTTCTAAAGTGTATACTGTAGATTGAAGTTCTTGGTCTTAAAAAATGCACAAACATTGAAATTATTCATATAGATTGGTCTCAGGTGTATTTTTGAGTGTGTGTCTCATTTATTGCCTCTGTGAGCACCACACATGCTTAGCACTACCCTCTGATAAGCCTAACTGCTTGCATATACTACCACAAATACAGCATTAGTATTATCTACTTTTACCTCTGTATACCAGTAAGGGATTTACTGGACTCTCTGTACAGTGTAGTTTGCTTTAGTACACTACATAGAGAGGCAGTCTCCTACAGTGGCTGTGTGAATAACTGTGTGAGTGAGTGAATGGGTGTGTCAGTGCCTGTATGGGAAAGAGAGTGGGTGCATGGGTGTCTCTATGGATTTGTGAGAGGGTATGTGAGTGACTGTATGAGTGAGTGCATCTGAACAACTGTATGGGAGAGTAAGTATTTATGTCATTAGCTGTTTGGGTGACTGAATGATTGTTTCAGTGGGTGTATGGGTGAGGGAATGGGTGTGTTAGTGGGTGCATGGGTGAGTGACTGCATGTGTTACTGTATGGGTGAGTCCATGTGTCAGTGCTTCTCAGTATGACTGAGAGTGGATGAGTTGGACTATGTGTTTGTGAGTGGATGTATGAGTGATTGTCTGGGTGAGTGAAAGGGTGTGGGTGGGTGTTGTAGTGGCTGAATGGATGAATAAGTGTGTGTGCGCAAGAGTAGCTGTATGGGTGATTGACTGTTAGTACCAGTGGCTGTATGGACTAGCCTGTAGCTGTATGGGGGAATGACCACTATTGTGAGTGGATTTATCGATCAGTGACTGCTAGTGGGAGTGGCTGTATGAGTAGATGTGAGGGTGTATTAGTAACTATATGGGTAAGTGAGTGACAGTGTTAATAGTTGTATGGGTGACTGAATGGGTATGGAAGTGGCTATATGACTAAATAAGTGGGTGAGAAAGTAATTGTATGAGTAAGAAAGTAGCTATGTAAATGACTGTATGGGTGACTGAGTGACTGTGAGAGTACATTTTTATTATAAAATAGGCAAAGCAGAGAAATAGGAAATTAATGCAAGAGCACTTTACATTTAAAACACTTCCCATGGTTATGTAGAAGCAACATGTCTGAGTAGGAAAACATGTTTTGAGTCATCTAATGATGTTCAACAGCACCTGGAATGGAAAAAGAAAAAGAACATAAACATATGTTAGTATTTGATCTTCATAATTACCAAATCATACTAACTTACATTACGTATACTTTAACATTGTATTAAAACATAATGAAAATATAATTTTCTCTTTTTTGCTGCTCTCAGCTTTCATATTTCTTCACCTAGAACAGTGGTCTGTATGAAGCATCATCTTCGAATAGTAGGGAAAAAAGAAACAATATATTGCAATTAAAATCATACATGCACAGTCCAACACTATCATTTAATGAACCTATGCCTTGCATTCACTACAGGTATTTAATTAATTGCTTTTTGTAGACTTACTTTACTAGTATAAACAAACCTATGTTAAATCTACTTCCTAAATTATTATATTTGGTACAATATTACAAATGAATGTACCGGTCAATTTTAGAGATCCTTCGGAAAACATCACCCCTGGTAGGTCAAACGATATTTAATTGATGGTGCTCCATGTAGATAACATTCAATAGTATTGTTTTAATTCCACAAATAGTTCAGTTGGTTGATTAACTGTGGTAAATGAAACAGTATATTAAGAACAACATTTAAAGTAGAGTTGATACCTGAACTGTTTTCCAACTGGTAACCTATAATATCTCCATCATTTTCCAGTTTTCTCTTATTAATAGCTCTTACTTTGCCCTTGTGTTCTTTCTTTGGTTCAGCATCCTTACACTCTTTTGTAAACTTCTGTTTTGGACAGATTATCAGTTTCTCAAAAACAGGGTACTGGCCTAAATGAGGAGTGCATACACTTCTTAACCGATTGTAATCTCCTTCACAACTTACATCTGCACTAGCTTTCTTTTGATCAAAATCAATCAAAATAAACCAGGCAATATTCTAACTCATGACAATGCTACATATAACATTCCCTCTTTAACCCCTTCGCTGCTGATGACGAGCTCAGCTCGTCATCAGCTACAGCGCTCGTATGCTGATGACGAGCTGAGCTCGTCATGTAAAGTGGGTTTTTTAAATCTGCAGCACACCACTGTAAATCATACCGCGGTTAAGGTGTTAAATACAGTACTTTCAATATTTGTAAAACCTGACTCTCCAATTAAACCTTGTGATTTACATTAAGTTACAGCATATGCCGAAGAGACTGGTAATTGCTGGAGGTGCACATATAAGTATTTTACTAGCAAAAACGTACAACACAACGGCCAATCTGTTCCATGCCATCAATCTGCTTCATGCCATGAATCTGACCAAATTGTTTGCCAAGTATACAACATCATCTCTATTTTGGAAATTAATCAAGTCAATTACTTTATCCATTGCACCATTTATTAACCATTCCTCTACATTTCAATTACAACACAAAATTATTCAAAAAGTTTTGCTGACACTCAAAATCTTTCCTAATCCTACAGTTTTCAAAATAGAATTGTCTAAAGCATCACATTTTTTCTTGCAGTTTATCTGTGAGTAATTTTGCGATTTCCAGTGGTAGTAATTGTTCATTAAAGTTGGATCACTCTTAATGTGTTGGCATTAAACAAACTATAGACTTTTGTTCTTCAATGACGTTGTGCATTAGTTCAGCAGCTGTTATATAAGATGAAAATTGTTTCTTGATAAGAGGACTTTCCAAAGCATGTTTACCCTCTTTTATTAGAACTCCTATTCTAATGTCTTTCAGTATAACTTCATAGTTTACACCAATTGCTTGACACATATTTGTCACTAGTTCCAAGCATTCAAAATGTAACCAATTGTTCACATTGCCATCACTCCCCAGTGAATTTTTTATTTCATTATGCACAAGTGTTTTGAAAATAGGTTGTCCTTTACTAGGAATGATTTGCAGTAGGTCAACAAACACAATCAAATGTGTTCCACCAAAGAGCACATCATAGCTTGTTCTTGAAATCTGCTGAATTCCTAAAGCTAGCATTAAGTTGGATGCCATGCTGACCTTATCAATGATTGAAAGCTTCTGTTTCTTCAACACTATTGACACATCATGCCAAGCTTCACCAGATAGTTTCTGGTTTTCCAGTTTATTGTCATGTTCAACAGGTAGCATTGGTAGGTGAAGTACAGTAATCCCTTTATTATTATGTGTAGCTAATCCTTTTGATGCTGTTACTATACATCACGAATTTGATTCTGTAGTCTTCTGTAGATAACCAGTGAGCACGTCAATTAGGAAGCTTTTTCCAGTGCCAGCCTGACCACAGATTAAAAGTAATATTGGTGTGTATGAAGAACAATCACACTGTTTCGTCTCATGGAGAAATTCATGAACTATTTTATCTTTAGCTTTGATGTAAATTTATTTTTGTTCATTGTTCAGTTGTTCTACGAAGTGCTTGAAATCCACAGTACCCGCTCTTGCTTGCTGCATTGCATTCTCCACCTCATTCAGAGCTTTAGCTGTTTTAGGTTGAATAACTGGTTCTGAAGAAGGATCTTGACTCACTGGTGCAGAACTTTGTCTGCTTTATGAACTTTCCTTGGCTATCTGAGCAGCAATGGTTTCGTCCTGTTCAATCTAATTTTTCAACAGTTGCAGGTAGGATGGAAAGACTGTGCATGCAATACTGTCTTTCATAGCGTTTAAAGAGTTCTCATAAAATAATAGTGTCCAAATAATGCTAATTCTGCACACCATGGCATGAACGACTGCAAAAGTGACAAATAGAAAATCTCCCTGAGGTTTGGCAACTAAGCTTTCAGTGGTTATTTAGATTTCTTTTGTTGTATCTGACCAAGTAACCATCACATCCAACTAAGCCCTATCTTCCTTCTTCTATGTTTTCAGTTAAGTTGCATCTATATTTTTTGTGCTGAAGTACTTCATAGAGACACATGTTCTGAAGATGAGGACTCCTTCTTGGGGAGTGTGTATCAAACATGTTACTTTTCTGATTATCTATGCTTTCTGGATCAAATCCTATGGGATACTGTAATTCTGGGAAAGACTTTAGTACTCTATTTGAACTGTTTGCAAGGCATAGGCTTACCCACAAAATTCCTCTTGACTTGGAGAACAACCGTGCTGAACTCAACCTGTCCACGCAGTCATTAGAACCTATTTCTCTGTGGGAAAGCAGTTTTAAGCTGAAGCTGGAAAAACATTTTGTAAGACTCTTTTCTTTCAGAAATCTCCTCCCACATCTCCTTCATCTCTGTTTTCTTGGATTTTGTTATATATGAAGACAAGTAGTGATCAACAGTGATGGATTTATCTGCCAGAAATTGTAGATCCATAATTGCATTTCATATCTTCAGACTCAGAAGGTTGTAGTCATTGATATCTTTGGAAGCGTCTGTTCTTTTCAGGTTGTACATATTTTTGGGTGATTTCTGTGTCAGGGCATGTCTGACTGCAGAGAAAATGCCATTAACTCTTCCTTCTAAGATAACAGGTCGTGGTAATCCCAAATTATATTTTGTGTAAAAGTTTCCTTTGCGTCTGTACTTTAGGCAACAGTACTTACCACATCTATGAGTTTGAAACCTCAGAACTTACTGGCTCAAGCCCTCCAACCTCCTAGTCAGGGACCTGCTTTCCCCCCTGCAGTTCCACTGCCCATGCTGTGATCTGTACAGGTAGGGGTTTGAGGCCCTCCTCCACCTGCAGGCTCCTGCCTTCGCCTCATCCCTGTTGGTCCTGTGGGAGAGCCTTGCTCTTCGGATAGTTTCACTACTGTCTGTGCTGTATTGTACAAGTTTTCTGTTTGTTGTCTTTGTTTTTTGGTATTGTAACTCTGCCTGTTTCTCTGTCTTTTATCTTTGTATTTCTGTTTTTATTCATCTCTTTTCCATTTTGTTCCTGTTTCCTGCCCTCCTCCCTTCCCACCGCGGCTGTCCCAGTACCCCTCCCCCTGCCAAATTTCTACTCCTGCCTCCCAGCTATGATTCACTACCCCCTTTCTCCTTTATGGCGGCCGCTGTGATGGCGGCAGCTGAGCGGCCAAGCCGAAGGCACGCCAAAGGCAAGCCTGTCGGTGCCTGTCTGCGACCAGACCATGACCAGCGCCAGGGACTCTGGACCTCCGACCCTCCACAACTACAACCCAGCAGCCCTCCTCGCACTCAACCCTGAAAGAAATAACTGCCAGCTGTCAACACCGGACACCAACCATGGCCAGTTCTCCTGCCGACACTGCCAGCATTCCTTCACCATCCACAGCACCCCAACCTCTGCACCCATGCCAGACACCCGCACCAAAGAAGCCCTGGAATGCATCTTCCTCAATGTGCGCACCCTGCACAAACATGCCGTAGAGATCTGGGACCTCCTGAACACCCTCTCGTCAGATGTCATCTTCTTCACAGAAACCTGGACAAACATGCTCAGCCCCCGTCATCACCACCGCCATTCCTGACGGCTACAAGATACAGAGGAAAGACTGCCCCCAACTCCCAGGAGAGGGCTTGCCATCACACACAAGAGCTCCCTCTGGCTTTCTACCTCCACCACGAGTGACTCCCTCCACAATACCGAACACCTCCACTTCCAGATCCAGACCATCCCCAGAACTTCCACCTCAACAACCGCAGCAACGCCAACTCCACCAACCTCCTGGACAACCTCGCCAACCTGAGACTGAAGCAGCTCATCAGCACCCACAACCACAAGGCCAGACACATCCTCGAACCCATCTTGGTAGGAGGGTCCACCATCCACTTCAGCCACACCTCGCAGCCCCTCTGGACAGACCGCCACTGCATAGACTTCTCCTTTAACACCACTACTGCACACAAGCCAACCCCGCGGCCACCACAAAGGAACTGGAGAAAGGTCACAGAGGGGCACCTCCACTCCATCCTCATTCATGACCCCCCACCGACACCACCGACGCCAACTCTGCAGAGATTGGGTCCCCGCTCCCATTGGCTGATCTCAGTCAGGTGGGGTGCGAGACACGTGACCTGACGTATTTTTATAGGATGTCTCTATTCGTGCACAGCAAATTTGCGCCAAAGTTTCGCCAAAGTCAAGCCCGTCTGCGCCCGTCCGCGCTGAGGACGGGCTGCAGGACGGGCTGTACAGAGAGGAGACATCGTTAGGCAGCCAGGTAACATGGTCTTATACCTATTCGGATATAATTGCTCTTAAGTCTCCTTCCCTACCCTGTCACCATACCTTTCCCCCAGAAGCTTTTCTTGGCTGTCCGTAATGCTGCTGCTATATCTGTAACATCGAGTCCCCTCCCCCTTTTCCCCCTAAAAGGCAGTCATCGGATAATACCCCCGCCATGCCCACCTTACATACAGAAAGGGGCTTTCACATCAATGCCATGTCACTGATTAAAAATAACATAGCGTTTCATGACTTCGTCACAGCCAGGAACCCTTCATAGGTCTTTATTACCGAAACTTGGGCGTCTGATTCGTCCGGTCCCGATCTCCAGTACGCCATCCCTGAGGGCTATGCGTTACATAGACTGGACAGATCAGGACGCAGGGGTGGAGGGCTCGCGATTCTTTATAAAGTTTCATCTGTTTGTCGCATTAAAACTCTCTCTGCGCCATCAGACCTTTTTTCAGGCTATGCACTTTTCTATATCCTCCTCTCCCTCAGTGTTCTTCACTGGTCTCCTCATCTACAGACCCCCTCGCCCCAGATACTGCTTTGGCCTCAATTTATTTAAAATCTTAGATCCCTATTTTGGCAAACCCCACCTTACGGTTCTGGGGGATTTAAATTTTCACTTAGATGATCTTTGTTCTAAGGATACTCTTTCCTTGGTGGACCCCCTGGCCGCATGTGGCCTTCTTCAGTTGGTAAATAGTTCTACCCACCTGGCTGGCCGTATTCTTGACGGGGTGTTCTCTAACGACCCCAGACTTTCCGTGGGCCCCCCTATTCCCCTGGTCTGGTCAGACCATCTGGCAGTTCCTTTGGAACTTAATTCCTTTTCCTCCTCCTCACCACAACATGGTTCCAGTAACAAGGAACCTAAACGGAATTATAGGAGTATCACAAATGAATCTCTTGCCCCCCTCATAGCGCAGACTTCTATCTCTCCCTTGAAGGATGCCAGTGATGCTGCACTGGAGCTTGCCAACTCTATCTCCAAAGCAGTAGATCTCTTAGCCCCTGCCTTCCTGCGTTATTCAGCTAGGCGGAAACCCTCTGCTCCTTGGTTTACGGAGCCTCTTAGACTTCTGAGGCAGGGATGTAGGAGGCAGGAGAGGCAATGGCGGAAAACTTGGAACCCTACTGATAGAGAAACACATAAGCTTCTGCTTGAAGAATACAAGACTAGGGTAATTAAAGAAAAGCAGGACTACTTCTCCAGTCTCACGTCATCCCTCACCTCCTCTAGGGAATTATTCAAGATCGTTGATTCTCTGTGTTCTCTACAAATTTCTGACCCCATCATAGGTTGCCAAGAGCTGTGCGACAAGATCGCACAGTTCTTTCATACTAAAATCGCTGACATATCTCTCACTCTGGAAGCACAGAGAGATCTAATCTGCTCCCATTCTTCCCCGACTCAACTTGTTTTAGAATGCTGGGCCAAAGAACCCTCCAAGATCCGGACCAGCTTCCCGCTCCTCACCCTTGATCAATTAGACTCTCTTTTAAATAGGACAAAATCAGGTTCACCATTGGACCCCTGCTCTCTGAAGGTCCTGAAGGATTGTAGGGAAACTCTGTTGCCCCCTCTTCTGGAGGTGATGAATCAGGCTTTGACTCAGTGCCTATTCCCAGCACCTTGGAAAAAGGCCATAGTCAAGCCATTACTTGAAAAGCCTACTCTGGATCCGGAGACGCTTAAAAACTTCCGACCGATTTCTTTATTGCCTGCCCCAGCTAAAATGCTAGAGTCACATCTCAATCAGCATCTGACTGCTTTCCTTAATGCCTCTGGGTTCCTGGACCAGTCCCAGCTTGGCTTCCGAAAATTCCACAGCACTGAGTCAGCGCTCACGGTAGTGATAGACAATATTCGATCAAAGGTCGACCGAGGCCAGACCACCCTTTCGGTCCTACTCGACCTGACCGCAGCCTTTGACACCCTGTCTCCCTCGACTTTAACAGCTCGTCTGAGGGAGATAGGGGTGGAGGGCCCAGCACAGAGTCTTTTGTCCTCTTTCCTTGATCAGAGAGAGCAGAGGGTCAAGTTGGGAGAGTTCCTCTCCCCTGCTAAGCCTGTGCAATGTGGGGTCCCATAGGGGTCAGCCTTGAGTCCGACCCTCTTTAACATTTACGTGGCCCCACTTGCCAGGCTAGTAAGATCACAGTGGATGGAGGTGGTGTCATACGCCGATGACACCCAGATTAGGGTGTCCCTCTCCCACTCGGTGAGTACCTCCGCGCTCAGCTTCAGGTACTGTATGCAGGCAGTCTCCGAATGGATGATCTCAAAATCTCTGAAGCCGAACAGGGAGAAATCTGAGGTCTTGCTCTTCGGTAAAGATCAAGGCATATGGTCCAATGACTGGTGGCCTCCATCTCTTGGAGCCTGTCCAGTGCCATCAAACTCCGCTCCGAATCTTGGTGTGATCATTGACACGTCGTTGGCCATGACACAACAGGTCAATAGAACTGTGTCTTCTTGTTGGGAAGTTAGTAGGGTTCTTAGGAAAATCTCCCACTATCTCTCCCCTCAAGCTCGCAAACAGACCGTGGTCGCCCTAGTTGCATCACGGCTGGATTATTGCAACGCACTATATGCAGACACCAATAAAGGCCTTATCCAACGCCTCCAGACCATCCAGAACGCGGCTGCTAGATTTGTCCTGGATGTCCCTAACACCGCCTCTGCCACTCTTGCTAGGAAGAGTCTTCATTGGCTCCCGATCCAGTCAAGAATTTCTTTCAAAATCCTATGCCTGGTTTTCAGTGCCCGGCGGTTGCTCTGACGCCATAAGCTCTCTCCTGAGTCCCTATTCCCCCAATAGATGCCTACGTTCTGCAAGTAAGAACCTTCTATCTGTCCCTCGGACAAACAAGGTCAGATGGGGCGGAAGGTCCTTTTCATCTGTGACCCTTAAACTGAGGAACGCCCTTCCTCTTGAGATTAAATCCCAACCCTCTATGGCCCTCTTCAAGAAAGCCCTAAAAACGTGGTGTTTCACTAAGGCCTACCAGTAAGCATGCTCTCTGACCTTACACTCTATTTGGTTAGGCGCCTTGACGCCCGTTGGGCTAAGTAGCACTATATAAATCTGGCTTGATTCATTCATTCATTTTGCTATATTGCTTTCCTCCTAGTAGGAACATTGTTCACTAGAATAATAAGTGCTTCTTCTAAATCTTTCTTTACCCCTATAGTTTGAAACTTCTGTTCAAAATCTAATGGCAAGTACACAACTCTAATTTTAAGACCTTTCTGTAACTCTGTTGGAGGTAAGTTCCCTGTCCTTGGCTCCATACAAACTATAGCTTGGAATGGATGTATACACTGTATTAGAATTGATTCATAAACATTTAAATATTGCAGTTCTTCGGGTATTGTAACTAATTCTAACTTGTTGTAGACGGCTCTAAGTAGGCATTTTATTGTCTTTTAACTTATCATAACAATACTTACATATAATTTGTTTTGGGGAACAATCAAACTGTTCCTTCACAAATAAATAGTTCTGCAAATTCTAGCCACTTATCTCTGTTACCTTCTTCAGTTTTCAAGGACACAGCATAACAACTTTGAGTTTTATAGTGAATGCATCAACAATATATACAAACACAGAACGGTTTTCTCAGAACACTCTGGGCCTCATTAAGAAGTTGGTCGGAGATGCCTCCGACCGACACCGTTGCAGTTTGGGAACTGGCAGACCTCCGGTTAATGGTTCTGACTGCCTCATTTGGATGTGACTGCACATGGTGCGGTTGTAAACTTACATTTTCAACTGGAGCTTGAGCTGCAGGCGGAAACTGCTTGCAGTACAAGCCTCCATTTAAAAATTAAAGTTTGTCAACATCCATGGACCGTGTGGCAGGCACCAAGAAGCCTGCTACACGGTGCAGGGATGTTGAGGTGCCCCACCCTGGCCCAAATGCGGAGGACGCGGAGGGACGGGGGCCCTGCTGGGGGATCCTAATGTCACTTTCCGTCAGCCTTTCCATGTCGGGAAGGCCGACATGGAAGGGCTGTCGGAAACTGACATCCCAATCCCAACAGCGGAAATGCCATCCATAAAGGATTATGAGGTCTTTCTGACCGACGCCCTCGGAACCGTGACAGATTCTCCCTGGGTTTAAACTCTGACCTCCCCCATCATGGTACTCCGGTTGGACTTTAAACCTACCATGTTGGTTGGAAAGCCTGGTCGGAGGCTTTCTGACTGGCATCGTAATGAGGTCCATTGTGTTAAACCTTTTAATTTCTTCTTAAAAGGTATCAACAGTTATACCTGTGTCCTGTTCTGTTATACCTGCACATATCAAGCCTCATTTTCACGATGCTCCTCCTCAGAACCAAAGAAACTAAACTGAACATAATCACAAACCTTTCGTACCTATGCTACTGTACCATGCAAAACTACTCTATTCCTTTCTCCTAAACATAAAGGAGGTGTTTTAACATAGTAATGCCTCCTAATTGGTTTTTACATTTCAGAGTGGTGAACAGCTAACATTCTGAAGTGATGAAAAAAACTTCTGTACACATTCTTCAATAGACATGCTATAGAATGTCCCTGTAAATTAGTAAACTTCCTTACTTTGCATAGATTTAATCCTTGAAAAATCTGTTTGAGACTTTGTTGAGAAACGTATGTAAGACAGCTCTCCAGATATCAATTGATTCCTGCTGAACACTACAAACACCACTACAGTTCAATTTATATATTGGGGCCTGTCTATGTCTTCCCTGTACCTCTTCAGCTATAACTTCCACTATATTTCTAGGTACCCTCACCTCTTTTGTAAAAGGAGAACTGTCATTTATCTCATCACATTATATAGTTTGGTCAACTGCGTGCACTAATGCAGTTATACTAAAAGTACAGCCCAAGGGCCGCATGCGGCCCTCCTGACCTTCCCATGCATGCCGAACGACCGTATGGGGCAGCTGAGTTCACTGACATTAATAAAGATGTTAATTAAACAGACAAGCCTTTATGTACACTACTTGAACTAAATGAAACGAAGCAAATAAGGTGTCCTGCACTATTTAACATGTGTTCTATGCTTAGGAAACATATATGTCAGCTGTATTATGGATGATATATTTTATGTTGAGCTTGGCATAGAGGTCTGTGAAGTGCATTCATAACTTCCTAAAACTCAAAATAACACTGCTCAATCTTTCAAGCTGAAAACAACATACCTTACGGCATACATAAAGCATACCTCATAGAACAGGTATACTACAAAAACATAGATAGACAACTTACCATGCAGCTTTTACATGCATGAGCAGGCCTCACTCATTTTTATCTGTCTGTATGGATGACACAGTTGTTGTGCTACTTGCCTACATATCTGAGTGAGTGTAGTAGTCCAGCTACTGCAGTGCCATGAAATGTTTAAGTAAATGTGTCAGTATGTGTCTGTCTCTTTTAATATCTCAAAGGGTCTCTAAATGTGTGTTATGTGGCCTGACAATTACCTTAGTGTCTGTGTTAGGGAGCAGAAGTGTGTGTAAGTGTCTGAGCAACTGCTTTGATACTTGTGCATTCATAAGCAGTTTTTTCAGTATATGAGTGAGTGAATGTATAAGTCCCTCTGTAGCTCTGTGACTGGAAAGAGAGAGAGGCTCTGTGCTTTGGAAACATGGATGTCAGTTGCATTATGAATGGTATCCTCAATGTAGAGCTTGGCATAGGAGTCTACAAATACATGACTAAATTACTAAAACCTGACAAGACATCTCTCAGTCTTTAAGCACACAGCACTGTGATTTTTTGCATATCTACAGTGTATCTGACAGGTGAGTTATGAGTACTTAAACATCGATTATACACTTGACAAATAGTTGTTACATGGTAAATTAACCTATCAGTGAGAATGCACAAATACAGTCTGCACTGGAAGACATGATCCATATTCAAACACTGCATTTTAAATAATTCCTAGCATTTTCATACTACATATGTCATTCAGTATTAGTAAAAAGACCATGTGTTACCATGTGTTACCATTTAGCAAACTTGTTCTATAATTTACCAATACCTACTCTAAATGGTAAATAATTAGTAGCTCTCAAGTTTCACAGGTTCATGCATTATGAACACCTACACTGCATGTTTCTTCCTTTAGATACTGAGAGTTGTAGCTCTCTTTTAAAATGGAATAACTAGAACTACAACTACCAGAATTTCAAGAAAACTATGGTATACAACATTTACAATGAAGTTTTTACCACGCACTACCACTACAACGCAGGCATTACCACGCATACCATTACAACGCATTGCGCTGGGGGGCGCTCTAGGATAGGGAATAAGTATAATTTTATATCCAACACCTTCCCTAGTGTCCACGGGGACTGGAGTTGGAATATAAAATTATACTTACCACTATCCAGCACCTCTAAGCGCTATGCGTTGTAACGGTATGCGTTGTAAATACCGCGTTGTAATGGTATGCATGGTAAAAGTATGCGTAGTAACGTCATACATCCAAACTATTTTTAAGAGCAGTACATCATGTATAGATATGTAAAACATGACAGATCTTCTCATTCATCGTTAAGTATAAGTTTTCCCATTAGCAGACAGTTCGGTTTGTAGGAATTACAGCATGCATTAAAACAGTACTATTGAATTCCTGTGCAACACATTGTAAACTGATTTCTCACTGAGCTCCTCTGCTCCTTACACAACCTGTTGCATACACACATACTTACAAAGTTTGTTACTCACCTATTCAGAAATATATAAGAAGCTCTCACACTACCACGTATACATCATATCATAAAGATCAAAACTTCTCTACATATTTCATACTCTCTTTATCAACCTCACATACAGATAAAACTTTTCAATACATTTTCTTTCTCAAAATACAATGTAACTCATATACCTGAAAACTGAGTTCATTGTGAAATTGTTTTTTCTTTTATACTTATTGTATAGTTTTAGTACTCGCAGGAAATGTGAAAACTAAGCTTAAGAATGGCATACCATTCTCATACAAAGCAACCATTAATGGCAACCTTTTCAGCTTTGCTTTCTCTGATATCGCAGAAGGCAGTAAATAAAAATATGCCTTTTATATTTTTGTTTTTGAATTCCACTTCTGAATAGTTATTATGTGTTAACCTTTTCACCCACCTTCACAAACAATCACAAAATGGAAGACTATTTATGCATATTCATGACTTAATGGGGATTGTCGCCACGAATCGCAAAACAAAGTGAGTCCAAAAACACATTTAGCTTGGTATTTTTATGACTTTAAAAGTGCTGTACACTTTATAGGCAAGGTGTTACTAGGAAATGTAATCCTTGTTACACAACATGCAGCCTAAAGATTTCTAATTTATTAAAACAGAAATTCTCTCTTTAATACCCTTCCCCATTACTCTCTCCGCACACTCTCCATAGCAACCCACTAGCACCCGTAAGTCACAAGTTCCCAACACATTCTAATAGGACCATACTAGTCACAAAATGAGCTGCTGCAGGTGCAGTTTACAGTACAGAATTAAAAGCATATCCAAGTCACATTTTAATTTTTCATGCAGCCAAACATAGATATAGTAATTGAAGCTTTCTAGGCACTACCTAATTGTATTTACCTCCATATTCACAGCATGCAATCAAGTATGTTTTTAAGGCAGGAGTACACCTTCATTTTAACTGCCTTCCATTTTGAAAACTGTCTCTTGCTGCTGTTTCGATTCAAAATGTTTCAACAGTGGACCACATCCATGTCTTTTGGGCTAGAGAGTCTGCTAGAAAGAGTGCTATTGTCAGGGACTTGGGTTTAGCTCATTTGGGCATTACTTGGATTGGCCAGAGAGGGTTGAAGTGGCATCAATTGCTGCCTTTGGTTAAAAGTATTGTGGATTCACAACCCTCTCACCTCATGATTGTGGTGACAATGACCCAGGCATAATGACTGAGGTAGGACTGGAAATCCTAATGAAGTATACCTTGACACAATTAATGATGTGTTTCCCACACACTGTCTTGGTGTACTCCACCATATAGGAAAACCTTGAGAAAGCAAGGGAAATGCGGGGTGTGTCCGTATCCCCAATGTAATGGTAGGCTAAACAATGTGGACAAACCCACTATGACGGCATGTTGCAATCACTATTGTGGTAAGTTAATGGACCCATTAGGTATGTTTAAAAGACCCCTCACACACCAACCTGATTGGTGTCATGCTTCATCATTGGGGTCCCAACCGGGTGACCGAATTCCCCCCAGTTGTGCTACAATGCCTGATTATAGCAGAGCTGGTGTGGTGTGAATGTGTGATGTGTCGTGAGTTTTTTCATTGAAAATATTTCTGAGGATCCTTGCCTATAAAATTTAAGGAGATAGTTTAAAATGTGTGGTGCAACTTTTAGGAGAATGTTATCCTTAGTTGACTACGTGAATTGGTCTACATGTTTCAGCCCGCAAAAAGGTTTATGGGAGGGGCTTTCTTCAGGACCGGTTAGTGAGTCTAAAGGGTGGCAAAGGTGGAAAGCGCCATGTAAAAAAGAAGTGAAGTATGTACACAAGCACGCAGATGTGTGGTCTAAGTGTCGGCGTACTTACAGACACTTGCAAAAAATGTTATATTATGGTTAGGGCAGCTGATCGAGGCTCGGGAGGGCTCTCATCTGGTGTCCTAATTTGGTCTCTGTGAGTAGCCCGTCTTTAAACCTGCTCTGGTCTCCTGCAGTCTCGGCTAGTACTCCAACATATGCCATTGGCAGAAATGGAACAACCTGCGTTTCAACATGCATGGAATCTATAGAAGTGATGTAGTTTACTTTACAAATGAAGGCAACAGGGTATTTCTCAGCAAACTGAAACTCTGCATCCGGTCTTATGTGTAGCTGTCATATACACCCAATGAACACAAAGGCTCCTAAAATGTTGTTCATTTTTTTATAAATATCTTTTTTTTTACTTTTTAAAATATTCATGACAATATTGCAATAATTGCAAATTTGCTGCTACTTTACACGGGGAGCCACGCCAGTGGCCGCTACAAATTCAAGTCTGTGAGAAAATCTGTTTAGCAACATATTATTCACGTGTGGGGTTCCACAAAGATGCTTATATGTCTCCCATGGGATCAGGACACACCAGACCTTACCCCTTACACCAAGTTCTGCAATTTGATTTCGGCCCCCAGGACTGTTGTGATGAGGTAAAATTCCTGTGCAACTCTGCTCAGGTTGCAGCCAGACTATATATGCAATCCTGTTGGAGCTCGCACTCAAGATTAATTGCAATTAATTAATTGCACATTAGCCATGGTCACAGATATCCTTCTTTTATTTCATTAGATTCTCAACAGCTCCTGAACAGATCTACTCCAGATAATAAAATGTACAATCTGTGGACCCTGGGCTAGCTTTCTGCCAAATTTGTTGTAATTCCTTCCAGCGGTTTAGGCTATAGTCGTGTTTAAAGCACCTATGGGAATTAACATGGGAAATGGATTTATTTTTAACCCCCTTTTTTCTCTGCCCCCACTTGAGGGATCCCCCAAAAACTTACTATGCACAACTAGAATTACAGGTGCACTTATTTTTGGGTATATTTTGTGAAGATTTGTCAAATAGTGCCAAAGATATAGGCAAGTAATGGAAACATAGTTCTATAGCTACTATAACTACCTACTGGTTAGCGTCAATATGTGGCGGACCCGGAGCAAGGGTAATTACCTGCGCTCCTGAAAGGAGAGCCTCGCCTGCAGAGGTATTGGCAGTGGGAAAACCTTAAACAAACTACTTTTCACCCCAGAGGGAATTTTAGTGATGGAGTGGCAGGAGGGCAAGCCACTTGGTGAGAGAACTATTCAAGTCCAGTTGTGGCAAGATTACAGACCACAATGACCAGCATGCCAGCAGCGCCAACTTGAGCGGGACTCTACATTGGTGAAATAAATAGCAGTTCTTCCATTTTGCTTACTGCCTTTCAATTGCCAGTGATCAAGAGCGTCAGCTCGAAACGCATATGGCTGCAAGAAACGCGTGGTGCTTGACAACCATACTGTTGCCTGTGGAGTGCTATGTATCCTGACGTGTGCGGCTGCTCACTTGGGCAACCTTGTGTTTCTAGCGGCTAGTACGGCCGCGAGGAGCCCCAACGCCGGAAGGCGGACGCGGAGCGAGGGTAATTACCTGCGCTCCTTTGACGTGAGGAGCCTAGCCTGCAGAGGTATTGGCAGTGAGAAAGCCTTGCACACACTGCGTTTCACCCTACAGGGAATTTTATTGATGGAGTGGCAGGTAAGCATGGGCGAATTTTGCGAATCTCGGGTCGCGAATTTTGCGGATTTGCGAATTCGCAATCCACAAAATCCGCGAATTCTCGCGAATTTGCGGATTTTTTTTTTTTTTGTGTTCGCAAGTGTTTCTGCCAGTTCGCGAGGATTTGGTACTAGTTCGCAATTGCGAACTTACTTGTCGGCTCGCAACGGTCGCGACTATGTTGTTTCTACGTCTGGTTCATCATCACAGCCTCCCAGCACCCTCTGTTTCACCACTGGCACCCTCTCTTTGACCCATGCCACCCTCTGTTACATCAATGCCACCCTCTGGTTCATCATCGCTGTAGAAGATGGGGGGGAAAAGCAAGCCCACCTGCCCTGCTTGAACTGACATGAATTAATTTGGGGTTAGTTTATTAACAACACCTGCCCTGCCCCAACTGACAATAATGAATTAGGGGCTAATTAATGTGTCACTGAAAGAATTTGAAGTTCCAGCCTGGCACCTGCTTGTCTGCTCCTTTAGCTGTAAATCAGGACCTTTGTGGCATACAGTTAAGGTCAGAGCAGGGTCACACAATAGTTGCAAGCAGGCAACCGAATTCTGGAGGGCCCCCTCAGGAAGCACTACAGGGAATCGTTACAAATCATGAGGTTGACCTTTTGCACCTGCTCATTGCTTTTGCTTTTGCAAAAATCGTTTTTCGTTTTTTTCGCGCTATTCGCGGGGCGTGGCGTCGTGCGAAACCGACCGCGGAAGCCGCCAATTCGTGCGAATGAGCTTTTTATTTTTTTGCGGCTTGTTGTGTGCGAGTTTTTTTGCAGTATTCGCGAGCCGCTTGCAGCGCAACACGCGAATTTACCCCAAGGTCAAGTACGGGCGCGGCCATTTTGTTTGCGTGACGTATTTCCGTTTCCGCCCGCTATGTATAATCTCGCGCAGTAAGCGCATTGCGAGTAGAGGTTCGCACGAGATCGCGAGGGAAATCTCGCGCGAACTTACTTTCGCGCTCGTGAACGGGCGCCGGCCATCTTGTTTTTCATTCATTTCCTGTGTCTGGGCATGGTGTTTAATCCTCTTGGTATCTTTGCCATCCTTTGCTTGTTTTCAGTTTTTTTTTTACGATTTTGCTTCTTATCTATCCCTCTCTTTTCCTAGCTGTATATTTTTGTCTTTTCTGCTATTTTTCTTTACTTTTAAACTACTTTTTTAAACTATTTTCTTTTCTTCTTCCCTATCCTATTCTTTCTTAATTTTCTACTTCTTCCTACCTTACCTGCCCAGACCATGGTCAAGCCAGGCGCCGTGAAGCTGCCCAGGCACTTGAGGGCCGCAGCGGCGGCGGGGAGTAGTCCTGGACCCAGTGCCAGGACAGCATGCGGGAGATTGAGGGGGGAGCAGGTGACGCGACGGGAGATATTCAGCCCGGAGGAAGTGGGCGCGCTGGTCTACTTCGTCCAGCGCCGCCTGCCCAGGACCATCGCGGGAGGCGGCAGAATCGCGGCCGGTGGCTACAACATGCGGGAGCGCCGGAAGCGGTGGGAGAAGGTGTGCTGGGCCATATCCCACCTCTACGGGGTCCAGCGCACCTACAGCCAGGTCACCCATCGCTGGACGGACCTCCTGGACCGGGAGCGCGACCTGCTGGACCAGCTCGGCTTGGAGATCCCCGGGCTTGGTGAGTAGTAGTAGCCATTTCATCACTCACTACTATGATGTTTTCTCCTGCTCTGTGTTGTTGTATTGCAAATATTTGTTTTTTACATGGAGCAAGCCAATAATGCCGCTGATGACGATTACATGGTAGTTAAATTATATTTCAAAATCTTCTGTGCATTTCAGGTGCACTGCTCTCCTTCTCAGTGGCGTTGCTACTATGCTTATTTGTTTTCTATTTTGTGGTCTCATTGGCCTGAGTAACTATTATGTATGAGTGTACTTTACAGAACTGCGTAATGCTAGACACTAGGGGGCAGATTACATTTACAAGCCCCTTGCGCCACGTTTACGTTGCCTTGCGTGACGCAACAGCGGCGTAAACGTGCTGCATCCCTGCGAGTCATTCACAGCATGACGCATCTAGGGAGATGCGTCACGTTATAAAGCCATGGGCCTGCACCACAATGGGTGCGTTCCTAGTACGCAGGGTGGGCGGTCCGGCGACTGTGCGCCTCGCAAAATTGCCTGCGTGAAATCTACAAGATTTAACGCAGGCACTTCTGCGACGCTGCTACGTCAATTCAATTCCTTATGCCTGCTTGAAGCAGGCGAAAGGACTGACACAGCATGTTAAGTATTGGGTGGCCCTGAGCATTACTGGAGTTGCATTGCGTTGGCGACGTGACTCCAGCGATGCGCCGCTCTTACGTGACGAGATGCGTCACGCAAGTGCCTACCCTTGCGCCAGGGCGCGCCGCATTGTAAATGAGGCGCATCTGCCGTGTCGCAAGGGTAGTTTCGCGTGACGCATTTGATCTGGCGCATCTCTGGAGATGCGCCAAGAACGCGTAAGTAAGTATGCCCCTAAGGGGCAGAATTGCATTTACCGTCGCATCCCTGCAAAGTAGCAGGGATGCGCCATTAATTGTGCGGCCCGCTACAACCACCAAACATGGTGCGCCGTATTTGCAATGCGGCGCACCATGGGCCCAAAACGTCACCGAAGCTTTACTGCCGGAGTTGCGTCGCAACGATGGCGCAGCTCCAGCAATGCTCTGGGGTACCCTATCTCCCCAATGCTGGGTCAAGCCGTACGTCTGCTTCAAGCAGGTGCAGGGTTTGTGTGTCGCATCATTGTCCTAAAGGTGACTGATTGAAATTTTGTAGATTTCCCTCAGCCACTTTTAGGATGTGTTCCAGCGCAGGAATGCCCTCCCTTGCGCCGGAACGCCCCCTGATGGCGCAGGGCTTTATAACGGGATGCATCTCCCAAATGCGTCACGTTGTTATAATATTATACGCCGCACCATGGCGCCCTTTTTTATTTAGCTGCTGCGTCACAAAAGTCACGCAAGAACGGAGCAAAAGAGCCGCAAGGGGCTTAAATCTGCCCCTTCCTTTGTACCCCTGACAATAAGAAAAATAGTGGCGGTGGATTGATAGTTTGACTATTTAAATGACTGGTAATGTAGCAGGCAACTGTTAGTGTTGTCACTGATCTGACTGAAATCACAATGGAGTTTGTCTGTCACTTTGCGTCTTGCCTGCGGACTGCTGCCTGCCAGTCCTAGGTGAACCTTTCAGTACTTTGTTTAGTGAGTTACGTGACTTTCGAAGTCACAGGTCCGCAAATAAATGAAAACTAACCCTAATCAATATAATTTCGCGGAAATATTTTGTTATTGTTCTTTTGAAATGTTTGATTTGGTTGACATTGACAAGCAACAATCCTCCATGTTTTCTGTTCTTTCTTTCATGTTGTACGTCAGCTCCCCCCAGGGGCGAGGGGAGGACACAGGAGCAGCAGGCGGCGGATGCTGTTCAACAGGGCCAGGATCGGGCAGGCGAGGGCTCCTTTGCTGGCTCCAGTAAGTTTTCATTTTAGACTAGTACCTATTTTTCCTAGCGTTCCTCATTTGACTTTTTTCAAAATTGTCTTTGATCTTCTTGTAGACTGTATCTAAATTCTTATCCTGCCTCTACTATGACTCCCTGTGGTATTACTAGATTATTCTTATTAGTCTGTCTGTGTAGCTAACTAAGATTGCACGGTTGGCGAAACTCCCATTCCCATTCGACATATAGGGGACACCGTGCCCAAAGCTCGATACGGGAAGATAGACCTGAGATAGCAAGGCCTAAGTTTGAGAACACGACAGAAAGAACGGAGAGCTTTTTAATTCAAACAAACAATGAACAGAACCGGCCCCAAAGAGAAGAGTCGTCCTCGCTTAGGAACCAAGAAGCCTCCCTGGTAGAGCATACATCGACCGCGAGAATAATACCCCATGACAACCAAGAAGTGGACGATGAAGAAGATATCAGCCCCCCCACACCTCCCTTGAGTATAACACCAACACCATGCAGACCTTCTCCCACAAACGCACCCATGACTACACTTAATGGAGCAATGACGACACTCCCAGTAGTAACGGAAGGAACAATCAAACATGGGTTACAAATGAAAGGGATACAGAACTAAGAACCGATCCAATAAAGAGAAGAGCAAAGTACAAACCCCGGAACAATAGATCTGCCCACCCTAAGAAGTCACATCAGAACAGGAAAGATTTTAATATGCTCCAGAAACTTGTAAACAAGATGGCACAAATCACTATAAATACCTCACAAGCAATGGATAAAATCGAGGAGATGATGACGAGCATTCACTCCAAGGTCACGCACATCCAAAACGTGATACACCGCTCACAAAGAAAGAGTAACGAAACGATCTGGCAATTGAATCATAATGACAACAGACCGAATAGGGCAAAACCTTTATCAAAGGAGGAAACTCTGGCCTTGACCCGATCGTATGAAACACCGGAACACGAGAGAGAGGAAAGAATCGAAACAGTACCACTCGACTCATACAGAACATCGAGAAAGAATGATAGAACAGCTAATCCACACAATCTACAACAGGTACAGCTATCAGCCACAGAGAACATGAATGTAAACCTCAGCAACAAAGAAAAACCGTTGGCATGTCTACTGCTCAACTGTCGGTCGGCATTGAAACATGAATCGGATATAGCTGACCTCATCATCAACAAGGACATTGATGTAGCAGTTCTTACAGAAACTTGGCTGACGGAATCCTCATCCCCTATCATGGATCTCCTAGTACCACCCCAGTACAACATTTTGAGACTCGATAGACCTATAAAGTTAGGAGGAGGCATAGCCTGCATTCACAGATCCGAGATCGAGGTCAAACAAATCCAAGCCGACCCCCTAGAATCAAGTGAATACCTAGGTCTTAACTTCAGAACAGCTACCAAACAAAGATTCAACCTCCATTCGTTTTACCATCCACCAGGAGACAGCGAAAAGTTTACAGAGGAGCTAATGGAGATCATAACGACCAACTCTAATGACGGCGCCAATAATATATTTCTTGGCGACTTCAACCTACATTGGGAGGACCACAACGACAAACTGGTCATATCGCTGAAAGATTTCCTTGCTGAACTGAACCTTACTCAACTATGCACACAACCCACACACTCGAAAGGAGCGACGCTAGACTGGATTATTGCGCGAAACAACGATGCAGCAATCCTCTCTATAACACCATGTGACTGGTCGGATCATCATGCCATTACATTCACGTTACCTATAATGGAAAAAGCCACAACAAGACAACCCCTCAAGACCAAAAAATGGGTAAGAGACACAAGAGATGCAAACGTAGAGCTACTAGTGGAAAGCTGTGAAAGAGACCTAAAACCTCATAACAACCTGCAGAACGTAAACGAACTGACCGAACACTATTTAACAACGGTCGAAACTATTGTCAATAACACCATGCCATTAAAACTGAAAAACATCTCGGAGAAGACTAAAAATCCATGGTTTAATGAATCGCTAAATGAAGAAAGGCGTAAATTGAGAATGGCCGAAAGAAAATGGAGACAACACCCTTCATCCCCAGAGCTGAAAGCACTCAGAGAAATCAGAGGCCACTATAATATAATGATCATCAAATCAAAACAGGAATTCATACGGTCAGAACTGGAGAGTGCTAAAAACAGACCACGAAAACTCTTTGAAATCCTAAAGCAACAATCAAACAAATTAGCCAAATCTGCCCATGAGGGAGGGCGTGGCTAGCTGCATGGCCGGGTAGGACGTGCCTGCGCGCAGCTCCTGCTGAAGACTGCCCATAATCCGTCATATATGCATTAATTGGTCCCTAACCGAGAAATCCACGGCACAAAACAGTGTCTGAAGGTGCCCTGTAGGATCGGTGAGGCTCGGCTGGGCCTCCAAGCAGTAGAAGCGGCAGACATCGACGTAAAGTTTCCTGCCCGGTCCCGGCCTGGGGGACTGACAAGATGGCGGCGCCCTGAGCCCCGGTGGAAGAAGACGCCTCCGAAACATAGTGGTGGCCTGTGGGAAGCGTCCTGGCTAGCGGCGGAGGTGGGGACACGTCGTGAACGAGCTCCGGCGCTTGCCCGGGGGAGCGGACGGCCCCCCACCTATGTGCTGATCCGCCGCGAGGAGGAGGAAGGACGCCGGGAGTGCCCGCCGGGCGGAAAGAGCCCAGAGACGGAAAGATCAGGCCGACGCACCCGACCGCCGGTTGCCAGAGGCTGCAGTGAGGTGCGGGGCCGAGCGACGCGGCCCCCTTGGTGAAGCGGAAGGTACGAGGCCCCCCCCGCGGATATCCTGCACCCCCCCCCCCCCCACGACTGAGGCCTGGGGGTCCGGGAGAGGAGGGGAGAAATCAGAGGGCACAACAGGGGCACGGGGGAAGGCCTGAGACCCTGGACACCGACCTAGAACACCAAACTGGACACCGACCTAGGGTGACCCCCCTGGGCCCGGGGAGGACCGGGAGGCACGGAGGAAAACTACCGCTGTGCAGTGCGGTCGGTGGGGGCCTGACTGGCTGACTGGAGGGGGAGACCTCGATAGTGCTCCCGCAGAGAGGCTGCAGCCTACAGGGCATCCTCCTTCGAGGTGAGGTGTAAGGTGGCAAGACACGGGCCCCGGTGAGGGAGAAAGCAGAGGCTTACGGCCGACATCCTCCGTGTACCCCCCCCCCCCTCCACTGTGTTAGCGGCCCCCCGCGACGAAGGGGGAGGCCCAGGATCTGCGCTCAGGGAATACACTGTGACCTCTGGAAACAACGGGGGGGCCTGGGGACACCCCTACCCAAGTCTGTAACGGTGAGAGGGGACGGTGAAGGCCTGCCAACCGAAGGGGTCTCCGCGCTGGAGCCTTTAAGACGGCGGTAGAGACCTGGGGAACACCAGAACCTGGAGCACCATTATCCTCCTCCCCCACTCACTGAGTAGGCTCCATCATAAGGGATATCTCTGCCGGTTCCTGGCCTTAGCTGCCCATAGGGAAGGAGCGGCGGGGCGATCCGAAGTGGCACTGGAATTAGGAGCTAGGCCCAAGGAGACACTCCCTGCTCTACGCCGGCGGAGGGGCCCTGAAAAGACAATGGGGAGGAAAGACCCAGCGCCAAGGTCGGCCAGGCAGGAAACTATGGAGACGTTCACCACTCCCAAAACGCAGAAAGACCTGGCCACTGGGGGTAAGGAGAAGCCGTCGGACACGGCCATGCTCCTGGAAGCCATACAGGCCTCGAGGTCAGATATACAAAGTTCAAGGGCGGCCCTAGAGACTAAGATCGGCGAGGTGGGGTCTGAGGTCCTCTTGCTCCGACAAGACTTCCGGAACCTGAAAGACCGGGTGGGGACGGCCGAAACTAAGATCTCGGAGGCAGAGGACTCCATCACGACACTCCAGAGAGACATGGCGGAGCTACAGGCCTCTCACAGGCACCTACTGTGGCGCGTGGACGACGCTGAAAACAGGGCGCGAAGAAATAACCTCCGCTTCGTGGGCCTGAGAGAAGGGATTGAGAAGGCGGATACAGCGGCCTTCCTGCGCACATGGTTACTGTCCACGTTTCCACAGGCCTCCTTTTCAAACTGCTTCGTCATTGAAAGGGCGCACAGGGCCCTCTTGGCGAAACCACCCGAAGGGGCGAGTCCGCGCCCGATTATCGCCAGATTTCTTAACTATGCTGATAGAGACCTCATCCTACGGGAGGCGCGTAAGATGGGGGAGATCAGGTTTGAGAACACTTTAATCATGATCTTCCCGGACTATAGCCAGGAGGTACAAAAGCAGCGCCGCTCGTTTGACACGGTGAAGGCAAAATTGAGAGACCTGCACATTTCCTATATGCTGCTTTTCCCGGCAAAGTTAAAGGTCATCTTCAAAGGCAAGACTCTCTTCTTTAACCGCCCAGAGGAAGCATGGCACTGGCTGGAGGAGAGACCGATGCTGCACGAGGCAGAAGAGGAAGGCCGCAGGATCAGGGAGGAAATGGCGGCAGCCAGCTTCAGGAGGAGTCCATCCAGAACGGCGAGGTCGAGGCGTCAGCGGGCAAAACGGAAGACGCAACTCACCCCATACCCCACACAGCAGGGATCGACGAGAGGAGACCGAGGGGAAGCAGACACCGTCAGTAATCATAGCGAGGACTCAGCAGGGGGACCAGGACCCGGGAGCATACCCCCGAGGTCTGAGACCGGATCGGACTTAGAGGAAGATGCGACCCCCTCGGACATTGAAAGGCAGACGGAGGAGTCACAACACCCGTTGGCAGAGGCTATAAGGGAGCTTGAACGGGGGGAAAATGGGAACACAGAGGCGACAGATCCAGACACACAAGATTCGCATTCATGAACAGTTTGGGACTGAGATCCTTTGAGGCAGTACTTTGAATTGGGACACGCAAGTATTCTTTTGTGGTCCTTTGGGGTAGGCATTGACTATTCCATATTGTCAGAGACTAGAAAGTTGGTTATAATTTAGTGGGGTTTGTTTCAAGGGGGGGCGACAGACCTTGCTAGCTGGTGGTCCGCACCGTCAATGGTTGCACGGGCGGGTTGGCCGGGTAGCAGTGGTGGGGTGGGGAGGGTGGTGGTGGGGATTGTTCTCCTGGTTTTTCTGGTTCGAGGGGGGAAGGGGGAGGGTACTTCATTGAGGGAATGCAGTCATGGCGATAGGTACACAATGTGGTTTCTGATGAGAGATGTCCGCCCGCACCCCCTGCCCCGGGGATATGGGTCAGGGAAGCATGGATGGCCGCAGTGATGGACAACACTAAACTACAGGTAATGACATGGAATGTCAACGGCCTGGGTAATAAAATTAAGAGGGGATTAGTGAATAACTTCCTTAAGCGTATAGGCCCTGATGTCATTCTGCTACAGGAGACACACCTACGAGGCACGACGTGCACTTTTATAGCTAGGGGACGGTACACGGTTCTGGGACATGCGGGGTACACAGCGGACTCCAGGGGGGTGGCCATACTGGTTAAGAACACGGCGCCCTTTCAGATCACACGCACCTGGGGGGACCCGATGGGGACATGTGTGGGGGTACAAGGGATCTGGCACAGACGTACTTACACTCTGGTCTCGGTGTATGCACCACCCAAACTGCAGGCAACCGCAATGAAGAAACTGGCGAACATACTTTTGGAAACAGCGGACACGACTCAGATTGTGGGGGGCGACTTTAACGACGTACTTGATAGAGGTCTAGACAGGTCGGGAGAACCACGATCGTCGGGAACCCAAACGCCCCTCGCCCAAATGGTTACCACGCTGGGCTTAACAGACGTGTGGCGGCTGAGGCACCCGGACACCAGGGCTTATTCTTTTTATTCGGCTGCGCACAAGGTGTTCTCCAGGCTGGACTATGTCTTCATGCATAGACAGGAGGTGACGGTGGACGGGACAGCTAACTATCTGGCGAGAGGCCTTTCAGACCACTCGCCGCTGTTGGTGTCGGTAGGCGCGTCTACAGATGGGAGGGAGAGGACGTGGCGACTGTCTGCCTGGGACATGACCAATAAGACAATCCTCAAGGGTGTCAGGGCGGACCTCCGGGTCTACCTGGCTGAAAATGAAGGGTCGGTGGACTCGGCTGTGACCATCTGGGAGGCGCTGAAGCCGGTAATGAGAGACAGGATAGCCGGTCGACTTAGGGATGAGAGGAAGAGAGTACAGGAAGAGGTAGGAGGGGTGGAGAAGACTATAGTGGAGCTAGAAGAGGAGCACTTGCGTACTAAAGACCCAATGGCCCTGCGTAAATTGCTAGACAATCAAAAACTATATAAGGAATTGGTCACGGACGAGGCCAAAACTCAAAGCCTGGCGACCCTACATAGGCTGTATGATGTGGGGGATAAGTCGGGCAGGCTTCTGGCCTGGCTTGGCCGTAAGGAGAGGGCGGAACGCTGGGTGGATGGCATCGTAGACCAGAAGGGAGAGCTAATATGCTCGGACCCCCATATCGCAAACGTGTTCGCAGACCACTATAGGAGTTTTTACGAGGCCCAACCTTTGGGAGACCAGGCAGAAGCGTTGAGGTACTTGACTGAAGTCGAGCTCCCAGTCGTGGAATCGGAGGCCTTACCGGCACTAGAGGCCCGCATTTCTCTGGAAGAAGTTCGAACAGCCATCGCACGGTTAAAACCTGGAAAGGTACCGGGTCCGAATGGCTTCCCACCGGAGTTCTTTAAGGGCACCAGTGACATGGTGGCCCCCCGCTTACAGAAACTCTTCAACACGGCGTTCCACGAGGGACACTTGCCGGCAGACCTCACATTGGCGACCATAGTCCCTATCTACAAGGAGGGAAAGCCGCGGGAGGAGTGTGCCTCGTACCGACCCATATCCCTCTTGAACATGGAGGCGAAGCTCTTGGCCTCTATTCTGGCAGTGCGGCTGAGGGGTGTGCTCCCTGACCTGGTACATTTGGACCAGACGGGATTCCTGCCGGACAGGGCCACGAAACTCAACCTACGGCGGGCACATAACTGGATACAAGAGGTGGGGGACAGGGAGAGACCGCACTGGTTTCTATCGTTGGACGCCGAAAAGGCCTTTGATTCAGTTCACTGGCCGTTCCTGGATGCCACACTACAGAAAGCCGGCCTTGGCCCCAACTTCCGTAAGTGGGTCACCCTGCTATATGACAACACACGTGCTAAGGTCAGAGTGAATGGGAGGCTCTCTCGGGAGTTTCCGATCAGAAGGGGGACCCGTCAAGGGTGTCCCCTCTCGCCGCTATTATTTACATTGGTCATTGAGGTTCTGGCGGCCAGGATTAGGCAGCACCCTAGGATCTCGGGGTTTAGGATATCGGAAGCGGATGAATCACAGGAGAAGCTGTCGTTATATGCGGACAATGTCCTCCTGTACATCACTACCCCGGAGGTAACGGTTCCCGAAATATTCCAAGAGCTGGAGTCATACGGCCGCCAATCGGGATATGCCATCAACTGGCATAAATCAGTGCTCTACGACCCTAAAGGAACAGCGATAGGGAGAGCCCTCCCTGAGAAATTGGTGGTGTCCCTAGATGGATTCAAATACCTGGGGGTGTACCTTACGAGGGACAGGCAACGGTCCAGACAGGCGAACATAGAAAGGATCATGACGAACACCAAGGCGGACATGGACAGGTGGCGTCAGCTCCCCCTGACGCTTCTTGGCAGGGCGGCGATTTATAAAATGATTGCACTACCTAAATATCTGTACGCTCTACAAAATGAGTACTACCTGATACCGGACGCCCTAATACGTAAAATGCACGCGGATCTCCGGGCCTTCATTTGGTTGGGGAAACAGCCCAGGATCGCACTCTCCACCCTACAACGCCACCAATACAGTGGCGGTATCTCCCTGCCTAATTTGGAGGCCTATTACTGGGCGGAGCATGTGTCACCCATAAACGAATGGCTGCATGCACCGGCGGACCACCCCACGTACGCACTCGAACGGGCAAAAATGTCCTCCTCCACTCTGTGGCAATACCTATACGGGGCAGCGAACACCTCGTCCTTGCTCCCGGCCACGACTATTACCCTCCGGGCCTGGAAATTGGCCATGAAGCGCACGGGATGGGATAAAAAGCCAACCCGCCAGACCCCACTCTGGCACTGCAAGTGGATGACCGAACTGTATGGCCTCACTGGATTCCAGCGATGGGACGACATAGGCATTTCGACAATAGGTGACGTCATCGCAAAAGGAGTCTTGAAACCCTTCGCGGTGCTGAAAAGGGAATTTGGGCTGCATAACTCGCAACACTTTAAATATATCCAACTACGCCACGCATGGAGGGCGCAGAACCTGCAACTAGAGGGGATACAGGACTTTGCCCCCCTGGAGGGCAGATTGCTGCAGGAAAAGATACCGAATAAGGCGGTCTCATTGACCTATAAGACCCTCACAAACAACATGCTGGGGGACCTGGCGAGGCTTCGGTCTGCTTGGGAGGGTGAGGTTGGCCCCGTGGAAGACATAGATTGGGAATTAATACTAATGCATCCAAGGGAGGTGGCAATCAAATCCCGCCTCCGCCTCATCCAATACAAAATACTACACAGGGTTTACTTTGACAGGGCTAGGCTCTATAAAATGGGAAAGACCACGGATGACAGGTGTCTGAGATGCGGACAAGGGGGCGGAGACTTCTATCATACTCTGTGGACATGTGACAGGATACAGGCCTACTGGTCCCTTATCTTCACTGAATTACGGGAAGTGCTTGAGGTACCGTTAGAGCAGGACCCGAAATTGGCCATCCTGGGCATGACCAATGATGTGGATCTACCCAGACCACACCTGGTTTTCCTGACGTTGGCGCTGGTTGTGGCAAAGCGTGATATCGCACGTCATTGGGGGGCGGAGAACGTACCTGAGATAGAGGAATGGAGGAGGGGCCTAGACATATACATGGCTGCGGAAAGGGTGACGTACAAGGCAAGAGGCTGCCCCAAGAAGTTTAAAAGAGTATGGGCAAAGTGGAGGCACTACCACGGACTAGATGGGGGCCTGGGGGGGGGGGACACTGAGCCCGCCCAGCACTGTTGAAGAGAGAGGAACAGGGGTGAATATGTGAGATACTGGAAGGGGAAAGGAAGGAGCATGATGCACAATTAACCGGCTACTGTTAGTACACTGAGGGGGGCCCCCGGGGGGGGGGGGATGAGGGGGGAGGTAAGGGAAGGACACATGGAAACACTGCTATATGACTGCACAGTTAAGTTACTATAGGAGTGGCAGTTTAAGCCACTTCACTGAGTTCTCGTGGGGTGGGGGGAGGGGGGAGGTGTTGATAGTTGGAAATGGGAACTGTTGGAAGAAACAAAACAAAAGGAAAATAAGAAGAAAAAAAAAAGAAAATATTGCAGATATCAGAATGGCCGGAACAGGGATCTTGTTTTTGTACTGAAGGACTACATATGATTGACTTTTACTGTGTTCCGTGGGATGAGATTCAATGAGAGATGTAGACGTACAAGGTGTGGTGGCCATTGTATTACAAGTGATAATCTTGATGCTTACATCCTACTGTTTATGGAACTGTGCCACTGCTGATTGCATCATCTGTATGTCTGCAAATAAAAAGTTTAACTAAAAAAAAATAAAAAAATCTGCCCATGAGAACTCAAAAACACCCCTAAATTGCGGAGAATTTGCTACATTTTTCACAGAGAAGGCGAAATCTCTTGAAGTTGAGCTCAAAGACGCTGTGGCAAACATTCCCACTGAACAAATGCCTACGATAGATATCGCCGTGACAACGGAGAGTACCATAACAAAAAATGAGGCAAGCTGGGACACGTTCGAACTGTATGACCAGCACAGTATCGCCAAAACGCTTTCCAAAATTAAACCAAACAATCACTATCAAGATCCCCTTCCCGCAAAATGTGTAAAATAAATCAATCACGTTCTGATTCCGATATGGACCGAAATTATAAATGCCTCACTTTCACAAGAGATCCTCCCTGACTGCCTAAAAACAGGTCAAGTTGCCCCCTTAATCAAAAAACCTACAGCAGATAGATCAGACCCAAACAACTATCGCCCAGTGACCAACATCCCACTATTGGCCAAACTAATTGAAAAATGCGTACAGAACCAACTAAGCCGACACATCATCAAGTTCTCATTGCTTGATGAATGCCAATCAGGATTCAGAACAGGTCACAGTACTGAAACTGCGATCCTCCATATTGTTGACGATGCGCTACAGGCACTTGACCAAAACAAAGCGTGCCTACTGATTCTCCTCGATCTGTCGTCGGCCTTCAACACCGTAAATCACGAAGCATTATTGTCCAGGTTACGGGATAGGATGGGTCTATCAGGAATTGTGTTGAAATGGTTCATCTCTTTTCTACAGAACAGATCACAACGATTCCTGGTCAACCAGTCAATTTCACCTCCCTGTCCTATTTCAATCGGAGTCCCTCAAGGGTCTACGTTATCCCCAGATCTGTTTAACCTTTATGTTGAGCCGCTTACAGAAATTTTCCAAAAAGCAGGGATATCGTATCACATGTATGCAGATGACACGCAAACATATCTAAAGATCTCGTCCCTAAAAGACTTGGAACGAGGAAACAAGGCTTTAAAAATGGCTCTGCAATGGTTAACTACCAACCAACTGAAGCTTAACGCCAACAAAACGGAGTTCCTACTAATCTCACCAGCAAGGAGCCGTACGGAAATAAAGGAGTGGACGAAAGTGATGACTGCGCTAAACTGCACCCCAACATTAATCAAGTCAGCGAAATCTCTAGGAATCACTCTGGATGAGAATTTAGACATGAAAGCCCACATCAACGCAATGGCCAAGAATGCTCGATTCCACCTGAACTACTTAAAAAAACTGAAACCTTTCATCTCAGAGGCGGATCTCAAATTGGCTATCCAATCCTTAGTTATCTCTAGGATTGAATATGGCTGCACCACCTTAGCGGGCTTACCAAAAATGTCCACAGCACCACTGAAAGCATGCCTAAACGCTGCGGCAAGAATTATCACCGGATCCAGGAAATACGACCACATATCGCCACACCTGAAAGCTTTAAGCTGGCTACCCTATGAAGCCAGAATCCAAATGAAGATAGCTTGTATCACCCATAAAGCGCTACACCACAACACCCCAGGTTACCTAGCGAAGAAACTCCAGCTTTCGGGAGGGAATCGGCCAGCGAGGAGTACTGAAGAATTTCTACTACGGCCAGCCTTTTTCCACAAGAAAAAAACCTATGACAGAGCGTTCTCAGGAGCTGCCCCCAGAATATGGAACTCAATTCCTCCTATCATCAGGAAGATCCAAAATGTAGAAGCATTCAAGCGAGAGTTAAAGAGCTATCTGATGAAAAATACACTACCTAGAACTGATCAGTCTCGAACTGACAATGAACTAAATATCATACCTGTTTACACACTCTACCTATGATAGATATATATCCACCTACGACCTTATTTATCATCTACCTCTATCATCTACCTCATAGTTGCTTACACATCTTCTCGTGATTGAAGTATATCCAACACTGTCTATATTTATTACCTACCTCTTATCATCTACCTCATATTTGTTGTCTGTAGAACTGCTTGATATATATGTCTTTCGTCCACGCCTCATATGTAATTCGTTCCGATGCCCATATAACTGAGTGATATATATTGTCTGTCGCATACGCCTATATGTTAAGCGCTCTGATACCCACGGGTCTTGTTCGCGCTATACAAAACTTTCTAATAAATAAATAAATAATAAAATAGTCAGCAATAGCTCTATCAACTTAGTGCAGTCCTCTGGGATTGTCCATAATGTCTTTTGAAGTGTTCTATCTGGACTCATGCTTGCAAAAATTGCAAAACCTTTCGCTCAGTCACTCTAGTCTGGACCAAAAAACACAGATTGTATTTAAGTTTAAAAGCTTTATTAAAAGTAAACACATTTATTAAAATTAAGTCATAATAAAACTTAACGTTTAACTGATAATGGAAAAGTGGTTAGTGCTGACGATTAATTGAAGACATTTCTTGTGGTCGAGCCGAGCTCTCACCTGGTTTCAACTTGATCTTGTTGTTAGAAGTCCATCTTCTGTCTGTGTGGAGAAAAATGGTGCGTGTTAAAAAACCAGCCTTCATCAGTTGTGCCAAAAAGTGCAGCAAGACAACCTTCCCTGGAAAAAGGGACATTTTTTTTAACTTTAAAGTAGACAGTCACAAATTACATTGTTTTCACATGTCTTCATTCCTAGACCAAAGACTAGTGAGTGCTTTATTCTAACATTCTTAAATGTACTTTGTAGGTGGAACATCTGGTGGCGGGGCCAGCGTGGAGGTGGTGGTGCTCGACACGGAGGCGGAGGACAATTCTTCAGGGGAGGAGGCGGCGGCTGTGAGAGTTGAGACGGTGGTGGTGGCGGCCAGAGGTAAGCTCTTATATATTCCTTACTTATTGAGATTGAAGACTAGCTGGGAAGGCAAGAATATGAGATGCATGGCTGGGTGAATGATGAAGCAATGATGGGTGGAAGGACAACAGCCTGGGTGGGTGACACAGAAACTGTATGTGTCCATATACCTGGATCATGCTACTATCTGACTCTTAGATAGCATATGTGTATCTAGAGCAGGGGTACTCATAGTACGGCCTGCGGGCCGGTGGTGGCCCGGCAAGCCTTCCTTGGCGGTGCGCAGACCTTGCAGACAATCACTGCTCCCCCGGCCCCCACAGAGCAGAGGCTTTGTTGTATTTCACCTGTTAGCGCCCCTGCATCTCCACTCTGACAATCACTGCTCCCCCGGCCCCCACAGAGCAGAGTGGAGATGCAAGGCCACAAAGAGGTGAAATAGAACAAAGCCTCTGCTCTGTGGGGCTGGGCAAGCAGTGATTGTCAGGGTGGAGATGCAGGGGCGCTACAACAAACAAAGCCTCAATAATATGTTAATGGTCTTTTAAAGACCTGTTAAGTACTTTGGTGTTGTTGTCTGTGTGTGCGCGTTGAGGAAGCGGTCTCAACCCGGGCTGAAGGCTGACACAGATAGACACACACACAGTGAGATGACAGAGGGGGAGGGAGAGGGAGGGCAGGAGGGAGAGAGAGATGGAGAGGGAGGGCAGGAGGGAGAGCAGGAGGGAGAGAGATGTATGTAAATGCTGGGTCTGGTGGCTCAGTGGATGAAGGCATCTGCTGCAGGGACCTGTGTGCAACCTCATGGTCACAAGTTTTCGTTTTGCTTTAGCCCCGCCCCCTCTGACTCCGCCCCCACCAGTGCGGCCCTCGGCCACAAACTACACTGTAAATTTAGCCCCTGAGAGAAAGTTTGTGAGTACCCATGATCTAGAGAGAGTAGACGGTCAGTGGATGAACTAAGTGTAACTTTGAAGAGCATGTAACACTGCACCCGCACGTCCGTTCCAGTGTAGGAAAGGCAAGGAAAAGAAGTTTTAATTTTGTCCAAATACTACCATCAATAGTAGCAGTAGTTTGTATTGCAAGCACAGCATAGATCCGGTTATTACGGTGGCCACTCCCTACCTCTCTTAATAAGTTTAGTAGTACTCAGTCATTCATGTGTGGATGTATCACTGGTCACTCAATAAAAAGCAAAGCACCTAAAGTCATCCCATATATAAGCAAAAACATCCCATGTGAAGTGATAGATAATCAGATTATTTATCTTCTTCAATTTTCCATTTCTAGTACTCATTTCCACTGTAGGGTGAAAGTTAAATTAATTAAGCAGTAGCCCTTGAGTTGTAACAGAGTATTCTCAGTGCCACCCGTAATAGAAAAGTAAGAGCTTCACCACCTGCATGTACTGGACGGGTACAGTAACGCAACGCAAGTCTAGGTCACTCCTCATGGCGTGCGTCTCTTTTTCTCGGGTGCAAGTTTACTGCGCTGGCATTATGCCGGCTTGCAGAAGATAACGTACCAATTTTCCTAAACAAGAGACAAGAAGAAGAATAAGACTGGTGTACTTTCATAGTCGACTCCAATGGAAGTCCATAGTGCTCGTAAAATTTGTTCCTTAAACTCCCACTAATGTTAGAGCAAGGATGAAGAAGTGTGAGGTTAGATAGATACTGGCCTCAATAGTTATGTAATGCGCTTGCAAGTTGCTAGTTGTAGTGCAACACAAATTTCTGCTGAATGATTGAGTTAATCTTAAAGAGCATTGGTTACAGACTATGTCTTTCTTTCTTCATATAGGTTCTCCCTCCAAACGAACAAGGAGGAAGGAGCTGGCTAGAGCGGCCCGGCAACGGAGGATCGATGCCACTGTGGCCGAATATCGGCGGCTGGTGGCCCTGGAGGACGAAGAAAGTGTGCAGTCGACCACAACAACTACGTCGTCTGCATCGGCCTCCGTGCCCCCACGGGCTGCCAGTGCCACCCAGCACAGTGGTCCACCCAGACTGAGCCGGGCTGCCAAAGCCAAACGCCACCGCCGAGTAGCAAGGACAACAGCTTCCTCTCACAGCCGTTGCACCTGCAAGGCATTGAAGGCACGCCTGCGCCGCAGTACCCTGATGGTGTCCCGCCTCCAGCAGGAGCTCCACCACTTTTCAAACGAGTTGGAGGGGCTCCGCGTAGAGCACGCCTTGCTCCGCCAGGAGCATGGTGCCCTGGCCCAAAAAGTAGACAGCATCCACCCATAGTGTCCCTTGCCCCTTTTTTAGAGACTTTTGGGGGGTGGGAATTGGGAGTTGGGTTTTTGGGGACTTTTGAAGGACAATCGTTGGGGTTAGGGAGGGTCTTGCGGGAGATTATTTTGTTAGGGATATAAATATACTTTTTCAAACTTTATCTGAGCATACCCGTTTCTTACTGCTTGCCTGGTGGGTGGGGGTTTAACAGTGACTTTGTTTTCCTGAAAGTTTAGTTCCATTTTCTTCCTTTAAGTGTAAATGCCCAAATGTTTTCAACACTAAGTGCCTCTCACAGAGTAAGTGAAGTGAATCCAAGAGTCCTAGGACTTTAGTAGTACTACCGTCAGTCTCTCGTCTCTCCTACTAATACTCCATTATACCCCCAAACCACCAAACGCTTATCTTACCTGTAATTTGTGTTTGAAAGTAGGGCTAGACCCAGGGCTGGCTCCACGGGAAACAGCGAATAAGGTTGGCAATCTTGGTCGGATAAAATTTCCTCATAGCGGTGGTACTAGTGGTGTGACACAGTGGCAGTTGCATGCCTATGAAAAAAAAGAAAATTAAATCTGGTTTGTCCTCCTGAGCAATTCAACGGTACAACTGAGAATATAGCAGGTGACAGAAGTACACTAGAACAGTGCCACATTGTAGCCTAACAAAATGGTAAAGTATAACTACTAATTCGGTTGAAGTTCTTTGACATTAGCCATGGGACTTTGTCAAGCAGAGTAAGAATATATCCTCGGATTTCTTCACCAGCCTGTTGCTATCACCTTATCCTTCCCAGCAAGTGTGTGGATTTATTGCTGTAATTTAGTCACACATCAATCAAAACCACACAGCCCGGGGGAAGAGGGTTAGGGTTTGAAAAATGGATGGGTACGGGGGTTTTTGGGAAAGGTTTTGGGAGACAAGAAAAAAAGCACAGCATGGACAAACAATTGTGAACATAAACAAATCTTTGGGTACAAACCTATCCATCAATCTTTGAAAGTGCATGCACTACTGCATGCATGTCAGTGAAAAGTAAGTAGTACTTTCGACAACTGTGGAAGAAAGAATGCGACAGTACAGGGCCTGTGTGGAATTATTGATAACGATATTCAACATAAGGTCTCTGTAGCCAGATACCCGAGAGCCTTGCTGGTCACTATAAATCCATTCACAACAACACTCAATGGGGTTGGTCTGGAAGGTATAGTAGATAGAAAAGGAGAAATTGCTTTTTTTCTAGGTGTCCCCTCACTCACCGGGGTTGCCCCTTGGTGACATGCTTCATCATTGGGGCCATCCCAGTCCTCTACGGGCTGGGGCGTGCTGCGACTTGCGAATTACGTAGGAGCACTTACAAATGACTATGTGTGGTGCAGATGTGATAGTGGAGTGGACTAAGTGATGTGTTAAGGGATCAATTTAGAAGCAGAGAGAGATCCAAGAAATGCAGTCACAGTCAGAGAAAAAGGCAAGGGATACTGTATCTATGTGGTTGTAGTTGTCCTGTTGGAAGTGGTAAGTAAGTTGGCTGCAGAAAAAAATACCTCTTATTAGCGGCACTCCTCCATTGCAGCCGACGCTTCGTCCATCGATGTTGGTCACCAGAAGACACCCTGTAAAAAAAGCACAGCATAGACAAACAATTGAACATAAACAATTCTTTGGGTACAAACCTATCCATCAATCTTTGAAAGTGCATGCACTACTGCATGCATGTCAGTGAAAAGTAAGTAGTACTTTCGACAACTGTGGAAGAAAGAATGCGACAGTACAGGGCCTGTGTGGAATTATTGATAACGATATTCAACATAAGGTCTCTGTAGCCAGATACCCGAGAGCCTTGCTGGTCACTATAAATCCATTCACAACAACACTCAATGGGGTTGGTCTGGAAGGTATAGTAGATAGAAAAGGAGAAATTGCTTTTTTTCTAGGTGTCCCCTCACTCACCAGGGTTGCCCCTTGGTGACATGCTTCATCATTGGGGCCATCCCAGTCCTCTACGGGCTGGGGCGTGCTGCGACTTGCGAATTACGTAGGAGCACTTACAAATGACTATGTGTGGTGCAGATGTGATAGTGGAGTGGACTAAGTGATGTGTTAAGGGATCAATTTAGAAGCTGAGAGAGATCCAAGAAATGCAGTCACAGTCAGAGAAAAAGGCAAGGGATACTGTATCTATGTGGTTGTAGTTGTCCTGTTGGAAGTGGTAAGTAAGTTGCCTGCAGAAAAAAAATCCTCTTATTAGCGGCACTCCTCCATTGCAGCCGACGCTTCGTCCATCGATGTTGGTCACCAGAAGACACCCTGTCCACTGCCTGCCTGATGCTGAATTGTGGCTCGCTACTGTGAAACCTGACTCCATCCTTTTTTCCCCATTGCAGAGACTGAAACCCGGCCTGTAATTATTCAACGAAAAACAGGAAGTGATATAATATTACAACACCACTGATAAATAAATATAAGGTATGTAGGCTGTGGAGTGCAAAAAGTCACAATTTGATTTTCCTAGTAGACAGTACAATATTTTTGAAAGTGCGTACTCTGTCTGAGTCACCTTTTGAAGGATAAATAAGTAGGGGCAAATTAATGTAGCGGATCTTTCCCCTCAAGCTAGGTGTACTGTAAACTGTGTTTTAGAACAAAATTAGCTCTTCCTAGCAGTGCTCCCACCCAGACCCTTACTAAAGCCAGTCGCAAAAATGTAGAAGACCCCCAATCAAATCTCAAAAAACGAGGCCTAGCAAAAAACTGGTGACAAAACTTACTTTGAAAGTAAAAGTAGGCCGAAGTACCCCCTTCCTAATTACCCCTTACCCACCGTGGATTGCATTCAAACCACTTGCAAGCAACCAAGCAAAAGTATCCATAGCCAGCATCGCTCCAAGACTCGAAATCCCCTCCACTCAAACACATGCAATAGAAATACTGCTAACCTTAAGGAACCCTAAGTTAAGAATAGTGGCAAAGGCTTTCTTTAACTATGCCAAATCCCCCCTTTCCCACCATGGATTTTCTTCAAATGACTTGCAACCAAAATTACACATTCTCACGAGTGCTCTAAGACCCCAGAACTCAGTTGCAAAAATCTAGAACACCCCGAAACACATGCAATCCTGCTGCTAGGGCTAACCCTAACGAACCCTAAGTTACAAAAAGTGCCAAAAGGCTTTTCCGCGAGGATTTTGTCCCAACCACTTCTACCCGGTATTAGACCTTCCCAGGAATGCCCTAAGACCCGCCAACCCACCCGCCAAGAAGCATAACACCCCCAAACAGGCCAAAAGCAAAATCTCATACTTGCAATATTTCTCGGCCTTCGTTCCAAACACGCTGCGTAGCTAGGCCATAAGTCGGGGTTGCCACAACGGATTTCCTGAAAAGCAAATGCAATCAAGATTAGAGTGTCCCAGCAGTGCTCCCAGACCACGAAACTCACCCACAAACACCAGGAAGCCCCCCAAACAGGCCCCCGAAAACGCTACATCGAGCAAAATGTCAGAAATAGCCAAAAAAAAATCGGCCTGGATTTTGTCCCAACCACTTCTACCCGGTATTAGACCTTCCCAGGAATGCCCCAAGACCCGCCAACCCACCCGCCAAGAAGCATAACACCCCCAAACAGGCCAAAAGCAAAATCTCATACTTGCAATATTTCTCGGCCTTCGTTCCAAACGCGCTGCGTAGCTAGGCCATATGTCGGGGTTGCCACGACGGATTTCCTGAAAAGCAAATGCAATCAAGATTAGAGTGTCCCAGCAGTGCTCCCAGACCACGAAACTCACCCACAAACACCAGGAAGCCCCCCAAACAGGCCCCCAAAAACGCTACATTGAGCAAAATGTCAGAAATAGCCAAAAAAAAATCGGCCTGGATTTTGTCCCAACCACCTCTACCCGGTATTACACCTTCCCAGGAATGCCCCAAGACCCGCCAACCCACCCGCCAAGAAGCATAACACCCCCAAACAGGCCGAAAGCAAAATCTCATACTTGCAATATTTCTCGGCCTTCGTTACAAACGCGCTGCGTAGCTAGGCCATATGTCGGGGTTGCCACGACGGATTTCCTGAAAAGCAAATGCAATCAAGATTAGAGTGTCCCAGCAGTGCTCCCAGACCACGAAACTCACCCACAAACACCAGGAAGCCCCCCAAAAAGGCCCCCAAAAACGCTACATTGAGCAAAATGTCAGAAATAGCCAAAAAAAAATCGGCCTGGATTTTGTCCCAACCACTTCTACCCGGTATGAGACCTTCCCAGGAATGCCCCAAGACCCGCCAACCCACCCACCAAGAAGCATAACACCCCCTAACAGGCCAAAAGCAAAATCTCATACTTGCAATATTTCTCGGCCTTCGTTCCAAACGCGCTGCGTAGCTAGGCCATATGTCGGGATTGCCACAACGGATTTCCTGAAAAGCAAATGCAATCAAGATTAGAGTGTCCCAGCAGTGCTCCCAGACCACGAAACTCACCCACAAACACCAGGAAGCCCCCCAAACAGGCCCCCGAAAATGCTACATTGAGCAAAATGTCAGAAATAGCCAAAAAGAAATCGGCCTGGATTTTGTCCCAACCACCTCTACCCGGTATTAGACCTTCCCAGGAATGCCCCAAGACCCGCCAACCCACCCGCCAAGAAGCATAACACCCCCAAACAGGCCAAAAGCAAAATCTCATACTTGCAATATTTCTCGGCCTTCGTTACAAACGCGCTGCGTAGCTAGGCCATATGTCGGGGTTGCCACGACGGATTTCCTGAAAAGCAAATGCAATCAAGATTAGAGTGTCCCAGCAGTGCTCCCAGACCACGAAACTCACCCACAAACACCAGGAAGCCCCCCAAACAGGCCCCCGGAAACGCTACATTGAGCAAAATGTCAGAAATAGCCACAAAAAAAATCGGCCTGGATTTTGTCCCAACCACTTCTACCCGGTATTAGACCTTCCCAGGAATGCCCCAAGACCCGCCAACCCACCCGCCAAGAAGCATAACACCCCCAAACAGGCCAAAAGCAAAATCTCATACTTGCAATATTTCTCGGCCTTCGTTCCAAACGCGCTGCGTAGCTAGGCCATAAGTCGGGGTTGCCACGACGGATTTCCTGAAAAGCAAATGCAATCAAGATTAGAGTGTCCCAGCAGTGCTCCCAGACCACGAAACTCACCCACAAACACCAGGAAGCCCCCCAAACAGGCCCCCGAAAATGCTACATTGAGCAAAATGTCAGAAATAGCCCAAAAAAAATCGGCCTGGATTTTGTCCCAACCACCTCTACCCGGTATTAGACCTTCCCAGGAATGCCCCAAGACCCGCCAACCCACCCGCCAAGAAGCATAACACCCCCAAACAGGCCAAAAGCAAAATCTCATACTTGCAATATTTCTCGGCCTTCGTTACAAACGCGCTGCGTAGCTAGGCCATATGTCGGGGTTGCCACGACGGATTTCCTGAAAAGCAAATGCAATCAAGATTAGAGTGTCCCAGCAGTGCTCCCAGACCACGAAACTCACCCACAAACACCAGGAAGCCCCCCAAACAGGCCCCCAAAAACGCTACATTGAGCAAAATGTCAGAAATAGCCCCAAAAAAATCGGCCTGGATTTTGTCCCAACCACTTCTACCCGGTATTAGACCTTCCCAGGAATGCCCCAAGACCCGCCAACCCACCCGCCAAGAAGCATAACACCCCCAAACAGGCCAAAAGCAAAATCTCATACTTGCAATATTTCTCGGCCTTCGTTCCAAACGCGCTGCGTAGCTAGGCCATAAGTCGGGGTTGCCACGACGGATTTCCTGAAAAGCAAATGCAATCAAGATTAGAGTGTCCCAGCAGTGTTACCAGACCACGAAACTCACCCACAAACAGACGGAACCCCCCCTAAGAGCACCTCAAAGGCAAGCAAGTCATCAAAAAGACAAAAAAAATTCTGCCTGGGATTTGGTCCAAAACACTTTTATCCGGTATTAGAGCTTCCCAACAATGGTCCCAGAGCCGTCAACTCACCTGCAAAGAGGTACAACAACACCCCCACAAGTGCTGAGTCTTTCTTCATTGGGCGTAAACCAGCCCTCTGGTTTGATGGAAATAGGAGTCTGGAGGAGGAGGATAGAGGAGCATGTTCTTCTGAACTTGTGAACCTGAGGAATGCAGACTGCGGCAACTTCAAATCAATTAGCAAACCAGTGAAGACAGTTCTGCTGATGGGCTTGATTTTGTGATTATCTGATTAAAGTTTGAAATATATTAACTGTGCACAACAAAGAAAGACAGACACACAGGAATAAAAGTGAATAAGGACGAAAAAGAAAGTTATTGATTCGTTGTCTCATTTTCAGGGCTCGGTATCACGGTCCAGGAATAAGAATAAGGCTTCGTCATCATACTCTGCGAATTCAGGCAGGGTGAGCTCAGTGTCACCTGACAGAGTAGAAATTCCCTCATCTATGTTGCTGGCCACCTCCTCTTCATCCGGCACGCTTTCTCGTACTCTGAAATCTGGTGGTATGAGGTGCTGATTCATCTTGATCATTGTTAACCTCTCCACATTTTTGGGCGAGAGGCGGCTCCGTTTGGGAGTTACAATGCCACCAGCAGCACTGAAAACCCGTTCAGAAGACACGCTTGCGAGTGGGCAAGACAAGTAGTTTAAAGCCAGGTTGGTGAGCTGTGGCCACAATTCTTTTTTCCCATGCCAATACGCCAATGGGTCAGAATTAACATAGACCTCTGTTGAGTCATTCAGATAGTCCTTCACCATCGACTCAAGGTCCTCATCCAAGGTTCCTCCACTTTGCTTAGCTCTTGCTGTGCCTCTGACCTTTTGAGAACCAAACCCACGCAGAGCTAGCCAATCCTCTTCAGCCTCCAATGTTTCTGTTGTGTCTCGTGCAGATGATCCGGTTGCCGGTGTCTTTAACGGCTGAGAGGTCACTTGTACCACAGCCACAGGTGCAGAAGTGGATTGTTTTGACTGGGGATGGCCTGCTGATGTACTGCCATTTCCTTCAATTTCCAGCCGTTCTCTTTCAAACCTCTTGGCTGACAAGGCTAGCCAACGTTTGTACTTTGGAACATGTTCATCATCAAAAGGAAAGAATGCTTGGCCTGCCAGCGCCTTTTTGTAGCGTGGATCCAGAATAGTAGCACAAATGTAATGCTCTTCTGAGTGGATCTTTTTAAGACGTTCATCACCTTGTAGGAGCTCTAATAATTTCTCAGCCAGAAGCAAAGAGTCTTTGTTTTTTTCATCTTCTTCAAACACAGAACACACCTCCTTCAGTTGGTCCTCCAGCATGTACAACAATGGGATAGCTTTTCCCAAATTAGAGTCCTCCTTGCTGACTGCACGCGTGAAGAACTCAAAAGGACGAAGCATGCGTGTCAGGCTTTGAACTATGTTCCATTGCGCCGCACCCATCCTCAGCTCCTCTGTACCCTCTGTAAGGAAATATTGATCGAGTTCCTTATACTGCTCATACAGACGCTCAAGCATGTAGAAGGTTGAGTTCCAACGTGTTACCACCTCCTGGATGAGTGCTTTCACTGGCATTTGACGTTGATATAGCAGGCTCCTCAGCTGCTTCCGGGCCTTAAAAGAATGGCTGAAATGCTTGCACATTTTTCGGCAGGTGTCCAATACACTGTACGCTGCACTGCCTTTATTACCCAAGAATTTTTGGACAACCAGGTTTATACAGTGCGCCAAACACGGCACTCTGAAATAGTCACCTTCCCTCATGGCCTTAACTATATTGGAGCCATTGTCCGTGGAAACATAACCAACCTTGCGTTTTAGTGGGGACAGCCAGTTAAGGACCTTTGTGTTAAAGACATCCAAAATGTTATCTGCTGTGTGACGTTTCTCCAAACCAAACATGGCTAGTGTTGCATGTTTCCGAGCAGCTTTAAAAACAATGTCCGCGTCAACACCTGCGTTTAGCTTTGCTTTAGCCCCTGAAAAAGAGACCCAGTGTGCAGTGATGCACATGTAATCAGCGCCTGAGCCACTGGTCCACATGTCTGTTGTCAGATGTATAGTGTGAACAGCACTCTTCTGCAAAGCTGCCCCAATCACCTTCAGAACATCTTCATGTAGTGCTGGAACCGCAACTCGGGCAAAATAGAACCGGCTAGGAACCTTCCATTTAGGGAAGAGCGCTGCCACTAACTCTAGAAAACCAACCCCTTCTACAAAAGAAAAAGGGAGAAGGTCCAGAGCTAGCATTTTAGCCAGCTTAGTGTTATACAGACGCGTCAGTGGGTGGTTGCGTCAATATTGCGCTTCTGTAAACAACATCTTTTTAATGTTGCCCTGGACCAAAGATTTACGGGATGATGATGATATCTTCGACCCAGTTACGCTCGCTGATGAACTTTTTCGCAATGGTGTATCACTCTCTCCCACACTCTTAGTGTGGCTCACATGAGGTGTGCTGCTGACAGGGGTACTGGGTGTAAGTGAAATGTTTGACACGTCTTCTTCCTCCTCGTCATCATCAGATGAAACATCATTACGTGCAATTCGGCCTTCCTTGATCGCCTGTAGGTGCGCAAACCATTGGACAGCGTGCTTTCTTTCAAGATGACCTCTCTGGCCTCCGGTACCATAGTTGGAACCAAACTTACCACGACTAACTGCCAACTTACAAATGCTACAAATGGCGAGGTTTTCCTTTTTTGTGGAAACACTAAAGAAGTCCCAAACTGCGGACTTGAAATGTCTTTGGGGGCCGGAGGAGGCGACGATACTGGTGGTGGTGGTCCTGCTGCTAATGCCAGGTGAAGTGGAGGATGTGGATTGCCGAACTTCAGTACGTTTTGCACTTTCACCACCACGAATTGAGGTCGAGGTGGATGGAGGTCCCTTCTGGCGACTAAGAAATATGGAAGCGGTAGGTGTTGGTGTACTAGTTAACTCCAATGATTGTGGTGTTTCTTCCATTGCCTCCTCGTCAACATCATCATCACGCTCATCAGCTTCTCGGGATAGGGTCAAAATGTCTCTTTGCTGCATGCCCGGTGGGGCTGCAGTGACCTTTGTGATGACTGGCTCGTCGTCATCGTGAGAGGCTTCATCACCAGCAGTATCTGTCACTTCTTGTTGAGCCTCATCACAATCCATAGCTATGAGTTTTTCGACGACCTTCCTTTTACGCTTAGGTACCTTTGTCAGATCATGGTGTGCCTCACTGTCAGACCGCAGTTGTGGATGCCAAGACGGATCACTTGCATCAGAAGGAGGTGGGCTTGAAGATGATGTAGACACCCCCCTTGATCTTTTCCTTGCTAGGGATGTGGAAGACAATGAATGATCATCAGGAGGAGTGGCTTCCAATACCTCTGCTTCATTGTCGATTTCCTGATGTGCCCCTACTTCGGGAGGAACAACTATTGTGGGCACTTGTGAACCTCCATGCACCTTTGCTTGCGCATCTCCTTTTGCTGCCTCTCTTTCCACATGTACTTGGGCGTGTACTTGCACATGGTGTTGTTGTTGCGGCTGTGGTTGGTCAACACTTGTCAGATGAGTTACAACAACCTGTGTTGATTCAGGGACATTGCTGCTACTTTCTTGCGATGAGCCAACATCACTGGTCGATGGTGATTGGAGAAGTACACTGACTGCCTCTGAAGCACTCAAGGGCTTTGACTTAAGTTGGCGTGGTGGTGAAGGCACTGAACCCAATGGAGCAGGGGTGCTGCTCCCAGCTTGGTCCCCAGCAGATCCTGCTGCTGCAGGCGTACTTTTTTTGCTCCCAAAAAACGTGGCGGGTGGCACACCAGCCTTCTTGGTAACTTGCTTCTTCTGCTCCTTACTAGCAACTTTCTTGCTAGAGGAGCTACGGAGAATTTTTTTTGCGGCCATCTTCTTCAGAGCAGGTCAGACAGCAAGCCGCAGTTGCACGAATTGTAGAGTTGTCTGAGGCCAGACGTGACGTCGCGTGACGTTATGCTGCACACACACACCGCTGCAGGACTTCTTCCTGGCACTGGTGGTTCTCTTGAGTCTTGTGCACCTAAAAACAATGGAAGACAGAGGAACATCAGTTCAGTTATACAGCACAAAAAAATCGAAAAACACTGCAAAATCAGCACAATCCCATTCCATCCATGCCCTCCATGATGTTTAAGTTCAAGACAGCCCACAGAAAGACTAGGCCCATGCTAGACTCAAATACCCTGCCCTGGTGAAAAGGCCACAAGTACAGCCCCAAAAAACGAAAATCACTGAAAAATCAGCACAATCCCAATCCATCCATGCCTTCCATGATGTTTAAGTTCAAGACAGCCCACAGAAAGACTAGGCCCATGCTAGACTGAAATACCCCTGGTGAAAAGGCCACAAGTACAGGCCCAAAAAACGAAAATCACTGAAAAATCAGCACAATCCCAATCCATCCATGCCCTCCATGATGTTTAAATTCAAGACAACCCACAGAAAGACTAGGTCCATGCAAGACTCACTACCCCTGGGCATAAATAAAGGTTGAAAAGTAGGCAAAATGGTTGCAGGCCTAACAACAAAGCCTGAATTCAAAATGGCCACTTGCCTGCCAGCACATGGCCAGTGCCTGTAGCTGCACTCAAAATGGCCACCAGCCACATGGCCTGTCCCTCCCCATGAACACCCCCAAAAATCGAAAAACACTGCAAATTCAGCACAATCCCATTCCATCCATGCCCTCCATGATGTTTAAGTTCAAGACAGCCCACAGAAAGACTAGGCCCATGCTAGACTCAAATACCCCTGGTGAAAAGGCCACAAGTACAGGCCCAAAAACGAAAATCACTGAAAAATCAGCACAATCCCAATCCATCCATGCCCTCCATGATGTTTAAATTCAAGACAACCCACAGAAAGACTAGGCCCATGCAAGACTCACTACCCCTGGGCATAAATAAAGGTTGAAAAGTAGGCAAAATGGTTGCAGGCCTAACAACAAAGCCTGCATTCAAAATGGCCACTTGCCTGCCAGCACATGGCCAGTGCCTGTAGCTGCACTCAAAATAGCCACCAGCCACATGGCCTGTCCCTCCCCATGAACACCCCCAAAAATCGAAAAACACTGCAAAATCAACACAATCCCATTCCATCCATGCCCTCCATGATGTTTAAGTTCAAGACAGCCCACAGAAAGACTAGGCCCATGCTAGACTCAAATACCCCTGGTGAAAAGGCCACAAGTACAGGCCCAAAAAACGAAAATCACTAAAAAATCAGCACAATCCCAATCCATCCATGCCCTCCATGATGTTTTAGTTCAAGACAGCCCACAGAAAGACTAGGCCCATGCTAGACTCAAATACCCCTGGTGAAAAGGCCACAAGTACAGGCCCAAAAAACGAAAATCACTGAAAAATCAGCACAATCCCAATCCATCCATGCCCTCCATGATGTTTAAATTCAAGACAACCCACAGAAAGACAAGGCCCATGCAATACTCACTACCCCTGGGCATAAATAAAGGTTGAAAAGTAGGCAAAATGGTTGCAGGCCTAACAACAAAGCCTGAATTCAAAATGGCCACTTGCCTGCCAGCACATGGCCAGTGCCTGTAGCTGCACTCAAAATGGCCACAAGCCACATGGCCTCTCCCTCCCCATGAACACCCCCAAAAATCGGAAAACACTACAAAATCAGCACAATCCATTTCCATCCATGCCCTCCATGATGTTTAAGTTCAAGACAGCCCACAGAAAGACTAGGCCCATGCTAGACTCAAATACCCCTGGTGAAAAGGCCACAAGCACAGGCCCAAAAAACGAAAATCACTGAAAAATCAGCACAATCCCAATCCATCCATGCCCTCCATGATGTTTAAATTCAAGACAACCCACAGAAAGACTAGGCCCATGCAAGACTCACTACCCCTGGGCATAAATAAAGGTTGAAAAGTAGGCAAAATGGTTGCAGGCCTAACAACAAAGCCTGCATTCAAAATGGCCACTTGCCTGCCAGCACATGGCCAGTGCCTGTAGCTGCACTCAAAATGGCCACCAGCCACATGGCCTGTCCCTCCCCATGAACACCCCCAAAAATCGAAAAACACTGCAAAATCAGCACAATCCCAATCCATCCATGCCCTCCATGATGTTTAAGTTCAAGACAGCCCACAGAAAGACTAGGCCCATGCTAGACTCAAATACCCCTGGTGAAAAGGCCACAAGTACAGGCCCAAAAAACGAAAATCACTGAAAAATCAGCACAATCCCAATCCATCCATGCCCTCCATGATGTTTAAATTCAAGACAACCTACAGAAAGACTAGGCCCATGCAAGACTCACTACCCCTGGGCATAAATAAAGGTTGAAAAGTAGGCAAAATGGTTGCAGGCCTAACAACAAAGCATGCATTCAAAATGGCCACTTGCCTGCCAGCACATGGCCAGTGCCTGTAGCTGCACTCAAAATGGCCACCAGCCACATGGCCTGTCCCTCCCCATGAACACCCCCAAAAATCGAAAAACACTGCAAAATCAGCACAATCCCATTCCATCCATGCCCTCCATGATGTTTAAGTTCAAACTAGCCCACAGAAAGACTAGGCCCATGCTAGACTCAAATACCCCTGGTGAAAAGGCCACAAGTACAGCCCAAAAAAACGAAAATGACTGAAAAATCAGCACAATCCCAATCCATCCATGCCCTCCATGATGTTTAAATTCAAGACAACCTACAGAAAGACTAGGCCCATGCTAGACTCAAATACCCCTGGTGAAAAGGCCACAAGTACAGCCCCAAAAAACGAAAATCACTGAAAAATCAGCACAATCCCAATCCATCCATGGCCTCCATGATGTTTAAGTTCAAGACAACCCACAGAAAGACTCAGTCCACCCACCACTGAGTACCCCTGGGCAAAAGGCCCCAAAACAGCCCAAAAATCGAAAATTCCAACATTTTAGTTGCAGCAACTGTAATGCCCCAAACAAACTTACTTGTAAAATTTCTAATCCAACAGTGATCCAAAGAAAGTCAAAAAGGCCTCAAATCCAAATATCCAGCAGCATCCACAAAAAGTAATCCTTCCAGCTCCAGATCCAAATGAAAAGTGACCAGGAGATGGACAAAGCACTGGGAGGAGCCTGCTGAACAGGAACAGGAAGTTGAAGACTGTGGGGCACTTCCTTCCTCCCACCCCCCTCCCCCCCTCCCCAAAATGGACTCCTCGCTAAAAAAGTGCAGGCAAATGTCAACCTAAGGAGTTATTCAAATAAAAATCATCGTTTCAAGAAGGTTTATGCTGCTTGCTGGTGGATTTCTTGTGCAGAATTGCAAATTTTATATTTTTGCTTGTGCGAGATTCTTGCTGCTCGCCGCATCTCAAATCTCGCAATTGCGAAGTACCGCGAGACGTGATCTCGCCGTACTCGCGTTGACAAACTATCGCTGGCAAGCCGCGATGACGTAATCGCGCTCGCCAATTCCCGTGGGATCACACAGCAAGATCCAAAATGGCGCAGCACTCGCAAACTATTGAGAAAAACAACCCGGCAAACGATGATAAACGCCGCGCGCCGCAAAAATTGTATCACCAACGCCGCGCGCCGCAAAAAAATCCGCTGCGTGCGAATTTGCTGATTTTGTGGGAAATTCGCAAATCTCGCGGATTGCGGATTTCCCGAAAATCCGCAAAATCCGCGAGTGTAACGTATTTTCCGCCCATGCTTAGTGGCAGGATGGCAAGCCACTAGGTGAGAGAACTATTTGAGTCCAGTTGTGGCAAGATTACAGACCACAATGACCAGCATGCCAGCAGCGCCCACTGGAGCGGGACTCTACATTGGTGAAATAAATAGCAGTTCTTCCATTTTGCTTACTGCCTTTCAATTGCCAGTGATCAAGAGCGTCAGCTCGAAACGCGTATGGCTGCATGAAAGGCATGGTGCTTGACAACCATACTGCCGCCTGCGGAGTGGTGTGTGTCCGGATGTGTCCAGCTCCTCACTTGGGCAACCTTGTGTTTTGTGTTTATGGCAGCTAGTCTGGCTGCAAGGAGCCCCGATGCCAGATGGCGGACCCAGAGCGAGGGTAATTACCTGCGCTCCTTGGACATGAGGAGCCTCGCCTGCAGAGGTATTGGCAGTGGGAAAGACTTGCACACACTGTGTTTCACCCTACAGGGAATTTTAGTGATGGAGTGGTAGGAGGGCAAGCCACTTGGTGAGAGTACTATTCAAGTCCAGTTGTGGCAAGATTACGGACTACAATGACTAGCATGACAGCAGCGCCCACTGGGGTGGGACTCTACACTGTTGAAATAAACAGCAGTTCTTCCATTTTGCTTCCTGCCTTTCAATTGCCAGCGATCAAGAGCGGCAGTTCGAAACACGTATGGCTGCATAAAATGCATAGTGCTTTACAACCTTACTGCCGCCTGAGGAGTGGTATGTGTCCTGAAGTGTGCGGCTCCTCACTTGGGCAACCTTGTGTTTTATGTTTAAAGCAGCTAGTCCACCCGTGAGGAGCCCCGATGCCGGAATGCAGACTCGTAGCGAGGGAAATTACATGCGCTCCTTGGATTTGAGGAGCCTCGCCTGAAGAGTTGGCAGTGGAAAAGCCTTGCACACACTGAGTTTCACCCTACAGGCAAAATGATTGATGGAGTGGCAGGAAGGCAAGCCACTTGGTGAGAGAACCATTCAAGTCCAGTTGTGGCAAGATTACAGACTACAATGACCAGCATGCCAGCAGAGCCCACTGGGGTGGGACTCTGCATTGTTGAAATAAACTGCAGTTCTTTCATTTTTGCATCCTGCCTTTCAATTGCCAGTCATCAAGAGCATCAGCTCAAAACGTGTATGGCTGCATGAAATGCGCGGTGCTTGACAACCATACTACCGCCTGTGGAGTGGTGTGTGTCCTGACGTTTGAGGCTCCTCACTTGGGCAACTTTGTGTTTTGTATATATATATATATATATATATATATATATATATATATATATATATATATATATATATATATATATATACATATATACATATATATATATATATATACATATATATACATATATATATATATACATATATATACATATATATATATATATATATATATATATATATATATATATATATATATATATATATATATATATATATATATATATATTACCTACTGGCGGTCGCCAGTAGGTATATATAGTTAGGATTTTTTCCCTATGGGATTTTTGAAAATTCTATGTCTAATAACTTTGGCGTTTGTGGACGGAATTGGCTGAAATTTTCAGGAAAATGGAACATTTTGTTTCTGAGCAGCCCCTGAAAATTTGGGGTGGGGGTTCGTCAAGGGGGGGCCGAGAAAAAAGGGGGGTCCAAAAACGCGTTTTTTCAATGTTAATTTCCATAGGGCGGTTGGCCTCACTTTTAGCCCGAACGGCTGAATGGATTTGCACGAAACTTGGCAAAATTGTAGGGACTGTTAGCCCGATGTGCCTTTGCTAGGTCTCAATATATGTGCTCCAGTGGATTTTGAGAAATTAACGTTCAAAAAAAGATATATATCTGTAAGCGCAGTCTGGGCAGCGCTCCGGTTCGCGTACTTGACGCGTAACGGAACTTCGCGAGGCGAAGCTGATTGGCTCCTGGGTGTCTGTCAACATTCTAAACAGTCCAGAGCGGCCGCTATCTTGTCTCTCGGTAGGATCAAGAGACAAGAGGAGGCCAAAACAAAGGGGGAAATGACCATAAGGGGGCATAGTAGATCCTCCCTGACCCCCTAGGTTTTATGTGGAGGTTTTAAAAGGGCCCCGCAGGGCAAAAAAAAAAAAAATTTTTTTTTTTTTTGCGTGGGGAGCGCCCGGTTCGCGAACTGGGAAGCGTTCTGGGGAGCGTACTATAAGGAAAAAAGAATGATAGACTTTTCAAATACTGTATGTTAATTGATTGTTGGTTTTGTTGATTATTTTTTAATTTCTTTATTTTTTAAGCAATTATTTATTATTGTGATTGTGTTTCAAAATTTAATAAACTTTCTAACATTTCACTGTCTGAAATGTCATTTTTTTCATTGAACATAGTTTGTAATCTCTGAGGGTGTAAAATGTCCTCATTTTGAAGGAGGTCATCTACTGCTTGCACACATTGCAGTAGTTCTTGGTCCCAAGTTTCATCCATAAATTCTATATAATTTGGATCAATTATTTCTTGGCTGCTCTCTTGCAGGTCAATTTGAAATGAAACTTTGTGTTCGCCTTCCATTTTCCCTGAAATTTGGATAAAAAAAATATATATTAGTAGAGATAGGGCACTGTTGGGATTAATTTTAGATAGGCAGTTTTTATCAGTGAATTTATCTTTGGGCAGTGTATAGTATCAGAGTGGAAGTAGGAATATAAAAAAGTGTATGTGATTTAACGTAAGTAAATTCATAATTATACAAGAGAAGCCTAACTCCATCCATAACTATAACAGAGAAGTCTATCTAAATCTATAACTACTACAGAGGGATAGTATAAAACTATCAGAAAAAGTTTACCATATTAACTTATAGTGCACTATATATTTCAGTTTTAAAAATAACAACTTACCTTTACAAAGAAGTTGAAGTGATTAGTGAAAATCCAATTGAAATGTACAACAAGAAGTAGTAGTCAAAATGGCTGTGTTTCCTTCTCTTCCTTTATATATATTCAGGTATATAACCAATCAAATGTCAGGTAATAAAAGTAGAAAATGAAAGTAACATTTTCATTGGTTGTCAATTCCAACACTTCAGATGTGTTTTGTGAAGTAATTTACCTCACGGTATTTAGAGAGGTCTACAGGCTAAATGGCTAAATGGAATTTCAATCAAATTTGTGAAAATGAAAGGGATTGGTATGTAGTATGAGCTAATCTATATTTGGTGAGAGTGTCTCCAGTCGTTTTTCTGTAAATTACTTTCCCACCTTTTTTGATGGACCGCTTCCCGGGGAGCGACCCGGTACGCGAACCTGAAGCGTTACGGGAGTCCACCATTTTGTGTTTCGGTCGAATTAAGATACAAGATGGAGGGCAAATAATGTTCAGAATGGGTAGAAGGGGGCACGGTAGACTTATCTTGACCCCCTAGGTTTTCTGAGGGTGGCTGAGGAGGCTTATATGTGGGAAAAAAACAATTTTTTTATGAAATTCCGCGAGGTTAGCTTCCGGTTCGCGTACCGGGTAGCGCCCCGGGGAGTGTACTTTGTTGAAAATTAGTGAAAAAAGTTAGAAAAAAATAATAATTGTGAGTGATCAGATGTAGGGTAGCTCTGAGAAGAGCTTTTGGGATTATGGTACATTTAGGTACTTATAAGTAGGTACCAATGCACAGTCTTAAATTCAGAATGAAAATTCTGTTGCCCTCATCTGAGAAGTGAACTCCATCTCCTCTGTAGATATCTTGCATGTAGTAACGCAAGTTATTGTTGTACATGGAGCCCATTCCATGGTCTCTCATGTAAGCTGAAACAGATTTGTTTACATGCTTCCTCGACTTCTCAATTTGTGGACAAAATTGGTTCGACCACCTCCATTTCTGTCTTTGGCATATATTTGAATATACCAAGGCAGTTTGAGGAAAAAGTGCCATTAATTGCTCAAAGGTGTCCTTTAAAAGCATTTCCAGACCTACCCCAGTCAAAGTGCCCAAATCATTACCTCCACAGTGCACAATTAACAGGTCAGGTTTTGGCAAATGCATAAAGGTTTTCACCAATGGTATCAATTGGTGACATTTTAATCCTCTTTAGCCCAACCACTTAATTTCCACATCTTGTAAATTGAGGTTAGGTAAATTTCTGTTCTCAGCATACCTTTGAGCCCAGTAGATGTAACTATGTCCAACAATCCAGACATAAAACATGGTGAGAGAAGGTTGTGCTGCAGTCAGATGAAGTGTGGTAATGAAAGGGCAGTTGAAACAGTAGGAGTTTGTAGAGAAAAAAACTGTGGAGTTTCAGTGCTAATGATTCACTAGCAGTGATTGGTGGATTTCCATTTCTGAAAACAGAAAGTTAGGGTGCATGGATGTGTTCTTTGAAAGATGTAATTTGAATGGTCAAGGAAAAAACATTTAATGAAAGATTGCACTGGATACGCAGGTGCACTGAGAGTTCAGAGTTCAATTGAAACATTGTTGTGTGAACTTGCAAACATCAGAGGTCTTTCAGGAGGTGGTTGCTATGCAACAAAAACAGAGAGGGTTGAGGGGGGAAGGGTTTTGATTTGAAAAAAGTGAGGGAAGAGTTTTGATTGGCTAACATGAGAGATATGTGTAATGAATATCAGCATTTCTGTGCTTTCTATAGCTGCAGCCTCTTGAGTGCATACTCTTTGTTCTGCTGAAGACAATTTGGTGTATTTCTGAGACTGTTTTGAAACTCAAAAAGTATTTGCTAAGGTGAGAAAAGATGTATTTAATTTAGATAGAGAATAGTATGATTTAAGGGTAAAATTATGAAGAAAGCTGTGTTTTTAAAATGTTGCTTTGTCTCAAGTGATATACAAATAGATTTTGTTTCTTTGAGAAATTGTAATTGCACATTCTGTGTAGATATCTTGCATGCAGTAATGCAAGTTATTGTTGTACATGGAGCCCATTCCATGGTCTCTCATGTAAGCTGAAACAGATATGTTGTGTTTAAAAACGTTTTTTGAAATCAATTACATTTCTGGATATGTACTGCTAGAGCTTCATAGGTTGTTTGGGCCATATTTATAAGGCATTTGAGTGTCTATGATGTTATTTTTCCCATTTAAATTGAAGAGCTTTCTCCATGGGGCAAGTTTCTTGTAAATATGCTTCCACCTGTGCTTGGCAAATTTAGATTTTGATTCTTGGAGTTACATAGCCATGTAAAAAATGACCCAAAAATGGTGCAAGGGCAATCAAAAAACGCTTTCATGTGTCTTAAGGACATTTTAAGTCATTTCCTCTTGAATGTAGGTATACAATTGATTTATATGTTGTGTTTAAAAACGTTTTTTGAAATCAATTACATTTCTGGATATGTACTGCTAGAGCTTCATAGGTTGTTTGGGCCATATTTATAAGGCATTTGAGTGTCTATGATGTTATTTTTCCCATTTAAATTGAAGAGCTTTCTCCATAGGGCAAGTTTCTTGTAATTATGCTCCCACCTGTGCTTGGCAAATTTAGATTTTGATTCTGGGAGTTACATAGCCATGTTAAAAATGACGCAAAAATGGTGCAAGGGCAATCAAAAAACGCTTTCATGTGTCTTAAGGACATTTTAAGTCATTTCCTCTTGAATGTAGGTATATAATTGATGTATATGTTGTGTTTAAAAACGTTTTTTGAAATCAATTACATTTCTGGATATGTACTGCTAGAGCTTCATATGTTGTTTGGGGCATATTTATAAGGAATTTGAGTGTCTATGATGTTATTTTTCCCATTTAAATTGAAGAGCTTTCTCTGTGGGGCAAGTTCCTTGTAAATATGCTCCCGCCTGTGCTTGACAAATTTAGATTTTGATTCTTGGAGTTACATAGCCATGTTAATAGTGACCAAAAAATGGTGCACGGGCAATCAAAAAACGCTTTCATGTGTCTTAAGGACATTTTAAGTCATTTCCTCTTGAATGTAGGTATACAATTGATTTATATGTTGTGTTTAAAAACGTTTTTTGAAATCAATTACATTTCTGGATATGTACTGCTAGAGCTTCATAGGTTGTTTGGGGCATATTTATAAGGCATTTGAGTGTGTATGATGTTATTTTTTCCGATTTAAATTGAAGAGCTTTCTCCGTGGGGCAATTGTCTTGTAAATATGCTCCCACCTGTACTTGGCAAATTTAGATTTTGATTTTTGGAGTTACATAGCCATGTTAATAGTGACCCAAAAATGGTGCAAGGGCAATCAAAAAACGCTTTCATGTGTCTTAAGGACATTTTAAGTCACTGAGGAAACACAGGTGATGTAATTGTGAATTGAGGAAAAGAAACTCTACATTTTTCAATTACATCATCTGTGTTTCCTAAGTTTATGAATAACATTGTGCAGATGAAGTTTAGGTCTGTCCACGGACACAAAAGAGATCTGGCCTTTGTTCAAGAGTGAAGTGGACATGACTTACTTCATTGGTAGGCCTTCACATGTATTATCTCCTTTGTATTCTTCAACAAGCGTAAATCTCATCTGCAATCGTGAGTAGGCCTCACCTCAAACAAACCTCTGGATAGGCCACACCTTATCGTCATCCTGAATCAATCATTTAAAATGTTAGGGACAGATTTATGATAGGTGTATGCCTGTTTTGTACCACTGTGCGTCACTTTTGTGACGCAGTGGTGGTGCAAAAGATTTGCTATGTTAAATAACAAGTAGGGTGTTAAGTTTTTGATGACTGTTATTCATTTACTGTTTGGTAATAGTGGTTAATAACATTTTTTATTATATTTTACCACAGATTCAACTGCAGATCATTTCAAAATTTGAAAATGCCAACTAAGAATCGAATTAGAAAGGCTACAAAACGTCAAAGACAGCAGGTTCTTCCATTACTGCAGCAGTCCTCTACAAAAAAAACTTGTCAAGTCACCAAGAAAGCTCCGGGTAAGACCACGAAATCATTCATAAGAAATATTTGTAGTAAAAAAAGTATTTCTACAGAAAATGTTTCAGTCCAGAAAAAGAGAAGCAATTTAAACGGAAAGGAAAGACCAATCAAAAATGTTACTGCTAGAGCAAGAGATAACTCTGTGCATGATAGTAGAAGGAAACAACAGTTTAGGGACATTCGAAAACGAATGATCCGCAACAGGATAATAGTTAATTTGTTAAAAAATATTAAGAAAGGCCAACAGAAAGTGGCATTTTATAAGAAAAAGAAAAATGTAGAGAAAATTATTGATCAGGCTTTTGAAATTAAGCGAAAGTTATTTATTTTGGTAATCAATAGAATTAGGAAACTAAATAAGGTAATTTCTGATTTCAAATCAAATAGTAGATGGAAGAGAGTAGTTAATCGAAGTAATTTTTGTGAAGTTTTTTCCGGAGAATGGATGCATAGTTCAAGTTGTGAGGCATTTTTTAATGAGGAGAGTTATTGCCAGGATAATGATTTGGTGCTTGCAGTTGACACCAGTGGTCGAGCTTATGAAGTGAAAGATGGTTGTCCAGTTGAAAAAGAAAAACTTGTGACAACAGAGACAGAAGAGGTGTTAGGTAATGGGGTTTTAGGGAGACGTCCTAAGGGACCAGTGTACACCTGGAAGTGTAGTTCTATCTGCAGTGTGCGACAGGATTCCATCAATTTGCTTTGTGATTTTGTACGGACATTTAATAAGAAAAGTTTGAAGCAGAAAATGAAGTTGTTGCAAGAATTAGATCCTTGCAGAGTGAGAGAAGCGACAGGTTTGCATGGTCATTCACTGGCTTGTCTTTCCAGGAGAGTATGCCAGAGTGTTTTTCATCATTTCAGGATGCTAGCAGTGCATCATAATAAAGTGAGGAAATTAGTGAGAATGTTGTATTATGCTAAGAGTCCAGCAATTATGCTTAAACAATTATGCACTGCTCTTTTGCATGGTTCTGAAATAGATGTGAAGAATATTTGTGAAGAAATTAAGTTTTGTTACTTTGGAAGTAAAGATGAGAATGGAAAGGGGCGACCACTCGGTCCCCCCGAACGTATGGCTGAGTGCCTCGATCCCCCCGGGAAGACATTTTTGGGCGGGAGGCGCGTCTCGGCTGGTATGCCCGAAGTGGCGTAGCCGGGGCGCGCTTTTTCCCGCCCTTGAGTGGGCTGGCCTAGACACGGACGCCGCCGGCCACGCCCTCGGGGCAGGCAGGGGCGGGTTTACGCCCGCCCTGAAGATGGATAAAAAGAGACGCAAGACCAGAAGACATCCTCTTGTTCCTGTGCTCTGAAGCTGCACCTCCCCGCTGCACGTGAGCTCGAGACGGAACGAAGAGCCAATTTTGAGCGTTTTAATCGTTCTTGTTTGTTTTTCAGTTACTTTGTTGGAGAATGCCGAAGAAGGTTGGAAAGCGCATGAATACCGACCAGATGCTGCGTGTTCTCATGAAGGAGATGTCCGAGCTAAAGAAGCGGGTGGACAAGAATGAGGAAAGGGGTCCAAAACGTCCTTTGGCGGGAGCAGCCCCGGGGGGGAAAAACAAGAGGCCCAGGAGGGGGGCAGTGGGAGAGGAGATCCCCGGTCCCAGTGCTCCGCTCGAGGCTCCAACTCCCGTGCCAGAGGAGGGGAATCCGATCACCCCCGTGTCCGAGGATGATATGCCGCCCGAGTTGGCAGCACAATTGACAGCGTGGTTGGGAAAAGGTAACGAGGGCGCCACGGCTGTCGAAGCGCAGGAGCTGATTAAGCAATTGCGTGAGAAACGGGAAGCAGCCAAGGTGCCCGTGCCGGCTGCAGTGGGGGACAAGGCACCAGGGACGGTGGCGACCACAGAGGCAGCGTCAGGTGCAGGTAAGCGGCCATTGCCGATCGCGAGGGATGAGTCAACACCCTCTCGGAGGGAAAAGTTGGGGCAACATGTTCCTTTGGCAATTAAGGAAAAGATTTGGGCGGGGGAGTATGTGAACATTTTTTCGTTACTTGTTGATCATTATGAGGTGGAGCATGTAAAGAGTCAGAAGGACCTAATGCATCCGAGTGTTTGGCGCGCAAAAATGGCCGCCTTCAAAGTAAATGAGAATATCGCCAATTGGGGCAATGCCTGGGGAATCATTACATCAATCCTGGGGGAACGTAGGCCTGAGTTGCTTTCCGAGTTCCCAATCTACCAATCACGAATCATGGGGTACTCGACATCGCACCAGGGGAATCATTGGTTTTGTTACGATAATATGTTCAGAAAGGAAAAGGAGCATAATAAAAGTTTAACCTGGGATTGTTATGATGCCTTGACCTGGGATAAAATGAAGGAGTCAGGGATGTTAAAAATGCCGTTGGTGGGAAGTAATGTGGGTGAATCCTCAAGACAATATGCGGGGACGCCCTTTCGATCAGGTTCGGGGGCCGACGATCATTCGAAACCTACCGGCAATACCGGAAGAAAGGGTTTCTGTTTTAATTACAACAGAGGAAAATGTACGAGACCGCAGGGATCGTGTAAATTCAAACATGAATGTAGTGGTTGCGGGTCGTCCCATCCTGAGGCCTCGTGCAGAGCCAGAACGGGTGATAACGGGGGGAGAGGAGGTGCCAAACAGGTCTAATATAGTCCGAGGGGCGCCTTTACCCACTCCCATTGATACCCTGGCAATGATCCCTTGGCTCAGTGATTACCCGGATCGTACTTCTGCTGGGGTGCTGCGAAACGGTTTTTCATATGGTTTCCGCATCCCGGTAGGGGACTTTCAGGGTGTGGATAAGTGTAAGAACCAACTTTCCGTCCTGCAGCATACAACCGTAGTACAGGATAAGATCCGAAAAGAGGTGACTCGAGGTCGGGTCGCTGGCCCGTTTAGTGTACCCCCAGTCCAGAATTTTGTTTGTTCTCCCTTAGGGGTAGTCCCCAAGAAAGACCCAGGAGAGTTCCGACTAATTCATAACTTATCAGCTCCACAAGGTCTTTCCGTCAATGAGGCAATCGATCCAGAAGTGTGTTCGGTGCGGTACGCATCCTTCGATGAGGCCGTAGCCATTTTGAATCGCCTGGGGCCCGGGGCGCTGATGGCGAAGTCAGATATCGAGTCAGCGTTCCGATTGCTCCCGGTACACCCAGACGACCAGCGTCTCCTAGGTTTCATGTTTCAGGGTTGTTATTACATGGATAGGTGTATGCCAATGGGGTGTTCTATATCCTGTGCTTATTTCGAGAAATTCAGTTGTTTTCTACAATGGGTCTTCACAAAGAAAACGGGTTTCCAAGATGTAATGCACTACCTTGATGATTTCTTATTTCTTGGGGCAGCCGGGGGTCTTGAATGTGGCCGGGCCTTGGCCGAATTTTGTGTGTTAATGAAACAGTTAGGCGTGCCATTGGCGCCGGGTAAAACAGTGGGTCCTACGACTTGCCTCGAGTTTCTGGGGATCGAGTTGGACTCCATTGAGGGGTGTTTTCGTTTGCCAGCCGAGAAAGTGTTGAAGTTCAGGGCTGCGCTGCAACTGTGTATAAATGCAACAAAAGTCACGCTGCAACAATTACAGCAGGTGGTGGGACAGTTGAATTTTGCCCTGAGGGTAATACCAATGGCCCGCCCCTTTTCCCGTTCAATTGCCCAGTCGATGGTCGGCCTTAAAGAAGGCCATCATCGCACGAGACTATCGGCCGAGATCCGCCAGGACATGCGTATTTGGTTAGCATTCTTGGCGGATTTCAATGGTAGAATCGTCTGGAATAAACCAGCCGTGTCTTCTGAGGAGCTGGGGCTATGGACAGATTCGGCGGGAAGCATAGGTTTTGGCGCCATTTTCGGCACAAAATGGTCGGCACAAAGATGGCCGACTTGGTGGCATGAGAAGGGTCTGACGAGTAATATTGCTTTCCTCGAACTGTTTCCCATCTTGGTGGCCTTGAGAACATGGCCCGATGGTTTCAAAAATCACTCGGTCATATTTTGGTCGGACAATATGACTGTGGTCGAGTGCATCAATAGTCAGGCAGCACGTTGTAAACTGATCTTAAGACTGCTTAAAGAAATTGTTTTACTATGTATGCAATTGAACGTGCTATTCAGAGCAAAACACGTGCCAGGGGTGATGAATCAGGCAGCTGACGCACTGTCTCGTTTTCAAATGCAGGCTTTTTCGGGTTTCCTTCCCTCAGCGGACCCGGAGCCGGCACCCTTTACCGAAGCTCTCTGGTCTCTCGGTGCCCCGAACTTCGTCACCTCGTGGGAGAGAGTCTAGCACCAAGGACGAGGAAGGCATATGAAGGGGCGTTTCGGGCCTATTTAGCCTTTTTGGGGAAAGATAGAGAGCGACTTTGGGGTCAGGAGGAATGGGTGGTGAATTTCCTGATGTCCTTACGTAGGGCTGGGAAATCGGTGGCTACGGCCCAGAGGCATCGTGCTGCCATTTCCTTTGTTGCCAGAGCACACGCTATCCAGGACCCAACAGCGTCTTTCGTTGTACAGAAAGCGCTGCGTGGGTGGCAACGCCTTGAGGGTCGCAGAGTAGATGAAAGGCGCCCGATAGGTTTGGATAGATTGTCCCAGTTGTTGGCTACACTTCCTGCCACATGTTCATCTCAGTTTGAGGCAGTGCTGTTCCGAGCCGCGTTTACGCTAGCATTTCACGGAGCAATGCGGGTAAGCGAACTAGTTGCAAGGAACAAACTGGATGTGGCGGGGGGTTTGTGCCAGGAACACGTCCAGATCAGGGGAGAAACAATGACTGTCTCCTTTGTAAGGTCTAAGACTGACCAAGATGGGATGGGTGACTGCGTCATCATACGCAGGATTCCTGGGTCCTCCATATGTCCGGTAAAGTGTTTAGAGGATTACCTAGCACGAAGGGTGGCATCATGGGGGGGGACTTTGTTAAGACACGCGGACGCCACCCCACTGACGAAATTTCAGTTTCAGCGGGTGCTTGCGATGTCAGTTGCCGCTGCGGGCTTGAACCCGGGCGAATTTGGGACCCATTCCTTTCGGATTGGGGCTGCTACGGAAGCTACAGCCAGGGGTCTTAATGTTGAGCAAGTGAAACGAATGGGGCGTTGGTCCTCCAATTGTTATAAAAGATATGTGCGGTTGCACATGTTGTGAAGCTGTAATTATGTACTCTGTACTCACGCTTCTTGTTTTTTGTTTGGTTTCAGTTACGCAAGCCTACGAGGCGGGGCGGACTATGCAGTCGACCTTACACCGGGTCAGCGGTCAGACATCACCGGCTGTGAAAAAGGAGGTGTGGGTCGTGGGCCACTCATACGTGAGGCGTGCCGCAGACGTATTCAAAGCAGGTGACATGATTCACGTAGCTGGGGAATACGGGTACAGGATGTCCTTCTACGGAAGGGGCGGTCTCTGTATTGACCAGTTTCAAACATTTTTTGAGGGTTTGTTAGGGCGGACAAGGTCACCGCCGTCTATAGTTATAGTGCATGTTGGGGGCAATGATTTGGTCACCATCGGTAGACGACTACTCCTGGAGGCAATGCTTTCCACTGTAAGTTGGTTGGCGAGGAGAGTTCCGGGGTGCACGATTGCATGGTCCCATTTGATTCCACGAAAGGCGTGGCGGGGGGCTATCTCTATACCTGCTTTGAATCACTCTGTTAGAAAGCTTAACAATAAAGTGAGTAGGTTGTTCCGTTCCAGGACATTGCATTCTATTTCTCATAGCTGTATTAATGATGACAGGATGTATTCGGGGGATGGTGTGCATTTGTCTTGGGTGGGGAATGAGTTGTTCTTAGGAGACCTCTTAGCATGGTTGAAATCTTTGAAATATGACCTTTAGGTAGGAGTTTTTTGTGGGGGGTCCGGATAGCCGGTCAACTATCCGGCCTGTGGCGGTAAGGTCATGATCGGTGAGCACTAATTGGAAGATCCCTATGAGTGGGCGTCACCCAACACGGATGGGAGCGCTCGGGGGAGGTGGCCTTTGGCCCCTCAACGGGGAGGCGGTCCCTTCTAAGGATGGGTCGCCGGAAGAAGAGGAAAGGCGGTCAAGGCCCCTTCCTGTGTAGGAGGGGTTACAGCCCCCTCCTGGGGAATTTCCCGGGGCCAGTGACATCTGCGACGGCAGATGCGGTAAGTTGTGTGGGGTTGGGGGGAGGTCTGCGATACCTTCTAGATACCTCACACGAGTCTTCGAACGACCTTTAACTGGCGTCGAGTTGATAAGTGCCCCCGTCAAGACAAGGGAAATTGTAGTAGTTGCACGTGAGTACGCCTCAGTGCTGTCGCCCCTCTCAAGTGGGGGGGGTATGTCTGGTTAGGGATCTTGACACCGGTTACGACCTTGCCGTTGGCCCTTAAACGTTAGGATGTACAATTTCAATGTTTTCAAGTAAATGTTTTGTAGGATGTTAGATCGGCTAGGAGAACCTCTGTATTAGAGAATCTGTTAAGGTTAGCCAAACATCGCAGTGTGGTATGAAATTGTACATTAATGTTTAAATGTTTTTAAATTTTTGTTTTAATAAATACGGCCGGGAGGGTCACTCCCTCCCACTTCCAAAAACTTCAAGAACTGTTTCCGGTTTCCCTCATTTGGGGATTGTGTTGAGAGGGGGTGGCGGGTATCTCAGCCATATGGAAAGGGGCGACCACTCGGTCCCCCCGAACGTATGGCTGAGTGCCTCGATCCCCCCGGGAAGACATTTTTGGGCGGGAGGCGCGTCTCGGCTGGTATGCCCGAAGTGGCGTAGCCGGGGCGCGCTTTTTCCCGCCCTTGAGTGGGCTGGCCTAGACACGGACGCCGCCGGCCACGCCCTCGGGGCAGGCAGGGGCGGGTTTACGCCCGCCCTGAAGATGGATAAAAAGAGACGCAAGACCAGAAGACATCCTCTTGTTCCTGTGCTCTGAAGCTGCACCTCCCCGCTGCACGTGAGCTCGAGACGGAACGAAGAGCCAATTTTGACCCACCCACCAGCCCCTGAGGACAGCTAGTTGTTTTAATAAAGTTGATCAGTTATTCTATTTCGTTTTCAGGTTGTTTTGGTGTTATGTTGATATTTAATGTGTAATAAAGATTGGTATAAGGTTACAAGTTGGTGATTAAAGAATGTCGGATTTAAGGTCCATTTGGACACAGGTTTTTTCGGTCATAATGGCCAATGTAGTTTCGTTTAGTTAGCACTTGTCGTATTTATTTCGGTCAGATGGTAGGCGGTAAGGTCATGATCGGTGAGCACTAATTGGAAGATCCCTATGAGTGGGCGTCACCCAACACGGATGGGAGCGCTCGGGGGAGGTGGCCTTTGGCCCCTCAACGGGGAGGCGGTCCCTTCTAAGGATGGGTCGCCGGAAGAAGAGGAAAGGCGGTCAAGGCCCCTTCCTGTGTAGGAGGGGTTACAGCCCCCTCCTGGGGAATTTCCCGGGGCCAGTGACATCTGCGACGGCAGATGCGGTAAGTTGTGTGGGGTTGGGGGGAGGTCTGCGATACCTTCTAGATACCTCACACGAGTCTTCGAACGACCTTTAACTGGCGTCGAGTTGATAAGTGCCCCCGTCAAGACAAGGGAAATTGTAGTAGTTGCACGTGAGTACGCCTCAGTGCTGTCGCCCCTCTCAAGTGGGGGGGGTATGTCTGGTTAGGGATCTTGACACCGGTTACGACCTTGCCGTTGGCCCTTAAACGTTAGGATGTACAATTTCAATGTTTTCAAGTAAATGTTTTGTAGGATGTTAGATCGGCTAGGAGAACCTCTGTATTAGAGAATCTGTTAAGGTTAGCCAAACATCGCAGTGTGGTATGAAATTGTACATTAATGTTTAAATGTTTTTAAATTTTTGTTTTAATAAATACGGCCGGGAGGGTCACTCCCTCCCACTTCCAAAAACTTCAAGAACTGTTTCCGGTTTCCCTCATTTGGGGATTGTGTTGAGAGGGGGTGGCGGGTATCTCAGCCATATGTTCAAATTGACCCAGAAGTAGAGGGTAATGTTGAAGACAATGTACAGGTTTCCAGTACAGATAATTTTCAGAAGGAAATTGACACGTTTCAGGTGAAATCAAGTGAGAGGCCTAATTTCACTTGTGTGTGTTGTCGACACACTTATTATAAGAATCAGATTAAGTTAGTGGATTTATATGCAAAAAGTGAAAGGGAAAATAGTAGTGAATGGAAGGATTTCACAACATACTTGATGGTAGAAAATTGTTTTGATTTGGGATCGGATCAACGTGTGTGTACTTATTGTTGTAACAAATTAAACCAAAACCAGATGCCTGCTAGGGCGGTTCATAATAATCTGGAATTGGTTGAGATTCCTTCTGAATTTAAGGATTTAAATACTTATGAATCTATTTTGATTCAAAGTATCCATCCCTTTCAGGCTATTGTAAGAATGTAGCCAAAGACAGGGAAGTTGCCTCCATCAGATTTACAGAGAGGATTAAAGGGAAGAATTGTTTATTTGCCTCTAGATTTGAACAAAAACATTAACACAATTGGAGTAGAAAAAGTGGAAGAGGAACCTCTGGTTATCTTAGTTAATGGGGTTCCGACAAAGAATAAGAAAATATGGCAAGATTTAGTGGATGTTAGGAAAGTCAAAAAGGCAACATTGTATTTGAAAAAAAATAATAAGTACTATAAGAATGTATATGTTGCAGAAGAGGAAGTAAGTGATGAAGAGGATAGCGATTTGTGTGCTGGCCAAATTGAGAAAGTAGAAGCCTCTAAAAGTGAAGAAATATATGAACATTATAGGGTTCATCCTTTGCATTCCAAGGAAGTCATGGGGAATGCTATTGAATTGTTTCAAATGAAACAAGCCAAAGGGAGTCCCATTAGTGTTTGGGAGGAAAGTTTGGAAGCTCGGTGTTTCCCACAGCTATTTCCAACAGGTCAAGGAGGAAGATATGATGAGCGACCTCATCAAATTCCTGCTTCTGAATACCGGACTTTACGATTGTATGCAGAAGATCCCAGGTTTCGTCAATGCATTAGCTTCCACCTACTTCTTGGTTCTAGTATGTACTTTTTCTGCCTCTCTTTATCTTTGGCTTTCTGTTCTTTTCTTTATAATTTGTTGTAACTATTTATCTATTTGTTCTCTTTGTCTCCTTAAGGAAAGAGGATATGTTGTACCTACATTTACAGCAGCTTAGCTAGTGTGCATGTGTCTGTGTGTATGGAACCTTGGAGTGCATGATGTCAGCGTGGAATGTTGGTATGCCTAGTGGACTGGAGGAGTGACAGTTGGATTGAGTGGGTGAGCTATGAAGATCAGCTCCTGGTGGGGCCATGTACTAGCTTGGATTAACTTTGTACCATCTTGAATTGATCCTGTAACCAACATACTTGATCCTGTAACTGCTTAATAAATCTCTACTTGGATCTACCTCATGACTACCATTATACTTCATTTCACATTCCCTATTTGCTTCATCTCCTGTTTGAAAGCGATCTGTCTGGACTGTCATATGCAGTAAACCACATCTTGAAAAGTGGTATACAGATGCGAAACATCTCGGCAAGTGACTTTATGCATAAAGTCAATGTCCAAGACAGTATTTTGGATTCTCACCTAATTAATCTCATGGCGTGTCAGCGTGGTACTAATGAGTACTGGTACCGTCGTCATGGTGATTTAAAATGTATGCTGAGGAACTTAGGAACTCCGACATGGTTCCTCACTCTGAGCTGTGCCGAGTATGGCTGGGAAGACTTACTTGAATTTCTACGAGAGGCAAATGGAAACATTGAAAACATTGAATTCAAGACACCCGGAGAACTGTGTTCTTTGGATCCAGTGAATGTATGCAGGTACTTCAATCATAGATTTGAAGCTATGATGTCTTTCATCATGAATAAGAAGAATCCACCTCTTGGAGAGGTGTTGGATTTCTTCTGGAGAAAGGAGTACCAAGCAAGAGGTGCTCCTCATGTACATATGCTGCTGTGGATCAAGGATGCACCTAAATTTGGAACAGATCCGGATGACTTAGTGATGAATTTCATAGAACAGTATTCTATGTGTGCTGTTCCAAACGCAACGGAGAAGAAAAGCCTAAGAGAACAAGTTCTACGTTTCCAAAGCCATCGTTGTGGAAAGTACTGTCGTCGTAAATTCAGAAACAAGGACAAGTTCTACACCAAATGTCGTTTCAATTTTCCACGACCGGTGATTTCTAAAGGAAGAGTGAACAGTTTGATGTCTTCTCTGCGACATAATGTGACGAGGAAATCACCCAAAAATACATACAATTTGAAAAGGAACGAAGAGTCCAAGTACATCAACGACTACAACCCAGTGATTTTGTCCATGTGGAATGCTAACATGGATATACAGTTTGTGGTTGACAACTGTATGGCTGTGGCTCGGTATGTGACATCTTACATCACCAAAAAAGAAAAGACAGAATTGAAGGATATGTGGGAGGATATTTCCCATGAAAAGAGCCTCAGCAAGAAGTTGTACAGTTTCAGTCTGAAGATGTTGTCGCATCGAGAAATCGGAGCTTACGAATGTTCTGACCGGTTGTCTTCAGCAAGTCTTTATGCCAAATCCAGGAGTATTGTTTGGGCGAGTCTTGGTCTTGCTGCAACGCGTAATCGAGTTCTGAAACCTGTGCGGGAAATTGAGTATTTGGCGGAAAAGGAGCCAAACAGTACCGACATTTTGAAGACCAACATGTTGGATACATATTATCCAAATCGAAGCAGTCACCTTGAGAATGTTTGTTTGTATGAGGTTCTACAAAATTACATATTTAAGAGGAACATCAAAGAAGATATTGAGAAAGGAGTGTATGCTGTAATTGGAAGTGAGGGATGTCTGGTCAAGCAAAGAAAATGCCACTTGGTAAACCATTGAAAATTGAGTGGCGAATCTGCAGAAAAAAAGGAGTTTTTCTATTTAGCCCTTTTGCAACTTTTCAAGCCTTGGCGTGCAGAAGAGGAACTGCTTGGAGATTTCCTCTGTTACGAAGACTCTTTCAGTGCCGCCAAGGAGACCATAGAATGTCCTGCTTTTCCCAAATATCAAGAAATGTTGACTTTGGAAATTGAGCAGGAAGCAACGATTGCAGCCGAGATTGCCAGAGACAGTTCTCAGGACAGTCAGAGTTCTGTTTCATTGAGTCAGGATCCACTAGGAGGACCTGTTATCGAAAATGAAGCTGCCACTGCTATGAATGAAGTGGAAAGAGCCATGGCACATGCTCAGGAGGATGTGGTTAACTTAGAAGACTTGGAAAAACAACTCAATGTTGAGCAGAGGAAAATATATGACGAAGTTACCAAGCAAATTGATCATGGATTAAGTCATGAGAAGAAAGAGTGCTCATGTACGTCGTTGAAGCCTGTCCGACTGTACGTGAGTGGAGAAGCGGGAACTGGAAAAAGTTTCCTCATTAAAGCAATTTCTTGTTATTTGCAGGAAAGGACTGAGTCATCGCTGTCTTGTGTTGTTACTGCTCCAACTGGACTGGCAGCACATAACATTAAAGGTATTACTTTGCATCGTCTACTGATGCTGCCAGTGGAGCATGACAACAAATTACAATACCACAAGTTATCTGGAGATGCTTGTTGTGAAGTTTCAAGAGTCTTGAGGAAAATGAAACTTCTTATCATCGACGAAGTAAGCATGGTTTCCAATGTCATGCTTGCCTTTGTGCATTTGAGAATGCAAGAAGTTCTTAAAACTGAGTATGATGTGTTTTTTGGTGGCAAACACATCATTGTTTTCGGAGATCTTCTGCAGCTGACACCAGTGAAAGGACAACCTGTGTTCAAAATGCTCACGCATGAAGATACCAGGAAGTGCCTAGGGAGCATTGGCAACGTCAATATATGGTTAAACTTCAATTATGCTGAACTGCATGAAAATATGCGTCAGGCAAAGGATGAAGATTACAAGAATATTCTACAAGATGTTAGAATTGGAAAAGTGACTGAGCATGGGAAAAAAGCTTTACATGCACGATTACTGTCAAATTTATATCCAGAACAAGACGTTGTGCCTGAGAATATTTTTCAGAAAATTACTGAGAAGAAATCCGGAATATGTTTGATGCCAACTCTTGCAGAATGTGCCATCTTCAACAACAAAATGTTGCATTTAGAAAAGCAAGAGATTGTGAAACTGGAAGCTATTGACAGAATAGAGCATATGGGATCAACAATTATTTTGTCTGAGAATTTGAAATCAAAATTGGATTCATTAGAGAAGACTATATCTAAAACTGCGGGTTTTGAAAAGACTTTGAATGTGTGTTTAAATTGCCGAATCATTTTGAGAAGGAATTTTCATGTTGAAAGAGGTCTGGTAAATGGATCAATGGGTAATGTTGTTGATTTTGAGAAATACAGAAGTAGAGATGGAATTGAATTTTTAAAAATTAAATTTGATGGCATTGAGGAAGTACAGCTAATTGGTCGTTGTTCTGCTAGGTTTTTGCTTGTTAAAGACATATATGTTCGCCGTAAGCAGTTTCCTGTTTGCTTGGCATATGCGGTGACAATCCATAAATCGCAAGGTTTAAGTGTAGATAGTGCATTGGTGAATATTGGCAGTTCTGTGTTCAAGGAGGGTATGGCATATGTGGCATTGTCACGAGTTAGAACTTTATCGGGATTGTACTTGATTGACTGTGATGTCACAAACATTTGTGCGGATCTAGATTGTGTTAAGGAATACAATAGGTTAAGAAGAGAGTATGCGCCACATTTGCCTCAATATCCTTTGTTTGAGAAACGTGTGGTAGGCCGGAAACGAAGAAATATCAGTAATAGTAGGAAGGTTGTAGCAAAAAGCCCAAAAGTCGATGAACCGAAAATTGTAAGCAGAAAGAAAATGGATTCTGTTGAAGATGTTGTTGGTTTTCAATTTGAAAACAGTTCTGGTGTCAACTGCTATGCTAATGTAGTTGTTAATGTTATCTTTTCACTAGAGACTTTAAAAGAACAGATTGTGATCAATTCGGAACAAAGTTTATGCTGTTTGTTGAATTCTGTGTTAGAGAAATGTAGCACTGATAGAACAAAAGTAGAAAGTGTGTCTGAAGTTCGTTATCTGTTAGACGAATGTTCAGGTCAAACAGAATTCTCTGAAAATATTCAGCAGGATTGTCAGGAGTTTTTAATGTATATGCTTGATGTATTGCAAGATGAGGGTGTAGATATAGATCACCTGTTTGGGCTTTCTTATCAATGGCAGCATGACTGCGAGAACTGTAGGGTATCAAGTACTACTAGTGTAGACTCAGAAAGATTTATATATTTAACTTTGCCAGACAGTAAATCAGTGTCCTTTAATAAGCTAGTAAAAGCAGCTGATCACAACATGGAGTGTAGCCAATGTAAATCTGAAATGATGTCAACATTATTTATACGAAGATATGGCCAGTATGTCATTTTAATGTTCCAACGATGTAGGCCTGATGGAACAAAATTGACAACTTTAATAAAAAATGTTGTTGCTTCGCAGTTGTCAATATCAGGAAGGACTTTTGTAACTGCAGCAATTATCTATCATGATGGTCCTTCAACAACATCAGGACATTACACAGCTTATTTAAAGTCTAGAAACGGCTGGTCATTCTGCAACGATTCTGTTATAACTTTAAAAAAAAAATTGCCGTATGACCTTAAAAATTCTTACCTGGTGTTTTTAAAACCAAAATTTTAAGGAAAGAATCTCGGGATGTGCTCTGAGGAATTTCAAGAGGTTCATGGAGTAGAGGGAATGTAAGTCTGCAATGCTGTCTAGATTATTGGTCAAAACTTTTGATTATAATGTCATTTTAAAAATCCAACTATATAAACCTGATCCAAGTAAGTCTGCTTCATAATAAGCAGTATCAGTGTCATAGGAAAAGTAGAACATGAGTGAGCAAGAAGGGTAAGATATTAGTAGTCCAGGATTGTGAAAGTAATCTTAAATGTTTTCTTTCTGAAAGTTGCGAAAATAGAAAATGACGGGATTTGCTTACAAGAATTCCAAGAGTTGTAAATCGCTCTAACATGATTTGGCCATGTGGAAACATGTGGTAGAATGTGAGAAGTCTTTTATCGTATGTAACATATTTTTCAAAACGATGGAGGTTTTCTTTCAGAAAGTGGCGGGCTGAAAATATTAACAGCACAACAGAGTGTAAGCTGTTCATAGTACATCCTTCGACGTCATGGAAAGTAAGTTAATTTTAAGGAGTTTTGAATTCAGATTTCTTATGTTGTATGGGTTTTTTAAACACAATCACATTTGATTGTGTGTTTTTTTCCCCGCTGTTACATGATGAATACCTTCAAGTCACTGATTTTAGTGAAATTTGATACATTCTGAGAACAGCAAAAATAAACCATTTAACATGTATAATTAATTTTCTACTTTTTGTACTTATGATATACATTTAGAAATGTGAGGTAGACATGGAGAAACTGAGACTTCTGTAAGTGTCAAAGTTAATGCATACACTGCTGCACTTCTGGGTACTGTTTCATATGCTGGACTACATCTGCACTATGAGATACCTAAGCAAAGGCAACACAGGTGATGTGATTGTGAAATGAGTAAAAGAAACTCCACGTTTTTCAATTACATCACCTGTGTTTCCTAAGTTTACGAATGACATTGTGCAGATGAAGTTTAGGTCTGTCCACGGACACAGAAGAGGTCTGGCCTTTGTTCAAGAGTGAAGTGGACATGATTTACTTCATTGGTAGGCCTTCACATATATTATCTATTATTATTATGTATTATTTATTATTATAAATTTGATATGCAACCCTGAGTAGGCCTCACCTTAAACAAACCTTTGGAGAGGCCACACCTTATCGTCATCCTGAATCAATCATTTAACATGTTAGGGACAGATTTATGATAGGTGTATGCCTCTTTTGCGCCACTGTGCATCACTTTTGTGACGCAGTGGCGGTGGAAAAGTTTTGCTATAAGGCGACAAAATTACAAATTGATGCATCTAGGCAGATGTGTTGTGCTGTAAAAAAAACGTGCCACATGAAACCGATGCAGCAGTGATGCAAAAGATGCACCATGTTGCAAGATAGGACTCACTTCATCTGCATCAAGATACTGTTAGTTTAAAATGTATATTTTTAGGACTGTGTAGGGGCATGGAGAAGCAGAGGCTTCTGTAAGTGTCAAAGTTGTTGAAAAACTGTTTGTCCTTCAATCTTTTCCCTTGTTTTTTCTAATGTTTAAAAACATGTTTTAATATTTTTCAAATGTTTGTTCTCTCTTTCACAGATTGAAAGTATAAAAATAACAAATGACTAACTTAACGACAATTATAAGGTAAATGTTTTGTACTCTTTTCGTTATATTTCTATCAATTTAACTTCTATTAGTTCCACTGCTTCATTTCTTTAACCCTTACTTTCCTGCCTTTGCTACTTCCCTCATTCCTTTGTCTATTACTTAATTACTCTACTCCTTCCACTATTTTTCTCAGTCCCTCTCTTCTCATACTTCTTCACTCTTGTTCACTCACTCTGTCTTTATTATTGTCACTGTTTCTGACTGATCAAAAAATTTGTTTTAAAAAAAGAACAGTAAGTATAAGGGAAGGAAACAGACAGTTATGTTAAAAGAAAGACAGCTATAGGGAGTAAACTAGGGATACTGTTACCCGCAATCCACTGCTGATGATGTCACTGACCATGTCATGAATGATGTAATATGTGACATCATCAGCAGTGGATTGCGGGTAACATTATCTCTAGTTTACTCCCTATAGCTGTCTTTCTTTTAACATAACTGTCTGTTTCCTTCCCTTATACTTACTGTTCTTTTTTTTAAAAAAAAATTTTGGGTTCGCTCCCGGTTCGCGTACCGGAGAGCGAACCCGGAAGCGAACTAAGAGAAATAGAGGTTGGCAGAGTTCCAAATATTCTACCAATTTTTTTATAACGGGGAGGTAGTTCTGAAAAAACTTTTTGTTATTGTTTTTTTTTATTTTTTTTTTAAATTATTTTTCTGAACTTTTTTTAGTTTTTTTGTATTTTCTGAACGTTTTTATATTTTTTTTGGTTTTTTTGGGGGGGGAAACGAAAACGATTCATTGTAAAGGGCTCAACATGAGCAACAAAAAAAAAAAGAATTTATTCTCTGGGGCGTTTCGGGCAATCATGATTGTCAATAGCTCTGTTGATTAGAGTGATGCTACTTTCTCTGTAGCAAATAAACTGATTGCAACGCACGCACACTTGTTTGATTTCCCCGAACCTCATTTGTATATTTGGGACCATCTCCCACGCCTCTGGTCCCGTCACTTCCTGTACTACTGATCTTCTGGCCATCGAAGGGGGATTATCTTGCTCGTCACGTAACTGTGCAGCTCTGTAGTTGATAGGATGCCACCTACTCATGTGCCGATGCATTGTGTAGTTGCCGTAACTGTACTTCTTCTTGGTCTCTCTGGACAGTCTATCTTTACATATAAGGCAAGTTACGTACCGTGCATTGACTTTCTTTATGCCCCGGGGAAATTTAAAAAATTGACAAATATAGTTTTCTTTCCGATGAGACCTCCTGGGCTCCTCAGTCAAAAACTGCCTCTCTTCCTGCTCTTCCTCCTCTTCCTCTTCTTCCTCTTCTTGCTGAATTATAACTTCAGCAGGTGGTCCTCTCTTCCTTGGATGTGGTGGAGGTGGTGGGGAAGAACCAGCTGAAGCTACTAATGAAGCCATTGCTCACTGATAACAAAGGGTCTTTCTCTCACAAAGATGAAAGTCAGAGTGAGGAAAGAAGGAGGGGTTTTCATCATTTGGGAAAAACAATAGTTCTAAACCAATGAAAAGTGTTATTTTAGATCACGTGACCAAGTCTTACATCATTAGGAAACCAAAAGTGAAATGAACCAATGAAAAGTGTTATTACCAAGTCACATGACCTGCTGTGTTTACGTTACGCGCTTTGCGCCGCGTCCCGGTTCGCTTCCGGGTACGCTAACTTGGCGCGTCATATGACGTATCACGCGACAACGCGAAACGTCATGCTGACGCGACGCGTCACGATGTTGTTTTCTAACGCAACAGTTACGCAAACGGAACGTTTACCGGTTCGCGGACTGGGTCGCGGCTCCAAATTGAGCTAACGGGAAGCTAACCGGTTCGCGGACCGGGAGCGAAACAATAAAAATAATTTTAAAAAAATTGTATTAAAACCATGTAAAATATATTTTAAGATTTAAAGAAGAATACATTTTAAAGGTTTTGATATTAGCTTTAAAAAACCAATGAAATTCACTTAAAAAACCATAGGTTATAGACCATATATAGTTAGGAATTAGCATTTACAAAACCTTGAAAATTCACTGAAAAAACCATAGGTTATAGACCATAAATAGTTAGGAATTAGCATTTACAAAACCTTAATTTACTCGCACAAAACCATTGAAATTCGCATATATAGTTAGTTGCGCTAACTATATATTGCGCACCCGCAATCCACTGCTGATGATGTCACATATTACATCATTCATGACATGGTCAGTGACATCACTGATGACATCACTGATGACATCTCAAATGACATCACTGATGACATCACTGATGACATCTCATTTGACATTACTTATCACATCACTGATGACATCATTCATGTGATTATACGATGAACCTCTTCAGACTCTGATATAACCTTAGATACACTCAGTGTAAACAGACACTCACAGACTGTCACTCATCCATGGAGTTACTCACACACCTAGTCAGTCATGCAAAGAATCAATCACACCTCCATTTCCTCAACTATACAGTTATACACACCTTACTTATTCGAGCATATACTAACACATATTTACTCTTTTATACAATCCCTGATACAAGTTCACAATCATCCATACAGCCACTCACACATTCACTGGCTCTTATGCACAGTAATTTATATATGTGAACTCTCACTTGTACTGTGTTTTACATATGTACTTACTTTGACATGTAGCACTGAGATATCTATTCACTCACCAATACACTCGTACACAGTCAACCACCCATACAGCTGTTTCCACATGCAGTTTTGAACCCATAGATCTAGTGAATAAACTGTTCACACATGTATGCACAGAGTCACACACCTCCCAGCCACCCCCACACACACACTCACTCTCCCATACAAATACTTGGACAACCAATCAATAACCCATACAGTTACTCATATAGCTACTGATCAACACATGCAGCAGTTTGTAGAACAACAGATATAATGATGCACAAATTAAGACAGTTTAGTCACTAACCCATGAACTCTGTGAGACACATTTAATCACTCTCTCATACAGTCAGTCATGCACCTACTAAATCCTTCATCCAGACACTTATACATCCACTCATTCTTCAATATGTAAGACATATTTTAACTTTACAGAAACAGACAGTCACTGGATGTTGTCATCAGTGATGTCATCAGTGATGTCATTTGAGATGTCATCAGTGATGTCATCAGTGATGTCACTGACCATGTCATGAATTATGTAATATGTGACATCATCAGCAGTGGATTGCGGGTGCGCGATATATAGTTAGCGCAACTAACTATATTTGCGAATTTCAATGGTTTTGTGCGAGTAAATTAAGGTTTTGTAAATGCTAATTCCTAACTATATATGGTCTATAACCTATGGTTTTTTCAGTGAATATATATATATGTACATATATATATATTCACTGAAAAAACCATAGGTTTCAAGCCTTATACAGTTAGGAATTAGTATATATAAAGCCATTGAAATTGCTCCTATATAGTTAGTATTACTAACTATATAACGTGCACCCGCAATCCACTGCTGATGATGTCACATATTACATCATTCATAACATGGTCAGTGACATCACTGATGACATCACTGATGACATCTAAAATGACATCACTAATGACATCACTGATGACATCTCATTTGACATCACTGATGACATCACTGATGACATCATCCAGTGACTGTGTGTTTCTGTAAAGTTTAAATCTGTTTTACATATTGAAGAATGAGTAGATGTATAAGTGTCTGGACGAAGGATTTAGTAGGTGCGTGACTGACTGTATGAGTGAGTGATTAAATGTGTTAGTGACTAAACTGTCTGAATGTGTGCATCAGTATGTCTGTTGTTGTGTAAGCAGCTGCATGTGTTGATCAGTAGCTATATGAGTGGCTATATGGGTTATTGATTGGTTGCCCAAGTATTTGAATGGGAGAATGAGTGTGTGTGTGGGTGGCTGGGAGGTGTGTGACTCTGTGCATAGATGTGTGAGCAGTTGATTCACTAGGTGTATGAGTTCAACAGTGCATGTGGAAACAGCTATTTGGGCGGTTGACTGTGTGCATGGGTGTGTTGGTGAGTGAATGGATATCTCAGTGCTATATGTGCAAGTAAGTACATATGTAAAAGACAGTGTATGTGAGAGTTGGCATATATAAATGACTATACATGAGAGCCAGTGAATGTGTGAGTGGCTATATGGATCATTGTGTACTTGTATCAGTGATTGTATAAGAGAGTAAGTATGTCTTAGTATATGTTTGAATAAGTAAGGTGTTGTGTGTATAACTGTATAGTTGAGGAAATGGAAGTGTGATTGATTCTTTGCATGACTTACTAGGTGTGTGAGTAACGCCATGGATGAGTGGCAGTGTGTGAGTGTCTTTATAGGTGTATGAGTGCATATGATAGTTTTGTATTCATGAGTGACTGTATGTATGAGTGATTCTATGGGTAAATGAGTGAATGTGTGTGTAGACCTAGGAATCAGTGAGTGCGTATGTAGTAACTGGTATTAGTGGTTCAATGGTTTCAAGAATAGTAGTCTGTATTTAACACTGGGTGTATCAAAGGTTATATTAGAGTGTGAGGAGGTGCATCGTATTATCACATGAATGATATCATCAGTGATGTGATCAGTGATGTCAAATTAGATGTCATCAGTGATGTCATCAGTGATGTCATTTGAGATGTCATCAGTGATGTCATCAGTGATGTCACTGACCATGTCATGAATGATGTAATATGTGACATCATCAGCAGTGGATTGCGGGTGCGCGAAATATAGTTAGTACAACTAACTATCTAGGAGCCATTTCAATGGTTTTTTAAATGCTAATTCCTAACTATATAAGGCCTGAAACCTATGGTTTTTAAGTGAATTTGCAAGGTTTTTAAAATGCTAATTCCTAACTATATAAGGCCTGAAACCTATGGTTTTTAAGTGCATTTGCAAGGTTTTTTAAATGCTAATTCTTAACTATATAAGTCCTGAAACCTATGGTTTTTTAAGTTAATTTGCAAGGATTTTTAAATGCTGATTCCTAACTATATAAAGCTTGAAACCTATGTTTTTTCAGTGAATTTGCAAGGTTTTTTAAATGCTAATTCCTAACTATATCAGGCGTGAAACCTATATTTTTTTTCAATAAATTTCAAAGGTTTTGTAAATGCTAATTCTATTAGCGGATAACGTTTATATATGTTATTATCCTTCTGGGACCACCTGAGCAGCCATCTTGTTTCTCAGGAGAAGTGAGGCACAAGAGAGCACAAAACAAGAGTGGAAAACGCAAAAACGGGGGCAGGGTTGAGACCCCCTGACCCCCTAGCCTTTCTCAGGGGGTCCCAGAAGGACCACCAAGTGCAAAAAAAAGTAATTTATTTTTCAAAATCGCGGGGTACACGCACCGTACGCATACCCTACGTGTACGGTGCGCGAACCCAGCAATTTTTTTTGTGATTTGTTTTTGCCCTTGGGGGTCCTTTTGGGGCTAGAGGGTCTACCCTGCCCCCTTTTCGTGTTTTCTACTCTTGTTTTGGGCTCTCTTGTGCCTCAGTTCTCCTGAAAAACAAGATGGTGGCCAACACTTCCTGGTTTGGACAGTTTGGAATGTTGACAGTCGACTGCCAGCCAATCAGAAATGAGCTCGCGCATGTAAGGGTACGCGCACGTTCGCGTACGGTACGAGTACGGTGCACGTACGGTGAGCGCATATAAATATATAATTTGCTCAAATTCAATTTTCTCAACAACTACTGAAGGGATTTTCACCAAATATAGAAAAGGCACTACTGCATACCTGTCCCTACCATGTTGCCAAGTTTGGTGTAATTCCGTTCAGCCGTTCGGGCTGTAGCCGTGTCTAAAGGTTCCATAGAAAAAGCCATTTGAAAAATGTCAACTTCAATTTTCTCAAGAACTACTGGAGGGATTTTCACCAAACATACAAAAGGCACTGCTGCATACCAGTCCCTACCATTTTGCCAAATCTGGTATAATTCCGTTCAGCCGCTCGAGCTGTAGCCTTGCCAGAATGTCCCTATGGAAATTAACCTTGGGAAAACACGTTTTGGGACCCCCCTTTTTTCTCGGCCCCCGCTTGACGAATCCCCCGAAACTTTCAGGGAAGGAGCGGAGCGCAGCAAGGCAAATTTAAGGAAAATTACAGGCAGATCTCTCAATCGGCGTCAAAATACCAAATAGAATGTTCGGAATATCCTATGGTAACTAGGTCCTAACTATATATACCTACTGGCGACCACCAGTAGGTAATATAGATATATATATACATATATATATATATATATATATATATATATATATATATATATATATATATATATATTCACTGAAAAAACCAGAGGTTTGACACCAGTTATAGTTAGCTGGAAATTTTACTGACATAAAACCATTGAAATTCCCACGTTATAGTTAGTTGGACTCACTATAACTTGCGCGCCTGCAATGCACTGCTGATGACGTCACATATAAAATCACTCATGACATGGTCAGTGACATCACTCATGACATCACTGATGACACCAACCAGTGAATGTGTGTCTTTCTGAAAAATAAATATGTTTTATATATGTATATGTAAAGGTCGATGGAAGAATAAATGTTTAAATAAGTGTCTAAATGGATTTTTTTTATAAATGATCGGATAACTGGCTTATTAAGTGTATCTTAGTGAATACATATATTAGCGAATAATGTTTAAAAATTTAAATATATGTATCAGTGTTTCACTTTGTGTATAAGTGGCTGCATGGGTTGGCAGAGAACAGCAAGGAGACCACGGATTTCATAGTGCTGGTAAAAACGAAATGCTCACGATTTTAACTTGTGTCTGAAAAACATGTTATTTTAAAAATTGAAAGCACTCACTTTACCTATTGCACAGCGTTCGTGTCCCCGGTCCACCGCCAAAAGTTTGGTTTGCGTGGAGGGACGGCGAACAGCCCACCATGGAGAAAGTGATTACAACTTCCTGATCCCCAACCAATCAGCGATTAGCAGCTGACTCCGCCCCTATCCATATAAACCCATGTGTCCTCGGCCGCGCAGCGGACGCGCGCAGCGGGCGCGCCGCTGTCGCGCCAAAGTCAAGCCAAAGTCCTGCCCGTCTGCGCCCGTCCGCGACCAGACGGGGCCAGGGGCCAGATCCTATGCCTCAACCTCAAACACCCCCATTACCTACTACAGAGATATTCCTCTTGCATGTAATTCCTCTCAATGCTCTCAAGACACGGCCCTTAGCTGCATGCACACCCCCTCAATATGTACCAACTGCAATTTAAGCCTCCTATCCATACCCTCCGCAATTAATTTGGAAAACGCTGACTTTCCACCGTCACGGCCCACACAAGATCTTACTCCATCCCTAAATTAATTCTCTTTTATTAGTCTGAACTGCAGGTCATTACCAAAACATAAAATGGATATCTTTGATTTACTTACAACATCACAACCAGCTGCACTTTTCCTTACTGAGACCTGGTTGAACAACAGCTCGGGGCCAGATATAGCAGCAGCCCTACCCGTGAACTATACCTACATTAGCAAAAATAGACTGCATAAAGAGGGAGGTGGGATTGCAATCATTTTTCAAAATATATACACATGCAAATGGATAGACCTTGATATCCAAAACTGCGAAGCTGGATCCTTCAAGCTCCTACTATCCCCAAATTTCATCTTATCCGGTGCTCTAATCTATCGTGCCCCTGGCACAGCCAGCACCTGGGCAACCTCCTTTCCTGAGTTCATTGCCCTGTTCCTGTTAGAGGCCGCTAACTTTCTGATAGTCGGAGACCTAATTATCCACTTTAATGATGTCTCCTGTCATATCAGTACCAACCTCATAGCTGACCTAGCAGCACTAAACCTTACTCTCTGCAACTCTGGCCCAACCCATAAGGCTGGCAATCTACTTGACCCGGTCTTTTCCAATCTTGATAATATTGTATGTAAACCGCATGTACCCATCCCCTGGTCCGACCATTACTTGGTGGAATTTACAATAACTGTCCCCCTGCCTGTCACCTCTCAGAATGCTCCCACTGGACCTAGGGTAATGAGAAATTGGAAAAAACTCGATACTGCCCAGCTGAATGCACGCCTTGACGAAACCAAGCCCCTCACTAACATAACAAACATCGAGGAAGCCACAGTTATTCATAACTGGCTTAGCTCTGCCATCAATGTATGCCTTCCACAAAGAAATAAAAAACAGAACCCTCATCATCCCCCTGCCCCTTGGTTTACTGACTCAATTAAACTTGAAAAAACTGCTTGTAAAAATTTAGAGCGTCAATGGTGTGCACACTACGACCCCTCAATAAAGCTACTATATAAAGCTGCCCTATCGAAATATCATGCTAAATGTAAAATAGCCAGAGCTGAATATACCAAATCAACTATTGAAAATGCTCAAAACCATCCCAACGATTTAGAAAAAGGGGTGGTGATGAACAGAGTGTCTGAGTTAAACAGACCACTCTTACCCAGTCCAAAGATCAGGGCTTGATCCATCACCGTTATTTATCTCACTGCCCCATCCCAGCTCAGAACCTGGCTATATGCAAATCAGTCTGTCCCTGGCCCAGTGCATCATGGGAACAGGGCAGACTAAACTACCAAGCCAATTCTTCACCAGAAAGGAGACAAGCTACCGGGGACCGGTTTCTGGCATTTCAGCCTTCTTCGGCCCGGCTTGCTGAAACTGGGATGGTGCAGTGAGCTAAAAAACGGTGTTGGATCTAGCCCTGATCTCTTGACTGGGTGAGAGCTTTCTGCTTAATTCAGAGACTCTGTCCCTCACCACCCCTTGTTGTAAATATTTTTGTCCACCTTAAGCGTGGAAGGGTATTCTCAGATGTGAGACCCTTGCTCATTGCACCATCAGGATTCAAGCAAACCGGGCCGAAGACGGCTGTAATGCCAGAAACCGGTCCCCGGGAGCTTTTTTCCTTCCCAGTGTAAGAATTGGCTTTTGTAGTTTGGTTTGCCCTGTTCCCATCATGCACTGGGACAGGAACAGACTAATTTGCATACAGCCAGGTTCTGAAACTGGGATGGTGCAGTGAGCTAAAAAATGGTGTTGGATCTAGCCCTGATCTCTTGACTGGGTGAGAGCTTTCTGCTTAATTCAGAGACTCTGTCCCTCACCACCCCTTGTTGTAAATATTTTTGTCCACCCTAAGCGTGGAAGGGTATTCTCAGATGTGAGACCCTTGCTCATTGCACCATCAGGATTCAAGCAAACCGGGCCGAAGACGGCTGTAATGCCAGAAACCGGTCCCCGGGAGCTTGTTTCCTTCCCAGTGTAAGAATTGGCTTTTGTAGTTTGGTTTGCCCTGTCCCCATCATGCACTGGGACAGGAACAGACTAATTTGCATACAGCCAGGTTCTGAAACTGGGATGGTGCAGTGAGCTAAAAAACGGTGTTGGATCTAGCCCTGATCTCTTGACTGGGTGAGAGCTTTCTGCTTAATTCAGAGACTCTGTCCCTCACCACCCCTTGTTGTAAATATTTTTGTCCACCCTAAGCATGGAAGGGTATTCTCAGATGTGAGACCCTTGCTCATTGCACCATCAGGATTCAAGCAAACCGGGCCGAAGACGGCTGTAATGCCAGAAGCCGGTCCCCGGGAGCTTGTTTCCTTCCCAGTGTAAGAATTGGCTTTTGTAGTTTGGTTTGCCCTGTCCCCATCATGCACTGGGACAGGAACAGACTAATTTGCATACAGCCAGGTTCTGAAACTGGGATGGTGCAGTGAGCTAAAAAACGGTGTTGGATCTAGCCCTGATCTCTTGACTGGGTGAGAGCTTTCTGCTTAATTCAGAGACTCTGTCCCTCACCACCCCTTGTTGTAAATATTTTTGTGCACCCTAAGCGTGGAAGGGTATTCTCAGATGTGAGACCCTTGCTCATTGCACCATCAGGATTCAAGCAAACCGGGCCGAAGACGGCTGTAATGCCAGAAACCGGTCCCCGGGAGCTTGTTTCCTTCCCAGTGTAAGAATTGGCTTTTGTAGTTTGGTTTGCCCTGTTCCCATCATGCACTGGGACAGGAACAGACTAATTTGCATACAGCCAGGTTCTGAAACTGGGATGGTGCAGTGAGCTAAAAAAGGGTGTTGGATCTAGCCCTGATCTCTTGACTGGGTGAGAGCTTTCTGCTTAATTCAGAGACTCTGTCCCTCACCACCCCTTGTTGTAAATATTTTTGTCCACCCTAAGCGTGGAAGGGTATTCTCAGATGTGAGACCCTTGCTCATTGCACCATCAGGATTCAAGCAAACCGGGCCGAAGACGGCTGTAATGCCAGAAACCGGTCCCCGGGAGCTTGTTTCCTTCCCAGTGTAAGAATTGGCTTTTGTAGTTTGGTTTGCCCTGTTCCCATCATGCACTGGGACAGGAACAGACTAATTTGCATATAGCCAGGTTCTGAAACTGGGATGGTGCAGTGAGCTAAAAAACGGTGTTGGATCTAGCCCTGATCTCTTGACTGGGTGAGAGCTTTCTGCTTAATTCAGAGACTCTGTCCCTCACCACCCCTTGTTGTAAATATTTTTGTCCACCCTAAGCGTGGAAGGGTATTCTCAGATGTGAGACCCTTGCTCATTGCACCATCAGGATTCAAGCAAACCGGGCAGAAGACGGCTGTAATGCCAGAAACCGGTCCCCGGGAGCTTGTTTCCTTCCCAGTGTAAGAATTGGCTTTTGTAGTTTGGTTTGCCCTGTTCCCATCATGCACTGGGACAGGAACAGACTAATTTGCATACAGCCAGGTTCTGAAACTGGGATGGTGCAGTGAGCTAAAAAACGGTGTTGGATCTAGCCCTGATCTCTTGACTGGGTGAGAGCTTTCTGCTTAATTCAGAGACTCTGTCCCTCACCACCCCTTGTTGTAAATATTTTTGTCCACCCTAAGCGTGGAAGGGTATTCTCAGATGTGAGACCCTTGCTCATTGCACCATCAGGATTCAAGCAAACCGGGCCGAAGACGGCTGTAATGCCAGAAACCGGTCCCCGGGAGCTTGTTTCCTTCCCAGTGTAAGAATTGGCTTTTGTAGTTTGGTTTGCCCTGTTCCCATCATGCACTGGGACAGGAACAGACTAATTTGCATACAGCCAGGTTCTGAAACTGGGATGGTGCAGTGAGCTAAAAAACGGTGTTGGATCTAGCCCTGATCTCTTGACTGGGTGAGAGCTTTCTGCTTAATTCAGAGACTCTGTCCCTCACCACCCCTTGTTGTAAATAAAACCATCCCAAAGCACTTTTTAAAATTGTGCAAGAACTCTCTGGTTCCACCTGTCAACCGAAAGCCCCTTGTTTGGACTCCTCACAGTGCAATGTTCTCGCAGAATTCTTTATAAACAAAATAGTTAAAATTTATGCAGACTTCAAAGACCCAACTTCTTCTTGAATAGTACTTGAATCTCCCAAAATGACTTCTCACTCTGACGATGTTAGACCGGATCCATCTTTAGGTAACACCCCTCAGAATTTAGCTAACTGGGATCTGCTCAATCTGTCATCATTACGTGAAATCATTAAAAGTATCAAATCTGGTTCCCCTCTGGACCCCTTTCCCCCACAAATCCTTCTGACACTTGACACCTCTTCACTTACGCTCATTCTGGAGCTCCTTAACTCCTCCTTAAGGGAAGCCAAAGTCCCCAAGGCCATGCCATGGTATCACCCTTATTGAAGAAAGCTACTGCGGATCCAGATGACCCTTCTAACTTCCGCCCGATCTCGCTCCTACCCCTATTTTCTAAAATCTTGGAAAAACATATTGTTACCCAACTTACTTACTTTACAGAAACAAATATCCTCCTTCATACATCCCAGTAGGGATTTAGAGCAGGTTTCTCAACCGAATCGACCCTTCTAGGGGTCTCCGAGACCATACGCCGGCAAGTTGACAATGGGGAAACCGTGGCACTCATCTTACTCGACCTCAGTGCCGCGTTTGACATGGTTTCCCACACCATTCTCCTTAACACCTTGCAAACTTGTGGCATAACTGGATCTGCCCTTGCATGGCTCAAACGTTTCCTTACTGACAGAACCTTACAAGTCTTTTCTTCCACATCCTCCTCAAAACCCCATGACTCTCAATGTGGGGTTCCCCAAGGCTCGATTCTCTACCCTATTTTATTCAATTTATACATCAGTCCCCTTGTTACTTTTGCAGAACAATCTGGGTTGACGATTTACTCATATGCTGACGACACCCAGCTTATCTATTCACTCTCCGCTAATGCACACTCTAACCCGTTCTCCCTCTGCTCTGGCCTTAACAACATTGCCAAATGGATGCATGATAACAAACTGAAACTCAATGGAGGAAAGACCGAACTGCTTCTGTTTGGTAAACACACTGCTTTATGGGGCCCTCAACATTGGCCACCTCAGATGGGTTCCACACCCTCTCCCACCAAAACCGCTCGCAATCTTGGCATCATTTTTGATGACCAAATGTCTATGAAACAACAAGCGGTCAGAGTTGCAGCCACTTGTTTTACCATCCTCTAATGGCTCAGGAAATAATGTGGATGCTCCCCCAGGACACACAAAAAACCGTAGTCCAGGCCCTAATCACATCTAGACTGGACTACAGCAACATCTTGTGCCTGGGAGCCTGTAAAGAAGTCACGAGGAAACTTCAAACAGTACAAAACGAAGCAGTTAGGCTACTCTGCAAATTGCCCAATAAATCTTCCACCTCCTCTGGTCTACGTAGTCTTCACTGGCTTCGAATCGAAAGCCGCACAAAGGTTAAAGCCATGTGTTTCATGCACAGAATTAAGGCAGGCAAAGCACCATCCTACCTGAGCACCCTTGTTCATCAATATTGCCCCCCAAGAACCCTACACTCCTCATGCCAACATAAGTTTCAGGTACCCAGGATAAACCGAGCAAGAATGGGTGGACGTTCCTTCTCATACCTTGCCCCTTCTCTTTGGAATTCTCTCCCCATCCAGCTCCGCACGGACAAATGCTACCTCCAATTCCGTAGGAACCTAAAAACATGGTTGTTTAACCAATAACCCTCTTACAGGCCCCTCTGTCCCCCTACTGTATTTTTTTGCTCAAAATGTCTCTAGCGCCGGAAAACCTCCTGCGCGCTCTATAAAAATAAATATAATAATAATAATAATAATAATATAGATGGTGGAATTACTGAATTGGTTGTTGTAACTGGTATGGGTATCTCCATTTTTTTGAAAATGTTAGTTTCTATTTTTGAATATGTGTTTCAAGGGTTACATTACACTGAAAGGAGGTCTGTCACTCTGTCACAAGGATGGTGTCATCAGTGATGTCATGAGTGATGTCACTGACCATGTCATGAGTGATGTAATATGTGACGTCATCAGCAGTGCATTGCAGGCGCACAAGTTATAGTGAGTCCATCTAACTATAACGTGGGAATTTCAATGGTTTTATGTCAGTAAAATTGCCAGCTAACTAAAACTGGTGTCAAACCTCTGTTTTTTTCAGTGAATTTAACAGGTTTTTTAAATTATAATTCCTAACTATAACTGGTCTGAAACCTATGGTTTTTTCAGTGAATTTCATAAGTTTTTTAAATGCTAATTCCTAACTATAACTAGTGTGAAACCTATGGTTTTTTCAGTGAATTTCAAAGGTTTTTTAATAGCAAATTTCTATAGCTCTGTAATGTAATATTTTTTTAAATGAATCCTATATTGTATATTTATGTAATACTATTTTTTTTATGTATATTAATATTTTTTTTTATTTTTATTTTGCCCTGGAGAGCACCAGTAAGCGCAGTATTCCGGCGCGCCCCGGTGCGCGTACCTGGGCGCATACCGTTAGCGCACCAAAAAAAAAATAAAAAAAAATAATGAAGGAGTGAGCATGAAGAAAAGGGACAGAGAGAGTGGTGTAAAGAGAAAGGGAGCTAGAGGGAGGAATACAAAGGGACTGTGTAATAGATAGTAAGACAGAGAAAAGGTGTTAGAGGAAGTAACTGAGAAAAGAAAAGACATGGGGAGTGACAGAGAGAAAGGACAGAGAGAGTAAAAGAAGGAGTGACAGAAAGGGACTGAGTGAACCAGAAAGGAAAGTGAGGGAGTGTGGGTGAGCAGGAGGACAGAAAGAAGTTGAATGTGGTAGGAAAGTAAGGAATAGAGAAGTAAACATGGAGGATAAGAATAAGTGAGAGAAGCAGAGTAAGGAAACAGGGGTAAGGTAGGGTGAGAGAAAAGTAGTGAGGTTAAAGCAAAGGATGATGACAAACTACATTTTTTCAGTCACACTTACCATATAATTAATGTAAACACGAACATTTAAAAAAAAAAAATTATTTGGCCTATATAGGCCTCCTAAGCCCCCCTCAGAAAACCTAGGGGGTCAGGGGCTGTCTACTGTGCCCCCTTCTACCCATTCCCAACGTTGTTTGTCCTCCATCTTGTGTCTCAATTGTACCGAAACACAAAATGGCGGATGCCCGTAGCGCTCCCGGTGTGCGTACCGGAGCGCGCACCGTAAGCGCTCCCAAAAAATGTGGGAAGTTAATTTTCTTAAGAACCACTGCAGACACTTACACCAAATATAGAATAGTCCCTACTACATAGCAGTCCTTACCATTTTCCCAAATTTGATTGTATTCCATTGAGCCGTTTAGGCTGTAGCCCTGTCTAAATATCCTGAGGTAAATTACATGACAAAAACACATATGAAACTGTTGGAATTTACAACCAATTAAAATGTTACTAACATTTTGTACTTTTATGTGCTGACATTTGATTGGTTAAGTACATGAATATATATGAAAAATGAGAGGGAAACACAGCCATTTTGTCTAATACTACCTGAGGTACATTTTGAAAGAATTTTGACAGAAAACTTCAACTACTTTGAAAAAGGTAAGTTGTTAATTTGGAAGGGGAACTATGTTGTGCACTTTAAGTTAATTTGGGAAGTTATAGTTATAGTTAGGATTTTTTTCAATGCAAAATCTCAACATTCTATTGGGAATAACTTTGGCGCCAGTTGAGGAATCTGCCTGAAAATTTTCTCAAATTTGCCTCGCGGCACTTCGGTCCTTCCCTAAAAGTTTGGGGGTGATTCGTCAAGCAGGGTCAGAGAAAAAAGGGGGTCCCAAAACGTGTTTTCCCCATGTTAATTTCCATGGGACGTTTAGACATGGCTACAGCCCGAACCGCTGAACGGAATTACACCAAACTTGGCAAAATTGTAGGGAGTGGTACGCAGAAGTGCCTTTTGTTTAAATGGTGTAAATCCCTCCAGTAGTTCCTGAGAAAATCAAAATAGAAAAATATATATATCTATAGCAGCTTACTGTAAGCTTACTGTACTCTGTACCATTTCGAGCACGAGCTGCCTGCTGATTGGCTGCCAATGTCTGTCAACACTCCAAACCAGAAAGTGTTGGCAGCCATCTTTTGCCTTGGTAGACTGAGGCACAGGAAAGCAGAAAAACAAAGGTGCAAAACACGCAAAGGGAGCAAGTTAGAAGCACCCTGACCCCCTAGGCCTGCTCATGGGGGTCCCACAAGGACCCCCCAGGCCCAAAAAAAAGATTTTTGGTTTTTTAGATCGAGGGGTATGCATACTGTGCGCGTACGTACGCGTACGGTGTGCGTACCCCGTGATTTTTCAAAACAAAAAAAAAATTTGGGGGGTCCTTGTGGGACGCCCTGAGCAGGCCTAGGGGGTCAGGGTGCTTCTACCCTGCTCCCTTTGCGTGTTTTGCACCTTTGTTTCACTGCTTTCTTTTGCCTGGTTTAAACCGAGGCACAAGATGGCTGCCAACACTTCCTGGTTTGGAGTGTTGACAGGCAATGGCAGCCAATCAGCATGCCTTCCCGAGAAAGCTGCATGCTCATTGGCTGACAACACTTCTTACTAGGAAGTGTTGGCATCCATCTTGTGCTAGTGTTGACAGACAGTGGCAGCCAATCAGCATGCCTTCCCGAGAAAGCTGCATGCTCATTGGCTGTCAACACTTCTAACCAGGCGGTCCCACAAGGACAAAAAAGGACACTTTTTTTTTTTAAACCTGGTCTCTTTTTTTAAAAAATTACCCCCCGGGGGGACCAAATCGCGGGGTATAGTGATAAAAAAGTGTGGGGTGTCCACAATGCCCCCACACTTCCCCGGAGTCCGCCGCCCCTGGGGCAAAGAAACGCAGCCCCTTGGCGCATACTGCAGGTTCCAGGTGGGCTAGTTGGCCCCCAGGGACCCCCCGTAATGCAAGGGGAATTAGTTCCCCCATTACAAACACGCCCAGGGGTTGCGTTGCAGAGAGGTGTAAAAAAGGGTGTGGCCTCATTACACCTCTCTGCAATGCATGCCACTGGTGCATACAGGGGGTTCCAGGTTGGCTTGTTGGCCCCCAGGGACCCCCAGTGTGCAAGGGGAATTAGTTTCCCCTCTCCAAATGCACCAGGGGGCTGCGTTGCAGAGAGGTGTAAAAACAAAAAGGGAGCAGGGTAGAAACATCCTCACCCCCTAGGGCTGTTCAGGTGGTCCCACAAGGATATTAACATATTTAAACGTTATCCGCTAATAGAATTAGCATTAAGAAAACCTTGGAAAATTATTGAAAAAAACCATAGGTTTCACGCCTAATATAGTTAGGAATTAGCATTTAAAAAACCTTGGAAAATTATTGAAAAAAACCATAGGTTTCAGGCCTTATATAGTTAGGAATTAGCATTTAAAAAACCTTGTAAATTCACTGAAAAAACCATAGGTTTCAGGCCTTATATAATTAGGAATTAGCATTTAAAAAACCTTGCAAATTCACTGAAAAAAACATAGGTTTCAGGCCTTATATAGTTAGGAATTAGTTTTTAAAAAACCTTTGAAATTCACTCAAAAAACTTAAAGTTTTAGGGGTGTTATAGTTAGCTGGACATTTCACTCATACAAAACCATTGAAATTGCTCCTATATAGTTAGTTGTACTAACTATATTTCACGCACCCGCAATCCACTGCTGATGATGTCACATATTACATCATTCATGGCATGGTCAGTGACATCACTGATGACATCTCAAATGACATCAATGATGACATCACTGATGGCATCATCCACGTGACAATCACATACACCTTTTCATATACTAGTAAAATCTTTCATCACTCTTTGTAAAATACAGAGTATCATATTTGAATCCATTGACACAGCAATACAAGTATTTAAAAACCCACTCATTGATTCCTAGATGTATACACACATCTAATCACTTACCTGTAGATTCACTCATACATGCTGTCAATGAACAATAGAACACTATCAAAAATATTTATACACCTATACCGACATTACACAGCAGCACATAACCTATTCACATATGAAGTTATTCTACTCGCTTACGCAAACAATAGATCATACTTACATAGCTACACACTTATACAAACACCACTTCATCTATTCATTTAGATAGTAAGTCATATTTAGTATATTATAAAATCATTATTACAAGTATACAGTTATCCATACAGTCACTCACACAATCATTGAGTCTTATGTATACTTATTTATATACAACAACTGACACATACACTGCCTTTTATTTTTCTAGTTTGTTGGACATGTACCATTGAGAAATATATCTGCTCATCACCACACCCATAAAGTTATTCATTCACCCAAACAATTGTTAGAACATGTAGTTTCAACTTCATATATCTACTGAATCAACTATTCACACATCTTTGGGCAGTCACACACCCTCTACCGAACCACACACACATTCACTCTCCCATACAAATACTCAGTTAACTAATCAATAACTAACATAGACTTTCACATAGCTAGTAACCAACTGGAGAACCTGTTTACACAACAACTGACAAAGTGATACAGATATTCACACAGTTTAGTCACTATATTTAGTGAGACACTATACATTGTTAAAGTCCTCCATCCAAATATTTATTTTTGTATATCCACTCATACTTCATTGCAAATTGCTATATATATAATGCATATTTAAATAACCAAGCAAACCATATTCACTGGATGATGTCATCAGTGATGTCATCATTGATGTCATTTGAGATGTCATCAGTGATGTCACTGACCATGTCATGAATGATGTAATATGTGACATCATCAGCAGTGGATTGCGGGTGCGCGAAATATAGTTAGTACAACTAACTATATAGGAGTAATTTCAATGGTTTTGTATGAGTGAAATGTCCAGCTAACTATAACACCCCTAAAATGTATAGTTTTTTGAGTGAATTTCAAAGGTTTTTTAAAAGCTAATTACTAACTATATAAGGCCTGAAACCTATGGTTTTTTCAGTGAATATATATATATATATATATATATATATATATATATATATATGCATCATCAAAGGTAACCCTCATGGGAGAGACGCCAACTAGGAAGCTAGGAAGCCTAGTAAATCCTTTATTTTGGTCGACATGAAGCAGGCACCCAGCATGTAACAGGCCTCCTAATAATAGCCAGACGAGTTTCAGGTTAAAGAACCTTTCCTCAGTGGCTCAGTCAGAAGAACACAGGCGGTTTTCTCAAACACTTAAAGGTCAAAGTCCCCGCCTTTGGGCGTAGCCACTGCTGTTTTCTGCTGGATCTTGTAGTGTTCGGATAATTAACTGCAGTGAGTCCGTCTGTCGTTTTTCATAAATATATTACATCTTCATACCCCATGTGGGGGGGTGCACAGTGCAGGCTGCAGCGCCTGCTTCTTTTCATGTGTCATCCTCGGAACCTCCTCCCGTATTTCTGACAGCACCAAACACGACGCTGCTACAGGCTCTCTTATCGAAATGGGCGTCATCCCGCGGCTGGGCTCAGCCACTATAATCCATCATCAAAGGTAACCCTCATGGGAGACACCAACTAGGAAGTATAGTAAATCCTTTATTTTGGTCGACACGAAGCAGGCACCCAGCATGTAACAGGCCTTTATTTACTATGCTTCCTAGTTGGCATATATGGTATATATAGTATATATATATATGTATAGTTAGGACCTAGTCACCATAGGAAAATGGCAACATTCGGTTCCTAATAACTTTGGCGCTGATTGACAAATCTTCGAGAAATTTTCAAAACGATATCTTTGTTGATATCAGCTGCTATGTTGAAAGTTTGGGGGTGATTCATCAAGGGGTGGCCGAGAAAAAAGGGGAGTCTCAAAACGTGTTTTCTTCAAGTTAATTTCCATAGGAAACTTTAGACAAGGTTACAGGTCGAATCGGTGAACGAAATTGACCCAAATTTGGCAGGGAGAAGGGGCTTGGTCTAGAAAGCATGCATTTGTTTATTTGGTGTATATTTGTTCAGTAGTTTTGGAGAAATATTGAAATTTACAGATATCGATATTTGGGAATTCTGCCATCTGATTGGCTGAGTAGTTACGAGCATGAGCTTGCTGCTGATTGGCTGCGAGCGGTTCAACTAGGAAGTGTTGGCCGCCCTTTTGTGATTCTGTTGAAGCGAGTATGAGAAAAAAAAGGGAAAAAAGTGGGAAAGAGAAGGTTAGGAGCACTGTATCCTCTGTGGGGTGTCTAGGGTGTGCTATAGAGGGGGTTCGAAGTGAAGTAATCACCCCTACCGGTGTGAAATTGGTGGGCTACGGAAATTAAGTGAGGTATTGCGTAGAGTCTGATGCTGCTAAGATGAGCTGGTGCGGGACTCGGGGATTAAAGCATGAGCCCGAATTGGGTGTCTTAGGCTGTGAAGTCATGTGCTGTGGCCGCTGCACTACACTTGTGGAAGTAGTGTCAGCATGGGTTTATAACTACTATGACGAACTACAGACCTGTACTGGTCTGAAAGTCCTGGGGTACGGAAAATATGTGAGGTACTGTTTAGAATCTCATGCTGCTAAGCTGAGCTGTATGGTACTTAGGGGGTATTATACAGGGAGTGCGAAGGTACATTCGCGCGTATCAAATTAATTAGTTATTTGTGAAGTACAAACTACTCACTGCTACGGGTGTCATGGCGCTGGGGGCATAAGCTGAGCTGCTAAAGTAGTCGGGGTAAAGTCGCTGAACTACTGACCCCTACCGGTCTGAAACTGCTTGGAACGGAAATTAAGTGAGGTATTGCCTAGAGTGTCATGCTGGTAAATTGAGTTGCCGCTGGACTCGGGGATGAAACCATGAGCCCAAACTGTGTATCCTATGCTGTGAAGTCATGTGCTTTGGGCGCTGTGCCACACCTGTCCAACTTGTATATGGTGCTAAGATGGTGCTGTATAGGGAGTGCAAAGGTAAATCAATACAGTATTTTGTAAAGCGCAAACTACTGACCCCTATGGGTGAGTAGAGCCGGTGATCAAAGCGAGAGCTCTGTGCTGCAAAGTGAGATGGTGTGGCAGCTGCACCACAGCTGTGTGGAGAATACATTTTAGCGAGAGTCTGGAAGTTGCTGTTACCTGGCGCTAAAATAGCGATGCTAAGTTGTAAGTTATAGGGTGGCTCTACAAAGAGCCCTTGTGTTCATTAGTTGGAGCTACATAGAAAAGCGGATGCACAGCTTCAAGTTATTCAGGAAAACTTGATTTCCTTGATCTGTGAAGTCTACTCTAACACTTCTGTAGATATCAACCATATCATAACGTATGTTGTTGTTGTAGATGGACCGCATTGTGTGGTCTCTGGGGTATGCAGACACAGCTTTGTTGACTTTCGTCCTAGATTTTTCAATCTGAGGACAACATTGGTTTGACCATTTCCACTTCTGTCTTTGGCATATATTGGAATAGAAAGACAGTTTGAGGTAAATGTACCATCAATTGTCCAAAGGTGTCCTTCATAAGCATTTCCAAACCTACCCCAGTCAATGTGCCTAGGTCGTTTCCACCACAGTGCACAATCATGAGGTCAGGGTGTTGGAGATGCAAACAGGTTTTAACCAAAGGGAACAATTGGTGCCATTTCAATCTTTTCTGTGGAAACCATTTAATGTCCACATTTTGTAAACCTAGGTCTAAGTCAATATGCCTCTGTTCCTCATACCTCTTGCACCAGAAAACATAGCTATGTCCAACGATCCACACTAGCATTTTGAAGGTATGGCTGAAAGGTATGGAAGATTTCTGTAGCTCATGCAGTTCCTATGTAGAATAAGAGATATGTTTAAAGACGAGGAACTAGTTTTTTTCACATACAAAACAATACCTGATTGGGAGATGAAAAGCATTGTTTTTTAAAAGAAGGGTGCACATTCGTTTTGTGGAAATCATGTTTGTGATTGGTTAAGAAAAAGCAGTTTGAATGTGGAGTAAATATTATAGGATACATTTTGCTCAACTCAATCACACCTGCTACTTGCATTTAGAAGGCACTGTTCGAACTTAAAACAATTGTGAATTTTTAACCTGCACGTGCCATTAAATGTTCGAGAAAATGTTGCAAAAAAATATTGTTAGGTTTACAAAAGTTGATGAACTTTTAACCTGCACATAATGTAGACTGTTCTAGAAAGTGTGTTGATGGAATATGTTGCACCTCTGACTTCGATGTGTCGTTGAATATGAAAAAAACAGTTTATATGGAAAATTAAAAAGAAACTAATAGAGAGAAGTTTTGAATCATAAAAGAATCAAGGAAGTATTCTAATTTGATGGTTACTTGTAATTATATGTGGAGTAACAAACTTATAGAAACAGCACCAGGAAGAGAAAGAAGCAGGGAGTGGGGGGACAGGGGTGATGGGCACAATGGCACACATGTACAATGAAGTACAGCACAAGTATAGACAGAGAATGGCCAAAATGAAACACACCAACAAGGAGCATTAGTCACACAACCTGGGAACATCACACCACTGAACGAGCATAGAAGGGAAAACCACGCTGCATTCATACAGGTTGTGTAGAAAGGCCGGTTGTGGGTGTTGTGGGATGTCTGCAACCGTGGTCATCATGGATGAGATGCCCAGTCCCTGGCACATGGGTGGGTTCACTGTGTGTTGCGTTGCCAAACAGCTGCTCCTCCCTCCAGCGAGCCCCTACACTTTTTGTGCGGTGTGCAGTTGTATCCAATGCACTCGTATGGCACAGCATTGTAATGTCTATTCCGGCATGTCCAGCCACATTCAAACTGCACCATGAGAGTGCTGTTCCCTTATGAGATAGCCCTTTGAATTTATAGCACCTCATTGTATGTGTTTGGTTGCAGTTTATATTTTATTTTCCTCACTGATTTTATTGAGAGTTGCTTACCAATGATTGGATGCTCTTAACGACCGGGGCAGTTTTGCCTAGCTTACTATCCTCATCATAGATCGTGGCACTGTAGTCCATTTTCTATTTTTTCTTTTCCAAACTACACGTATTATCGGTAGTGAATTGTTATTGCGAGAACCTCACTGCACCTCAAGTGTTTACATACACTGGGTCAGTTGGGGCTCGCCACTTCTAATAGTGTCACAAAGTTGGAAGACATGCTGGCCCGCTGTAATCCTGAAATTAGGTAAGCCCTGATATGCTGTTTATATACGCTGCATGCTAGTGATTGGGGTTAAGGACTTCATTTGAATATCGTTCACTTGTGACATAACATTTAGTGATACTGGAATCGTTATAACATCGAGATTCCGTCTGCCCACATATAGTCAATAAGCATAAAGATGGGTGTAGACTAAGGGGAGATGCACTTGAGGCACACTATGTTCTTATTTCAACTACGCCCAATTATGGAATCACGATAACTTCAAGATTCCGTTTGCCGTCGAGCAGCCATCAAGCATAAAGATGGGCACTCGTAAAGGGGACATGCACTTGAGGCATATTATGTTCTTCTTACTTCAACTATGCAAGATGTTGAAATGTTTTTATTCTTATCTTATCTTTGGGCATTCATGATGCAACCATTTCCGTGGCTTTGTGTACACGACTAGCACGTGTTATCTGATTTCATGACTGAATTTGCTGCACTGCATATATCCTGTCTCTAACTGCTATCAGAGAACCGACTTTTAAGGATGTACGAGTAGGCTCTGCTTTTTCAGATGATTTATCCTTGGTCTCATATTAAAGTTAAAGTATCGCTTTTCTTGACATGTGATTTTCAATACCTGAAGAGATAGTTCTACATTCTTCGGAAGAATAGAAACCTTAAAAGGGGAGATCGACTTTTATGCGGAAATAATCTATACAAAAAGGTGGGTTCAATCTATCTAGTTGACCCATAGATGCATCATATCTTTGAGTACAGGGGCAGCTCTCATTCTCCTGTGATTGTCTCACTGCAGCTTTTAAGAGATTCACAATCTCATCCTGTGATGGCACTCAGTGTGATTCTTCATAAATAGCGATACCACAATATTTGGGGTAAGATATATCTGACACCTTAATTGTATCCAAGATCAACTATGTAACATGGAGATCACAGTTTTGATACTCTGACCTCTTATTTTATAGGTAGCCAGATCTGCACTTTATTGATTTAGGACATACAGAATACAGCAGGGTTTAACCACTGAAATCGTCTCCATTGGTCAGAATTAGTGACCTATTGTTTTTATGTAAGTACCCTAGCGCATCTAAATAATGTAGGGGATGTCCCTCATATGAGATAATTTTAGTAAAAAGGTGTACTAGTTAGATGAGCTGAGAGTCACTTTAATGATATTGTAATGTTCTTTCTATTGTCTTTTTGTTCTTACTCCTGAATTTCTATTCTATGAGATAATGTTCATGTTGGTTGGTCACATGGGGGTCACTATGTTAGTTCTAGCATAATTACAATACTTTGTGATTTTTTCTGTCTTTTACGAGACTATATGTAGTGACTATACATATTATATATTTTTAGGTCCCCAGGGCATATGTGCTTGCTTATCTGGAGGAAGTACTGAGGAAGGTGGCCTTGCGCCGCAGAAACGCGCGTCGACCAAGTGCGAAGTCTCATACTGAGCTTTGAGATTTACCGATTGGCAGGGTTTCCTCTGCCAATTGGATCCAGTCCCTTTCTTCAGATGTTGTTGTAATGAGTGTGGTGAGGGTATGATTGTGTGAGTATGTTTGTGATAGATTGTTGGTTACCAGGGGTATAATTATTTTGGTGAATTGTGGTTTTTTTCCGTACAGATTTGTATTTTGTATTATGTATATATTTATGTACTCTTTTTCTTGAATGAAACATCAATGTATTTGTATATCTGAGATTTATATATTTATTATGAAATTGGTCATAAGCCGGAAAACGGAAAAACTTAAAAAAAAAAAAAGAAATCCTCCTTCTGAGTCGATATGAAAAAGAATTGAAACTAAAAGAAAGAATACCTTGGAAATAAGAAATAAAACTTTATACTCTTTTAAAAAAAGTAAATAAGATTGTTGCGTATTTGTCACCCATACTAAATTGAATGTTGAGCAACAAATAAAAAAGTATATATCTGTACTAAAAATTGTGGTCATCGAGGGAAAATTGTTTTTCTTGTTGCGACTAACATTCTGCTCAACTTTTCATGGACTCTTTATGGTTGAGGCCCATGGAGCGTAAACCAGCTAGTCAGCACCGACAATAAAGGATGTGACATTGTCAATCTATTATATTTGCGTGGTCAAATGGCCTGTGCCGCATGTGCCAGATGGGTGTGGTGTGTGTGCAAACCTGCCCTCAGGGAGTGGTCGTGAGATGTTGAGAACTAAACCACTGACCTGCACACCAACAGCGAGTATGCCTCCGACAGGTAGCTATGTGGGGCCAATGTTGAACGTAATCAGAGTGGTGTGACGTGGCGTGGCGTATGATGGAACAGGGCAGGAACAGACACAATGACGCGGACGGCTCGTAGTACTGCATCTGGGAGTCGAACGGATGGGCCGCAGCTGTCCCTCTGTGAGCCTGGGTCCGAACTATTCATAACTCACACTATATAAGTATTGAAAAACCATTTTGTGATTCAGTCTGTCAGCTGGCATCTGGACGAGGCATTTGTGAAAACATTTTGGAGTTATTTCTGTGAGTGATACCCTTTTGACGCTCCCTCTCCCCACATTAGCAGATAACGTACCCTCTTCCCACATTACCAACATACCCCCAACAACCTTCTTGGGCCCATAAGTGTCCCTGTGCAGTTGGAAAAAGAAGAATCTTAGTCATGTATAGATTTACATATAAAAAAAATTATTTAAAGAAAAGAACAACAAATAAGACTGAAGGGAGTCTGGTGCTGTGGTCGCTGCCACGAAGTTGGGGTCACTGTCGTCCAGGACTCAGGACACCGTTACACATGTGGGATTGGTTTGTGTTAAATAGGATTAGTGGTACCAGAAGCATTGACACTGTATGAGCCTGTGATGATGGTTGATGTGGACGGGTCGCACTGGGAGCAACGTGTCTTGCCTACTGAACTGCGTCATGAGGAATCAGGACTGTATCTGAATTTTTAGGCCTGCTGACCGTAGTGTAGGCCAGAGGTAACGATGAGGAAGGGCCCACGGGCATGTGCATATGTTGGTGGCCCCACCGGCCTGCGTAGTGCTGGTTCAGTGGCACCACTTGTCGGCAGACTTCAATCTGTAAATACTCCTCACTAATCGATGGGAGTGAGGTGCTGTGGTCGCTGCCACGAAGTTGGGGTCCTGTAATTCAGGACTCAGGACACAATTGTGTTAGAGAGAGTTAGTGCGACAAGGTGTCGCCGGCCTTGCATATCGAAATATGCCTCACTGATCGAAGGGAGTGTGGTGCTGTGGTCGCTGCCACTACCTTGGGGTCAGTGCGATTCAGGATTCAGGACACAGTTACACATGTGAGATCGGCTTGTGTTGAATAAAGTTAGTGGCACCACGTGTCGTCGCCATTGCATATGTTAATATGCCTCACTGATTGGAGGGAGTCTGCTGCTGTATTTGTCCCATGGAGTTGGGGTCACTGCTATATTAAGGACTTAGGACACAGTTACACATGTGGGATCAGCTTGAGTTGAACAGAGTTAGTGGCACCACGTGTCGCCGGTCTTCTACAGTGTACGTCAGAGGTAGCGGTGAGCAAGGGCCCATAGCCATGTGCATACATTGGTGGCCCCACCGGCCTGCATAGTACAGGTGCAGTAGCACCACATGTCGCTGGCCTTCCATATGCAAATATCTTTCACTGATTGAAGGGAGTCTGGTGTTGTGGGCGCTGCCACGAAGTTGGGGTTGCTGCCATTCAGGTCTCAGGAATAACCCTGGGCAAAGCACTACGCAACGCTTGCGTAGTTTGCGAAGTTTCCGCTACTTCGCACTACGCGAATTGCACGTAGCACAGTGCAAACACGTGTAGCGTAGCGTAGTGCAGAGGTAATTTTTGCTTGCTCGCGGTCCTCAATAACAAGTTGGCAACCGCGTGCAAGCAAAATGACATACCGGTGAGACTTTTTCCTCATTCGCGATCAGCAACATCAAGTTGCCGATCGCGAGCATGGAAAATAAACCTCCCAGCGAGATTCTCAATGCGGGGAGATCAGGTTTCTCATTGCGAGTGGTTGTTTATGCTTGCAATTCAGATAGAGTTCACGTTGAGAAAGCTGCCGCTCGAGTAAAAATCTACTCAAGTGTTTTCAATGATTGCACAGTGCTGGATGCTTGTCCGCACTGTGCAATCATTGAAAATGGCATCTTGCACAGTGCGAACAGGCTACTATGCAGTTCGCGTAGTGCTACGCGTAGCTCGCATAGTGCGAAGTGCACTTCGTGTAGCTACACATAGCGCTACTACTATTACTACTACGCTCACGGTTGCTCAGGAACCAGTTACACATGTGGGATCTGCTTGCATTGAACAGGGTTAGTTGGCACCACGTGTTGCCGGTCTTCCACAGTGTAGACCGGAGGCAGCGGTCAGCAAAAGCTCACAGGCAGGTGACGTTGAATTGAGCTGCACAGATTGGGAGCATTTGGTCTTCTTAACCCATTATAGTCTCTTACAAAATGTATTTCGCTACTAATCTTGAATTGTGAACCGTGTAACCCCAGTGTAGGGCGCAGGCAGCGGAGAGGATGGGCGCACAGCCACGTGGCGTTGAGTTGAGCTGCACAGTTAGTAGCACCTGGAGCACTCAGCGTGTGCGCACCCTGCAATGATACGTGGTCCCGGTGGGCCGCACTGGAACTAATGGCTTTTGCCTGATGAATTCTGCCTTAATAAGGTTAGGTGGCGATGACTTATGGTGCAGTGAGTTAGTAGCATCTAAAGCACACAGCGTGTTTGCAGCCTGCGATGATGCGTGACCCGACGGGCCGCACTGGGTTCAATGTCTTGCCTTGATAAGGGCATGTGGAGATGACTTATGGTGCAGTGAGTTAGTAGCACCTGAAGCACACAGCGTGTGCACATCCTGTGATGAGGCACTGGGAGCAACATGTCTTGCGAACTGGACTGCGTCATCTGCATCGCCATTGCATCTGAATTGTGAGCCCTGCTATCCGCAGTGTAGATCGAAGGCAGTAGTTAGCATAGACATGGAGGAATGCTTTTTGTCACTTCTTGACAAAATCCGAAGACATAGAGTACAATTCTCTGTGCAATTAAGAAAATTCAAAGTGTGAACCCTGCTGTCCGCAGTGTAGATCGAAGGTAGTAGTTAGCATAGACTTTGAGGAATGCTTTTTGTCACTTCTTCTTGACAAAATCCGAGGACATAGAGGACAGTTCTCTGTGTAATTAATAAATCAAGGCTGAATTCAAGTTGTGAACCCTGCTGTCTGCAGTGTAGATCGAAAGCAGTAGTTAGCATAGACATCGAGGAATGTTTTTTGTCACTTCTTGACAAAATGTGAGGACATAGACTACAATTCTCTGTGCAATTAATAAATCAAGGCTGAATTTAAATTATGAACCCTGCTGTCTGCAGTGTAGATCGAAGGTAGTAGTTGGTACAGACTTAAGTCTGCGGTGCTGTGCCACTGGGCCTTGTGTAGAAGAGGCCCGCAGCCATGGCAGCAGCCGCATGCCAGGATGAGTGCCTCCGCTCTGCAGACTCATTTGTCTTCCCAGAAGTGAACCATGCCCAGGACCTGGCCTATTTATTCATACTCCTACGCTGGAGTGGCGTACGTTGACCAGCCTACTCCGCTTCCGCTTCTAGGGGGGGACAACACAGGTACATGACTAGGATCTTCCCCACTGTTTGAGGTAACATGGTTGCGTCCACTGTGCACTACAGTATAAGTATCAATAGTATATCTCCACATGGAGAGGTTTGTGGTTTGCATAGTGAGGTCTGTGCAGCACATCAGCATTACACTTGGTATTGTGTGCAGTATTATTGATGGGTGACTTGCCTTCTTCATATATAGTTGGTTGCCACATCTGCCAACATTCAGCTATTGTGCGGCTGAGGGGACATGGTGTTTTGGGATGGTCAGTTGTCCTGTTTTGTGCTGCCTTGGTGGTAGTAGAGGGGTGGTCGGGGGGTAGGTTCTGGTGGTGGTGTTGGCGCTGGGTGTTGTGGTCTTGATGGGTGTTGGATCTGCATGATCAGTAGCTCTAGCACGTGTTGGTCTTTAGATGTGGCTGTGAGTTGGGTCTAATTCATGCAGTAGATAGTCGACCTCCTTACACCAGTTAAAGGTTGATGTTAATTTGTTACTGGTAAGTCAGCTTATAGTCTGCTTTTTGGATCGCATTGCAGATTTGGCTGGTTGTTGAAAATATGGGGAAGTGGTGTTTTTTTGCATGGGAACGCCTACTTTGCATATCATTAGCGTTAGTTGTGGCTCTCGTTTGTGGCTATTTTGTTGGCGGAAGGTTTCTATGGAAGAGTGGTGAGATTTGCAATTTTTACCAGGTTGAGAATGGAATGATAATTAAAAAACACAGAAAAAAAGATATGCTTAATGAACATTATAAGCAGAAATTAGCATTTAAAAAACCTTTGAAATTCACTGAAAAAAACATCAGTTTCATGTACGTTATAGTTAGAAATTACCATTTAAAAAATCTTTGAAACTCACTGAAAAAACCATAGGTTTTACAGAAGTTATAGATAGGAATTAGAATTTTAAAAAACCTTAGAAATTTACAGAAAAAACATAGGTTTTAGGGACTTTATAGATAGTGGGACATCTCACTCATTCAAAATGGTAGAAATTCTGCTGTTATAGTTAGTTGAGCTAACTATAACTCACGCCCATGCAATGCATTGCTGATGACGTCAAATATTACATCATTCATGACATGGTCAGTGACCTCACTGATGACATCTCAAATGGCATCACTGATGTCTCTCATTACTGTTTTTTTGCTGGAAAATATCCCTTCCTGCACAAAAACAATCACCGTTACAAAGCAGACATCCTTTCACCATGGTGCAAGGGTGCCTATATTGATGCATAGCAGTACATAGTGCGCCAGCGCAGTGGAAAAAGACAAGAATGCACTAAATCTCATAGATATGGTGCATTCCTGCACATTTTGTTTGATGCTGGGCAGCACAGCAAGATTCCTTGCAGCGCTGCCCTGCGCCAAAAACTCATAAATAAGACCTGAATTTTTGTGTTGAATATATCTTTGGCTCTGTTTGCTGAATCTCCATGAAACTTTCCAAATCTGGCCCTGTTTACTCCATCCACCAGAGCCAAGAGATATATGCAAAGGGGAGTGGCGCATGAGGCCTGCCTCCCCGAGACACAGGGGGGCCCCGGGACCACATCCCCTGGGTCTTTAAGGGGACGGTGTCACGCTGCCACCTACCTGAGCCAATAGTGGCCCGGAGACCACAAAACATATGTTTTAATGGAAGGGGCCAAACAATCTTGTCCCTGAGACACTACAGGGCCTCTTTCTATTATAAAGGAGAGGGGGTGTAGCCCCCCTCTCCATGCCACTATGGCTAGGGGCACCAGAGAACCCATCCACTGGGGCAGTCTTTTTTAAAAAAGGGAAGGGGACACACAGCCCCCCTTCCCATGTTAATATGTGGCCCAGGGACCATACCCTTGAAGTTTTCTGTTCTAAAAAAGATTATGGGGCCTGCGCACCCCCTCGCTGTTTTTACAAAAAAATAATTAATTCTTTTGACTGCAGGAGTTCCCTTTCTGACCACCTGCCATGGACTATGAGGCCACAGTATTCCTACCCTGCCCCCTTATAATATTTTTGTAATTTACCTTTAGGACAGAGGACTAAGTCCCTGAGTCCCTGAGTCCTGTAATGGTTGTGTGCAGCATTTTTCTTCATGTTGCAGGCAGCATGTTTCTCGTGTAACAGAATTGCTCCAAGGGAAAAAAAGTCCTCTGGGCCAAACAGAATGCTCTATTTTTTAAATATTTCTATATCTTAATATTTAAAAAAATAAGGAACAGATTGTACCAAAAAGCAAGCTTTCTGGACAAGATCTAGCTTCCTGCTAAAATTGGTGTAATTCTGTTCAGCAGTATTATGTGCAATTGCTTCTTTAAAAAGTTTATGAAAAATGCATGAGGATTTTGAGTTATAGGCCCCTCCCTTTTTTCTCAGACCAACTTACCTGAAACAAAGATGGCCCTGTCCAGCGACACGGTATATTAAATCCCTACAGAGTAACTACAAGTTGAATTTAGGGTTTGTTTCCACACACCTCCTAATGCACGCGATCCCATATCTTCATCCTTTGTGACAGCAGTCATAAATGATGCAACCGCTTGTAAATGGAAACACATTAATTCACACAGCAATACACAGTGGACAGCAGTCAGTGCAAAGCAAGCAGCACTCTTCCCTGATGATTGGGATGCCACTGAACTTTGGTCTCCCCCTATAGCAATGCGTAGCCTGAAATGCTAGACAGACATTTAAGAATGCCTAATAAAACTTCAAGGTTGCAGGTGTGAAGAAAAACCAACCAATATATGAATAATATATGTCACTCTTCACAGTTCACCAGAAATATCCTTTATTAAAATTATTGTTATTTTCCCTTTGACATGTCAACATATAGATATATTCTTTTTTTTCTTCATTTTTATGTTGCATAAACTTAGCCCAAGGGTATCGGAATGATTTACATGAGCACAAGAGTACATTACATGTTATTTTACTTAAGGCGTGGGGAGATTAAGGGCTTCATGTGTGAAAAAATACATGAGGTAAAAGGGATTGCAATATGTTCACTGACTTCTACCAAATTATATAGTATTTTACAAACCAACCTACGTACTAATTGGTCATTTAAAAAATACTGAATTATAGCGGCCCGCAGTTCGACCTACCTCATTATTATGCATGTGGAAGGTCACAAATTGGGACCCAATATAATTGCCTAGAGTCAAGGACCACTATGTCTGCAATTGCTCTTAAATGCAGTGCAGTGACAGCGGTTCATTGGAGCAGCCTTGCCCCATTTTTCAGCTTGACCGATGTGAGCTTTAACACAAATAAATCCCTGTAGATTGCTTTGGTCATAGTGTTGCAATTTGTTTGGACATACTTTAGGCTCTTGAATAGCTTTCTTTCCGGAGTCTACGGCCAGGAAGTTTTTTTGACTAAACCAGGATTAGTAATTCTATTTGAAATACGCATAAGGGTCGTACAACATTTTTTATTCACCGCCCTGAAGATGGTCTGAGAGATGTATACACCGCAAAGACCAAAACGTCGACAACCTCATCTATTTCTTCAGTAATTTATTTTGTAATAGGAATTGATGTCTGTATCGATCAGGTTCATTTCTGTTTATGTATTTGTTTGGAATAAATGTTTACACTAATGACCCTGGGGAATACGTTTTAGCATATAATCAGTCAACTTCGGCCATTGTGTATTTTTCCAGTCTCTTGTACCCTTTCTTATTTACATTAAAAAAGTTTGTATCTTGAAAAATTCACACCCGTCCAAAGAGTATCTCTACTAGATTCATTGTGACACAAATAAACTAATTGAATTGTTGATTGTGCCATTGTAAGTTACCGGCTGGGACTTACTAACATTATTCTATATTTCAAACTGTTGAACTAAGTGCTTTGAAAGAAATCCCTTTCAGGAACAGTTACTTATCAATAGATACATTACCCAAGCCCCCAAGGGTTAATTGGGTTCCCACTTTTTCTTAAATAAAGCAATAATATTTTTTTAAATGCATCACATTTTCCTTAAAGATAAATGGGATTGTTTTTTTTCCAATGGACCACTACCTACTTCTAATAAACTTGTTGTTAATGGTTATGAAGTAGAATGGGTCACTTGGGGACCTCTTCTTATTTGCAAATGGCTTACTCCGATCTTTGAGAAGGTGATAAACAAATAATGCTTTGCAACCTGCTTTTGGTTGCCAAAATATTAATACGTCCCTTAAGGAATTGGTATATGAAATGGACGCCCTTAGTATGTCTCTTGCAAAGACCAATTCAAAATGTATTTTCAGATCCAAATTGTGAGTCGGTAATGTGTTAGTGAATCGCAAGTTGGGCTTTGTGAATACAAAAATGCCATTTTGAGTTCCCAAAGGCTCCGATTTTTAGAAACAGAGCTTTTGTGAATGTTAAATTGTTTTGTACATGACGGCCTACGTTCTTAAGTTCCTAAATCAGCATCTCTAAACCTTAGGCCTCATCTCCTCCCCTGAATGATCAAAAAGTGCATGTGTATAGAGTGTTTTTAATCTGAGTCTCCCAAAAACGCTTTTCCATCTCAAAATCTCATTCTGTACATAGGCGAAAACATAAACAATGACTTCTACAATAGTTATCAATAGATGGAAGCAAGCCTTCACGTCCTCTCCTAACATACTTCCTATTTACTTTCTTTCAATCTACTTGTGTCATACACACCAACTGTCATAATTTAACATTATTACGATACTGTAAAAATGAAGTCCAAATAACTTGCGCTGTAACCTATCCACTGTCAGACCCAGTAGACCACCAGAAAAGAATCTTACCGAGGAGATCTTCTTCTGAAACTTTCCCTCACACAATACAAATAAAAGAGTAAGTATCTTTTTAGCTCCCTTTTTATTTAATTTAAAAATAAAACTTAAAGGGTGCACTTGAGATATGTATGACTGTTTATGAATTGCGTACATTGCTCAAGTGGACTACAAAAGAATTGCAATCTATTTATATGTTCCCACAAGTTCTAGTCCATGTCCATTTTTGATAGTGAGACTAATGATTTTGCAATGGGTTGGTGAAGGGTGATGATATATGTATGACAAGTAATGAAATGCCCCTACCATATATTAAAATGATATTTCAAGTCATTTCAGATGTGACCAGATAAACGAACTCAATATTTTACAGCATTCACCTATGTGCATATAATACTCACCAGTTGATTGGAAAATGCTAATAATGTATAATGTTGAGTTCAAAGTTCCTACACCGATGTTGGCCCATTAAGAATGTCTTCATCGGAAAATCGTTCATCTAGAATGTATTAACAAGAACTTGTAATTTAATAATGCATTCGTTATATTATCATTTTGCTAGGTTATGCTGTTTCTTTCCATCTATGAATTATAGGAATATATTCCACAACATTTCATCTAAACTTGCTATTGCTCCAGTGTAATGATTTATCCCTGGTCCAATATTTTCTCTCTGCACCTTTTTAAAAAAAAAAAACTCTCTGAATACCCATAATAACCACAACCCACACACAGACACAAATATACAAATTAACATGCAGTCATATTCCAAACATACCAGAAGAGGTGGAAGTCATTGTGATGCATAGATATATTGAAGGCTGTGTGATTATATACAAAGACTAAAACAGGGCTTGATAAATATGGGTGCACACAATGGTGAGTGGGAGATAGTGGTTGGATAGCTGCATGGATTCAAGAGGGGGATAGATAAATGCCTGGGCGTGGGTGGATGAATGTTGTAAGAAATTCACACTTCTTTTGCTTCTTTTTTTTTTGTCCTCATTCGCCTTTCCCCATAGTGAGCAGACCAACATCCCTTCTCAATTACCTATGATGACATGAGCTCTTTCAGTGGATTCTCTCTGTACCATCAGCCCGAAGGGATATGTTTTCAGCACAGAAAGCCACTTCCCCTTGATGTAGGAAGTATGAGTATCACTCCAAATTGTTCTCAGAAGACCACATGAACTCATAAGATGCCCCATAACCACATTGGAAGATTAAACTTGGTTCAAGGAGTGTACAGTTGGCATAATAATTGGACTCAAGAAAAAGAAACAAAACACCTCACCTCCACTGCAACAGCAAGTCCCAGTATGCAATCTTTTTTTCCTACTGCACACTCTGGCCAAATCCATCTTAGATGTTTCATATAGAGAAGTCAGCCAGTCCGAATGCTTGGGAGGGGAGGGTCTACCCATTGTTTACAGATATGTCTTCTTGCCAGTAAGATTGAATAAAATAGAAGAGATCTATTCACACTTCCTGTCAGGGTGAACCACAAAAGTCAATAATTAAAATATTGCTTTACCTTCTAATAGCTTGACAAAAAAGCAGTCAGGCTTAACTTAGAGTAATGTATAAAGTACTTATGCAGTACAGTACAAAAGTTCAAATAAAATGCAGTAAAAATACTAAACAAATATTAATAAATAGCAAATATTTTAATTTAAAAAATGACACAACAATGTAAATAAAATCCATTCTGTAGAACCAGAATTAGAATTTGTACGGTTTAAGTAAAAATAGCACAACCAGTGAAACATTCAGGTATGCGAAGAGGCTTTGCGGACTTTGCCTCACCAAGCATCAGATCCAAAGAAGGCTTCCAGTAGAAGCTGCAAGGATCTGCGAAGCTCTGCATCATTCAGCAATGGATCCAGTGAAGCTTTCAGCTACATTGGGAGGCTCTGCGGAGCTTCAGGTTGGATCCAGTGAAGCCTTCAAGTGAAAGCTGCACGGCTCTGTGAGTTGCTGCATTGCTTTATGATGAAACCTTCAGTTAGGCACGGAAAAGTACACTCTGACTTTAGCCAAGGGTTCAGGACTTTGAGGATAGCAGTTTGGGGATCGGGACTCGCTCCCACAGAGACTGGCAAAGGGGACCAGGGCGGGTCCAGTTTGGTCTGATCAGCTGGAAAACAGGAGAGGTCTCTGAAAGCTTGTTCTGTCTCTTTAGCTTAAACAGGAGGACAGCCAGCTGACCCCTGAAGTCACTTCTGGGGCCATGGATTTTAGGCAAGCCAGTCCAGTCTTCCTTCTTTAGACAGCAGGGCAGTCCTTCATCTGAATATTTTCAGGTCCAGGAGAGGTCTGATCAGAGTTTCTGAGGGTGCCACTTGTATGCCCATTGCTAGCTTGTAGGTGGGGGTTCCCCCTTCGTCTAACACAAAACTGAGTAAACACAACAAGATGATGGACGAGAGTGCTGAAAATGTTAAACCACTCAACCCCAGACAAGAGATCTGGGTTTAATACATCGTTCTTTTGCTCAATATGCCAGCCCAATTTGGTCCCAGCCAAGACCTGGCTTAGCAGTTCGAGCTGTACTGTTCTAATGAAGATCAGGGTCAAGACTGCTTTGCATATTGCTGAACTGGGGTGGCGAAAAAGCAAAAAAATGATAATGACTGGGGTAAGTGTCTGATAAATTTCAGCACTTCTTCCATCAGGCCTACTTGGTCAACGACCAAATCACCTACAGAAGGTGGCACCACACTTTGCTCTGGCTAAGACCCTATGATCTAGCAAGTTGCCCAAAAAACATGGTTAACAAATGAGAACCTGTTGAGATCAACTTTAGAACAAGATAGAACAAGCACTCGGAATCCAAACAAAGGACTACAAATTCAAAACAAAGCTAAAAACTGTACATTTTAGGAAAGGTTTTAAGTAGAAAATCTGATTATAGAGCACCCCCTTCACATCCACGAAGGCCTGAGGCCACTGACCAAGCATAGCAGAGACAAATAGGCCGATAATATAAGGCTGTAGCAATATAGCACTAGAGGTCAGTCAAAATGATTGCTACTTAATAGTGCTCATGCCATTTACACTAAGCAACAACCCAGTGCTGTATCCCCAAATGTTCTAGGCACAAAAGTAAGTATAGGTAAGTAGTTACATCCTTACATTTACAAGCTGCTTTGAACTTAATGCATATTCCTCAGAATTTTCTGAAGCACTTGAAAGTTGGATGTACTCAGCAAATTGTCAACGATAGAATGGTTCAGTAAAGAAAGTCACTGAGATAGAAGCTCCTAAATTTAAATACAAAGGCTCGGTGATGGCTCCTCCACTAAGGCAAAGAAGTGTCTCCTGCTGCTTTTTAGCAGTGAAATAAAGGGAAAATAAAATGATAACTTGCGTTATTATCATTTTATTTATTCCTACTTCCACAGCTTTGCATGAGGGGGGGGCAGGGAAAATTGGTAGCACATTCATAAGTGAGCAATGACCGTCTTGAGACTGTTGTGTTCGATTTTAGATTCTGTATGAATTTTCCGATTCATGCCTTTATATAGGTATAATTCACATTGCCCTTACATAGGCATAAAAATGCAGTCCTTATTTAGGTATAGCCCATGCTAACCAAATACAGGCATGGCTATTTACATCCTTTCATCTACGTCACAACAACTTCTTGGAAAACTATACTCTTAAGCTGCTAGGGACTTCCCCTTGCTTGGATATTGATTTCTCCAAGAACTCATTTATTATGCATGAACATCTATTCCTTAGGGGTTCATTCATGACGTTCATATGCCCGACTCTTACGTCAATACTGGCATTCCTAAACACCTTCAAGGTATAAATATACCTTCGCGTGCTATGGCAAAGGATGGTGTGGTTTGGTGCAGTTCGACTACCTACTTGCACGACGCAGCTTGCTACAGCAAGTGCCGAAGGAAGTCAACTCCCAAGCTGACGCCCTGACTAGAAGCTGTCATCCTCCTGCCAAGAATCCAGCTCCAGTGTTTCTGACTCCCCTTGAGGGGTGTTCGGAAATCGAGTCCCGGGAAAGAGATACCAACCTCTCTCATTATAAGGTGTGGAGCTGATTAGAACTTAGAGAAACCTTTGGCAGTTCTTGGCAAAACTAAACTATAGCTAAGACTGTACCTACTTCTTCCCTCGTACTAGACATAGGTTTGGTACACTGGGGTAGGCGTATTTTAGAAGCACCAGTTGAGTATATTAGCCTGTGTAATTTATGTATGTATTTTTACATATGTCATAGCAACAGACCATGCTATTACAGTATTATTTTATATTACTGTTTGCACTGTACGCATTATACTTCGCATTCTGTCTAACTATTGTAGCAGTTCATATCTCTTGCATGAGAAAGAAGACTGTTCAATAAACCCTTTTTATTGAAACGCCCGTTTCTCTATTTGCGTGCAACTCTGTTAAAACGAAGCATGCACGATTGACTTAGTGAAATACTTATGTATTGTTTCCATGACTCTGAAGATATTATTACAACTTTAAGGGAAACAAAGTTGTCATGTTTATGCGGTTGTCAGAGACTAATCCCTTCTTGTTTATTCGAGAAAATTTCTAGTGTCTGTCAGTCATTCAAACTACTTTATTCGATTAATTAAAATCATAAAAGTACAATACAAAACACTGAAAGCAAAAGTATTAGCTTTCAATACAAATGGGAGACATAAAAAGTATAAAATTCCTACACAAAATCTGTAATTCATCAAGGGTTAAAAAAATCAAGTAAAAACAATTACAATAAAATGGTAATTGAAGAATTCATATAACATTTGTCATAGGAAATCAATTTTTCCTGAGGAGGACAGCAGCAATAAGGAAACTAGCAATGTAAAATATATTCCAGCTGTCATCTAACAATTGAAGATACATTAAAGCTGGTCTGACCTGTAAGAAACCCTTTCTCCTCAGTAGAGGGGTTAGAAACCTCCTCTGAATGTCATTGTAAAAAACACAAAACATAATAAAGTGCATGGTGTCCTGAGGTGAAAAATTGTCACAGTGACACAGGGCTATATCATCTGATTTACAACATCCAGGGAGGTTACCCAGGAAAAAGTGAATTAAGTTGAAGCAGAACCTAATCAAGAGCCAGCGATGGAAAGGCTTAGTCACGATTCTCAAATAGGGCTCTATCGATGGGGAGGAATTTATTAGGTAATGAGCCCTAACCAAAGGTTTTTGTATCTCCTGTTCCTCCCATTCCAACCTCAGTATATTCAAGAACTGTGATTTCACCCATTTTACATCAACTTTTTTAATCCCTTCTGGGGCGTTATAAATATCAGGACGCCCTAGTTTAAGGAACATACCCTTAACATACGACAACCATGGAATGCTGCTGGCTTTATCTATGGAAACACAGTCCCTTAAGATCTGATGGTTCAAAGTTATATCTGAGTTGAGCCAAGCTTTCATTCAACAGACCAAGGGTGCCAATCTCAACAAGTCAGTCACATAACCCAAACCCAATTCCCGGTGAATAGCATAAGTTGCGGTTGATTGGGGCACGGACAAAAGGGTATGTAAGAATTTATTTTCGGCCAGCTGTACCCCTGCCAGTTGTTTATAGCCCCAAATGGCAAAGCCATATGTAGTAATAGCCAGACATTTAGATCTGTAGAATGCAAGAATTGCTTCAAAAGGCCTGGCTCCCAATCACTTTTAGAAGCCCAGTAGAGCTGACGAAGATCTAACTACTGCATTCTTTTTAGCTTTAAATTGGGGGACCCAGAAACATCTGTCATCAAATAAAACCCACAGATATGTAGAAGGCAGTCACTCTGGACACCATTACATGAGAAAGTTTTAAGTTTTCTATTTCTTTGGCCCATTGTCATGACGTGATTGTGACATGTTTACCACCAAATCCAGGGATTTCATATAAATCCCACATGCCTCCAAGAGTCTCTGAAGGCCTATGGGAGTTTGGGATAATAACACAGCATCATTCGCGTAAAGGAGGACCGGAATGGTCCTATTTCCTACACTCGGGATGTCCAGGATGGCCTGATCCAGGGTTTTATCTAGGGTGTTGATGTAAAGGGTAAAAAGTAATGGCATCAGTATACAACCCTGGGGAACGCCTTTACCTGATTTAAAGTGTCTAGTGCATTTACCGTCCTGAGTAACCCTAACAGCTGCTAAAAGGTCCCAATGTAAATCTGTGAAAAAATAAACCAGACATGGATCAATCCCTATGTCAAATAAAATAGACCAGAGCTTCGATCTGTTAATCAGATCGAATGCTGAGGAGAGATCCATAAAAGCCATATGCAGGGAACCTTTTTTGGCTACGGTGTATTTGCCTGTCAATAAATATAAATTAAGGCACTGATCCATGGTGCTTCTGCCTTGCCTAAAACCTTACTGAAGATTGGATAAAACCCCATTATCATTTACCCAATCCATGACTTTGACCAAGATCACTTTACCTAAAAAATTGACGGCTGAATCAATCAATGATATTGGTCTGTAGCACCGCGGATCCCCTCTCTGACCCTTTTTGAAAACTGGTATATTGTTAGACAGGGACCAGGATGCAGGGAACCCCTGAACGACTGAGGCATTAAACACATTTGCTAAGATCTTAGCCCAACATTTAGGATCACCCTTATAGAGGTCTGCGGGGACACAATCAGGGCCAGGTGCCTTATTGCTGGATGTATCTATTATTGCCTTCTCAATGTCCACCTCTTTAAAAACCAACAGAGGTAAGTCACCACGTGTATCTGAAACTAAAAAAGGCTCATGAACCTCATTTGATCCACAAATAATCTCAAAGTGTGATAGCCACTGCTCCTCTGGGATGTTAGTTTCCAGGCTGTTATTCTCTTGACCGAGAAAAAAGGGGTATTCACAACAGCCCAAAATTTTGAGCAATCCTTTAGGATTTCAACAGACATTAAAGCGCTCCAGGCCTCTGATTTAATCTGATTTTTGCAGGTATATACCGCTAGTTTATAATACTTCCTGAGACTATCTATCTGTTTCCTGTCTCTTGGTTTATTTTTCAGGACTTGTACTATATTTCGATGGGTCCTAGAGTAATTTGCATCAAACCACCTTCCACCTGAGTAAAGTCTAGGCTTAGTTGTAACAGTCAGATCAGTTGCAACCTGCCCGCAAATACCTTCAAAGGCTCTAATAACCTCATCCTTTGGGGTGGAATATTCCGCACACTTTGCAATATCATTTTTAGCCTTCATACATAAATTAGCCAAAAAGGATTCAGGGATAACCTCATACCATTTGAGCCTCCTCCCTTGGTCACTAGTTGCCACATGATTGACTCCCATGTTCCTATCCAAAGAGCACAAAAGATCCATATTTTTGTTTAACTCCAGGGTTACTGGGCTATGGTCGCTAAAGGGAGACAGCCTAGCATTATAAAACACCACATTAGCTAGCATTGAGGAGGACAAAAATATATAATCAATAATGGTATCCCTTCCCCTGGCCTTAAATGTCGGTGCCCTCTCAGATGGGTCATGGAAAACAGGTTCAAAGAAGTCAGCTCCTACCAGAAGATCCTCCAGAGCCTCCCCCTTAAGGGTGTGCTCAAAATGGGGTGACACTGAATAATCAGGGCCCAGATCATTATCAATATGGCAATTCAAATCACACAAATGAACATTAAAATTGCCCATAAGTATGGTATAGTAAAAAGTCGATTGCTTTGATCTTTAAGCTTCTAAAAAACATTTCAGATAAGAAACGTGTTCATTTCTAGAATCACATTCCACAGAATTATAAAAGTTAAATAATAATATTTTGGGATGAATGGGGGTACTTAGTTCTACTAACAAACAATTGTAGGAGCTTACCTTCAGCAACTTTAAGGACCCTTTTAACTTTAGGGAAAAAAGGAACACTAAGCTCACCTTGTCTCTACCTGCCTAGGTAGGACATGCTGGTGAGCAATATATTTTAAACCCATACACCAGAAGTTGCTCTCCCTCTCCCATGTCTCCTGAAGGGCAATAATGTCATATTTTTTTATAAACTTAAGCCAACTAGGATCACTCCTTTTGGATCTGAGCCCCGCGATGTTCCAACTAATAACATTACAATTAGGGGCAACATCTATATCAGTAGTTTGAAAGTTATGGCTGAATCAGGTAAACAATCATGTGGTATCTCTAGTCAGTCATTCTCTTCTAACTGGGGCAGTGGAAAGAATCTGTTTGATAGGGCTAAGCCCACCCCTACAGGACCTGTATACGTATAAAGAGTTTGCGGAACTGATGTGTCTCTGACACTAGGACTTTCTAGATAAAGTTCAGAATTGTTAATTTTGCCAAGGCTTTGAAGAGACTGATAAGGCCTCTTCAAATCAACCTCTGAGTGGGTTTTAGCAAATCCAGCTAGGCATCTTACTGGGGAATAACAAATCCCAATGGCAGGGTTCTGATACCCCTCTTCCCCTTCTCCAAGTCCAAAGCATCCCAGAACAGTCTATCAGATGCACCTCGTTTGTTAAAATTAGCAATAATACAGGCCCCTTCAACTTGTTTCGGGCATTTACCTACCCACCCCACCCGTCTAGCCATTATAATGCTAGAGGAGATCTCAGTATTTCCAGTACAGTAATGTTCATACCATTTTTTGGCTTTCAATAGCAGGGCTGGGGTGGATTCATCCTCTTCAACACCAAGTGGTGGTACCCTTACAAGGACCGCGACCAGTGGGGTTGCTTCTGGGGGGAGATTAAGACTACAGCAATTGGATTTTACAAGCCTCTCATGTGAGGAGAGGGGCTCCCTGGTAGCCAGGGTCTGAGCATTACCCATTATACCCACAGGATTCCTGCCATGAGAGCTGGAGTTCCCTCACTCCCAAGGGGGCCCTGATATCCCCAACTCTCTCCATAATACCTGAGTCTGCTCTTACTCGTGATGGAGAAATTCAAAGACCACCCATATTATCAGGTCCATAACACAGCCTGGTCTCTAATTGGGCTTTAGGAAGCATAATTGAATTAGGAGAAACATGCAAGGGTCTCAAAACTGTTAAAAAAGAGTCAATACGCTCACATTTTCTCAAAGTACCAGCAACACAAGTGTTCAGAGCATCAATAATGTCTTTAGCTATGCTGGTGAGAGCAGATTCCAAACTAGAGGTGAAAATCTCCTCCACCACATTCCGGACTGTCAAGTCTATATTTTCACTCACATCATTCCCTTGGATAAAGTAACTCTTTTTCAGACCTTTATCCCATTTACACTTTTTTCTGGTAGCTCTCTTTTTCCCAGCAAGTCCCAGGGACTGCCCTTTTTGAGCCATTTACGGCACAGGCAAAGGATCTTTAGTATCGTTGTCTATCCCCCCAGTCTGAGCGACATCATGAGTTAGGGCACCCTGCACGACTAACTGAGTCATTAACAAATCCATGGGTTCCAAGGGAATGGGGATTTTTGCCACAAGGTCTGGTGTAATGATCCCTTCATCTGGCCCTTGGCTCGTACCCTGACCCAATTCCTTTTCCGCGTTAGCAATTTCCTTGTTTAAGGCTCCCACCGCCGAAGTTACGTATGATATAATATTCGCCGACTTTCTTGGCATTTTTGCTTTTAGCCCCCCCCCTGGTCTTGGCTACATAACTGTTTCCGCTTACCCATTGTAATTGTAAGAGGGGTGGCCCAGCCTGGCCTCTTCCGGTCACTGACCAGCAAGGACGGGCCCGCCCGCGCACATCCCGCGAAGCGGGAGCCACGAGGAGCTTTATGCGCCTCCTGGCACGTATTGCTGTCAGCTGTGGGGGCTTGGGGAACAGGCTGGGAGATGTAGACCCCTCCCCCCCCGTGGGGCAAAAGTTGTTGGTGCTGGCGTTGTGCGGGGTCGGTTTTACCAGGGGGAAAGTGAGGCTGTAGATGCCGTTACTGAACTGAGGAGCCTCGATTGTCTGTGCCCAGTTTTTCCAGCTCCCCTGGTGCTTCCCGGTGCTCAGGGATCGGGCACAGACTCAGGATGTTCTTTCGAGGGGAGCACTCAACAATGAGCATAAATAATAAAGATATGTAAAAGAGGTGTAAACCGGAGCTCCCCTGCGTCCACTTTCTCAACCCCAGCTCCACTGATCTCCGGGACCGGCACTACCACTGCTCTGGCTCCTCTCGCACCAGCAGGGGTATTTCATTTGGAGCTTCTAGTGACCTCTGAGTTAGCTGGCACACACAATTAAGTTTAATGTACTCAATAGAGACATACTGACCTCAGTCCTATGTCAAATCTATAGTGTATATTAATCCAATGCGCAGAGCCTAACAAGGCTATAGGAACTACACTAGAAGACAGCCAAACAGTCTTGCGCACTACAGCCTGCGTGTAGAACATGCCCAGGCTACCAGTCAGCACCTGAGCACCAAAATACGTCGCTCAAACCAACCGTAGCAGCGTTGGTATTGGCTGACTGGGAGCCTGGGTGTGCTTCCTGTTCAGGCCAGCGAGGGACGACTACAGAGGAGAGACAAGGCGAGGAAGCGGCAAAAAGGCAAGTACATTTTTTAATTCCCGCTTCCCCTGTGTCCTCCTCCGTTCCACCCCTGCCCCCGCCCCCCTACATCCAATCAGTCCTGGCTGCGAGGGCTGCAAGTGGAACCAAAATAGAATAAAGCTTGATATTACCTTAGAGTAGTTACAAAAAAATCCTAGATTTCTGACTTTTCATAATCACAACATTTCCCACAGGAAGTTCTTCTTAAGACAAGCTGCATTGCATTATTTGAATACGCACCGGGCGAATGAACCAAGCTACTATGTTGCCACACCCAAATCCAGTAACTGACTTTTTTTAGCCTGGAAAAAACTGAAATGGCGGGACAAACCTTGCACTGGAATGACCAACCTATTCAATGCAGGGGGCCTTCCTTGACCAGGAGATTAGATGTGGGACAGGTGCATCAACATCATGCCTCGGACAAAAAACACCCCCCTTTAAATATATAAATCTGATTGCCCTGCATAAGATCATACAGAGTATAAAAACAGACTCTCCACCTACAAAATAACACTCAGTAGAGAAGACCATGTCCGAGAAGAACACTGAATCATTTACCTGCACAAAAGCATACAATGTCGAAGATCAGACCTTGCTTATGCAAAAGGACAGCCCCCGCTGTGCATGTACATGGTTAAACTTTACCACATATAAGTGGCAGCCTCAGAAAAAATATAGCTTTACTTTTAAGGCATTTGAATAAGTCATACATTATGGAGTGTACAGACCTTCATTTGAGGATGTCCTTGTGAGTGCCTGCTTTGTCACCTCCTATTTTATGCTGTTTGAGATCACAGGTGGCTTTGCATCCTTGAGGAATTAGTTAATAAATGGCAGAGTGTTAATGAGCCAGGATGTAATGGTGCACAGTATGTCCAAATCATGAGAACATAGGTTGTGGATTTCATGATGATGAACGTTGACTGGCCTCACTTTTTGTAGCAAGTACATTAAATAGGAGTTGGTGCTTGGACTCTGAGGTTGGATACTGATGATGTTTTTTCTATTGGTACATGTGAAGTGTTAGCATTTTGGGCAAGGATAGCAATAATGGATGGAAGAATTGGGGTGGGTTGGATGTAGAAACACTTTTGAGTTTGTGGGGTTTGTCAAACAGCGGAGAGTTAACCTAAAAGAGAGATTGGAATGACTCATCTGACTAGGCTTAAAATGTTTTGATATATATTATGGTCCTCGAAAGTATCAGATTACTGGGGCAAATCACTGGGAAATGTTGTCTCCTGTCTCAAAGGTTGGCTTCAAAATGAAAACGAAGTGTTCTTTTATAATGAGAAATAGAAGGGATAAGTGGATTGACTGCAGAAAGGAGAGTTAAACTGGGGATGGCAATACAAGTGGACATAGTACAGAAGATGGAAGGTGAGCTGGAGAAGGAGTAGGGGTAAGAGTAGTCATAGTAGTAGAGTAGATGAGGAAAAACCATTGAGTAGACATAATAGACAAGAGAGGAGGAAGTGCAAAGAAAGCTGAGTTTGGTAGAGAGCAAAAGAGAAAGATTAGGAGTATTAAGGTAGCATGTAAAGTATGATTAGGAGGAGTGAGAGTAAGTAGAGTTTGAAGGAATAGTAAGAGTAGGTAGCAGTAAGGGAAGGTGTAAGTGTAGTAGTGTAGCAATATGAAGAAGAGTCGAAGAATCAGACTAGGGGTTATTCATATAATGAAATTCAATCACTCTTTAGGCAGACTAATATATCGAACAGCCAATAGTTTGATGGCATACATAAAATACTCCTTAAGGCTAATTCATTATGAGAATGGCACTTTCACCATGCTATCTCAAAATAAGTCTGAGCTAGAGCAACCCATGGCTAAAGTGAGCTAACCCAAAGCTTCATACTGTGAATATATTTTTTGTTCTTCACATAAGCTCTGCCAGACAGTAAAAAGCTGTCAGTAGGGCATACCACAAAAGGAGAGGGCCAGTTGTTTTACATTTTGTAGAAAACGAACATGGAGAATAACACATTCTGGATAATTCTTGAAATGTTCCAGGAATATTCAAGAGGTGGAAAATAAGAAAACGTATTATGTCATCAAGTGCAATATGAATAGGTGAACTTCTTAGTAGGTTCAAAATGTTATTATTTAAAAAAGCAAATTGCACTTTATTACGTACTGAATGTAGATAATGGATGGAGTTCTTGTGCAGTATTCTTTGATTCATGTTTGTACACATTGTTGTCTCCAGCAGCAGATTAAATCAGAAGGCTATTAGCCATGTTGTTTAAACATAATAATAATAATAATAATATTAATAATAATAATAATAATAATAATAATAATAATAATAATAATAATAATCACCATCATCATCATCATCGTCATCATAATCATAATAAATGCTAAAATTCACAAAGAAAATTGGAAATGTGTTCCTATAGGAATATTACTATGTTTACAGATCTTTAGCTATTTAAGACACCAGTTAGTTCAATACTGTGTTAGTGAGCCGGGGGGGGGGGTATATCACACTCAGTGAGTACTTGGGCACTATGTTGAGACAAAGGGGCTGATTATGAGCCATGGGTAACCGCCCGATCTGTCAACATGATGCTACTGTTTGTCAAACTATTAATATGTTTTTGTATTTCCTAAAACACAATTTGTGAAGCGCGGGCAGTGTGGAGACTTCTGAGCGATATATCCCCATAGTGCGGGTAGAAAACGCCGACAGTACGAGTGTTCCAGTATTCGGTTCCGGGTACGGTCACCCGGAACTGAATACTGGAACATTCGCACTGTCGGCGTTTTCTCCCCGCACTACGGGGATATATCCCTCAGAAGTCTCCACACTGCCCACGCTTCACAAACGTGGACAAAGATGTAATCCCGAGCAACTTACCTTGAATACTTCTTAATTAAGCAATACTACTGATCGAAGCATCTTCACATACTCGCTGGAGAGCACCACTTCGGAACTACGAAGTACATAATCTGACGAAGACTCAACCCGGTCTCGAGCGGAGCCGGGTCGGAATTATCACCGGCACTGTGACCTGTAGTTCTACATTCATTACCCACAGCCCTGAGGAGTCGCGGAAATAGTGTGTTTTTTTCTTGCGACGAAACACGCGTCGGCTGGCTATGTATGAACAATAAAAGAGGAGCCGAAACACTGGTGGTCCCCTTCTTCGTCCATGAAAATTTGAACTTTTATGTCCATTGAGACATCTCTTGTGCTTGTACTTTATATTTAGTGTGCAGCAGGTTTTGTTTATATTGTATACGGTGTGTCTCCAAAAGACACTTTTGAGAGGTTACAGGGATTTGCCCCTCACCTGCACGCACCTTCTGTCTAAAATCATACCTCCTGTGCATTACCTGTGAGCAGTGCGCCCCGTATTTCCCTCAACCTAAAAACCCTGTCCGCATTTGTTGAAAACTTAGCAGTTTTCACTTCCCGTTACCAACAGGTTTTACCCTGCAGTAACGGGAAGTCAAAACTGGCCTTTTGACCGGCCACTCTAAATCAGACACGCGGTCGAATGGCCAAACCTCCAATAGCCCTTACTTCACAATGGAAACGGAGTATTTTTGAGAAAGTGTTATCTGCCTGGTAACATGACAAAACCCCACTCCAACACCTCCTTAGAAGCATTTCTCCAGCCTACTATGAGTGTGCTCAAAAAAGAAAGTTAGCTGGCCAAGCACCACCGTTCTTTTTCTTCTCCCCATCCTCTAGCTCCTGCTGCACAAATGGCAACAACAATCTCTCATACATGACTCACAATTTCAATCGCTCCTAAGAGACTGAGTTCCCTTAATCCCCCTCCTGACCCTCCCTCTACATTGCCTTGTGTGCCCTTGGAGCCCGAAATCAAGTGTCACCTTCAGCCTCTAATGGCCCTACAGGGAAAAGGAAGAGAGCAAAAGTGTACAACAAGCCCAAGTGCCAACAGAGAGCTCCCAAAATCCTGCAAAGAGAATCTGTGGACTATAATTGTATTTATTTATTTATTTATTCATTTAAACTTATAAGGCGCGCAGCTACCCGCAATGGGTTTCCCGGCGCCAAGGGATAGACTAGAGAAGAAAGAACTGCAAAGCTTTAAAGAGTCTGTTCTGAAGATTATTGCTGGAAAAGCCAAGTTTTTAATCTCTTGCGAAACCTGACAAGATCAGTTTCCAACTTCAGCCTAGCAGGCAAAGCATTCCAAGTTTTGGTGCCCAGGTGCGAAAATGAGCGGCCGCCCATCTTCACCAGCCTAAATCTAGGAACGACAAAATCTCCTTTACCTGCAGATCTGAGGGTACAGCTAGGTGTATAGGCATGAATAAGACTTTGAAGATACCTGGGGGCAGAGCCCTGTTTTATCTTAAAGATATAACATAAAGCCTTAAATTTAATTCTATTCTTAATTTCTAGCCAATGCAAGTCGCGAAGGGCTGAGGATGCGATATGCGGATGCTAATGATAAGATTGAGCACTTATTAGGGGTTTCATGCAAAACAGTTATTGGCACTTTGGAAATCAAACTGAAGTCAATTTATTAATGCTTGGCTGCATAATTAAGTGAACTAAATTGTCCTTGTAGGATCGACCACCAACTGCGTGCATCTTCTGACACTTTCCACCCTGTGGTCACTATTTCCCTCGCTTCTCTTACTGCTAGGGATAGTAATGTTTATTCCACAAGAACCTGTCCAACAGACAGGGTGGTCGTGCACTGATCCACCCCAGTTAATGGTGCACCACACAGGAATGAACAGGCTTGTATCAGTGGGGATAAGAGTGGTAATAAGTGTGGGAAAGGTGGAGCGTCAGGGGCTGGCTAAGCCCCCACACAAACTTAACTCTGTTGTAATTGACCTTCCATCTGAGGCATGTCCTTATGTGATTGTGTTGTCCAGTTTCTCCTGTTTGCCTGCCAATGCAATTGAGCAATTTTCTAAGCTCAAGAATAAGGTCCTCCACTGGTTACATTCATTTGTCCACCTTCCTTTCTCAGAAGCATCCAGCATATTGATGGTTCGAAGGGTGGTATGGGTTGGTCCACTCGCTATATGTTTTTCGGGCGATTTTGTAGTTGTCAACCTCAGGTCTCCCATCATTGTTTACAAGGTCTTGGTAAACTGTTACTCATATGGTGCACTCTGACATCTCCCTTTGCCCATTGAGGTTTTTTTTTACCATCATCTGCAATCTAAGCCCACATTTGCAACCCATCCACCCAGGGTAGTGCTTAGTCAATTGCCACCAGTCCCCACCTGAACATATAGAGGCATCCTACAACCTCACTGAGGTAGTTTGATTCAGACTGATGATAGTTCTCTAGAAACCCTGGCCCTCTCAGCTCACAGAAATACTAATTTAACCCTGGGGCCACCAGTATCAGTTTTTCCAAACCCTCCTTTGTATTCTTATAATTTGCAGCCCATGTCCTTTGTGACACCCTTAGATTGTGCTGCCAGTCCTATGATTGCTGCTACTACTCGAACACATACTGGCGAACATGCCCTTCCCACTTCTCCTGGCCCCAACAATCATTGTCTGCCCCAGGTACTAACATTCTCCTGTCACTCCACAACTTAATTCTAGAGCTATCATTAGCTGGAACATGGCAGGAATCAAGGCTAGGCTTGATAACCGTGTATAGGGCCAGTTTATTTACTAATATACAATGTGTCTCTTCCAGGAATCCCGGACAATTGACCACATTCTTAGAAGTGGATTCAAGAGTTTTGTATTCCAGCAAGTAGATCCTAAGCAGGGCGTCCATTGGGTGGGTTGCTTGCTTGGGTGAGTACGCTACTCTCCTGTTCCGTAGTTGAACTCCAAACGGGATCCTGGGACATCCAAGGGTTAATTTTCTCCATCTCAAATGGTATGTCTCTTTTGTTGATCAATATATGCAAACAGGTCTTCAGGAATGTTGTGAATCACCTACTCTTCCCTTGCTGGACACAATTCTGGACAGCCACTCAGGCTCCTACTATGTTGTCATCGTGGCAGGTGATTTAAATCTTGCATATGAGTCTAACACCATAATGCAGGATTAATCCTATGATGAGGATCAAATGTGGGAAATCCCAGAATTAACATCTCCATTAAAGAGAAATCATTCAAGGCTGCCCTCCAAGTAGTAGATCTTACATTAGCCCTCTGGTTGCTAGCATGTAATGGCCACTTGCCCACTGACACAACTGCTCCCACATTCAAAAGATGCTCATACACAAGTTTTATCAACTACATTCTTCCAGACATTACACTCCTCTCCCAATACTTTAGTAGGCACATACTCAGCTGTAGCCAACTAATGGAGGTCATGTTTGACAACTGGGGGTACAGCAAAGTGTGTATTGCTGAGCACATTAAACTTTTGCACATGCTCAGAGATTTTTTCTTTATAGAGTCAACAAAGGTTTCGTGGGAGGGCACCACAATTGGGCGGTACACTCAATCCTGTGGAGAGGCCAGGAATACTCTCCTTATGGCAATCAAATTGGAACTACCCAGGAGATATGGACATGCAGAGTGCAGTATCGGTTTGAAATAAAGGAAGCAAAAGCTGCATGGGAGTGTAAAACTTGGTCTGATCTCGCAGAGGCTTTATCTGCTAATGACCAGATGAAATTCTGGTGTCTAGTCAGTGCAAGTGGTGGGAATTCTAGGATTCAATCTGAGTCATCATTATTGGCCTGTGAGTGGGCCTCCCACTTTGGCAATCTCTACTAATGTGTGTACAACACAGACCCAGATATTACTGGACTTGAATGCATGTTTACTTTTATTTCTCTCTCTACTTCCATAGTGTTCTCTCTGGCAGGACCACCCTTGCAATTGAATTATTGAAACAAGGTAAGGCTCTGAGATTAGACAAGGTCTTAGCTGACCTTTTCAAATTCAACTCCAATACTTGGGTGCCCTCTATTAACACCATCACAAATGCAATTGCAGCGGGAGCAGTGATATTGTCCACATGGAGAGGGCAGAGAATATACCTGTTTACAAAAAGGGTAGTCCTAGTAACCATTCTAACTACCACCCAATTAGCCTTCTTGAGAACCCCCAAAAGGTTTTCTGAAAACAAGTTCTGGAGAAGCTATTGGAGTGGACTGTCGGCCTCTGTGCCTCTTTTGATCTGGCACCAAGGAAGAAACAATGGGAGGTCTTATATGAGACAGGAATCCCATATAACCTGTCAAAATCATTTTATACCTCCATAAGAGGAACATTGCCAGGGCTCGATGTAGCATAAAAGTAGAACTCACTGAGGCAAGTTTCCACCAGGGTGTGTCCTAGCTCCTACCCTTTTTCTTCTGTAGATCAACAATTGTGTCAAGTATTTGACCAGTTGTGTTAATAATTCCCCTACCCTTGCAGGGCATAACGTTTTGTCTCCCTTCTTCACTGATGTCACCCTCCCACTGGCCAAAATGAAGGTGGGTCTCCAAACCTTGTAGACAATTTTAGTCTCCTTTGCTCTGTTTATGGCTTAGAAGTTAACGCCTCTACGAGTAAGCAGATGGCCTATTCTAGGAAGAAAAGAGTGAAGCGCATTGTAGAACTGGAAAGTGAAGTACTGGAAAGGGTAAGAGAATTTGATTACTTAGGAATCAGCTTGGCCGAATCCAGTTCTTGGGCACCAAAGATCAATAAAAGCTTTTATATGGTAACCAATGAAGTAGAGGCAATTCTTAGGCTTGCAAAGAAGGCTTCCTGGTTCCCAATTCACCCTGCAATGGGAATTTACAGGATGGAATCACAGAGTGCAGCGCTATTTGGGGCATTGTAATTTGGGTACCTTGGGTACCAAAGAAAAACACTTTATGAGAGCCTTTACCAGGGTAGGGAGGCTAACCCCCTTAGTGCCATGGTAATTGGACCTTGTAAATTCATACTTGTATAGTGCACTACTCACCCGCAAGGGTCTCAAGGCGCTTGTACGAATACCGCTGTGGAACCCATCCTGGCTTTCCCTGTGAGGCGTCCACTCCTGGGCACCCCCAAGATGGAGGCCAGGCATCTTTAGCGTTGTGGGGGCCGTTGACATCATCCCCGTTACTAACCCGGCAGCCTTGAGACCACTGCTCTAATGGGTTTGTATTTGGGTTACTAGGAAACTACATGACTACAGAGCAGGTCTTACTGACATTATTAAACTCCAATCTTCCTACAAGATTAAGTGACTGCCATACATTAAAAAAAGCATGGATGTAGCTGGGCTTAACCAATTTTTGGCGAGAGCCTTCATTCATCTGGGCCAATGCAGGTCAAGTGGTAAAACTAAGATACTGGGAGAGAGTTGCTGCCCAAAATCAATGGTCCACATACAGGGCTAGGCTCACTAAACCTGTGCCCAGAGCAGAAGAATTCCTAGATTATATTTGTGCGGGGATTGCCCATTTGCTGTTAGGTATGGGTCTCTCCCAATTGCCCTAAAGACAGCAACGTGGGACTCCATTAAACCTGGGCCTTGCAATGTAGATTTTGCACTTCTCTTGAGGAAACAGAGGAACATTTGATGTTTTTTTTTACCTAAACATGCCAATCCTAGACAAAGGTGGACCATTCCTCTATGCCTTTGTCTAGGCCCAACTAATCGTATTCATGCACTTAGTGTCTGTAAGATGACTCTTCATCTGTGCGTATGATCTGTTAGACAAAAACTGATAGCAAACGTTTTAGTGAATTGATGTGTAATTTTAACTTTTCATCTGCGTGTGTACTAGATTTGTAATCTTTTTATTAACTACAATTAATTACTGTATTTTATGATGTATTTATTTTTGTCATTTTGCACATTTTTATGCTGTAATATCTTCAATCGATCAATAAACTTAGAAATTTTGAAGTAGTGGAGCATCTGGAGCAGAGGTATTTTACCATCTCAGACAGTGGTAAATGGTTGCATTTGTTGATATAGCTGAAGTAAACAGCAAAACTTAACAATAGAACATACACAAAGCAATGCTACCACTCACTTTTGTGGTGTGGCTTACTGGCTAGAGGCGCCAGACCCGGAAGCAGGAGTCGGCCTGGGACCAGGGTTCAATTCCTGACGCGGCAGGGCCGTGGACCAGGGTAAGCGGACTCGATAATTCTCGCCTCGGTGCCTACTCTAACCAGGGGTCCCACTCGGCAACTCTGGGCATTAGCTTGCCTAATCTCCACAATGGCCCCATCAACGCCGGGGATGCCTGGCTCCACATTGGGGACTCCCAGCAGGGAGCATCCCACAGGGAAAGCCAGGACGAGTTCCCCAGCGGTATACTACACCAGGATACTCCGGTAGTAATCATGCGCATTACAAAACAGCTTATAACATAACATAACTTTTAAACCATAACAGGCCTCATCACAGCAAGGCAGAAAAAGTGGAATGTAACAAACTACCACAATACACCACAACTAAATCAGAAATGCAGAACATAAATGCAGCAGCAAAACAAAACAACTAAACACATTATCACCTCAACAAAACTCTTCACATTTTGAGCCTACAATGAGACTGTGTATACAGGTCCTTGTTCAGACTAATGAGAAAGGATTTAGGCCTTTTCCCACCTGAGTGAAGTGAAAGAGACAGTCATCAACCTTCCAGGTTGATTGGTAGGCGGTCTACCCCTCAAAAGTATTTAAAACTGTGTGGTCTAATATGTTTTGGTAGGACTGTCCCTTTTGGGTAAGAGGAAAGTAATTTGCATGTGGTTGGTCCCTGTCTCTACTGTCACAGTTACCTCAAAAACAAAGGAGTGTAATGTTCCCATTGTAAGTGGAAGGGATTAAGTCAAGTCACTGTTTCCATCCAACGCTTTTCTTTTTCTCATTGAATCAACTTATGTGAAAATGGAATGCAAGGGAATTAGACATGAATTTTCATGTACCAGAGGGACTCAAACTCACCATTGAGGCCCGATAAGCCTAAAATAAATCATGAGTTGCTTGTGCTCATATTCAGTGTGGATGTACCCAAGCAGTTCTGGCTGGGGTTTCATTTTTAAGTGAAAAGAAGTTTGAAAGGCAGCAGATCACTAAGCAGGGTCAAAAGCACACATGCATGCAAAAAGTGAACAGGCTGTATCATTCCAGCTGGTGTGCTTAGTGCCACAGGAGATGGTGAACGTGATGGTCTAGATAGTACACGATTGAACCCTGGGGGACACCACATGTGATAGGGAGCTTTGGACTCTAGACTTACCTCTATCAACCAACTGGTGTTAGTTGAATAAGTGAGAGGAGTCAGCAAAGAATATTCTCAGGAAATCCAATTTGATGCATCGGGGTGTGAATAAGGGTGTCTTGGTGGCTGAAAGACAGTGTCTGAAAGTTACTAGTGGCTGAAAGACTCTGCAAAATCACAAGGCAGGGGTCACCTTTATCTATGGTCAAGAGAGACTATCACCTATGATTTATAAGATTTGTAATATAGCTGTTTATGTGTTGATGGATCTGAAGTTGTGTTCTGCACAAGGGTGGTCCCAGTAGGTAATGGTCTATAATAAAATGGAATTTTCTCAGAGTAATCATCAGTCATTAAAATGTATATAAGCATTTTATCCATCACTTCTTGTTTTTCTCCAGTGTGTTTCTGTAGCACCAGTCTGTTTCTCTGTAGGCTGTCAGCAATACAGATTTCCACATGATACTTGCTTTTTATGGTGAATGGTCTGTGAAAATTGGTTATATCTACTGAATCTTAAGCATTTGTACCAGTCTGCGTGATGTGCACCAGCAGGGCAGGCTGGCCTACAGAGCAATCAGGCAGTACTTGATGGCCTGGTCTGATAGATGAGTATGTGGGCCGACGTTTTAGGAGTTGTGGGACGGTTTTATATCCAGGCGGACAGTTGTCTTGCTGATTTCCCTGCTATTACCACTTTTTTTTAGCTTCCTGCTTTGTTAAAGGTGTCCACTTTTATTTTGGTATCCAGGCCTATTTTTTGCCCCAGTCCGACCCTGGGCAGAGGGTATTCTTCAGTGAAGCCAATGAAAACTAGCTCCAGAACAGCTAGGTATTGCAAAATATTTGGAATTAGTGAAATGCAACATAATTTACTTCATCACAAAGATGTATAGTGACCTCGTTGATTTGTTTACAAAGATATTCTCTCTGGTTTGGAGACAATTTGGAAACAATGTATTCAGCTGCATAGGATAATCTCTGCCAACATTTCTAGCTTTGCATCGGATTACCAAAAAGCTTCACCTATGCATTCAAAAGTGGATTTTCACTTCTCAAATAGTTTTCATCCGGAAAGGAGTGAATAGATGGAATGAAAACTAAATGTTTATCGAGCAATATCTCCTTTTTTTTTTATTCACACCAGAGAACACATCTTCACGGTACAAAAACATTAAAATAAACACCATACTTCAACAACAAAAAATTCCTGAAATCTGCAAGTTATAATACAATGCACATTACACAGCTTCATAACTAAGAGAGGAGAAGAAAAACAAACCATATGTAACATCCTCGCCGATAATGTCTATTTTCATTCAATATAACCAGCGTAAATATTGGTCCCTAATCGCCAAAATAACTGCAACAAAAATGAAACTTCAAGCCACTCCGGTTCCATCGAATGATTGGGAAATTTACTTGACTGATCTATATAAGGCAAATCCAACAAAGTCAGATGAAAAAGGCGCCGATAACATGAAGGAAAAGAATAACTCACCGATTTCTAAAACCTCGGCAATATCTATAGAAATGCACATTCGAAAAGCAAGAAGCACTGGTGCCTCAGGCCCTGACCAAATACCCATCAAGGTCTTGCAAGCAGACCCTAAGGAGTGGAGTCAGATGCTATCACCCCTCTTTAACCACATCATTAAAACCAGGCAAATACCAAAGTCACGGCAGGGGAGTATCATCATCCCCATTCACAAAAAGGGAAATAAAAACATAGCAGGCAATTACCGCCAAATAGCACTGATGGATGCTACAGGGAAAATCTTCGCCGCAGAGGTATTGGATCGATTGAAAGATTGGGCTTTCTCGCTGGGCCTAATACCCATGTTTCAAGCAGGTTTTAGACCTAACCATTCCGTCACTGACAATATTGCAATCATCCAAACCATTTTCGACAAATATGTAGTACGGAAATCTCAGGCTGTATATGCAGCATTTATAGACTATTCTACCGCGTTTGACCGCGTTGACAGACCAACATTATGGAACAAACTAAGGAGACTAGGTATACAAGAACAATTGCTGCAGATTATAGTTAATCTCCATACCAACACTTGGTGTCAAGTACAAATGGGGGATGAAAAAGGTTTGACGAAAACAATTAAAACGGTTAACAGACTTAAACAAGGGTGCCTTCTAGCTCCGATACTATTCTCCCTATACCTCAGTAACCTGCCATATCATCTACAACAGGGCTCAAGTCTGCCTCCAAAAATCGCTAAACAAAGTATACATGCGTTGCTATACGCCGACGACATTGTGATGTTGGATCTCACTCCTTTTGGACTACAAAAGCTTCTAGATATCTTGCACAAATATTCAAAGGACACTTTTTTAATTCCAAATTTAAAGAAAACAAAAATTGTAGCCTTTTCGGGGAGGAAACAAAGTGCTAAATACTGCTGGAGGCTCGGCGGAGAAAATGTAGAAGAGGTCGAAGAATACACCTATCTTGGTAGGATCCTCTCAAAGAACCTAAAAAATACAAAACAGATAAACAACTTAAAAAGGAAATCTGAATTACATGCCGGGGCCCTCTCTAGACTCTATTCTGCTACTGGGAACAGGCAATTTTCTTCACTGTTAAAAATATACAGAGTAAAGATCCCCCCTGTTTTATCCTACGCTACGGAGTTCATCCCTATAAAACAGTGGGTTTATATGGACCATAAAGAAGGAAAAATCCTGAAAAGAATCATGAAGGTCTCAGATTCCACACCAGTCCAAGCTTTACGATTAGAATTTTCTATTACAAGTTCTTATGCTACAGCTGTGGCTAATGTTATCAGGTGGTCCTATAATCTCCTCTATGCAAAAGAAGGAACATTAAGATCTTTGCTTAAAATCGAGACTTTCGAACTAGATGCTAAAAAGCAAATTTTTTTCGGGAATATGGCTGCTGTATTTCAAATGGCCAAAATTAGTTCGGACATTTTTCTCACCTGGTCAGCATCGCAATTGAAACTTTTCTAAAAATGTTTTACCCCTAAATTGAGTTATGAACTTGACTTTGCACATTGTAACAAATTATCTACCTACAAACTCTTCGTAGAATCACTGGAGTACAAGCATGTACAGCCCTATATAGGGTTCTCGCTTACGCATGGTGCAAGGAGGGCGATTACAATGCTGCGATTAGGCATTTTACCTGTGTTAACCTTTTCATCAAGATGGTTACCCGGAGGATCCCCATTATGTACTCTTTGTCAAGGGGGTGATCAGAACATTGAGCACTTATTATTTCTATGTCCTAGCTCTAACGTAGTAATAGCACGTGCAAGACATCTTGATCCCATATATCGAACATGCAGAATTACATCGGTGAAAGAACTATTATCAGTGTGCAAACAACCACCTAATGAACTTGTATGTTATAATTTTTATAAATTCTTAAAATCTTTTTTACCTTTATATTAATTAGTGACGAACTTTCTTTTATTAATTGTTTTATGTTATATTTGTGGTCCTCAGTTGAGTACCAAAACAAATAGAAACTTTTTGACTTTGACTTTGACTTTTGACTAAAGGATATGTGGCCTAAAACAGATTTCCAACCTCCTGTTACATACAATAAACCTATGTCAATCCCCGCCCCACCACATCCCCACTCCAACTTGTGATACAGGCCCAAATTCTTTCCCCCCCGCTTTCTGGCGTTCCTACCTCTACATAAATAAAGAGCTGCCTCCTGTTTCCAAACTCCTAGCAACCATGCTAGCCACATCTGAGATGTGGGTGGTTCCTTATCCTTCCATCGTGCTGCCAACATGATTTTAAATAATGCTGTGCCTTTGAACAAGCAATATTCTTGTTCCTTATTGCAACTGAGTGAGCTGTCGTGACCCTGGATTACCAGTGTGGGTGTAAGATCAAAGCCCCTACCAAATATGGTTCTCCAAAATCCAAGATTTCACAGGGGTCAATTGATCACAATCAAAAAACATATGTTTTAATGTGGCTGATCCTTCCCCACACCTGGGACACCGATCATCCTCCCGCTTTCCCCATGCAAACAGCTTTGCCGGTGTAAAATATAGATTAAATACTGTTTTATATAACTGTGCTTTTAGATTAGAGGATAAGAAGGTTTCTGCCGACAGGTCCAAGGTTATATAGATATCTAGATCTGGATTACTCAGTTTCCCAGCCCAGGATGTTTCTACTTTCTCCAGATCATCTGTCATTTTTGCCAACAGTCGAGCAATATCTTCAATGTTAGTGCCCCTGTTACGAAAGCGAAGTGGTGAAGTTGCTACCATTAGTTGATTTCACCCATAACAGTACTGAGCACTCAGCTATGAAAATGTCTCAGGGATTACACTAAATGATACCTTATCAATGCATGTTTCAAATCAAATTGTAATTATTTCCTATTGTCCTGATGCCTTGTTTCCAAATAACTATATTTGAATCGACTTGCTTATGCTCTCACCTGCTAAAATATCATCAGCTAAACATCGAAGGTTTGTCTATTTCTTGGTGATTAATTATTGCTACGGTTATCTACATCTTTTTACAAAACATGTCTCCTGCCTCCAAACCACATGTTAGTGATTTGAACGTGTGGGAGCTTTAGTGCCATAACAAACATAGGGTCAACAGAGTGCTCTACAACACTTGAATCAATCGATATCAGTGGCTCATAACCCACTCGGAATTTGCTAATTTAGAAGCTATAAATATTATTCTACCTGGACACCTGAAAGTTCACCCTGTTGTTTCTTACTCCTCATTCGGACACGTTTCCCTTTCTTGGAAATATTCTCTTCTTACGCCTAAGCTTGTTACAGTCTATGTGAAAACTTACAAAACTTTTGAAGGATGTGAATTTTAGATTCAGCCAAAGATCACATTTGGTATGGGCCTTCTCCTGTGAATCAGCTTTGCAGGGGCATTCCATGGACGCATATGGTCCGGGCATCTCATATATAACCTAGTAAAGATCCTTTGAGGAATATACACATAAGTGCTGTATTCAGCAATCGGCAACAGAAAGGAATACATGAACTATTTATGCAGGGGACCAGTTCACTATGGTCTCAGAGAGGTCTCAAAGCAAGATGGTACGGAGAACTGCACACTAGAGCACATCCGATCTACTAATTATGCCAGCACCAATTCGGTGTAAAAGGACAGTGGAGAAGATTCTTTGTGGCTTTACATCTACTCTAGCAGTGAGGTTGACTAGACCACTGTAGAGTGCTGCTGCCCCTCCTCAATGTTTTTTTTTTCTCCAGTGATATCCGAGACTAGGAAAGCCTCTCGGGAAAGATGTGAGAAGACCCACAAAATACCACCTCCCTTGGTCCACCAGCAAAAGGGCATCAGGCAAGGTGAAACCATGGAACCCCTAACCAGGACCATTTACCATCCTTTACCAGCTATGGAATTTAAAGGAAGAGAAAGAGGTTGTCTCTGGATATCATGAGAACACTACAAAAACATTCCTTAGACCAGTAATCCAGAGCCACGACACCAAATGAGCACCTAAAGTCTTTGTCTATCAGCAGAAGGAGACAGATATCGGAAACATGCGCTTCTTCTCTTCGTGAGAAAAAACAACTACCACAAATGCATCCAGCAGTCCTCCACCAGCCCAAAAACTAAAGGAATTGTTTAATCAGCTGGTAACCTAAAGGTGCAATCCTAATCAACTTCAACAAATCTAGATGGCAAAAAGCACCCTGCATATAACCCAATTAATGGAATCTGATAGTCTGATTGACAATCGGTCACTCCTCCCCTTTCTCACGCTTATATTCCCTCCCTCACGCTACTACTTCTCCTCCCCCTAACCCCCTTCCCTGCCCCTACCTTTAAATACGACATCTAGCCTCAAGCATGTGCTCCCACTGAGCTCCCATTCCCCTATTCCTCTAACCCCCACTCTCCTTATCCCCCACCTTTATCTTCTCTTTTTCACCTCCACACGCCCCCCTAACCTAATTTCCCACTTCCTACGTGAGCTTATCATTGTACTCTTGTAAATAGCACTCGTATTTTTCTGCTCTCCCTGTTACATTGGTTCGTATTGCAATGTTTTTGACCAAATGTATCGATTACTGTACTTCCTTGCACTCCTCTAAAGCGCTCTGATACCCCTTGGTCTAACCAGCGCTATATAAACCTTTAAAATAAATAAATAAACTCCACTGCCCAAACCCTCAAAGTACTTCACATCAGTCTCTCGATGTACTTCACATAAATGCAAATATATTGTTCAGGGATTCTCAAGGAGGACGCATCCTTTGATTTCATGCCACTTGACTATAGAGAACAGTAGCTGATGTGTATCTCCGTTTTCTCCGGAACCCCTCTCCCCAAGGAATCTGTGCAGAGTACAAGTTGCTTGTGCCCAAACGACAAGCATCCAATTCTACCAAATAATCTGGGGTTTCATTTTCAAGCCCAAGTATAGACCTATCACAAACACACTTAGCCGATCCCACCAAAACAGAGACCCAATCCTATAGAGGACCTCACTCCTCAAGTCTTAAACCTTAATCCACTGCATAGCTTTACAGTGCAGTGAAACAGTAACTATTGTTTGTATAAATAAGCATAACAAATGAGCGTGGAGCATCTTAATAATAGTTGGTTCATTACATAAAATGCATTGCACAATTGGTAGGTACTGATCTACTGAGAGATCCCTTCATAAATTGCAGTAGCACGTGGCCAGATGTATTAATCACTTAAATGCTTGCAAATTCTGTGACTTTGTGTTTGTGACCTTTAAGTCATTTTCTCATTGGCTAATCCCATTCAGAAAAGTTCTTCAGACTCCTAAAATGGGAGTCTGAATGGATAATCAATCAATCAATCAATCAATCAAGAGTATTTGTAAAGCGCGCTACTCACCCGCTAGGGTCTCAAGGCGCTGGGGGTGGGGGGGCTGCTACTGCTCGAAAAGCCAGGTCTTGAGTTGGTTCCTGAAGGAGAGATGATCCTGGGTGAGTCGTAGGTGGGTGGGGAGGGTGTTCCAGTTTTTGGCCGCCAGGTAGGCGAAGGATCTTCCTCCGGTGGTGGTTCTGCGGATCCGTGGGACGGAGGCGAGGGCGAGGCTGGCGGAGCGGAGCTGGCGGGTTGGCGTGTAGAACGTGAGGCGGTTGTTGAGGTATTTGGGGCCCAAGTCGTGGAGAGCCTTGTGTGCATGGGTGAGGAGTCTGAATAGGATCCTTTTGCTGACGGGGAGCCAGTGCAGGTCCCTCAGGTGGGCGGAGATGTAGCTGTGTCGGGGGATGTCCAAGACGAGTCGTGCTGAGGCGTTCTGGATGCGCTGAATTCAGTATCCGAAAAAGGCTTGTTTAGATAGTCTATACCAAATACTAATTTGGGATGTAATGTTGTGTGCCTTTTACAGTCATCTCAAAGGAGCTTGTGGACCCATTCCCCTTTGGGAATGTAAGAAAACAGTTTGTGTAGAGAAGACAGTGGACCTGAGAACCATTACTTCCTCTTATGTAGACTTTTAAAAAAACTTTTCTTTTTAAATGTAGCCCCGTTTCCTATAAGGAAAACGGACTGCATTTAAAACATAAGGTTGCTTTATTAAAACACATTCACATACATGGTCGTTTGCTGACCCCAAAAGGCCACCATCCCGGCATTCCCAACAGGTTTCGCTTTATTGCGTCAACGCATGCACATTGAGCAATTCTGTTCAGCAAATGCTGTTTACATGCATTGCAGACATAAATGCTATTTATCACATTAAAGCTTGTCCTATTTCCTGAGTCATTGCTGGGAAAAGGTAGCAATAAGAACTGTATAGAATGCATATATGAGATACACCCCTGAACATAGAACACAGTGTGAGGATTTAGTGTATATTTTTAGATTTCAAACAGCTCCTGCTTTATTCGAATAGAGCACTTACTAGTAGCTAAAATGGGAGACCAAATAGCCAATAGCATATTGTGAGAGAGGACTGTTCGTCTTGGTGAAGCCAACACCCCCTCTATGCATATTTTAAAGAATTGGTAACAATAAGGCTCGTATTCTGCATTGCTACACCAGACTTAGAACATGTGATCAGTTCCTGTGGCATACTGCTGAAAAGTGTTTTTGGTGACAGGAAACTGAAGAGATGCCACTCTTAAATGAAAATATATATATGCAAATATATGTAATGTGCAGTGGAAAGACAATCATTTTTTAACGCATTGTGCGTATAGATCATTGCTCACTTTGGCCTAGTCCACAGTACGACTTATGTAGGAACAATGCCTGATTAACCGTCAGGACTCCATAGACATGTAACTGTGCATCTTCAAGGGGATAGAGAAAAGCAATGTATCGCTTAGGTATTTCAGTTGTCTGCAGACGCTCTGGAATCAGGTCAGAATTATTTAACTGATGTTGACAAAATCATTTAACCACAGTGGAGAAAGTGTGAAATCCTTTTAGGCTAGCGCAAGTGAATCCAGCTATTACAGTTACACTCCAGTAACCCTTTGAGTGCAGCTACTGTAACTTGAAATTTAGTTTGTTATTGGCACTGATTAGTTATGTTTTGTAAGCCCTTGTGACAATGTAATGCATTTCCTTTCTTACCTTTCCTTTAATCGAATTTGTTTTTAATTGCTATTTATTACTTGATGTTTGTATTTTAGGGCCAGATTATGTCCCTGGCGGACCAGTAACCGTTGTCGCTTTTTGGCGGTCTGACCACCTGCATACCTGATTATAATACCGGATTTCAATGCAGGCGGGGAGACCGCATCCAGATCGCTGTCCCCGCCAAGATCTGAGCTCCAGCGGTGGAGGGTACAGCAGCGGTCAATGATAGTGGCACCGGCATTGGCACTGCTGTGTGTATTATGACGTGCCTTTCTTGCCATGCGAGGGTCAGTGGAAAGGCATGTCTCCGCCTGACACACACCACCAGCACAATTGTGAACTCACGATGCGGTGGGCAGGATGCCTCTGGCTTATCAGCGTTTCCAAACTTATCAGCGTTTCCAAGACCACTGCGGGCTGTTGGTCCTCCCGCCTAACTCATAATTGGACTATGATTCTTTACTGCGCATGCGAAAACATTGCATGCCCTTACAACACAGTTGTTACAATGACCGCATTGTTACCACGTGACCCAGTACATCGCAAGTCATTACAACGACTTGCTGTAGGGGGTGCTCTGGACTTAGGAATAGTATTATTTACTATTCGTACTCCAGTTTGTGCAACAGCAGGGAAGGTGTTGGATTGTAAATCCAACACCAGCGCGCCACGTACAGCAAGTCGTTGTAATGACTTGCGATGTACTGCTACATGTGGTAACAACGGGGTCGTTGCGTGGAGACACCGTTTTAAACGCTGTTTCCCACTTACCAGTGAAAATGATTTCATCCCACTTTGCGTCATGATCTTGTCTAGCTGCCCACTCCCCCAGAGAGTGGTCACCCATGAATATTCGTGTCAATTAAAAAAAAAAGCTTCCGTGAGATTTCTCATTAAGATTTTGCAATACTTGTATATTAATTCCCCAGGCACCTCGTTCATTTGCTTTTTATTATCCACATTTAACGTTTGATTTGTCAAATGTCTGTGATCCATTTTATCCCAATTAAATAGCTGAAGAAACGATCTAACGATTTAATCTTTTTGTGCAGTCTTATGCATGTTCCGCCTTGCCTGTGAGTGGGAGATTTCATCTTAAATTGCAAATGACGGACAGACTTCCCATGCAATCTGGTTTAGAGGGGGCGCCCTTGGTGTGTTTTTTACCTGGCACTACTTTACTGTCCGACTTTAAAGAAAGATCGTGTTTCAGATATCATAGTCAATTTTAGTTTTGCTTACTGTTGGAGCTGTAGAGACATTTTTGTTCTTTGAATCTGCGGACAGGTGGTTTCCATCTCTGCTGGGCCGCGAGCTGCCCAGTATCATATCTTAAGAAGTGTATATGGCCTGGTGTTTTGTTGCAGCTCTGCTCCTTGGTCAAGCTGAGAATCATTTCTTTTTCCAGATAGGTTGTCAAAAATGTTGTTTTTCACAGTGATGGTCCAATGAAAAAATCGTATGTTTTGTAGGTTATTTTTGCCTTATACTAGACAACGACAAGAACTTCAAATATGAAATAGTACATCAGATATTGAGACCACACGCCTCTTCTTCAGATGTGAACAGTAAAAAACAAACCGGGTTTTGAGTTCATATTACAGTTGTTTAACCATTTTAAATCCATATTATTCCATGAAGCTTAATTTCAGATAGAGGGATGGTTAATGGTAAAAATAGGAACAGGGCTGCGTGTGTGGTGGTCATAGAGCCAGATAGGACTTGTCACGTATTATGAAGTTTAGAGGGTGGTCAATACTATTGCTGCTCTTACTGCTGGAACAGTGGATGTTGTATTTAATATAGTCTGCTTTCCATGGGCAGAAGTGGTAGAGTGTCCCTGAGTGGGAGCAACAATTCAGCTTAATGGGTTTCTGTAAACTCGGTTTAACATTTTGAAATGTGCTTTACAAAATTCGTAAATATATAAATAAATAAATAAATAAATAAAACAAATACACATTTATATGATTTAAATAAATCAGAAAAAGACATTGATTCATAGATATTCATGCAAGCTTTTCTCTAGCACCTGCTTTCAATATAAGTTGCATTTGATTGTTTTTTTTTCGATAGGGCCTTGGAAGAGTGGACTAGGAGTAATTGTTCAGTTGGGTTCAGATTTTCTGCAGCTAGACTTCTTTTGTCTTTGGGAAAAGTTACGGCAGGACGACCCTATCAGGACGGTTTAAAGCTGTGTGAGAAACTGAATTGTTGGTTGATGGGGGTTGACCCCTATTTAAGTAATAGCGACAATCCTCACCAGCGCAAACCACAAAATTCACTAAATTAATCTGTGCTTAAGCCTCTGGTCGCTCGTGACAAAAGCAGTCAGGCTTAGCTTAGGCAATGTGTAAAGTATTTACTAACAGTAATAAAATGGAAATGTAATACAAGTAAAATTCCACACCAATTTAGAAAAATAGACTACATTTTAATAAATTATTTGACATCAAAACAACAGCAAAAACAATCAGTAGTATTGGACTTATGAATTTATAAAGTTTTAAGTAAATCTAGCGCCTAAAAGATCAAGGTGTTATAGGCAGGGGAAAACCCAATCAACCCTTGTAGGCTTGAGCACTTGATAGTTAAAGTCAAAGTATGCTATAAGGGACTTATTTAAGAAGGTAGTCAATCTTAGTTGTGAGTTGTACATTTGTAACACACTCAAATGTATCCACAGGATATCATGCTTAGTAAATAGTTGAAATAAATCAATGGAAGGTAAATAGAGAGCACACAGAGAAAGAAAGTATATTCAGAAAATTTATATTTACTGATGGAACATACAGTTGGGGAGACAAATACAGAAAAGTGAATTAAAGCAACAGTCATGAACAGAGATAGACAACCATTTCTCTACAGTTCACAACCAAAACATCAACTCCTGGTGAATATAACAGACAACCAAAGATAATTAATAGAAAATGGTTGTGTGTTTGTGCCAACGCAACGTTTCTGGAGATGATGGAAGTGTCAGCGTAACTGAGGCATTTTTAAAGCGATCACACGGGTAGCGTTCTACGCCATTGACGAACCTGCTAGCAGACGTAGGACGCTACCCGTGTGATCGCTTTAAAAACGCCTCAGTTACGCTGTTCAACTTATTTCTGCTCGAAAATCGGTCAACTGTAGTGGCCCTGACAATCTATATTCAAGATTCCAATTTAGTGCATACTGTGCTCCACATCCTTTGCCGTTCACCGTCATTTAAACACGGTTCTATCAGAAATTTCAGGGAGTTTTTTCAGCAATGAAATTTTCTGTCCTGATGATGGTCTACATGACGACTGCCCTCTAGACCGAAACGTCGACACTTCCATCATCTCCAGAAACGTTGAACAGCGTAACTGAGGCGTTTTTAAAGCGATCACACGGGTAGCGTCCTACGTCTGCTTGCAGGTTCCTCAATGGCGTAGGACGCTACCCGTGTGATCGCTTTAAAAACGCCTCAGTTACGCTGACACTTCCATCATCTCCAGAAACGTTGCGTTGGCACAAACACACGACCATTTTCTATTAATTAATTTTGGTTGTCTCTTATATTCACCAGGAGTTGATGTTTTGGTTGTGAACTGTAGAGAAATGATTGTCTATCTCTGTTCATGACTGTTGCTTTAATTCACTTTTCTGTTTTTGTCTCCCCAACTGTATGTTCCATCAGTAAATATACATTTTCTGAATATACTTTCTTTCTCTGTGTGCTCTCTATTTACCTTCCATTGATTTATTTCAACTATTTACTAAGCATGATATCCTGTGGATACATTTGAGTGTGTTACAAATGTACAACTCACAACTAAGATTGACTACCTTCTTAAAAAAGTCCCTTGTAGCATACTTTGACTTTAACTAAAAGATCAAGGTGACAACTCGGAACATCTGGTAAAAAAAGACTAATCAAAGTCAAAAACTATGGCCGACAGCAATGGAGCGTGAGTCGAATACAAAGAATGAATTGGGCCCAGTCAGCGCTTAACTTCAGGCTTCAAAGAAATTCTGATAATACAATGAAGTTGTAGCATAGATTTCTACGTTTGGTCTTTGTCTCTTGTTTGGAAGTTGAAAATCTTCAGCAGGGTGAGACAGGAGGCTGAAGCCGATGAGAGTTCCACGAGGTTGGATACCCCTTTGGCAAAGAATCACTGAACAGGATTTGCTGCTGCAGAGAAGAACATAGTTATGAAAAAGAATTGGTCCTTCAAAAATTACAATTCAATTAACGATAAATATAGACTGGAATCAGTACTATATTTTATAAAGGGTGTCCAGCCGGATGCTAATTTAATGAATCTAGGTAATTCAGTGGTTGTACAACACAGAGTGATCGAGTGGGACACAGTCCTGTATTCTTCGTAAACAAACAAAAAGACATTCACAAATAAACACACATTTTTCAGGCAAAACAGGGAAAAGCTTTTAGACAATACAATTGATCAGGGCAAGCTTTTTTTTTAAAATAATGGCTGTTGCACTGGTTTTAACAAATCAGTTTAACGTGCAAGCAGTCACAAAAGTCTATGATGTTTCTATCTATTACTAGATACTTGGATTATCATCAGGACAAGGAGATTTGCAAGCCTGAGGTAGTACGCTGCCTGCGGAAAAATTGGAACGGGGGGGAGGCAGGAGACATAGAGTTAAGGTATTTAGGGAAGGTTTGAGAATAAAAAATAAAAAATAAAAGTGAAGGTGACCTCTTGGTGATCAACACACTGTGAAATAGGTGACATGAGTAAAGGAGCGGTGGTGAAATGGTAAATGATCTAGTTTGTAGCCAGTGCATGAAGGCAACAGTGGTGGTGGCTCCTACCAGGTATATTGGGGCTGATATGATACGTTCCAAGGTTGTGGACCTGGTGAGTAGCGAGTGGTGAATTAAGACCTTGCGTGAACTGTAAGGAATTAATCATGCTAGTAACAGTGCTTGTCTTAAAGGCGCATAATTTAAAGCAGCTTACTGTAATGGTGAGGAGAGAATTGTGATCTAATTAGAACACTTGCAGCATTGCGTATATTATTACGCTGATGATTCAATTTACGGGGATCAGCATAAGATTGCGGTGTCAACAGCGGTGAGTTCAAGGACGCATTAGGAGCCGGGGCGGGTGAGCAGTTCGAAGAAGTGAGAGCAAGGCGCTTAACGTTACTATCAATGTAATTGACGGGGGAACAGCAAGGCGCTTGTTGGCAGTGCAATTGCGGTTTCACAAGGGGTAAACTCGTGAACGTGTCAAGAAGCAGGGCGGGTGAGAGGTTTGTAGAAGTGAGAGCAAGGCGCACAATGAAGTTTACTCATGCATTAGCACTGACCTGGATCGGAAGCGTAAGCTGTTAATTTTACAGAGCGAGAATAGATTCCAAGTGGTTTAAGAACTGCTTGTATAAGCTTTCTGAAAATGAAATGCGGGAGTTGTAATGCTGCTAGGGGTGTCCTACTAGAGGTGCAAGCCCCCAGTGTGCATCCAATGTGAGCGGTTGTGTGGCACATGGCAGAGCTGCTCGTACCAGGTGGTCTTTCAAGTTGTGATTTTTTTGAAAGGCAACCAGACCGCCCGCCGCTCCTGTATCCCTGCGATTCTGCTTGTGATCTACTCATACCACCGGTAAGCAATTGAAGCAACTGTGCTCATTTCCCCTAGGCGCCCTTATGTTCATGGGCCCTTAATGAGACCGTCTTCCCTTCCTTTCTAGGCTTTAAGTGTGATCGGAACCAAGCCCTTGAACTGAATAATCGGATGCTACTTGGCCATCCATGTATGGCGGCATCTACTCCTCCCAATAGGTCTTGTACACAGTAACCCCGCCATTCCGATTCGGTAAGCGCTTGCTCTATTTTAATCATGTAGCGCACAGAATCTGATGTGGTCTGCGCCATTCATGACTCAGGACTCAGCAACACATCTGAGATCGGCGGAGTATCTGATGTGGTCTCCGCCATTCAGGACTCAGGACTCAGCAACACATCTGAGATCGGCGGGGTTTTGACCGGCACGTGGAGTCCGCCCACTGCTGCACACTCCGCTGGCAACAGGTAATTATTTGCTCATGGATGCGCAGATGCGACAATCTCTCTCTCTCTCTCTCACTTCCTTCTCTTCTCTCTCTCTCTCTCTTGATTCCTTTCCTTGTATCTCTCTCTTCCTTCTCCCTTTCTCACTCGCTTTCTTTCCTTCCCTCTTTTTTTCTCTCTGGCTTTTTTTCCTTCTCTCAGTCCTTTGATATGAGCATTACACACGTCCTTATTTTGAGCTTTATTTTCCAGGCTCTGTCGTCGATATCCAGGGTCCCCACAGCACTCTCCCACCTTGTTCTTTTTTTATTATGTTTATTATGTTTGTTAAAGTTTGTTTATTGGTTTATTATAGATATATATATATATATATATATATGTGTGTGTACGCAAAACTCCAAACACTACCTCCGATACCAAACTCGGAACGGCGTAGCAAACAGGAGACGGACCACCAGGATAATTACAGGTTTTCTTTATTGCATTTCCCAGCTGGGTTGAAGGGCAAGACACGTTTCGGGCTGGAACAGCCCTTGTTCACATTAGATCGTTAGGCCAGAACTTAGCAGTGGTCCCGCGTTTTAAGTTGAGCAGAGTTGGTGGCCGCTCCTTCCGAGTCCTGGCGGCGAGCTGGTGGAATTCTCTTCCTCCGCAAATCCGGGCCATCGATGAGCTCCTTCAGTTTAGACGGGCCATCAAGACCTTTTTATTTGTTTAGCCCCTTTGATGTGTCTCTTCTCCTTTCTGCTTGCTCTTAATGCTGTGTTGTGTTTACCTTTTCAAAGCTCCAGGACGCCCCTTTGCTGGGGCAGCTGTGCACAGTACAAATAAAAATAACATAACATAACATAACAATAGACCTGATGTAACTTTTACTTTTTATAATGCTAGTGATCCTCGTGTGACCCGCCTACTAAACTGGTCATGTGACAATAAAGATAGAAAACATACTACCTAATGTGCAAAATACGCCAATACTCACACTGCATGAAAACTTCACAAGTGTCGACATTCTAGTAAGAGACATAATTTAAATAAATCATGACAATTAAAATAACAGTATAAATCCTTACTTTTCTAATAAAGTTGACGGGCGTTATGTTATTGTATAATACACCAGAGATGTTCCTAAATTGTATTCACATTACCAGATAATACTTGGGCAGGACGAGGAAACTTATAGTGCTACTTACAGTGACACCTGGTCAAATGCCTAAAGTGCAAGAAGCTATATTACATGTGCAAAACAAAGCGGGATATATATATTAATAACAAAATACAATTTAAAAATAGTTTATGGTTTATATATGTTTATAGAAAAATAAAGTTTGTCAAAAAAACAATTAATAACCTTTTTGGTTGTTTTCTTAACTGCTGTGCAACTCTTTTTTTTGTTCTTATTACTGTTATTTGATTGGTATCCACCATGGTGTTAAATTTTGGAGCACTTATCGCAGGAATACTGGTGATCTCTGCAGTTTGCACCAATCTCTGAATACTGTGTTAGATTTATCCCAACTTTAGTTGCATTAAAGTGCTGATAATGAAATGCAGGATAGCTGTCCTGTGCAAAAAGACACGAGGTGCGCCTCTGCGATTTATTCAAAATACTAAAATCCTGTATTGAATTGCACATAGGTAGTGCCTCCACGTACAGTGGACACACAAAATCAATGGAGAAATCTCATTGTATTTATATTGATTAGGAATAGTGCGTCAGGTGCTGCATCTTGACGAGATACACTGCCCAGTTCATATATTGTTCTGCACACAAAAGAATGACATCACAACTTTCACAACTGCAATGCGAAATTAATTCTGGTGATAACCCACGTTACCACCAGGAATTTTACACCTGCTCTCTGCTGGTGTTAATCAGGACGACTATTTGCAGCATGTGGTGCATATCACCCTTCTCATTGGCAGAGGTTCAAACGGCTGTATTTAGCCTGCAACCTAACAAAGCTCCGGGGGATGGATAGGATCCCGGGCGACCTTTTCAGAGATGAACCGATGGTTTGGTTCCCATCGCTTTTAATATTATACAATGCGATTCTACAGGGGTTACTTCTCCCATGTACCTGGTTGGGGGCGGAGATAATCCCCATCTTTAAGAAGGGTTCCCGCTTGAACCATCTAATTATAGGCCTATAAGCCTTATTGATGTGAGCCAGAAAATCTATGCTAGGCTTCTTTTACAACGTTTACAGTACTGGATCAATGATAATAATATTTTGACCCCGCTTCAGGCGGGTTTTAGGACCAAAACGTCAACAATCGACCAATTATTTTGGTTCCAGGTCCTTTATTGGAAGCACGTTATTCTGGATGGGGGTAGCCTATACTTAACCTTCGTGGACTTGAAGTCCGCATTTGATATAGTGGACCGGAACCAGCTCTGGACCATCTTACTAGCTATACTTATGCTATCAATTCAAACACCTCCACAGAGGTACTTTTGCCAGAGTTCGCTTTGGCAAGTATGGCCAATTAATGGGGCCGTTCCCGGTAGAGAAGGGGGTCAGGCAGGGTTGTGTGCTCGCCCCAACCCTCTTTTCCCTCTTTCTCAACCGGCTTATAGAAGATCTCCTCACTATCAAAGACATCGACTCCCCAAAAATGGCTTCCCAAAGATTCCCCGCATCAATGTTTGCGGATGACACCCTGCTGCTTTCTAAATCGCCAATGGGCATGCAGCGGATGTTGAACCAGTTCACCAATTTTTGTAATAAAAGAAACCTGGTGGTTAACATCGACAAGACCAAGTACATGGTATTCAACGCTAGTACCACCAATTGTCCCCATCCGATGATGGAAGGTAGACCCCTGGAAAGGGTCCAAACTTTGACTATCTAGGTCTATCCCTGAATGACAAAATGGGGTGGGGTCCACAATTGGCAAAGGCCAATTTAAGATTAACACATGCCGTAGGGGGTATTTTAAAAGTAAAAAAAAACTGGACAAAATAGTAAGTGCCCCACTGGAAATATACAAAGTCCAAGCTAGGTCTTCATCCCTCTATGGGGCGGAACTTTGGGGGCACTTACCATCATACGAGCTATCCATTACAGAAAACAACTTTATCAGGCAAATTTTGACTCTGCCAAGAAACACTCCGCTAGTCCCGCTTAGGCTGGATTTGAATATTCGCCCGATTGCAGATGCCATCGCCTCACGCCCACTCTTTCATTGGAGGAGGCTATGGAGTACTCCCGAGTTGGAGACCTACAAGGAGGAATTAAAGGTGGTGATGGCCTCTCTAGGCACAGGCTGGATTCCCTGGCTATCTTTTTTAAGGCATACTCTTACCTTGATTGGGCTCGAGAATCTCTGGTCCAATCCTGAGGCCTCCTGCTCAGCTATTTCTAAGAAAACCTTGGCCCACATTATAAAACTCTTTAATCTAAGGAAAGTACATTGCTCAGCTAAACCTTCAAGTTTAACTGATACCTTCCTGGATCATAAGTCACATGATAGCTTCGAACAGGAGATAGATACCATACAACCTACCTTAGCGAAGAAGCTTTATCTTCAATTTAGATATGGAACTCTGCCTTTATATTCATCGACTGACAGGTGGACGGGGGGTCCTGCCTGCCCCTGCCCAGGCTGTCGAATAAAGGATGATACTCTTGTACACGTACCCTCTTCTGTCCGGCCTATGGCAATATCCGGAGAAAGTGGATAATCCAGTTGTGTAACAACTTGGGTATTAAGAACTATCTCGCTTTTTTCAGGATCTTGAAATCTGACACCAATGCAGTGATAGTGGCCGCTGTAGCAAAATTCCTGTTCTCAATGTGGTTAACTTGAAGGAACTTGATCAGTTAAAACTGGTACACATATTACACTCAGTTCAATTGTAGAGACGTAGGGAGTGAAGGTGTACATCAAGGGTTATTATATATTTTTAAGTATTTGTAGTTTTAACTTAAATTTTCACAACTTTGAAAATCTTATCTCTTCCCATTCTCATGAACTTAAGACAATGTATTTTATATATGAAATGATCTTAAATTATCATGGTATGTTTAAAAACTGTACATTGTATTTGTATGTGCTTTCATGGTTATAACTAACCGCAATAAAGTTTTTGAACTGAACTGAAACGTAATTCTAATCGTACTTACCAGTAACTTGAATTTCCTTCCATTGGATATCACTGCCTACTATATAAAATATATACAAATATATTTAAAAATATATAAAATAAAAAAAACAATATTAGAATTTCAATATTTTTAAAAACATGTTATTTTCAATTTATATTAAAAATATGTAATGTAATTTAAAAAATAAAATATCTAAAAATAAATAGTTAAACAAATGTAGTAAATCTATATAAAAAAATAAATATAACAATTAATACATTTAAAAATGTTCATTTACAAAACCTTTGAAATTCACTGAAAAAAACATAGGTTTCAGATATGTTATAGTTAGGAATTAGCATTTAAAAAACCTTTGAAATTCACTGAAAAAAACTAGGTTTCAAACATGTTATAGTTAGGAATTAGCATTTAAAAAACCTTAGAAATTCACTGAAAAAACCATAGGTTTTAGGGGTGTTATAGTTAGCTGGACATTTCACTCGTATAAAAACATTGAAATACCTCTGTTATAGTTAGTTGTACTAACTATAACTCGCGCGCTCGCAATCCACTGCTGAGGATGTTACATATTACATCATTCATGACATGACATGCGATTGCCTCTGAAGAAGAAAAATAGACTTTCGAAACGCGTCAGTTGAATCGTGTTCTGGCTGTGTGATTGAAACTACAGACTGAACCTGGTTGTACCCTGAAATAAAGGCTTGCCATCTTGAGTGTGTGATCGAGTGCTGCAAACATGGTGGGGTTGGCAATGGAGCATTGATATATATATATCTGAAGAAGACTGAAGAAGGCTGCTGCGTCAGCTGAAACGCGTATCTATGCTGGGTCGGAGGAGGCTTATTTAATAAAAAGGCCTGAACCCAAATGGTCCTCGTGTGCGTGCTCTTTTCCTGATGGGGAGTAGTGGTTTTCCTGTTTGATATATATATATATATATATATTTATATATATTCACTGAAAAAACCATGGGTTTCACACATGTTATAGTTAGATGGACATTTCACTCATACAAAACCATTGAAATTCCCCCGTTATAGTTAGTTCAGCTAACTATAACTAGCGCGCCCGCAATGCACTGCTGATGACATCACATATTACATCACTCATGACATAGTCAGTGACATCACTCATGACATCACTGATGACATCTCAAATGGCATCACTGTGAGAAACCTATGTTTTTTTCACAGAATTTCTAAGGTTTTTTAAATGCTAATTCCTAAATATAACGTGGCTGAAACCTATGGTTTTTTCAGTGAATTTCAAAGGTTTTTTAAATGCTAATTCCTAACTATAACGTGGCTGAAACCTATGGTTTTTCAGTGAATTTCAAAGGTTTTGTAAATGATAATTTTTAAATGTATTAATTGGTATATTTTTTTATACTAATTTACTATTGTTTTCAAGTATTTATTTTTAGATATTTTATTTTTTAAATTACATTACATATGTTGAATATAAATTGAAAAAAATGTTTTTAAAAATATTGAAATTGTAATATTTTTTTTTATTTAATTTTTTTTCTAATTTTGGGGGCGTGGCCAAGAGCATGACCGGGTAAGACGTGCCTGGCATTGGCTCCGGCGAGCATCTATAATCCTACCGATATCCTGGGTCTAATCGGGCTCTAATTGACTCACAACGCTGCACAAGAGGTCTGAGACCCCCCTGACCGCGCTGGACCCGAGAGGAAGGTGCCGTGACATATCCTGGGGCGGAAAGCGGTGGCAGAGCGAGAGGCCGAGGAGTTTCCAAAAATGGCGGCCTCCGTCTTCAGTTGAGCGCCGGAGCGGAGTGTTCTGCCGGGGTCTTGGGGAGGCGACGGAGCTGTGGTGGCGGAGGAGACATACCTTCACGCACGAAATTGGCACAGTGCAGAGCCTCGGAATAGACCGGGTGAGCAGAGACCCCCCGACCTCATCAGCGAACCAACCGGGCTGCTCCGGGGAGACGTGGAGGGGAAGATCCAGATCGGAGCTCCGGTAAGAGACAGCCATATATGGAGGCCGAGGAACTGAAACGGACTGGATCGAGACAAAGGGGGTGACCCTGAAACGCACCTCCTTGGGAGTCACAGAGGAATCGTCGGCCGAGGGCCCGGGCCTCTCTCCCTGGCGGTGAGTGGGGAGCTCAGAGTGATATCGGGAGACCCGGGTGGCGCCGATGGCCGCGCACAGGCCCACGCTTTGACGAGGACCTATTGTTAAGAGAGGAGGGCGGCAGACCACCTATCGGTTACTGAGGCCCGCCACATAGGGCCGGAATGCCTGATTCGTCCCCCCCCCCCCCAGGGATGCGGCAGGGGAACGAGACTCAAGGTTTTGGCCACATCCTGGGCCCGATTGTCCGCCGTGGTGGCCGGCTTTCACCTTTGACGTCACAACCGACAAGACTGAGGCTGAGCGCTGGGACCCTGGTAGGGGTGGAGGCCCCGGCTGGGACATGGAGGACAACGCCCTATCCATCAGACAGCACACGGGGAGGTGTCTGCTCACCCCCCAGGCTGCCCACCCAGTTCTCAGGTACGTCTGACCGCCTGCGTGGGGGAGGAGTGCACCTGACGCCGACGGACTGCCGCCTCGAGTGGGCCCAGGCGGCTCTGTTGTCCCGTACTCACCACCCATCTTGCCATTGAGCACGGGGTCTCACTGTTCAGCGGAGGACCCCTGGGATCCCGGTAGACCCTTCGTGAGCGCTGTGCTCCGCCTGGCACTAGGCTACAAAGCCCCGGAATTGGTGGACGGACCGGCCTGATCCCGGACACTTGCTAGAAGTACCACAGCCTCTGCCCCAGGGACATCGGGGTGAACCATGGGTGGGCGAAGCTGCCTCTGAAGACCCCTGAGACTAAATATGACCAGAGATATAGCGCCCAGGCCACCCAGACAGAGTAAAATGGATAAATTTACCACACAACACCAACCACCGGCCCAGGGTGTACTGCAGCGGAGTGTAGATACCGAGACCTTCCTGCACGCTATAAGAGACTCGAGACAGGCCCTGGAGGGGAAAATAGGTGAGGTCACTATGGAGGTCTTGCACCTGTGGCAGGACATGAGAAACATGGCCGCTAGAGTGACGGAATCAGAGACTCGAATAGGGGAGGCAGAGGATGGGCTACGGGACTTACAAGGAGGCCTCTCGACACTCCAGGCCACCACCAAAGACTTACAATGGAGGGTGGATGATGCCAAAAACAGGGCACGACGGAACAACCTCCGCTTCGTGGGCTTTAGAGAGGGAATTGAGGGGACAAACGTTGCGGCATTCCTATACAAATGGCTACGGGACACCTTCCCCGCGGACAAGTTCTCTACCTGTTTCGTGATTGAACGGGCGCACAGGGCCCTAAAGGCGCCCCGTACGATCATAGCCCATTTCCTCAACTTCCTCGACAGAGACATGATCCTCCAAGAAGCTAGGAAACTGGGACATATTAAAATAGACAATGCACGTATTATGATCTTTCTGGATTACAGCCGTGAAGTGCAAGCCAGTAGGAGATCATTCATATCCGTCAAAGCCAAACTCCGTGAAAAGGGCATACAATACCTGCTACTCTTCCCAGCGAAGCTAAAGGTGGTGTTCAGAGAGAAAACTCACTTCTTCCAAACCCCGCAGGCGGCATGGGAATGGTTGGAGGAAAGGCCGCTCCTCAAACGGACGGAGGACCGAGAACGGCGGAAGACCCCCCCCGGGTACGCTCTCAAGACAACCGGAGGCGGAACGGATCAGGTCGCTCCGACCCAGAGACTCTTCGGGACAGTGGAGGAACCCACCCACTCTTTATCGGTCACAGCCTGCTGGCCGCCCAGCACCGACCAAGGACCAACCGTTGAACTTACAACCCTGATTGCGCTCCCGCGCTCTGCTGCTCCCAACAGAAATGGACGATGCTGCTGAACCAGACCCTCAAGGAAGCGCATCAGAGGATGAAAGAATTGCAGACGATGACGGCCAAAGCACAACATCAACACATCCTTTGGTAGCGGAGATCGTAGCAATGGAGCAGGAGACCAACACGGAACACTCACAAGAAGAACCACCGGACTCTCATTCGTGACTAAGTAATCCTGCCCGGATGACACTGGTATCGCCTTGCCCGTCGGGGCTGACAAAAGATGGCTACACACCCCTCTTTTCTTTCTTTCTTTCATTTCACAGTCCACACTTCCTTTTACCTCCCTTTCTCTTTAATACCCTTCTCTTCTTCTACACTCTGCGGTCGGCTCTCCGACTGATACTGAACTGTTCCCCGCCTCGCGGGAGTTAGACAAAAGTTGGGGGACGCACTGGAGGGTGTTCTGTTGAACCTGTAGTGCGGAGGGTTACGACCATGGGTGGGTGACAGGCCGCACCCACCACTGCAAGGGACCAACAGCGAATGGCAACAGAGTCTCAGCGGGGGGGATGGGGCGGGGAGGGATTTAGGGTGGGTTATGGTCAGTTTGTTTCCACAAGTTGATATGTTATATGGGTTTACACAAGGTAAGGTCACACTAGTAGCTGATGATACATGGATTGCCGTAGATAGGTTCACAATAGATTACCAATACGCGAATGGCCCCGCTGGTGTCACTTAATGGGCAACACTCGGAGACCCCTTACTCAGTCTACCCATGAAATGTAAATGGCCTAGGGGACAGGATTAAAAGAAGTTTAGTGCAGGCCCATATCAAACGTGCTCACCCCGACATAGTACTCCTCCGGGAGACTCACCTCAGAGGGAGCAAATGCAGTTTTTTGGGAAGGAAACCTTACACTGTCTTAGCGCTTGCGGGGTACACGACAGGGTCCCGAGGGGTGGCTATTCTAATAAAAAGGACCCCCCCCTTTAAGATCCAATGCACGTGGGTAGACGAACAGGGCACGTATGTGGGTGTCAACGGGCGATGGGGCAGGACTAAATTCATGATTATATCTGTATATGCCCCCCCCCCCAATTGCAGGCCAGAACCCTAGCGGGAGTCAGGGACATACTGCTTGATACACCGAACGCCCTACTGGTGATCGGAGGAGATTTTAACGATGTAATGCACCTTGCCGTAAACAGGACCGGGAACCCCACAAGGTCAGAGTCGGAGACACATTTAGCGCACTTCACCAAATCCTTGGGTCTTATAGATGTCTGGAGAACAATCCACCCACGAGACTCATGCTTCTCATACTACTCAGGGGCACATAAAGTATACTCTAGATTGGATTATATCCTCGTAATGCAAGGCATAAAGGGACAGATCAGAGGGGCTGAGTACCAAGCTCGTGGTCTATCAGACCACTCGCCGCTGGAGGCCACCATCGGTACAGGCACATTTAGACCCAGTGGGGAGTGGCGCCTCTCAGCGTGGGAGCTACAGAATAAAGAACTCTACATGGACTTCGAACAGACACGAAAGTCTATTTTGCAGAGAATGTAGGCACGGTCCAGTCAGGGGTGATGGTCTGGGAGGCGTACAAGATGGTTCTTAGAGATCGGGCGCAGAACAGGGTAGCGTGGGCACGGAAGAAGGAGAGGGAGGAAATGGAAGACTGCAAAGCTCAGATCCTACTCCTGGAAAGTATGTGCCTGACCCACATCGATGACCAACACAGGCGTCGCATGAAAGACGCACAACTTAACTATAGGGCCCTTGTGACTCAAGAAGCGAAGACACAAAGGTTAGCTACGCTCCACAGGCTCTGTGATGTCAGTGATAAATCGGGAAAGCTACTGGCATGGCTGAGCCATAGGGGAACTGGAAACGCGCTGGGTCGAGGAAATTCTAGACGGGGTGGGCATGCGGATACACCAGGACGAGGGGATAGCGAGGCGTTCGGTACTTACTATGGCAAATTCTACGAGGCCCGGGACCTACGGAGACCTCAGCCATAATGGATTACTTAGAGGCGATTGACCTGCCTCCTCTGTCGGAGGGGGATAGGGATAGCCTGGACACAGACCTCACACTAGAAGAAATTCGTCAGGCCATTGCCAGGCTTCGACCCAGCAAAACGCCGGGACCGAATGGACAGCCGGCAGAATGTTTTAAAAAGGGATCAGCGGTACTCGACCCCCACCTCCTGTCTCTGTTCAAAAGCGCACTAGAGGAGGGGACCCTCCCACCGGATTTGCGCAAAGCCGTCATTGTCCCTATACATAAAGCAGGGAAGTCGAAGGTGGACTGTGACTCATACCGTCCCATCTCACTTCTGAATATGGAGGCTAAGATTCTGGCAACCGTACTGGCCCTGCGCATGAGGTCGGTCATTAACGACCTGGTGGACAAGGATCAAACGGGCTTCATGCCCGGGAGGGCTACTCGGATGAACCTGCGAAGAACCCACAACTGGATGAAGGAGGCATTATCCCACACACCACCCCACCTCCTCCTCTCCCTAGATGCCGAGAAGGCATTCGATGCGGTCCACTGGCCCTTTCTTGAAGCGACTCTAGCTAGATTTGGCTTTGGACCACGATACCGGAGCTGGATACGACTGCTGTACACAGCGCCGCTGGCAAGAGTGAGGGTCAACGGCCGGCTGTCCAGAGAATTCCCAATCCAGAGGGGCACCCGACAGGGATGTCCCCTCTCCCCGCTCCTCTTTGCTCTAACAATAGAAGTGGTAGCATGTGTGGTGAGACAACACCCAGATATCAGAGGGTTTCGATTGTCTGCGGCAGATGCGGCGGAGGAAAAAATGTCCCTGTACGCGGACGACATACTGCTATACATCACCGACACTGAGACTACCCTCCCCATTCTTTTTGAGACTCTAAATAAATACTGTATGTATTCAGGGTACACCATCAATTGGCATAAATCGATCATATTTAGTCCCAAGGTGGGATACGACTGGCCATCCCTACCACACACACTGCAAGTAGCAACTCATGGCTTCACGTACTTGGGGATTTATCTCACGCCACACAAACAGCCGTCCTATTAGGAAAATATACACTGCATCCTCCTTGCTTTCAAAGAGGATGCCCAAAGATGGAAAGCACTTCCCCTTACCATATTAGGCCGAGCGGCCATGTTTAAAATGATCACACTCCCTAAGTTTTTATATGCCCTCCAAAATGAGTACTTCCCCCTTTTGCATCAGGTGTTTCAAATGATCAACGCGGAGCTACGGTCTCTGTTGTGACTGGGGAAACAACCCAGAATCGCCCTCACCACGCTATGCCGTAATCAATACAATGGAGGAATATCACTCCCAGACATAGCGGCTCATCTCACCCCGATATCGGACTGGCTTCACGCGGAAGCAACCCACCCCACTTACAGATTAGAACGATATAAAACGGGTAGGAATTCCCTGCTTTATTATTTATATGGTGGGAAAAAACACGCTGGATTGCCTCAGGCCACCCAGACAACGGTCACAATGTGGCACAATGCAAACAAAATGATAGGTTGGCACCGCAAACCCACGAGACAAAGTACACTCTGGCACTGCACATGGTTACCTGAAAATCCACAAGCTGCGTGGATTTCAAGCCTGGGACAATCTGGGCATCTCCACTCTGGGGGATGTACTGACGGATACCTCCTTTAAACCTTTCCAGAAACTCCAAGGAGACTTTGGACTCAGCACCACACAATACTATAGATATCTACAACTGAAACACGCATGGCAGGCGGAAGGTCTCTTTCCCTCCCCACTGCAGGAGTACGCGCCACTGGAGGGCGACTACTGCAAGAGCACCTACAGGAAAAAGCAGTGTCTTACACCTACAGTACCCTGATTAATAACGCCCCAGATCACCTGACAAAATTGAGAGAGACTTGGGAAAGCAATGTAGGGCCCTTTGACACCACAGACTTATGCATCCCCGGTAAGTGGCAATCAAATCCAGATTACGACTTATACAATATAAGCTGCTACACAGGATCTATTACGATAGAGCCTGGCTACACAGAATGGGTAGAGCGAGCGACCCTTGTTGCTTACGGTGTGGCCAGGAGCAAGGGGACTTTTATCACACGTTATGGGACTGTCCTATTATTCAGAAGCACTGGAAAATGGTAACGATGGAACTGGGGAAGGTATTGAATGAGACCCTACCACTAGACTCAAAATGCATCCTCCTGGGTATACCAGGAGATGTGGATCTGAGTCGTCCCCACTTTATCTTGGCCGCCCTGGCTCTGGTTGTCGCCAAGTGAGATGTCGCTAGGAAATGGGGATCAGCACAGGAACCACAACTGGGGGAGTGGAAGTCAGGGATGGACCTATATATGGCAGCGGAGAGGGTCACATATAAAGCTAGAGGATGCCCCAAAAAATGTTAAAAAGTAAGGGGAAAATGGAGGAAGTACTATGGTATGGATGGAGGGATAGGTCAACAATCCCAATCAGACGGACAGGCACTACGGGGGTGAGTCAGTGCAGAGGGACCGTCTCCACCAAGGAACGAGAGGATCAGAGGGGCCGAGACATAACTCACACGCGGAGAGAGGCGGGATCAGGCCTCGCGAGGCATACGTACCATGTCACTATCTATGTACAAGAGGGGTCCGATGGCAATGTATTGTATCTAGCTCAACTAACTGAATTGATTGAATACCTTGATTGTTTATGGTTGATTTACAATGTACGCAGAAAATTAATAAAATTATATCTAAAAAAATATATTTTTCTAATTTATATATATTTTATATAGCAGGCAATGATATCCTATGGAAGGAAATTCAAGTTACTGGTAATCAATCAATCAATCAAGCACATTTGTAAAGTGTGCTACTCACCCGCAAGGGTCTCAAGGCGCTGGGAGGAGGGGGGGGAGTGCAGCTACTGCTCGAAGAGCCAGGTGAGTTGCTTCCTGAAGGAGAGATGGTCCTGGGTCAGCCGTAGGTGTGTGGGGAAGGAGTTCCATGTCTTGGCCGCCAGGTAGGAGAAAGATATTCCTCTGGTGGTGGTCTGCGAATCCGTGGGACGGTGGCGAGGGCGAGGCTGGCGGAGCAGAGCTGGCGGGTGGGTGTGTAGAACGTGAGACGGCTGTAGAGGTATTTGGGGCCCATGTCATGGAGAGCCTTGTGTACGTGGGTGAGGAGCTTGAACATGATCTTCTTGCTGACGGGGAGCCAGTGCAGGTCTCTCAGGTGGGCAGAGATGTGGCTGTGACGGGGATGTCCAGGATGAGTCGTGCAGAGGCGTTCTGTATGCGCTGGAGTCTTTTCTGGAGTTTGGCTGTGGTTCCAGCATAGAGGGCGCTCCCGTAGTCCAGTCGGCTTGTGACGAGGGCCTGGGTGACCGTCTTTCTGATTGCAGTGGGGATCCACTGGAAGATATTTCAGAGCATGCGTAGGGTGTTGAAACAGGATGATGAGACGGCATTGACTTGCTTGGTAATCTTGAGGGAGGAGTCCAGGATGAAGCCCAGGTTGCGTGCGTGGTCCGTGGGATTGGGGGCGGTGCCCAGTGCAGGGGGCCACCAGGAGTAATCCCAGGCGGAGGGGGACGGTCCGAGGATGAGGACTTCCGTCTTGTCCAAGTTCAGTTTCAGACGGCTGAGCTTCATCCATTCCGCAACGTCTTTCATTCCTTCCTGGAGGCTGGCTCTGGCAGTGACGGGGTCGTTGGTGAGGGAGAGTATCAGCTGGGTGTCGTCAGGATAGGAGATAATGTTTAGGTTGTGTTGGCGTGCGATGGCTGCAAGGGGGCTCATGTAGATGTTGAAGAGAGTGGGGTTGAGCAAGGAGCCTTGAGGAACGCCGCAGATGATCTTGGTGGCCGCTGAGTGGAAGGGGGGAGGCAGACTCTCTGAGTTCTGTCGGAGAGGAAGGAGGTGATCCATTCCAGAGCTTTTCCTTGGATCCCGGCTTGGTGAATGCAGGTTGTTAGGGTGCGGTGGCAGACTGTGTTGAATGCCGCCGATAGGTCAAGGAGGATGAGGGCAGCAGTTTCCCCATTGTCGAGCAGGGACCTGATGTCGTCGGTGGCTGCGATGAGGGCCGTCTCGGTGCTGTGGTTTGCTCAGAAACAGGACTGCGATGGGTCGAGGGAGCCTTTTGTCTCGAGGAAGGCGGTTAGCTGTTTGTTGACGGTCTTCTCGATGACTTTGGAGGGGAAGGGGAGGAGCGAGATGGGGCGTAAGTTCTTGAGGTCTGTGGGGACCGCGGTGGGTTTCTTCAGGAGGGCGCTGATCTCTGCATGTTTCCAGCTCTCCGGAAAGGTGGCAGATGCGAAGGAGGTGGTGATGATGTTCCGGAGTTGGGGTGCGATGATGGAGTCGGCTTTGTTAAAGATGTGGTGTGGGCAGGGGTCGGCTGGGGAACCGGAGTGGATGGTGTTCATTACGTGTGTGGTGTCTTCAGTGCTGACGGAGGTCCAGGTGCAGAGGGTGGTGGTGGGGGCGTTGGTTCGGTGGTTGGGTGTGTGGTCTGGGTGCCGAAGCTGTTGTGTATGTCGGTGATCTTGTGGTGGAAGAACGAGGCGAGTGAGTCGCAGAGGTCTTGCGAGGGTGTGATGTCGTTGTTGCTGGCGCTGGGGTTGGAGAAATCTTTAATGATGCTGAAGAGTACCTTGCTGTTGTGGGTGTTGTTGTCCATTCGTTCTCTGAATGCTGTTCTTTTGGTGGTGCGGATCAGCTGGTGGTGTTTTCAGATGGCGTTCTTGTTCATGTTTCCTGTTGACTAGTCGTGGTGCCAGGCTTTCTCGAGGGTGCTGCAGGATTTCTTGGAGTTTTTGAGGTCGTTGGTGAACCACGAGACTTTCTTGCTGCCGGGTCTGCCGGGAGGATTCTTCGGTGGTGTAAGGGCATCGGCGCAGTTGGTGAGCCACTGTGTGAGGTTGCGGGCTGCTTCGTTGGAGTCCGTAGCGTTGATGTTAGGGTTCTGGCTAAGGGAGGTGGTGAGCTGGGCGGTGGTGATCTTACTCCAGCATCTTCGGGGAGCCTGTTGCGGGTGGTGTTGGGTCGTGGTTTTCCTAAAGTTGAAGTGGACGCAGCTGTGATCTGTCCAGTGTAGTCCGGTGGAGTGGCTGAAGGAGATGTGGTTGCTGGAGGAGAAGACTGGGTGAAGCGTGTGGCCGGCGTAGTGGGTAGGGATGTTCACCAGTTGCTTGAGTCCAAGGTTGGCGAGGTTGTCCAGCAGGGTGGTGGTGTTGACATTGTTGTTTTCCAGGTGGAAGTTGAGGTCCCTTAGGAGGATGTAGTCTGAGGAGGCAAGGGCAAGCGGGCTGATGAAGTCTGCGATGGCTTCGCTGAATTGTGTGCGTGGTACCGGGGGTCTGGAGATGAGAGTACCTCTGAGGGTGGTCTTGGGGTCGGTGTGTATCTGGAAGTGAAGGTGCTTGGCGGCAGTGGGGGTGTCGTCGAAGTTGGTTGTGATGCGGATGGTGTTTTTGTGGACGATTGCGATGCCTCCTCCGGTTTGGTTGACGCGGTCCCTCCGGGCGATCTTGTAGCCATCCGGGATGGCTATGGCAATGTCAGGGGCTGAGGAGGCGTTCATCCAGGTTTCTGTGAGGAAGGCAACGTCCGGCGCTGTTGTGTCGAGGAGGTTCCAGAGTTCGACGGCGTGCTTGTGGACGGAGCGGGTTTTGAGCAGTACAGTTAAATTTACTTTTCAGGAATAGCACTGAGCTGAAAGATGCAGCACTGAGGTCTCTCCTGATAACAGGTGAGTACATCGGAATTCGTAGTTTGGCTGATTTTAAAGGAATTTTTTTAAGTTCCAAAACTCCACACTTAGAAGAATTTCCAAGTAAAACATGTCAATGATAGCCTATGGAAGGAAATTCAAGTTACTGTAACTACAATTCAAGTTACTGTAAGTAGGGTTAGAATTACTTTCCAGGATCAGTAGTGCTCTCAAAGATGCACCACTGACGTCTCTCGTGATAACAGGTGAGTAAATCGGAATTCGTATTTCCGCTGATTTTAGAGGAATATTGTGATCAATAGTGAAGGAAGGGGCGGGGCCTGAGGTGACATGTGTGAAACACGTCCTGTGGCGCATTTTAGGTTGGGGAATTAATTCTTCTTTAATCCTGAGGTCCCCTGTGAGCCAACTAGCCCACCAGGTACCTCCAGTATGCACCAGGGAGCTGTGTTGCAGAGAGGTGTTCAGATGGCACGCCAGCTTTTTACAACACTCTACAACGCAGCTTTGTGGCGCTTAGTGGAGGTACCTGTTGGACTAGTTGGCCCCTAGGGGACCTCTGGATTGAAGAGGTATTAATTCCCCAACTTACAACGCGCCACAGGGCATGTTTGCACACATATCACCTCAAGCCCCGCCCCCTACCTTCACCACTGTGCAATCGCGCCCCGTAGCGCGTTCTAAGTTGGGGAATTAAGTTCCCTTGCATACTGGGGGTCCATGGGGCCAATTAGCCCACCAGGAACCTCCAGTATGCGCCAGGGGGCTGCGTTGCAGAGGTGTAAAAAGGGGCATGGCCTCATTACACATCTCCGCAACGCAGCCCTCTGGCACATTTGCAGAGGGGGGACTAATTCTCCTTGCATACTGGGGGTCCCTGGGGGCCAACTTGCCCACCAGGAACCTCCAGTATACACCAGGTGGCTGCGTTGCAGAGAGGTGTAATGAGGCCATGCCCCTTTTTACACATCTCTGCAACGCAGCCCCCTGGCACGTTTGCAGAGGGGGAACTAATTCCCCTTGCATACTGGGGTCCCTGGGGGCCAACTAGCCCACCAGGAACCTCCAGCATGCGCCAGGGGCTGCGTTGCAGAGAAGTGTAATGAGCCCACGCCCCTTTTTACAACACTATGCAACAAACTCTGTGGCGCTTACTGGAGGTACCTGGTGGGCTAGTTGGCCCCCAGTGACCCCCAGTATTCAAGGAGAATTAGTTCCCCCTCTGCAAATGTGCCATAGGGCTGCGTTGCGGAGATTCAAGGGGAATTACTTCCGGGGCGCGTTTACAGAGTGGCGCAGGGAGGGGGCGGGGTTTGAGGTGACGGATTGCACCACTCTGCAAATGCGCCCCCTGGCACATTTGCAGAGGGGGAACTAATTCCCCTTGAATATTGGGGTCCCCGGGGGCCAACTAGCCCACCAGGAACCTCCAGTATGTGCCAGGGGGCTGCGTTGCAGAGAGGTGTAAAAAGGGACTTGGCCTCTTTACACGTCTCTGCAAGGCAGCCCCCTGGCACATTTGCAGAGGAGGAACTAATTCCCCTTGAATACTGGGGGTCCCTGGGGGCCAACTAGCCCACCAGGAACCTCCAGTATGCGCCAGAGGGCTGAGTTTCAGAGAGGTCTAAAAAGGGGCATGTCCTCTTTACACGTCTCTGCAAGACAGCCCCCTGGCGCATACTGGAGTTTGATGGTGGGCTACTTGGCCCCCAGGGACCCCCAGTATTCAAGAGGAATTAGTTCCCCCTCTGCAAACGCGCCAGGGGGTGCATTTGCAGAGTGGTGCCTTAATTTTTGGGGAGGGGATCGGCAATGTACGCGTACTATACGCGTATCCCGTGATTTTTAAAAAAAAAAAAAAAAATTGGGGGGCCTTGGGGGTCCTTGTGGGACCCCCTGAGCAGGCCTAGGGGGTCAGGGTGTTTCTACCCTGCCCCCTTTTCTTCATTTTCACCTTTGTTCCCCTGGTTTCTTGTGACTCTGTTCTACCAAGGCACAAGATGGCTACCAACATTTTCTGGTTGGGAGTGTTGACAGACAGTTGACAGCCAATCAGCATGCAGCACGTGCTTGTAATTGTAGTCGTCCTGTACTTCATCTCTAGATATCACTATGATTTTACTTTTGATTTTCTCAGGAACTACAGAATGTATTTTTACCATTTAACAAAAAGCACAATCTGCAAACCAAACTCTACCTCTCTGCCAAATTTGGTGTAATTCCGTTCAGCCGTTCTGGCTGTAGCCCTGGCTAAAGGTCCCTATAGAAAATTGCATGGGGAAAAAATGTTTTGGGACCCCACTTTTTTCTCAGCTCCCACTTGACGAATCACCCCCAAACTTTCAGGGAAGGAGTGGAGCGGAGCAGGCCATTTTCTTGGAGAAATTCACGAAGATTCGTCCACCAGCGCCAAAGTTATTCTAATTAGAATGCTGCGGTCGCCAGTAGGTAGTTATAGTTAGGACCTAGTTACCATAGGAAGATAGCAACATTCTATTCCCAATAACTTTGGCGCCAATTGACGAATCTTCGTGAAATTTTGAAAACTTATGGCACGCTCCGGTCCGCTCCTATCTTGAATGTTTCGGGGTGATTCAGCATGCGGGGGCTGAGAGAAAAAAGGGGTCCCAAAACGTGTTTTCCCCATGCAATTTCCCATAGAGTTTTGGAAGGTGCTCCTGTCGTAATTTGACAATGATTGATGTTCGCGCTTTCATAGGTTTAACGTCTTTTTGTAGACAGTGGATAATGGGGTTCTCACACATTATAAAACCTTTGTTAGCATTGTTGTCCAAAACTACACCGATCCCCCTTGAATGGACAGATGACTGTCAGAATGCTTTCGAGCAATTGAGACAAGCCCTTTGTTCTGCACCAGACTTAGGTACACCAGGTTATACAAAGATCTTTACATTATATGTGCACGAGAAAGATGGGTGTGCACGAGGATTTCCTGGGTGTTTTCGAGCAGTTGCAGCAACAGCAGTGGCTATACGGCAGAGTGAGGGAATAGTTTTGTCACACAAATTGTTTGTGTTAGTTCCCCATGCGGTAGACGCCTTGCTAAACCAAACAAAGACTCAGTATCTAACTAGTGCATGTTTAACAGGATATGAGTTAACACTGTTGGCGCCACACATTACGTTAAAGAGATGTGCCACTTTGAACCCTGCTACTTTATTGCCGTATCCAGTTGCTGAGACCCAGGAGGAAGAACACCATGATTGTGTTTTCCTGACTGAAGAACAAACAAAGGGTCGTATTGACTTACAGGATACGCCACTTCCAGATGTCGATGGGGAACTGTGGGTTGATAGATTGTGTTTAAGGTTGCCAGATGGTACAACTTCTGCAGCCTATGCGATCACGACACTTAAGACAGTGGTAGAAACAGCACGAATACCGCAAAAATTGGCCCAAGCAGCTGAATTGATAGCCTTAACGAAAACATGTGAATTAAGTGCTGGTTTATGTGTGAATATCTACACTGATAGCCGGTATGCCTTTGGAGTAGCGCACGATTATGGCCTACTCTGGAGGAAACAAGGGTTTTTTACTTCACACGGAGTGCACATTATGCATGGAGAATTAGTACGTGATCTCCTGAATGTGCTATTATGTCCAAAGAAAGTGGCGATAATCAAATGCAAAGCACATAAGAAAGTGACAGACAAAGTAAGACAAGAAAATGCTTTCGTAGATCGCATAGCGAGGGAAACTGCTATGTTACAAAATGTCTCGCCTATGTATGTGGTGAAATCACAGGCTGAGCGATGGCATGGTGCCAGAGAGGAGATATTAGATATTCAGAAATCAGCGTCTGAAGCAGAACTCGCAACCTGGGCAACGGAGGGAGTGTTGGATGATGAGGGTTGTTGGAGGAGCAAAGATATGGAGAGATGGAAATTGCCTGCCGCTTACTTGCAAGCAATGGTTCAAATGACACATGGATTGGCACATGTTGGAGCTCTTGCTATTACTAAATTGCTTACACGAGTTTGGGAGCATCCTGAGATTGCCAATACGGCCAAAAGAGTAGTGCAGACCTGTCTGATATGCTTCCAGTACAATCCTGCTTAAGGGACTCATACTCCGAAAGGAGGGTTTGTTCCACCTACTGCACCATTTGAAGTGCTACAAATGGATTACATCCAGCTTGAGCGCTGCAATAATCTTAAATATGTCTTAGTGGTGGTATGTGCTTTCAGTAAGTGGATTGAGGCCTTCCCCACAAAGGATAATACAGCATTAACAACAGCTAAGGTACTGTTTAAAGAGTACTTCCCACGCTATGGTGTTTGTAAATTTTTGTGGAATGATAACGGTCCTCATTTTGTCGGGAAAATAGTGGAGTACGTCCTGAAAGGATTGGGGATTCAGCAAAAGTTCCACGCTGTATTCCACCCACAGTCAGCAGGTCTGGTAGAGAGGTATAATGCTACTCTGAAGTTGAAGCTAGCAAAGATCGTGGCATCTACGTCTTTGAAATGACCGGATGCCCCTGTCTCTAGCATTGCTATCTATCAGATCAGTACCACATTCCCGAACTGGCCTCACACCTTATGAAGTGGTGTTTGGAAGGCCTATGAATGTATGGGGAGTTCCTAAGCCTCGTTTGCTACATGATGTGCCTTGTATAATGATGAACGATTATTTGGCACGATTAACAAATGATTTACTCTCTATTCATCAACAGGTTCGAGAAGCGCTCCCTGACAATTCTATTGGAGAGGCTCACAATCTTCGTCCTGGGGACTATGTCATGATCCGATCATTTGAGAGATCTAGCAGCTTGGAGCCGAGGTGGCGTGGCCCTGAGCAGGTGTTGTTGGCTACTCGAACGGCTGTACGAGTCACGAACAAGAAGCGGTGGGTGCATTCTACTCATAGTCGTCGTGTCTCTCCGGATCTGGTGAACCCCGCTGTGCTGTCTGATTATCGAGACATCTTGGATGTAGAGAAGAGCCCAGCCACTACGTCTACTGAATCGGAGGGAGCCTTCCCGGACCACACTGTTTCTGGTGGAGAAAGATACAACCTACGGCCAAGGAGAGCAGCTGTTTTGTGCGAGAATGGTTGAGTTACCGCTCTGAGGTTTGTGAAAACGGAAGCCGAGAATATCAAGGGGGGGGATCAGTTCTGTCCAGTGTAGCGACACCCGTCTTGAATCTCGGAGAAGAAACCAGTGGCTACCTCGGAGCTCAGCGCTCATTTTTTTTAATTTTTATTTTTCCTTATTAGTTTTGTTTTGAGACTTTTGTGTTTTGAACTATGGAACTTACTATAATGAGAAACAAGAGAATTCTTGGTGCCGTGCTTTTTGTTACGACCATAGTGGTAATAGCAGTAATAGCTTGGGTTATAGAACGATGGGATCCGAGAAGAGAATATTTACTGCCTACCACTCCTATCCCATCTGAACATTTTCATTTCACTTTGCCTTATCATGAAGAAAGACATAGACAGACTTATTTAAACAACAGTTTCATTCAAATTCTACATCACACCCATAATATGACAAACACCTCGAACTGTTGGGTATGTGAAATGTTGCCTGGACATCAAAAGAAAGGAGGCACTCCACTTATTCCTCTTCCGTTCTCTCATAATGGTTCTTGTAACGCTTGGTACACTCTTCTGTTTACTTTGAGATGGCCAACAAAAGGTGGACTGCTTTTCCGGCTTAATAAAGTTTGTTACAATGACAAAGATGGTTACCCGCAAGCAGAAGGAACTAAGTTTGAGTGGGAAGAATATCGACCAGATAATGTGTCGTTGCCTCGTGTTTACACTAATCAAAGACTTACAAATATGTCTAGTCTACATGTGATTACAGTTATTGACACCAGAGCTGATCTATGTGTCCAAAATAAAGGTACTATCCTGGTAGGAAGAAGTGAATGTAATACTACTCTCGCCTTTGACACACCAAATGGTATCGCCTTTGTAGCTTCACGAAATACTTCATTTGTGGAAATAAAGGTTACCATTGTCTTCCTATTGGATGGTTAGGAACATGTTACATATCCTTTGTACTACCCCCTGTATTTATTGCCCCACCCATCTATCATAATGACTTTGTATTATACCATGATTTTATATTAAACAGAGTGAAGAGAACATTAGCAATTGATGACATTGACCAAACAGATACCTCTTTGCAGCAATATGTCGATTTTAATTTAGGCCTCTTTTCATTTGTTGGTGCTGCCCTAAATAGCAGAAAAATAAGACGGCTAACACGTGTTGTGGAAGCTGTTGCTAATGAAACAGTTTTTGCCTTAGGGAATTTGACTGAGGAACTTCAAATTACTAGAATTGTAACGCTCCAGAACCGTATGGTTCTAGATGTAGTATTAGCTGACCGTGGAGGTGCATGCCGCATTATCGGTAGTAGTTGCTGTGTATATGTCCCTGATAATTCACCTTCTGTGTATGATGCAATTTCTAAATTGCATAAAACAGCTGCTGAAATACATCCCGAAAATGGTACATGGACATTCTCAAATTGGTTCTGGACTTTACTTAGTACTTGGGGTTGGAAACTGTTGACTATATTATGCATAATAATTGGGATACTCTTCTTCCTTTGCCTATGTATTCAATGTGGCCCTATGTTATGTTCTATGTGTGTTACTGCTTGTATTCCATCCAAACGAGCCATTGCTAAGAACGGGCAAATGATTAATCGAGAGATAACGAATATTATGTTGATTAATACTGATGATGAGTATCCTGATTACATTCATTATGAGATAGCTTCAGCTAAATGCTAAAAGGGCCGTCTGTCGTAATTTAACAATGATTGGGTTAGCATTTAGCTCAGCTACACAAACTTCTTCTTATCTTGACCACGTTTGCGGGGGCCCTTTTGTATTGCTAGCTTCCATTTTCATGAACATGCTGCCTCGTGGTCAGCATGCCCTTTTTTCCTTCCTCTGTACCAATGACCATCTAACTTGCCCAGCAACAGGCTATTTTTAGTACTGGTCAAGCTTGCACATGCGTAGTCAAACCCTATGTATTAGTGGACGGTCATCACTGAGGAATGTTCCCCAAAACTGTACAGTGGTGTTAAAACTCCTCCCATGAGTTGGCTGTGTTCTAAAAATGTCCTTATATGTACCTAAACTGAGCAAATGTATTCCGCCTACTCCTTTTATTACTGTAAAATTGTATAAAAGAGGTAGCGCACCGATGTTCGGTGTGATACTTCTTGCATTACCGAAGGGTGCTGTAGGAATGTACCACCACCCCATGGGTCTTAATAAACGTGTCTTTTGCATTTCCAGTTTTCGTGCCAACTTCTATTTTACGGTGTCATGGAGTTTTTGCAGAGTGTGTAGATCTGAGGAAACCCAATAACATAATCCAGAAGCTAAAATGAGAGCATGTTTTATGTAAATTCACATTATCTTTCTCAGTCATGTGAGAATGAAGTCTGACATTCTCAGTAAAACATGTATATCCAACAAGGGCAGAGACTGTCAGTTGATTCCTTTGTGTTCTACTGCAGCTTCCCAGAGTGTTCTAAAGAACAACTAGAGAGCTAATAGCCTTACTTATGACAAAAGTATGGCATACCTGAAGTCATCTTGATTGGAATTAACTGGTAACACTTAAAACATTTAATTTAAAAAGGAACACAATGATGGCGTTCCTTATGTCATAGAAATTATGGTTAGTGCTGTAGAAAGAAAAATGAGGACATGTTTTAAGTGAGATCTCAAATATCTTCCTGTTATATTTTAACAGGACCAGCCTGTCAGTTGATGCCTTTGTGTTCTACTGCAGCTTCCCGGAGTGTTCTAAAGAACAATTAGAGAGCTAACAGTCTTACTTATGACAAAAGTATGGCACACCTGAAGCCATCTTGATTGGAATAAACTGATAACACTTAAAATATTTAATTTAAAATGGAACAAAATGAGGGGGTTCATTTTGCATAGAAATTATGGTTAGTGCTGCAGTAAGAAAATGTAGGGCATTTTTTAAGTGAGATCTCAAATCCTCTTCTATTTCATTAGAACATTCTGACATGCACACTGGAAAAGTCACTTTCAATACCAGCAGTAGACATCCAGTTAACTCTCTGGTGAGCAGTAGCTTTACTACAGTGATCTAATGAACAACTAGAGTGCTAACATTCTGAATTTATGGCAAATGTGTGACACGTCTGTCTGCCTTCTTGATGGAATAAAGGAAAAAACTGAAAGCATTTCCTCATGAAGAGACTGCAGTAAATGAGGAAATTAGGAAAATTCATAACAAATAAGTCTCCCAAGATGGCCACCAGAGAAAAAAGAGCCCAAATGTAGCACAATTATCACCCAGATGTAGCACACATACAGATCAATGACAGAAGTGTGCAAAACACTTTTTATTTTTATTTTTTCTAAAGTTTTATATAGTGCAGACTGGTCAGGTATTGGAGCGTTACATCTTACTTGGACCACTTATTGCGTATTTTGCATGCAGTACATGAGATTGATCTTGCGAAACATTGAACTTTACAATTCTGTTAATCTGAAGTTGCTCTGAACTGGGCTTTGTAACACCCATTTTTACCTACTTGTTTTAATTCATTCTCACTGTATTGTATTAGGAAAGAGGATTTACTGTTTTTATGTACACTTTTATGATCTATGTTTCTAAATCAGATCGAAATGAATTCTATGGCAGGATGGAGGTGAGGATTATGCTTATCTTTCCTCACTTTATTTGCATAGCAGTGTAAAACAACAATCATTAAACAAAAGACTACACAACCTATGAACCATTAGAGGGTAGTCTCCAAGGCAACTATAGTCCAATCATATCACAGTCCATCGTACATAATATTGTGACGTCCCTTCCGCTTCCTCTTTCTTTACTGCTCGTCAGTTAAGTACATTCCTTACATTCTTGGCTTAATCTGACGTTGTTGCTGTTTATATAGCGGTTTCTTGTGCACAATATTAGCATTATTGCCTTGTTATTTTCATATTCCCTGCACAGTAGGCTCTTGCCAGAGTGTGTTCTCCCCCTCGCAGTTTCTCCCACTGTGCGCTCTGCACGCGGTGAGATCTTGTCAGGCGCGTCTGGTTCGAGCGAGGCAGCTCCGTCGAGCGCTCCCGCTGGTCTTTACACGCGTTTGGGAATCCGGTCACTCCTTTAGTGTCCACTTGATTCCCGACCAACCGTCGCCTAATTTTGACACCGCTACGCGGTGATTTTCCCACGCGCCTACGATAATGATCTGGTGGTGGTAATTGGTATTGCGCCTCAGTCTATTCTTATAACAGCTTCAGGGAAAGCCCAGCTGTTGGAGCACCAGTGAAGGGTCTGCTTTAAGGATTTTAAGGGCATTTGTTCTGTGCTCACACCCTCTGCTCTCATGTCTTCTCTTGAAGACCATTTTTACTCCTCCTACCAGGATGTGGAGGAGGAATTGCCCCCCAACTTCTCCCTCCAGCAAGGGACCAAGCCCTCTCTCTGGCTATTTCTAGGGCGCTGGCTCCTCTTAGGGATCAGGTTGATAAGCTGGTGAAAAGTATCCCTGGGGTGTTCAGCGACCCAGATCTGGTGGTGGCGGGTCCCATTCGCTCCCAGATGGGGAATAAAAGGACCGTTAAGCATAACACGGGGCACTTGGAAGGATTTGATAAACTTACGGAGACCTTCCTTAAGAGTGTGCTAACGCTAAAACATGCAACCTGCCGGGAGGAGGAGGTCACCACTATTGTAGACCCTGATGGCGGGTTTGCCGTGGAGGGAGAGGGTGTATTGGAAGACAATTTCTCCTCTGATGAGGATAAGTACTCGGGACGTCCCTGGCGCCCAGAGTCCCACTCCTCTCAGTCCCCGGTTAGGGACGGGGTCCACTCTGACATGTTCGAGCCCACCCAAATTTACCATCCTAGGTCGGTGGAGTGGACCCCTGATGCCAAAGTGGCAGAGTATGTGGTGAGGAAAATCTATCAACCCCTTGAAAGGGAGGTTAGGAATAGGATAAGGGAAGAATGCCCCAGGCCCTCACTGAAGGGGAAGGTGGCACATACGCCTGAAATTGATGGGAAATGATGTACCATTTTCTCCAAGCATATGAGGGATCCCAAGAAAGGAATTGATAGGTCTTGGAGGTGGTAGGGCCCTTGACCCAAATTATTCAATTGGCGGAGCGTTCAAAAGAGTCAGGATCCCCTTTGTCCACGGATATTGTGGCTGGTTGGGCGCACTACCCTTAACCCTAATACACTACCCCCTCCACTACCCAAACACCACTGCACTACCCTAAACCCTAAAACACTACCCCCAACACGACACCCTACACTACCCAAACAACACTGCACTACCCTAAACCCTAAAACATTACCACCAGCACGACTCCCTATACTACCCAAACACCACTGCACTACCTTAAACCCTAAATCTACCCCAGCACAACCCCTACACTACACAAACAGCACTGCACTACCCTAAAACACTACCCCCAGCATGGTCCCTTCACTACACAAACACCACTGCACTGCCTTAAACCCTAAAACACTACCCCCAGCACAACCCCCTACACTACACAAACACCACTGCACTACCCTATAACCTAAATCTACCCCAGCATGACCCCCTACACTACACAAACACCACTGCACTACCCTAAACCCTAAACACTACCCCAGCACTACCCCTACACTACCCAAACACCACTTCACTAACTTACTTACTTTGATAACTTTATTTCGGTCAATGACCATAAAAGTGCAATAAAATATGTACAGGCACAGAAATAAAATCATAAATACATTGAAATTTAAAAAGTTATTAAACTTTAGTTATCAAAGACGAGAACAGATGAAAAGCAATAGACCGTTATTTCTTATTAATAAAAACAGTTCTTCTCCGCCACATGCCAAGTAAAAATTGGGAAACAGCAAAAACAATGGGAGGGGCGGTGTCGTAGGTTAAAACTCTGCAAGCTAGTACACAATGTCTGAAACCCAGGTTTTTGCATAATGGAATAATCCAGCATTTCCGAATTTCGCTATATGCCGGACAGAAAAAGAAAATATGTACAATGTCTTCCCTACAGTATTTACAAACAGGGCAGTTGGCCTCCATCAATTTTGCCCATCTGGATGTCAATGCCCCAATCGGTATAGAGCTGTGCCTCAGTTGGATGTATAGTTTTCTTGCAAGTGGAGGCTCCACTAGGTTCAGAAACACCTCCGTCCTGGATTCGGCTTTCATCAGTAGGAACTCAGTAGACAGCCTGCCCAGGGAAGTCGAACAATGTAGCATTTTGAGGTTATGCGATCTTACAGCCGCCACTAGTACAGTCCTTTGCATCCTCGTGCAGCTGTCCTCTGGTGTGTCCCATAGTTGGGGTAGACCAATTTGGTAGAGGAGAGCCTTTACATGTGCCAGCCAGGGTATGTTCTTATTCCTTAGCTGCCCCCAAATTGTAATGAACTCTGTTCTAAAGGATACAAGCTCCGGCACAGACCAGAGCCTTCTTCTGTAGAGCAGAGGTCGTGCAGCTACCAATTTGTTAATGAGTTCCAAGCCCAGATCCAAGCGTAGTGGTACAAGGGGCGTGCTTTGGGGAAGGGCAACCAGATGTCGCATGAAGGCCTGTTCAACCTTCAGTAAGTTGCATAGGTTTGTGTGTCCCCAAAGTTCTGCAGCATACAAAGCTACAGACCTGACCTGTGTTTTATATATCTCAAGTGCAGGGGTAACTGGTTTGAAAGTTGAGGCTCTGTGAAGTCTGCCTATGCCTCCCATAATCTGTGCAAGTCTCAGGGAAGATTTAGAAACCTGGTGGTCCCATGCAAAGTGCTCAGTCAACGTGACCCCCAGGTGTATAAAAGTCTTGACTCGCTCTAGTGGAGTTCCATTCAGTGTGGGATTTCGGCGGGTTTTCCTCGGGGGATTGAAAATCATGAACTGGGTTTTCTCCACGTTGACCTCCAATCCCCGCGAGGCACAGAAGGAGACAAACCCGTCCTGGACCCGCTGGATGCCCGATGATGCCCGCGACAACAACAAAGAGTTGTCTGCGAACATCAGAGCGGGCACCCTACCAGTGGCCAGGCGTGGAGCATCGTTGTCCCTAACACAATTAAGTTTATCTATCAGGCCATTAACATACAAGCTGAAAAGAGTGGGGGCCAGTACGCAGCCCTGGCGTACGCCCCGGGTGACAGGGAAGCAAGCTGATAATTCCCCGTTCTTCCCACACCTCACCTGTGCGTAATTCCCAGTGTGAAGTCTGATTAGGGCATCTAATAAGTAGGGAGGGAGACGCGATCTCCTCCAACACCGTCCAGAGCCTCTCCCTAGGAACCAGATCGAATGCGGCCCGCAGGTCCACAAAAACAAGGTAGAGGCTGCCACCCTCTATTCTTGCAGTTTTCCAGTATAGGACCTGGAGCCGAAAGATCTGGCCCAAGGTCGAGACCCCTGATCTAAATCCGGCTTGGAGGGTGGTCAAAGTTTTATTCTCCTCCATTCAGCCCAATAATTTATTGAGTAGGATTCGGCCCATCAGCTTCTGGGTGGTGTCAAGTAAACTGATTGGTCTGTAGTTGGATGGGACGAGCGGGCAGCCCTTTTTAAAAATCGGAACAATCTCAGCTCCCAGCCAGGTCTCAGGTAATGCAGAACCCTGTAAAACGCATTAAACAAGACCATCAGGTATGGAGCCCAGATTTTTGGCTGGGAACGAAAAAGATCTCCCGGGAGCTTGTCAAGACCCGGGGCTTTATTCGGAAGCAGTCTCTCAATTGCCAATCCAACTTCCCTGAGGGAGATGGGGTCTAAACTATTAGTGGCGGTCCTATTATGGGCATCCTGTTGCTCTGTCAGGTATCCAGGGCCCAAGGCCTCCGGCAGTCTATACTCGTACAGGGGGTCTGGGGCCTTGGAAATCTCGGGAGCTCGCATGATGTCCTGATTATGACAGGAGGGAGCCCCAGGACCCAGGACCCCCGGCAGTCGATACTCTTGCGGGAGGTCCTGGGTCGTGCAGGTCCGGGGGACCAGAACCCCAGGCCCCAGGACCCCCGGCAGTCGACTCTCATGCCGGAGATCCTGGGCCATACAGGTTCGAGGGACCAAAGCCACTTTGGACAACTTGTCCCGACCTTGACACACAGTTCCCTCCATCTCGGGACTTGTGTAATGTGACTTAAAGTGTACCTCCCACACTTTGGGAGCGATATTCGAGACCCCAGCGTCTCTCTCGCCTCCCGCCGAGGAGGTAGCGATGGCCCAAAAAGTCTTAGAATCTTTTAAGAGGAGTGCCTGTCTCAACTCATCCCATCTGGATTCCTCCCACTCACTCTTAGCCCTGATGAGTACCTTCTTATACAGTAGTCTTGATGCTCGAATTTTTAGGATGTCCCTAGATTTAATTGCTGTAAGAAGATCTTTCTTTGATTTTTTACAGGCGTGGTCATGCCAGGGATGTGTTTTGGTCCTACGCAACTTAGTCCCACTAACCGGATAAAATACATCCCCTAGACTCTCAACTAACTTTCTGTGATTCTCTTTAGTCTGCCCATGAGAGGTGGTATTACCCATATCACTTAATAGTGGGATAGCAATCAGGTAGATTTCTGCAAGACGGGTAGGGGAGTCCAGACAGGAAGGCCATTTAACCCTTCTCCTGTTATTTGATATAATATAGGGTGGTACTATCAAGTTAGAGCTAGAATCAGGGTTAGTTAATCCAAATGCACCAGGCTTAAGCGTCAGGACCAACGCATTGTGGTCGCTGTCGTGCCTTGGAACAACACTAAAGTCTTTGAACCTGTCCCAATGTTTGGCTTCCAGCATGAGATAATCAATGGTGGAAGTACGATTTGTCCTATTATATGTGGGTAGGCCGGAACTTTCGTTGTTGGCCCTTCCGTTGCATGCCCGCAGAGACATTGCAAGGGTCAAGGATTTGATTTGTAGTACTAGCGAGGTCCAGGCCTTTACCGGGGCAATCCTTGGGGCAGGAATATGCCAAAGCGAGTCGACCTCATCCTCCTCACACAACTCGGATTATTATTATTATTATTAAAAAAATGTATAAAGCGCGTAGTCACCCGTGAGTATCCCAGCGCTAAGATCAGTACAGCTGCGGATCAGTGTGGGCAGGAGGGGCGGGGTCAGAGTTTAAGGAAAGAGATGGGTTTTCAGCCGCTTTCTGAATTGTAGATAGCTAGGTTCTGTTCTAAGGTCGCGGGGTAGGGCGTTCCAAAGGCGTGCAGTGTGGACCGAGAAGCGCCTTCCACCTGTGCGAGCCTTCTTAACTCTGGGAGTGAAGATGAGATATTCCTGATCGGATCGTAGGGATCTTGGGTCTTTATAAGGTTTAATGAATTTTCTTAAAATTGGGGGGCCTTTGTTTTGAAGCAGTCTGTGTGCCAGGCAGAGGGTCTTGAACTTCACACGTTCTCTTACCGGGAGCCAATGGAGAAGCTTCAAGGCTGGTTTGGCCGAGGCTCTGGCAGGAGTGTTGGTGAGGATCCGGGCGGCTGCGTTTTGGATCCTTTGTAGTTTGTTCAAGGTTGCCTCAGGAGCGCCTAGGTAGATGGAGTTACTGTAGTCGAGCCTAGATAGTATCAGGCCTTGGATCAACAGTTTTTGCGAGTTGGGAGGGAGTCGACTTGAGGAGCCCAAAGCACGTCCCGGCTACTTTTTTTGCTTGTGTTGAGAATGATAGATCTTTTTCAAGCCACACACCCAGGCTTTTGACCTCTGGTTTCGGATCAGGGGGCGGGCCCAGACAAGGTGGCCAGATGTTCTGTGAAAGAGAGAGCCCCTTCTGACCAAGGAGGAGAATGTCAGTCTTTGAACCGTTAAGTTTCAAAGATGAACTGTTCATCCATCCTTGTATCTGTGTCAGACAGTTGTAAAGGTCCGCAGGTTGTTGGCTTGGGTGAGAAAGGGACACCACTAATTGTGTATCGTTAGCATAGCTGACGATACTCACTCCGAACAGGATGACAACCTCCTCCAATGGGGACATGTAGATATTGAATAATGTGGGGCTCAGGGAAGAGCCCTGAGGCACGCCACATTGGAGGGGTGTTTCGGAGGAACGGGTGTTATTCTCCCAGATCTGAAAGGAGCGTTGATCCAGAAAGGACGATAGCCAGGACAGTGCGGTCCCTTCAACACCAGCACTCCTGAGTCGGTGGATAAGGAGTTGGTGGTTGACGGTGTCGAAGGCCGCACTGAGGTTGAGGAGGATCACTGCCACTGATCCTCCCGCGTCTAGAAGTGCTCTGGCCTCCTCCACTGCCGCAAGGAGGGCGATGTTGGTGCACTGCCCTGGGCGGAATCCCGTCTGCGAGCTTTTAAGCCGGTTATTGATCTCTAAGAATTGTGAAAGTTTTCTATTCACAATCTTTTCGGCAATCTTGCTAGTTCCCGGGAGAAGAGAGATTGGCCTGTAATTGGCCATGTCGGCAGGGTCCAGGGAAGGTTTTTTTAGTAATGCCTTGACGACTGCCGCCTTCCAGCTGGAGGGGACGACTCCCTGTTGAAATGAGGCATTGATGAGATGGGTGAGGGGGGGGAACAATTGTGGGTGCTACTCTCTTGAGGATGCGTAGCGGGGCAGGGTCCCTGGGAGATCCGCTTTTGATGGTATTAAGCGTGCTTTCGACATCTTCGGCAGTCACTTGTCCCCAAGAGGTGAGACAGGGGGGGGTAGGAATATTGTTGATCACTTTTTCCTCGCTCGAGTTTGTAGTTGGGATAGAGTCGAGGATTTTCTGGATTTTCTCCTGGAAGAAATTAGCTAATTTATAGCATTTTTCCTGATCTGCCTTGGGGTCAGGTGGGTTTTTAGGCCCGGGGTCTGGGACTTTAAGGAGTTCTTTTAAAATCGTAAAAGATTCCATACTGGAGCAGGCGGAGTTTTCTATTCTTTCTTGGAAGAATAGACTTTTGGTCTTGCGGAGGGCAGTTTTGTAACTTTGTAATGCAGTATGGTAGGCGTCCTTCTTTACATTAGACTTATCCTTCCTCCAGGAACGTTCTGATCTCTTGCATTCCTGTCGCAGAGATTTAAGCGCCGAGTGTACCAGGGAGCGGGGTTCACTCGTTTGGTGTGTTTGAGAGTGGTAGTATTGGGGAGGAGTTTATCCAATGAGGATGTGAGCCAGGAATTAAACTGTTCATCGGCAGTGACCGGATCAGTGGAGAGGGCGGGTGTAGAATCTGAAAGAATACTGGCCCATTCATCCGGTATAAGCTTGTGCCAACGTCGGTCTGTGACTCGGATTTTGGAGGGTTGGGGGGTGCTATAGGTAGATGCCAGAAGATCGGAATTAGGAAGTGGTCTGTCCAAGGAAGGGGGAGGGGGGGCCCGTGGTGATATCCGCGATGTTGGTAAGGACGGGATCCAAGAGGTGTCCCTTGTCATGGGTGGGTCCGTTATTGACCAAACGGATGTTAAATGACATAAAGTCCTGAAGGAGATCAGATGCTGTAGAATCTGTGGGGTCTGTAAGGTGAAGATTGAGGTCGCCCATGAGGAGAAAGTTCGGGGTGGAGGAAGCTGATTGTGACACCGTATCAGTAAGGGCGTTGAGGAATTTCCCTGGATTACCCGGAGGGTGGTAAATCAGCAGACCTGAGAGGGAGTGTGCCGGGGAAATTTGGAGGGCGAAGTGGCAGCTTTCGCAATCTTCAATGTTGGCACTGCTGGTTCTGCAGACAAGGTGTTCTCTATGGATTATTGCCAGCCCCCCTCCTCTCCCTTTAGGTCTATGCAGGGTTTGAATAAGATAGCCTGAGGGTAGGGCATTGACAATGTCAGAGTCCGTGCTAGCAGAGAGCCAGGTTTCTGTGAGAAACAGTACGTCCAGGCTTAGGTCCTGTATCAGCAGGTTGGTTTCATGCGCATGCTTGGGGAGGGAACGGCAGTTAGGGAGGCCAATCTGTAGTCCGGGCTTTCCTGAGATCTGTTCGACTGGGTTACAGCGTGCGCAGTTGATAAAGGGTTTACCTTCAGCGTGGATATATTGACACTCTGGATTTTTTTCCGGGTGAAGAGCCCGAAGCATGTCGCTTGTGTACACCAAACGGTCATAAGGCAAATCCGGCAGAGTTCCTGGGCCTGGTTCCGGCTGGGCCCGGACGGGCCCAGACGGGCTTGCCTTAGGCGCGCCTTCTGCGCACTTCCGGCGCGCCCGCTGCGCCCGTCCGCTGCGCGTACGTGAAGTGTACATGTTTTTATGGGCGGAGTGGGCGTGGCCTCGAGCGAGTGGGCGTGGCCACAGGACCGGCTCACTCGCTGATGGCGGCGATAGTTTGGGCGTTTCCCGCTACAGCATTTAGCTCTGCTGCTAGGCGGTGAGCGAGGGAAATTAAGCCCCCAGTCTTGGTGCAGTCAGGGTAGAAAGGTAGGTTTTTACAGTTTACAAATTTTCACACACAAGGTTAAAATTCAGCGCAGTTTGTTAAAAACAATGCTCCCGGCTGTGCCTCAGGAGTACGATCTGAGCGGAGCTTGCAATCAGCTCGGTTTTTAAGGGCAGAGTGGGCGTGGCCTCGAGCGAGTGGGCGTGGCCACAGGACCGGCTCACTTGCTGATGGTGGCGATAGTTTGGGCGTTTCCTGCTTCAGCGTTTAGCTCTGCTGCTAGGCGGTGAGCGAGGGAAATTAAGCCCCCAGTCTTGGTGCAATCGGGGTAGAAAGGTAGGTTTTTACAGTTTACAAATTTTCACACACAAGGTTAAAATTCAGCGCAGTTTGTTAAAAACAATGCTCCCGGCTGTGCCTCAGGAGTACGATCTGAGCGGAGCTTGCAATCAGCTCGGTTTTTAAGGGCGGAGTGGGCGTGGCCTCGAGCAAGTGGGCGTGGCCACAGGACCGGCTCACTCGCTGATGGCGGCGATAGTTTGGGCGTTTCCCGCTGCAGCGTTTAGCTCTGCTGCTAGGCGGTGAGCGAGGGAAATTAAGCCCCCAGTCTTGGTGCAGTCGGGGTAGAAAGGTAGGTTTTTACAGTTTACAAATTTCACACACAAGGTTAAAATTCAGTGCAGTTTGTTAAAAACAATGCTCCCGGCTGTGCCTCAGGAGTACGATCTGAGCGGAGCTTGCAATCAGCTCGGTTTTTAAGGGCGGAGTGGGCATGGCCTCGAGCGAGTGGGCGTGGCCACAGGACCGGCTCACTCGCTGATGGTGGCGATAGTTTGGGCGTTTCCCACTCCAGCGTTTAGCTCTGCTGCTAGGCGGTGAGCGAGGGAAATTAAGCCCCGAGTCTTGGGCTCGAACTGACAATTGAAATCCCCGCCGAGAATTATCGAAGTTATGGGGTGAAGTGCCTGAAGGAAAAGGTTGAGTGCTTTAATAGTGCTCGATTCCTTTCCATTCACGGTGGGTCTAGAGTAGATATTTATGATAGCAACTCTAGATTTATTAACGGGCTTTAGTAAGACACATTGGATATCTGGGGATTTTGTATCCACATGGGTAGCCTGCACACCTAAGTGTAAGCCTACCCATATGGAAAGACCATCTGAGGGGCTGCCCTTCGCCCCGGAGACTGCAGGGATATCGTAGGTTGCGAAGCCGGGACTGGCACTCTCCTCTAGGGACCAAGTTTCTTGCATCAAACAAATATCGTGTGTCGCTATAAAAGAGGACCACTCCGGTACAAGTAGCTTACTCTTTAGCCCGGCTACATTCCATGAGAGGATTTTTATACTTCCTTCCACGACCTTTACTATATCTTGCACATCCCATTGTTCTTTAGGGAGTCCCTGGTCCAAACTCTGCTCTGCCCTAGTCCCCTCCCTCGTAGTTACATTAGGACAGGAATCCTCTCCGTTGACCGAGGGTGGTGTCTTTTCCTTTGTTCCTTTGTTGGCCCTTGACCCAAATTATTCAATTGGCGGAGCGTTCAAAAGAGTCAGGATCCCCTTTGTCCACGGATATTGTGGCTGGTTGGGCGCACTACCCTTAACCCTAATACACTACCCCCTCCACTACCCAAACACCACTGCACTACCCTAAACCCTAAAACACTACCCCCAGCACGACACACTACACTACCCAAACAATACTGCACTACCCTAAACCCTAAAACACTACCACCAGCACGACTCCCTATACTACCCAAACACCACTGCACTACCCTAAACCCTAAATCTACCCCAGCACAACCCCTACACTACACAAACAGCACTGCACTACCCTAAACCCTAAAACACTACCCCCAGCATGGTCCCTTCACTACACAAACACCACTGCACTGCCTTAAACCCTAAAACACTACCCCCAGCACAACCCCCTACACTACACAAACACCACTGCACTACCCTACAACCTAAATCTACCCACAGCATGACCCCCTACACTACACAAACACCACTGCACTACACTAAACCCTAAGCACTACCCCAGCACTACCCCTACACTACCCAAACACCACTGCACTAACATAAACCCTAAAGCACTATTCCCAGCACAACCCCCTACACTACCCAAACACCCCTGCACTACCCTAAACCCTAAATCTACCCCCACCACGACCCCTTACACTTCCCAACCACCACTGCACTACCCTAAACCATAAAACACTACCCCCAGCAAGACCCCCTACACTACACAAACACCACTGCACTACCCTGAAACCTAAAACACTACTACCAGCATGACCCCCTACACTACTCAAACACCATTGCACTACCCTAAACCCTAAAACACTACCCCAGCACAACCCCCTACACTACCTATACACCACTGCACTGCCCTAAACCCTAAAACACTACCTCCAGCACGACCCCCTGTACTACTGCACTACCCTAAACCCTAAAGCACTACCCCCAGCATGAACCCCTACACTACCCAAACACCACTGCACTACCCTAAACCCTAAAACACTACCCCCTGCATGACCCCCTAAACTACCCAAACACCACTGCTCTACCCTAAACCCTAGAAAAGAAACCCCCACTCCATGCCCAATCCCCTTACCTCTCACTCCTCGTGGTTCCTCTCACCTCGTGGTTCCTGTTTCACGTCTTCTCTGAGGGATGGTGCACGCCGTTGTGATGAAACAGAACAGCCTCTGTTTCCTTACAACGACGTGGATCGTCTACATGTTTTTTAGAACGCATGGCCATTTACCATACATAACTTTCCAACAACATTTGTATATATATTTGTAATATGGTTTTGTACAAGTGAAATGTCCAACTAACTATAATGCCCCTGAAACAAATGTTTTTTTCAGTGAATATATATATATATATATATACATACATATATATATATATATATATATATATATATATATATATATATATATATATATATATATATATATATATATATATATATATATGTATGTGTATATTACCTACTGGCGGTCGCCAGTAGGTATATATAGTTAGGATTTTTTCTCTATGGGATTTTTGAAAATTCTATGTCTAATAACTTTGGCGTTTGTGGACGGAATTGGCTGAAATTTTCAGGAAAATGGAACATTTTGTTTCTGAGCAGCCCCTGACAATTTGGGGGGGTTTCATCAAGGGGGGGGCCGAGAAAAAAGGGGGGTCCCAAAACGCGTTTTTCCCATAGTAATTTCCATAGGGCGGTTGGCCTCACTTTTAGCTCGAACGGCTGAATGGATTTGCACGAAACCTGGCAAAATTGTAGGGACTGTTAGCCCGATGTGCCTTTGCTAGGTCTCAATATATGTGCTCCAGTGGATTTTGAGTAATTTAGGTTCAAAAAAAGATATATATCTGGGCGGAGCCTAACCACACATCTGATCTGATTGGCTGTCAGCACTTCATCCAAGAAGTGTTGGCAGCCATCTTGGGACCAATATACATGATAGCACCTCATTAAAAAGCATTGTAGTTAATAGAGGGTTTTAGGACATTAGTTACATTATAAATCATTTGTTGATGGTACCATACTCGTTTTAGGAATTGTGGTGGGTTCTAAGGTGATTTTACCATGTGAAAAAACCTTCTGCTGTGATATCATGAATATTGTTTGAAAGAAAACTAATATCTCATGATTTTCCCACAGTGGTTTGGAAGGGGATCTATAAGCTAAACTGAAAGTATATTTTCTGTAAATTCACATTATCTTTCTCAGTCATGTGAAAATGAAGTCTGACATTTTCAGTAAAACATGTACATCCAACAAGGACAGAGACTGTCAGTTGATTCCTTTGTGTTCTACTGCAGCCTCCTAGAGTGTTCTAAAGAACAACTAGAGCGCTAACAGTCCTACTTATTACAAAGGTATGACACACCTGAAGCCATCTTGATTGGAATAAAGTGGTAACTCTTAAAACATTTAATTTAAAAAGAAACAACATGAGGGGGTATATTTTGCCATAGAAAGTATGATTAATGCTGCAGAATGAAAAATTAGGGCGCATTTTGAGTGACTTCTCAAATCCTTTTCTATTTCATTAAAACATTCTGACATGCAGTCTCCCAAAATGGCCACCAGAGACAAAAGAGCCCAAATGTAGCCCAAATATCACCCAGATGTAGCCCAAGTATAGCCCAATGACAGAATGTCCCAGAGTGTTCTAAAGAACAACTAGAGCGCTAACAGTCCTACTTATTACAAAGGTATGGCACACCTGAAGCCATCTTGATTGGAATAAAGTGGTAACTCTTAAAACATTTAATTTAAAAAGAAACAACATGAGGGGGTATATTTTGCCATAGAAAGTATGATTAGTGCTGCAGAATGAAAAATTAGGGCACATTTTGAGTGACTTCTCAAATCCTTTTCTATTTCATTAAAACATTCTGACATGCAGTCTCCCAAAATGGCCACCAGAGACAAAAGAGCCCAAATGTAGCCCAAATATCACCCAGATGTAGCCCAAGTATAGCCCAATGACAGAATGTCCCAGAGTGTTCTAAAGAACAACTAGAGCGCTAACAGTCCTACTTATTACAGAGGTATAGCACACCTGGAGCCATCGTGATGGGAATAAAGTGGTAACTCTTAAAACATTTAATTTAAAAAGGAACAAAATGAGGGGGTATATTATGCAATAGAAGGTATTATTAGTGCTGCAGAAAGAAAAATTAGGGCACATTTTGAGTGACTTTTCAAATCCTCTTCTATTTCATTAAAAAATTCTGACATGCAGTCTCCCAAAATGGCCACCAGAGACAAAAGAGCCCAAATGTAGCCCAAATATCACCCAGATGTAGCCCAAGTATAGCCCAATGACAGAATGTCCCAGAGTGTTCTAAAGAACAACTAGAGCGCTAACAGTCCTACTTATTACAAAGGTATGGCACACCTGAAGCCATCTTGATTGGAATAAAGTGGTAACTCTTAAAACATTTAATTTAAAAAGGAACAAAATGAGAGGGTATATTTTGCCATATGAATTATGATTAGTGCTGCAGAATCAAAAATTAGGGCACATTTTGAGTGACTTCTCAAACCCTCTTCAATTTCATTAAAAAATTCTGACATACAGTCTCCCAAGATGGCCACCAGAGACAAAAGAGCCTAAATGTAGCCCAAATATCACCCAGATGTACCCCAAGTATAGCCCAATGACAGAATGTCCCAGAGTGTTCTAAAGAACAACTAGAGCGCTAACAGTCTTACTTATGACAAAAGTATGGCACACCAGAAGCCATCTTGATTGGAATGAAGTGGTAAGTCTGAAAACACTCAATTTAAAAAGGAACAACATGAGGGGGTTAATTTTGCCATAGAAAGTATGATTAGTGCTTCAGAAAGAAAAATTAGGGATCATTTTGAGTGACTTCTCAAATCCTCTTCTATTTCATTAAAAAAAATTCTGACATGCAGACTGAAACATGCACTTTGAATACCAGCAGCAGACGTCCCTGGTGAGCAGTAGCTTTACTACAGTGATCTAATGTGCAACTAGAGTGCTAACATTCAGAATTTATGGCAAATGTGTGACACATCTGAATGCCTTCTTGATGGAACCAAAGTAAACAAGCATTGAAAATGCAATAGATCTTGCCCTCGTTTAAGTTAAAGCCATTCTGTTTGTAATGAGGTCGCTTTTTAGCTTTGCTTTTATTAGTGTTTTTTCAACTTTCATGTAAATAACATGCATCTGTATGCATATAAGTATATGTATGCATGCATTTATGTTTGTATTTATATAGATATACAGATGATATATGTTTATATATGTATGTATATATATATATATTCACTGAAAAAACCATAGGCTATAGACCATATATAGTTAGGAATTAGCATTTACAAAACCTTGAAAATTCACTGAAAGAACCATAGGTTATAGACCAAAAGTCAAAAAGTTTTAGTCAAAGTCAAAAAGTTTTATTTGTGCTGGTACTCGACAGAGGACCACAAAATATTTTCTACATGTTACATATTTAAAAGAGATTCCATTTTATCAATACAAAGATAAAAAGGATTTCAAAAATGTATACAGATTATAACAAACAAATTCATTCGGAGGTTGTTTGCACAGACTTATAAGTTCTCTCACCATTATGATTCTACAGGAACGATATATAGGTTCTAGGAATCTAGTACGGGCTAAGATTACATTCTGGTTCGGACATACAAATAGAACATGCTCCAAAGTCTGATCACCCCCTGCGCACAGTGTACATAAAGGAGATCCTCCCGGAAGCCATCTTGAGGTAAATGATAGTACGGGAAGGATGCCCAATCGAAGCATAGCAATTGTTCTCCTTGCGCCATGTGTCAAGGTAAGCCCAATGTAGGACCGGCTTTGTTTATATTCTAGTAGGTCGACAAAGGGTTTATAAGTAGGTAATTTATTGCAGTGTCGAGAGTCCACTTCGTAGCTTAGTTTTGGGGTGAAGCATTTTAGAAACAGTTTTAGTTGTGCTGGTGACCAAGTAAGCAACAATTCAGTGCTAATATTTGCTATGCAAAATGCTTCAGTCATGTTCTCTAAGAAGACTTGCTTTTTAGCGTCAGACCCAAAAGTTTCTTTTTTCAGCAATGACCTTAATGTGTTCTCTTTTGCGTGCAATAAATTGTAGGCCCACCTAATTACATTTGCAATTGCTACGGTATAGGAGCTTGTGACTGATAGTTCCAATCTCAGTGCTTGAACAGGTACTGCATCTGACACTTTCATAATTTTTCTTAAAATCTTTGCGATCCATAAAGGCCCATTGTTTTATGGGTATGTACTCCGTCGCATAGGATAGTACAGGTGGTATTTTTACTCTGTAGATGTTTATCAGTGAGGAAAAATGTCTGTTCCCTGTTGCGCTATAGAGTCTCTGGAGGGCCGCGGCATGTATATCTGATTTCCTTAGTAAATTTTTCAACTGCGTTGTGTTGGTTAAATTTTTAGAAAGGATCCTGCCGAGGTAGGGATAGTCCTTAACTTCTTCTATCTTTTCTCCTCCTAAACTCCAGGTATATTTGGCGCTTTGTTTCCTCCCCGAGAAGGCTATCACTTTTGTTTTCTTGATGTTTGGGACTAAATAGTTTTCTTTGGAGTAGTTGTGCAGAATATCCAGTGACATTTGTAATCCAAAAGGAGTGAGGTCCAACAACACTATGTCGTCAGCATATAGCAGAACATTTATTTTTTGATTAGCAATTTTTGGAGGTAGGTTGGAGCCCAATTGCAGGTAGTGACACAAGTCACTTAAGTAGAGGGAGAATAGGATCGGGGCTAAAAGGCACCCTTGCTTTAATCCATTTTCGGTTTTAATTCTTTTCGTATAGCCTTTTTCTCCCCCCATTTGAACTTGACACCAAGTGTTGGTATGTAAGCTTACTATAGATTGTAGCAGTTGTTCGTGTATACCAAGCTTCCTCAATTTTTTCCATAGTGTTGGTCGGTCTACCCGATCGAACGCTGTAGAGTAATCTATAAATGCAGCGTAGACGACCTGGCTTTTTTGGGTTACATATTTGTCGAGAATGACCTGGATAACTACGATATTGTCTGTTACCGAATGTTTAGGTCTGAAACCTGCTTGAAACATCGGAATCTGGCCTGTCGTGAAAGCCCATTCTTTCAGACGATGTAAAATTTCTGCTGCGAATACTTTGCCCACGGCGTCAATAAGTGCTATTTGGCGGTAATTGCTTGCTTGGGTTTTGCTTCCCTTTTTGTGAATGGGGATGATAATGCTTCCCTGCCATGATTTTGGTACTTGGCCAGTATCTAAAATATAATTGAAAAGGGGATAAAGCAGCTGACTCCATTCCTTCGGGGCAATTTGTAATGCTTTGATCGGAATCTGATCAGGGCCAGAAGCACCCGTTGTTCTTGCATTACGTATGTTTAGTTCAACCGATATTGCTGTTGTTTTATTTATTGGACATTTATCTTTTCCTTTGATATTAACCTCACTACTTTCAGATGGAACTATTGAGTTTGATTTGTAAAGATCTGTCAGAAAAGTTTCCCAGGCGTTCGGAGGGACCGGTATTGATTGTAATTTTTTTATTGATCCAGTGAGTTTTGCTATTAGATACCAATATTTGCGCTGGTTGTTCTTATTCGCTGCTATCTGGATGTCGACCCAATTACGATCTTGTAAAGCTTTTTTATTTCTTTGATTCTCACGTCTCAGTTGATTTTTCGTTTTGTTTATTTCCTTTTTTATATATGGTGTAGGATTCATATATTGGGCGCGTATGTATTTATTTAACTTTTTCTTTACTTCAGAGTTCTTGAAAGTGCGCATATTTTTGTCTTTCTTCTTACTGTTACCTGCTGCATCCTTTGCTGTCATATTTAAGATGAGAGTTCTGAAATCTTTTATGATAAATTCAAAGTTTTCAACAGGATTTTCAGAGAATATTTTCGTTAAAAATTGAGAATGATCAATCAGTGAAGTGATTTTGTCAATGGTCGAAGAATTCCAGAAAATACGTCTCTTTTCGCTGTTTATCACTATATTGCTTTTATGGTAGATGATGTGACAGGCTGCAGAAGATTTAGGTAACCAATCTGTTGTCAAATGCATTAGTGCGTGATCACTTTCTTGGCAAAACTGGTTAAGCAGATATGTAACTGTATCTAGCAGATCCGTACTACTAATTATGTAGTCTATAATAGATGAAGTCCCATTGCCCCGCCTGGTGTAGTTTGCTGGAATGTCCCCTTCCATGTTACCATTCACTATTACTCCATTAAGGATAGTCAATGTTGATAATAGCAATTTCCCTCTTTTATCAGTTAGTATGCCCTCAGGGAATTGCGGGGTTATGATATCCATTCCTTCTTCTAAGTGTTGTTTTGCCCACTTATTGATTTCTGAATTAGAGATTTTACTATTGAAGTCGCCGGCAATTAAAAAGGATGAATGAGGATGGTTTTCTGTTATAGTCTCGATCTTTTCCATGATTTCTAAGAATGTTGTATCATGCTTTTTACCTGGAGGAGCATATACGTTAAAGAGGAGAATTGTTTTAGGGTGGGCCGTGCTGTATGTTTTAGCGGAGATTTTGATGCACTGTAGGTTTTCTAGGTTAGTATCTAGTAGTTCCTGTGCCCACAGATATTCTTCACTCAGTAGGATGGCCAAACCGCCTTTAGCATGACCTCGTTGAGTAATTGTTGCTGGAATTTCGTATACATAATAGTTTTTGAAAGTGATAGGTTCAGTTGCCCACGTTTCTTGTAGGATCAAAATATCCGGCAGATTTCTCGTGGCCGTGGACAGTTTGTTCTTAATTCCACCTGCGATATTCCAGGAGGTTATTTTTATGCCGGTGTTAAACAGATTGTTGTTGAGTGCTCTTGATTTTATTACTATTCAGAGTCTCTGAAACCCAAGCCCAGGATTTTGTGCTGTTATCATTGTCAGGTTTTTTAGGAGCTTGGTACCAAACTGCCCGTTGACCTTTGTCCACCAGAATTTTTAGTTTTTCTTGCCCTACAGAGTGTATATCTGAATACGTGATTTCTTGATCTTCTATCACCTCGTAATTTCTTTGGAATTGTTTCCCATGTGAATTAGAGAGTGCATGTATTTGAACGTTATACCCGATTGGAGTTTTACTGACCGTTGGTTCCATTCTTTCCACTACATCGTATCCATGTTTGTGTAGTGTCTCCTTTTCGTTAAGTATAATCTCTGGAAGAACAGACGACCAGAATGTTACCCTTACTAGTTTAATATTGTCTTTGATGGGAAAGATTACTAGATCAAGTTCATTACTGCTCAATGATTGTAGAGACTTAATATGTCGTAATAGATGTATTATCCTTCCTCTATTAAGTGGAGCTGAATCACTAGGAAAAAGTTCCTCAAATTGTAGAATTTTGGAGGAAGGCTCTTTCTCTCTTTGTTTGTACCTGTTTATGACTTCCCTGATTTTTTTGTTGTTGGTTTGATCTGGTTCCTCTAGAAGTCTGATAGGGACATATTCTTTTGCTCTTGGATCTAATTGTGGCGTGTTTTCTTCAAAGTTTTTACTAGTTGCTAGCTTTTCAGTGTTTTGAGATGCTATTATATTATCGGCTTGTTCCTCTTCTAAGTTTTGTATTATAACTGATTTTCGGAACTTTAGTTTGTGAGTTTTCTTTTTTTGAATCCTTCTTGCTGGTTTTTTCCTCCTTCTTTTCCTTCCTTCTATGTTATTTTCCTGTTTCTTTTTAGCTGTCATTTCTCAATTTTCTTGATTTGATATATTAGTAGTATGTATTACCTGAGTATCGAGTGCAGAATCATTTACAAGAATGTTTGTTTCACTTCTTTTTGTAAATATTGGGAAATGTTTGATTTTTTGCTGATGTTTTTCTCTGAAAAGTTTTTTTAGGGAATATATTGTTGAATCGTTTGGATTATCCGTCTTTTGTTTTTGTTGTATTTGAGTATTTGAAGTTTGAGTACCAAAATCGGGTATTCTTTTCTTCTGGTCTTTATTATATTCTTTTAGTATGTCATGTTGCTCAAGTTTGATTTTCGTTGGTATATTATTTTCCTCTACTATGAAGAAATCTTTTTTCTTTTTCTCTTCAACTAGATGTTTTAATATCCCTATTTGAACGTCCAAGTTTGGTCGGAGTTTTCTAGAATGTTTCCCAGAAAAGAGAGAACTGATTCCAAAATCTCTTGCAGCGAGAACAAGGCTTTAGATATAGGTAAAGTTGTGCTAATGATATTATTATTTGTTTTGAAGTTGAAAGGATCCGATGAAAGATCAAGTGAGGTGATTGGAGGAGATGTTTTTTCCTGGATATTATGGCTTGTTCCATGTTCCGACTTTTGTGGTCCTAGGTTTGATTTGTTAACATTAGAGTCTTCAAATAACATTGAGCTCCCTCTATTTTTTATAGGTGTTGAGGTTTTTAGAGTAGACGGTTCCTGGTCAAGGTTTTGTAGATCTTTTGGAGTACAAAGTAATTTATTACTTGAATCGGGCTCCAGGTGACCCAATTTAGATTGTGAGTTAGGTATCATTGAAGTGCTTTCAGCTTCCCTTATGATTACGGAAACGTTGAGAGAAGTTTCTTTGCCTGATGTATTCGATTCTTGAGTGTCTTTAGCTGTAAGTGTAGTGAAGTATGTACTGATTGCCGGCGTTTGAGTTATACGACCAGGTTTTATGGCTTTATCAGAGGATTTCCGTACCGCATTCTCAGTCCCCATTCTTTTCATAAATATCATGTGGGAGCGCAGTTTTTTGAAGCCCATTTATTAACCTATATACGTTGATTGATTTATTATATATATTGCTTCACAAGCAGATAAAAGTATATTCTGATGTTGTTTGTAGGTTATTTGGGTTTCCCCTAGTATCTTACTGAAGAAGAGCTTTTTTCTGTAGAGATGAGCGAGATAAAAGAGGGGGGCCCGTCCCGTCCTCGTGCGTCCCCGGACGGCCACAGACGGCCCGCCCTTCGCCCCGGGCTCCGACCCGCGCGCGTCCCGCGATACGCGTACTATAGATCGCTTTTGAGGTATAGGGGCGTGTCACGGTGAGGGGGCGCGGCACTCGCGGGAAGAGGACCAGCTGGAGTTGTGGTATGCTGGTCCTCGCAGTCCCGGGGCCAGCGCCTCTCCCTCCTCTGCAAACACGCGGTGATTTCCGGCTTCCAAGCCGATCAGACAGCCAGTCAAGGTGTGATTCAGCTACTCCTGTAGCGCGGACAAAGCAGGCAGGATTTTCAGCAACAGCGCAGACAATTCACGAGTGGCACCCGCGAGAAGTTGAAGGGCTCGGCTGGGGGCGTGTCACGGTGAGGGGGCGCGGCACTCGCGGGAAGAGGACCAGCTGGAGTTGTGGTATGCTGGTCCTCGCAGTCCCGGGGCCAGCGCTTCTCCCTCCTCTGCAAACACGCAGTGATTTCCGGCTTCCAAGCCGATCAGACAGCCAGCCAAGGGGTGATTCAGCTACTCCTGTAGCGCGGACAAAGCAGGCAGGATTTTCAGCAACAGCGCAGACAATTCACGAGTGGCACCCGCGAAGCGGGTGCCGCGAGAAGTTGAAGGGCTCGGCTGGGGGCGTGTCACGGTGAGGGGGCGCGGCACTCACGGGAAGAGGACCAGCTGGAGTTGTGGTATGCTGGTCCTCGCAGTCCCGGGGCCAGCGCCTCTCCCTCCTCTGCAAACACGCGGTGATTTCCGGCTTCCAAGCCGATCAGACAGCCAGCCAAGGGGTGAATCAGCTACTCCTGTAGCGCGGACAAAGCAGGCAGGATTTTCAGCAACAGCGCAGACAATTCACGAGTTATAGACCATATATAGTTAGGAATTAGCATTTACAAAACCTTGAAAATTCACTGAAAAAACCATAGGTTATAGACCATATATAGTTAGGAATTCGCATTTACAAAACCTTATTTTACTCACACAAAACCATTGAAATTCCATATATAGTTAGTTGCACTAACTATATATCGCGCACCCGCAATCCACTGCTGATGATGTCACATATTACATCATTCATGACATGGTCAGTGACATCACTGATGACATCACTGATGACATCTCAAAGACATCACTGATGACATCACTGATGACAACATCCAGTGACTGTATGTTTCTGTAAAGTTAAAATATGTCTTACATATTGAAGAATGAGTGGATGTATAAGTGTCTGGATGAAGGATTTAGTAGGTGCATGACTGACTGTATGAGTGAGTGATTAAATGTGTCTCACTGAGTGCATGGGTTAGTGACTAAACTGTCTTAATTTGTGCATCATTATGTCTGTTGTTCTGTAAACTGTTGCATGTTTTGATAAGTAGCTATATGAGTAACTATATGGGTTATTGATTGGTTGCCCAAGTATTTGTATGGGAGACTGAGTGTGTGTGTGGGGGTGGCTGGGAGGTGTATGACTCTGTGCATAGATGTGTGAGCAGTTGATTCACTAGATGTATGGTTTCAAAAGTGCATGTGGAAACAGCTGTATGGGCGGTTGACTGTGTGCATGAGTGTATTGGTGAGTGAATGGATATCTCAGTGCTACATGTCAAAGTAAGTACATATGTAAAACACAGTACATGTGAGAGTTGACATATATAAATAACTGTGCATAAGAGCCAGTGAATGTGTGAGTGGCTGTATGGATCATTGTGAACTTTTATCAGGGATTGTATAAGAGAGTAAATATGTGTTAGTATATGTTTGAATAAGTAAAGTTTGTATAACTGTATAGTTGAGGAAATGGAGGTATGATTGATTCTTTGCATGACTGACTAGGTGTGTGAGTAACTCCATGGATGAGTGACAGTCTGTGAGTGTCTGTTTACACTGATTGTATCTAAGGTTATATTAGAGTCTGAAGAGGTTCATCGTATTATCACATGAATGATATCATCAGTGATGTGATCAGTAATGTCAAATGAGATGTCATCAGTGATGTCATCAGTGATGTCATTTGAGATGTCATCAGTGATGTCATCAGTGATGTCATTTGAGATGTCATCAGTGATGTCATCAGTGATGTCACTGACCATGTCATGAATGATGTAATATGTGACATCATCAGCAGTGGATTGCGGGTGCGCGATATATAGTTAGTGCAACTAACTATATATGCGAATTTCAATGGTTTTGTGTGAGTAAAATAAGGTTTTGTAAATGCTAATTCCTAACTATATATGGTCTATAACCTATGGTTTTTCAGTGAATATATATATATATATATATATATATATATATATATATATATATATATATATATATAGTTAGGACCTAGCTACCATAGGAAATCCGCAACATTTTATTGAGAATAACTTTGGCGCCGGTTGAGGAATTTGCGTGTAATTTTCCAACATTTAGGCCAGCTCCGCTCCGCTTCTTCCCTGGAAGTTTCGGGGGGATTCGTCATGCGCGGGCCAAGAAAAAAGGGGGGTCCTAAAACGTGTTTTCCCCATGTTAATTTCCATAGGACGAATAGACAAGGCTACAGCCCGAACCGCTGAATGGAATTACACCAAACTTTGCAAAATTGTAGGGACTGGTACGCAGAAGTGCCTTTTCTATATTTGGTGAAAAATGCTCCAGTGGGTTTTATGAAAATTAACTTCAAAAACACATATATATCTGGGCGGAGCCTAACCACACATCTCATCGTGAGATCTGATTGGCTGTCAGCACTTCATCCAAGAAGTGTTGGCAGCCATCTTGGAACTAATATACATGATAGCACCTCATTAAAAAGCATTGTAGTTAATAGTTATATTATAAATCATTTGTTGATGGTACCATACTCATTTTAGGAATTGTGGTGTGTTCTAAGGTGATTTTACCATGTGAAAAAGCCTTCTGCTGGGATATCATGAATCATGTTTGAAAGAAAACTATTATCTCATGCTTTTCCCACAGTGGTTTGGAAGGGGATCTCTAAGCTAAACTGAAAGCAGATTTTCTGTAAATTCACATTATCTTCCTCAGTCATGTGAGAATGAAGTCTGACATTCTCAGTAAAACATGTACATACAACAAGGACAGAGACTGTCAGTTGATTCCTTTGTGTTCTACTGCAGCCTCGTAGATTGTTCTAAGGAACAACTAGAGTGCTAACAGTCCTACTTATTACAAAGGTATGGCACACCTGAAGCCATCTTGATTGGAATAAAGTGGTAACTCTTAAAACATTTAATTTAAAAAGGAACAACATGAGGGGGGTATATTTTGCCATAGAAAGTATGATTAGTGCTGCAGAAAAAAAATTGGGCACATTTTGAGTGACTTCTCAAATCCTCTTCTATTTCATTAAAAAATTCTGACATGCTGTCTCCCAAGATGGCCACCAGAGACAAAAGAGCCCAAATGTAGCCCAAATATCACCCAGATGTAGCCCAAATATAGCCCAATGACAGAATGTCCCAGAGTGTTCTAAAGAACAACTAGAGCGCTAACAGTCTTACTTATGACAAAAGTATGGCACACCAGAAGCCATCTTGATTGGAATGAAGTGGTAAGTCTGAAAACATTTAATTTAAAAAGGAACAAAATGAGGGGGTTCATTTTGCCATAGAAAGTATGATTAGTGCTTCAGAAAGAAAAATTGGGGGACATTTTGAGTGACTTCTCAAATCCTCTTCTAGTTCATTAAAAAAAATGCTGGCATGCAGTCTCCCAAGATGGCCACCAGAGACAAAAGAGCCCAAATGTAGCCCAAATATCACCCAGATGTAGCCCAAGTATAGCCCAATGACAGAATGTCCCAGAGTGTTCTAAAGAACAACTAGAGCGCTAACAGTCTTACTTATGACAAAAGTATGGCACACCAGAAGCCATCTTGATTGTAATGAAGTGGTAAGTCTGAAAACATTTAATTTAAAAAGGAACACAATGAGGGGGTTCATTTTGCCATAGAAAGTATGATTAGTGCTGCAGAAAGAAAAATTAGGGCACATTTTGAGTGACTTCTCAAATCCTCTTCTATTTCATGAAAAAATTCTGACATGCAGTCTCCCTAGATGGCCACCAGAGACAAAAGAGCCCAAATATCACCCAGATGTAGCACAAGTATAGCCCAATGAGAGAATGTCACAGAGTGTTCTAAAGAACAACTAGAGCGCTAACAGTCCTACTTATTACAAAGGTATGGCACACCTGAAGCCATCTTGATTGGAATAAAGTAGTAACTCTTAAAACATTTAATTTAAAAAGGAACAACATGAGGGGGTATATTTTGCCATAGAAAGTATGATTAGTGCTGCAGAAAGAAAAATTAGGGCACATTTTGAGTGACTTCTCAAATCCTCTTCTATTTCATTAAAACATTCTGACATGCAGTCTCCCAAGATGGCCACCAGAGACAAAAGAGCCCAAATGTATCCCAAATATCACCCAGATGTAGCCCAAGTATAGCCCAATGACAGAATGTCCCAGAGTGTTCTAAAGAACAACTAGAGCGCTAACAGTCTTACTTATGACAAAAGTATGGCACAACAGAAGCCATCTTGATTGGAATGAAGTGGTAAGTCTGAAAACATTTAATTTAAAAAGGATAAAATAAGGGGGCTCATGTTGCCATAGAAAGTATGATTAGTGCTTCAGAAAGAAAAATTAGGGCACATTTTGAGTGACTTCTCAAATCCTCTTCTATTTCATTAAAAAAATCCTGACATGCAGACTGAAACATGCACTTTGAACACCAGCAGCAGACTTCCCTGGTGAGCAGTAGCTTTACTACAGTGATCTAATGAGCAACTAGAGTGCTAACATTCAGAATTTATGGCAAATGTGTGACACATCTGAATGCATTCTTGATGGTGCCAAAGTAAACAAGCATTGAAAATGCAATAGATCTCGCCCTCTTTTAAGTTAAAGCCATTCTGTTTGTAATGAGGTGGCATTTTAGCTTTGCTTTTATTAGTGTTTTTAAAACTTTCATGTAAATAACATGCATATGTATGCATATATGTATATGTATGCATGCATTTATATTTGTATTTATATAGATATGCAGATTATATATGTTTATATATGTATGTATATATATACACATACATATATATAAATGCTTATGCATATATATGCATATATATATATGAAGCACAATCCTCGAACCTCCACGCCGACAGCGCAGCGCGGCGAAAGATGAGGGCAGACCCCACGTTTTGCAGGCAGGATGATTTTTTATTTGAGACCCTTCAAGTGACGCGTTTCGAGTACCACGTACTCTTGTTCACACACCTTTTGAAACAGTCCACCTTTCAAATTTATATGCTTTTTTTCCCTGACCCTTCCTAAGGGCCACACCTCCTGTTGTGCATCACATGACTATTGCATAGACATAGAAATGAGTGCAAACTTTAAACATGGGGAATACAAACGACTGAAATTGCAGTGAAGTCACAAATCATGATAGTGTTAATTAAATGTAAGATTGTTTACGCATATAGTGTATAGTACATTATATACAAAAAATACATCCAATTCCATGTCAAAAAATCAGTCGTAATGTTTAAAACCAAAAAGTTCATATATCGTTATGAACATAGTCTTATTCCCAATAGACGTTATTGCATGTATTTCTATACCGGCCTATCAAAATATCGTAACTGCTTGAATGCAGAAGCACCCGCCCTGCGAGCTGTAAAAATATTAATACTGGAAAAATCACTGCTTGAATGCAGTAGTCCAAATTGACAGATATAAAGTGCCTAGTGCTCATGTACAAATTTGCAATCCAGTATCAAAAAGACCTACGCATAAGCCTTAAATCATGTGATGATACATATAGGTGACAGCTAAATTGTGTAATGCCCATGAGCTAATGTCTACAATATTTATTAAAATTCATAATTCATGAATTTACACATTTCATAAATATTAAGACCTATATACAACTATTTACAAAACTATAAGTGCCTAAATATATACATTGGATGTGACTTAATCACCTCTAACTTGTGCTCATGTTGTGTATGTGCCCATACAAGTGACAAAGATAATAGCTAAATGGAAAAAAGGAGAATGATTAAATATTATGTACAGTCCCTAAAAAAGGATTTAGAAAGGGAAAAATATATGGGGGACAATATATTGACAGTGTAACTAAAACACATGTATTAACATGGTATGTACAATATGTATGATTTATCACTGTCTGACAAGTATGTTAAATCCCAAAAGCTCAGAGGGCTATCATCAATCAGAATTTTTTGGACACATTCCGAAAAATATATATGCTGTCACGTTAGTTCAAGACTTAATAATCAGACAAACTTCACCCTTCTAAATGCGTATGAAGGAGAAATATTTCTAGGGGGAAATCTACGCCAATTAGGACAACCAATGATTACAGGAAGTTGTGTAAGTCCTCAGTTGCGTTAAGTCCATTTGGTTGTTTACTGTCTAACGCTACAATGCATTTGGTCTCTAATCTTCTGAGGATTTTATCCCGGTCTCCCCCCCGTCTCAGAAATGGTACCGCATCTATGACATAGTATTTTAAACATGCCAGGTCCCTGGCATGAACCATGTCAAAATGACGAGCCACTGGGTAGGTGGGGTCATGGTTGACTATTGCCCGGAGATGCTGCAATATCCTCACATGCACCTGTGATCTGGTACTACCTACATAGTTCAGGCCACAGGTGCACGCTAAGACATATACAGCAAACTCCGTGCGACAATTGTAATTACCCCTGATGGCCACCTTGGCGCCAGAAAAAGGATTGTCATAATGGGTGGTGTTTTGCCCAAATTTACAAGCGCGGCACGAGCTGCACTTAAAAAAGCCCTTTTTGGTGAGCCAGTCACTGCCTCTTACTAGCTCTGGGCTGGATCTAACTAATTCACTGTGCATGCTGTATGTTCGTTTGAAGGTGACCACCGGTTTATCAGAGACTCTAGAATTCAAGAAACCATCAGTTTTTAAAATAGGCCAATGCCTATTGATGATCGCCTTGATTTGTCTCTGTTGTATATATGTGTATATGTGTGTGCGTGTAGAGAGAGGTAGAGAGGTAGAGGTGTAGAGGTAGAGAGGTAGAGGTAGAGAGGTAGCGGTAGAGGGGTAGAGACTAGTAGAGAGAGAAGTAGAGAGAGGTAGAGAGGTAGAGAGTAGAGAGTTATTAATAGAGAGTAGAGAGTGAGTAGTAGAGAGTAGTAGAGAGCAGTAGAGAGAGTAGCAGAGAGTGAGTAGTAGAGAGTAGTAGAGTGAATAGTAGAGTGAGTAGTAGAGAGTGAGTAGTAGAGAGTGAGTAGTAGAGAGTAGTAGAGAGTAAATAGTAGAGTGAGTAGTAGAGAGTGAGTAGTAGAGAGTAAGTAGTAGAGAGTGAGTAGTAGAGAGTAAGTAGTAGAGTGAGTAGTAGAGAGTGAGTAGTAGAGAGTAGTAAAGAGTGAGTGGTAGAGAGTAGTAGAGAGTGAGTAGCAGAGAGAGAGAATAGTAGAGAGTAGTAGTAGAGTGAGTAGTAGAGAGTAGTAGAGAGAGAGTAGTAGAGAGTGAGTAGTAGAGAGTAGTAGAGAGTGAGTAGTAGAGTGAGTGGTAGAAAGTGAGTAGTAGAGAGTAGTAGAGAGAGAGTAGTAGAGAGTGAGTAGTAGAGAGTAATAGAGAGTGAGAAGTAGAGAGTGAGTAGTAGAGAGTGAGTAGTAAAGAGTGAGTAGTAGAGAGAGAGTAGTAGAGAGTGAGTAGTAGAGAGTAGAGAGTAGTAGAGAGTGAGTAGTAGAGAGGCCTTTGCATCCTTGACTTTCATGAGCGCAATCCCCGTGCTGTTCCTGTGACCAGGAGCTTCTTTCTCTTCATGTAATTGTGTTCGCACGGGTTGCTGCAAGTTCGCACGGGTTTTGTACAATTTCGCAATTTGCGAAATTGTACAAAACCCTCGCGAACTTGCAGAAACCCGTGCGAACATAAAAAAAAAAGAATCCGCAAATTCGTGAGAATTCGCGGATTTTGCGGATTGCGAGTTCGCAAATCCGCAAAATTCGAGAACGCGAGATTCGCAAAATTCGCCCATGCCTATAAATTACTCAAGTCTGCCTGATTTGTGTGGGTAAAATTGATACCTAGTCACTTTGAATAAGAATGTACTTACGTCTCGTCTAACATTTGGAAGAAATATCTAGTTATATGACAACAGGATACCGACATAACTTGAAGGAAATAAGAACACCCTGAAGAAGTTCTGTTGTACAGAAAGAAACGCCTCGGCTGGCTGTGGTACATAAACTTAAGGAAAATAAAAGCATTTGAATATACACCAAGATTGAGTGCTTCAATAAGGACTCTAAGTGATATGATTTGATTGGACTTATTGTACAAGTGGTGCTGTGCCAAACTTTGGAATATTCTCCACTACTCTCTACTACTTACTCTCTACTACTCCACTACTCTCTAATACTCACTCTCTACTACTCATTCTCTACTACTCTACTACTCTCTACTACTCTCTCTCTACTACTCACTCCCTACTACTCACTATCTACTACTTCATCTTTCCTGCTGTTGGGTCAAGTTGTAACAATTTCCAATTTTTTCGCAGTACCTGAGCAATTTGTTTTGATTCACAGGAATAGTTCATAATTAATCTTACGTTCAGTGGTTTGTGGTTTTGGTTTTATCTTTAGAATGTCCTGTCTGGTTTTTTGATTCGCTCTTGACCATCCCTTTTTGATGATATGATCTTTGTAACCACGATATTTGAATCTAGATGCTGTTTTTAGGTCTTGCACCTGCATTGTAGCGCACAGCACTGCTCGTGCAGCACGAGATCTTTAGTACATGAAAAATTGACCTAGGAATCGCACACGCTCGTGCGTGTGCTTTTCCTTTTGTGTTACCCCATTGGCCTTTGAATGCGTCTTTTTATAAAACAGTGCACGCAATTGGCCAAAGGCGGGCGGATTGCTTTGCCATGGCCTACTGGTGTCTATTACGTACTTGGTGCACGTAATAGACACCAACAGGCCATGTGGTTTCAATTATTGTGCCCAGTCACAGGCGCGATCATTGAAAGCAGGCTCACAGTGGTGCGCTTGCGCACACCATTTGCGGGCATGTTGGTTTTGGAAGCGGAAGTGAAAGCAACGCTTTCACTGCCGCTTGTTACCCTTGTCGATGACATCTTGAAAGTGGTTGATGCCCCCTCAAGCAGGCCGGACGGGGCAGACTCGGGCACTGTGGATAGACACATCACCCTCTGGTGCCAGGATGCTCACCTGTTGAACACCGGAAGCAAGTATTCATTTCAACCCTGCTTGCTCTCAGCTTGTCTCACCTCTGGTGACCTCCTACGGTTAGTTCACACAGGTGAGGCCATCACCAGCAGCAAGCCTCTCCCTCCCACTTCAATGCAGCACATGGAGATGGAACATGAAGGAGATTGGGAATCATTGACTTTCCATGCACTCTTAATGATACCTCTCAGTGAAAGAGGGGGGAACAGGGAGAAAAAACTGAGGCAACGAGAGTCAAGACAAATTTTGAACTTTAGGACCTTTACTCCCTTTGGTCTGAATCAAAGTGAAGAATTATATATTCACTTGTAATTTTATTTATATATATTTATATACATATATATATATATATATATATATATATATATATATATATATATATATATATATGTATATATATATATATATATATATATATATATATATATGTATATATATATATATATATATATATATATATATATATATATATATATACCTACTGGCGGTCGCCAGTAGGTATATATAGTTAGGATTTTTTCCCTATGGGATTTCTGAAAATTCTATGCCTAATAACTTTGGCGTTTGTGGACGGAATTGGCTGAAATTTTCAGGAAAATGGCACATTTTGTTTCTGAGCAGCCCTTGAAAATTTGGGGGGGTTTTGTGGAGGGGGGGCCGAGATAAAAGGGGGGTCCCAAAACACGTTTTTTCCATGTTAATTTCCATAGGGCGGTTGGACTCACTTTTAGCCCGAACGGCTGAATGGATTTTCACGAAACTTGGCAAAATTGTAGGGACTGTTAGCCCGATGTGCCTTTGCTAGGTCTCAATATATGTGCTTCAGTGGATTTTGAGAAATTAACGTTTAAATCAAGATATATATCTGTAACAGCGCTCCGGGCAGCGATCCGGTTAGCGAACCTTTCGCGTATCGGAACTTTGCGATGCGAAGCTGATTGGCCCTCCGGTGTCTGTCAACATTCTAAACAGTCCGGAGCGGCCGCCATCTTGTCTCTCGGTAGGATCGAGAGACAAGAGGAGGCAAAAACAAAGGGGGAAATTACCATAAGGGGGCATAGTAGATCCTCGTTGACCCCCTAGGTTTTATGTGGAGGTTTTAAAAGGGCCTAGGAGTGTCCCAAAAAAAAAAAAAAATTTTTTTTTTGCGTGGTAAGCGCCAAGTTCGCGAACCGGAAAGCGTTCTGGGCAGCGAACTTTATGGATAAAAGAATGATAGACTTTTCTAATACTGTATGTTAATTATTTGTTGTTTTTGTTCGTTTTTTTATTTATTTATTTATTTTGATTTAAAAAAAAATTATTTATTATTTTCATAGTTCATTAAAACTTCCAGCATTATATCATCTGGTATCTCGTCAAACATGGATGTTTCTGTCTCTTGTAAGGTTTGAATAAATTGTTCGTCAAAAGATTGATCCATAAAATCTTCATCCACATTTTCTTCAGTTACAATGTCTTCGGATGTAATCTCGAAGGAAACATTAGTTTTTTCTTGCTCCCCTTCCATTTTTTTGCTGTAAATTGCATAAAAAAAATAATTAAATTAGAAGAGTTAGGGCACTGTTGGGTTTAAGTTCAGACAGGTAGTTCTGTTTTTTTAACAGTGAAGTTAAAGTAAGTAAATTCATAATTATAGCAGAGAAGTGTAAGTCAATCAATAAATATAACAGAGGAGTCTATCTGTATCTATAACTATAGCAGGGGGACAGTAAATAATTATCAAAAAACGTTTTTACAAATTAATTTAAAGTGCCACTTACAAATTATCAATTTAATTTACAGGGAGGTGAAAAGGCTCTTGAAATGTAGTTCAGGAAGTAGTAGTCAAAATGGCTGTGTTTCCTTTTCTTCCTTTATATATATTCAGGTACATAACCAATCAAATGTCAGGAAAAAAAAATTGAAAATGAAAGTAACATTTTCATTGGTTGTCAATTCCAACACTTCAGATGTGTTTTGTGAAGTAATTTACCTCACGGTACTTAGAGAGGTCTACAGGCTTAATGGCTAAATGGAATTTCAATCAAATTTGTGAAAATGAAAGGGATTGTTATGTAGTATGAGCTAATCTATATTTGGTGAGAGTGTCTCTAGTCGTTTTTCTGTAAATTACTTTCCCACCTGTTAGCGACCACGGGAGTCCACCATTTTGTTGTTCGGTCGCATTAAGATACAAGATGGAGGGCAAATAATGTTTAGAATGGGTAGAAGGGGGTCATGGTAGACTTATCTTGACCCCCTAGGTTTTTTCTGAGGGTGGGCTGAGGAGGCTTATATGTGCGGAAAAAAAAACATTTTTTTTAAGAGGCTTATATGTGCGGAAAAAAACATTTTTTTTAAAAATTCCGCGAGGTTAGCTTTCGGTTCGCGAACCGGGTAGCGCCCCGGGGAGCGTATTTTGTGGAAAATTAGTGAAAAAAGTTAGAAAAAAATAATAATTGTGAGTGATCAGATGAAGGGTAGCTCTGAGAAGAGCTTTTGGGTTTATGGTACATTTAGGTACTTATAAGTAGGTACCAATGCACAGTCTTAAATTCAGAATGAAAATTCTGTTGCCCTCATCTGAGAAGTGAACTCCATCTCCTCTGTAGATATCTTGCATGTAGTAACGCAAGTTATTGTTGTACAGAGAGCCCATTCCATGGTCTCTCATGAAAGCTGAAACAGATTTGTTTACATGCTTCCTCGCTTTCTCAATTTGTGGACAAAATTGGTTGGACCACCTCCATTTCTGTCTTTGGCATATATTGGAATATACTAAGGCAGTTTGAGGAAAAAGTGCCATTAATTGCTCAAAGGTGTCCTTTAAAAGCATTTCCAGACCTACCCCTGTCAAAGTGCCCAAATCATTACCTCCACAGTGCACTATTAACAGGTCAGGTTTTGGCAAATGCATAAAGGTTTTCACCGATGGTATCAATTGGTGACATTTTAATCCTCTTTGGCCCAACCACTTAATTTCCACATCTTGTAAATTGAGGTTAGGTAAATTTCTGTTCTCAGCATACCTTTGAGCCCAGTGGATGTAACTATGTCCAACAATCCAGACCTTAAACATGGTGGGAGAAGGTTGTTCTGCAGTCAGATGAAGTGTGGTAATGAAAGGGCAGTTGAAACAGTAGGAGTTTCTAAAGAAAAAAAACTGTGGATTTCCAATGCTAATGATTCATTAGCAGTGATTGGTGCATTTCCATTTCTGAAAACAGAAAGTTAGGGTGCATGGATGTGTTCTTTGAAACATGTAATTTGAATGGTCAAGGAAGAAACATTTAATGAAAGATTGCACTGGATACGCAGGTGCACTGAGAGTTCAGAGTTCAATTGAAACATTGTTGTGTGAATTTGCAAACATGAGAGGTCTTCCAGGAGGTGGTTGCTATGGAAACAAGGCAGAGAGGGCAGAGGGGGGAAGGGTTTTGATTTGAAAAAAGTGAGGGAAGAGGTATGATTGGCTAATATGAAAGATATGTGAAATGAATATCTGTATTTCTGTGCTTTCAATAGCTGCAGCCTTTGGAGTGCATCCTTTTTCTTCTGCTGAAGACAATTTGGTGTATTTCTGAGACTGTTTTCAAAACTCAAAAAATATTTGCTAAGGTGAGAAAAGATTTATTTAATTTAGATAGAGAATAGTATGATTTAAGGAGAAAATGATGAAGAAAGCTGTGTTTTTAAAATGTGGTTTTGTCTCTAGTGATATACTAATAGAATTAGTTTCATAGAGAAATTGTAATTGCATATTTGGTGTAGCATTCTGGCATGCAGTAACACAAGTTATTGTGGTACATGGAGCCCATTCCATGGTCTGTTATGTAAGCTGAAACAGATATGTTGTTTTTAAAAACGATTTAAGAAATCAATTACATTTCTGGATATGTACTGCTAGAGCTTCATAGGTTGTTTTGAGCCATATTTATAAGGCATTTGAGTGTCTTTGATGTTATGTTTTCCTTTTAAAATGTAAAGTGTTCCTCATGGGGCAAGTGTCTTGTAAATACGCTCCCACTTGTGCTTTGCAAATTTAGATTTTGATTATGGGAGTTACATAGCCATGTTAATAATGTCCAAACAATGGTGGTAGGGCATTCAAGAAAACGTTTTTCTGTGTCTCTAGGACATTTTCAGTCCTTTCCTCTTGAATGCAGGTATACAATTGATTTATATGCTGTGTTTAAAAACGAATTTTCAAATCAATTACATTTCTTGATATGTACTGTTAGAGCTTCATAGGTTGTTTGGGGTCATATTTAGAAGGCATTTTAGTGTCTTTGATGTTATGTTTCCCTTTTTAAATGGAAAGCGTTCCTCATGGGGCCCTGAGCAGTTCTTAGCCATGTTATTTAATAGGAAGTGGATAACATGGCTAAGAGCATTTGCTGGAAAATGCATGAATATCGCTGACTTTTCTGCGATATTCATGCATTGCGGCCGTTTTTTTTCCCATTTGCGAGCAGTTCTTAGCCATGTTATCCAATGGGAGGTGGATAACATGGCTAAGAGCATTTGCTGGAAAATGCATGAATATCGCTGACTTTTCTGCGATATTCATGCATTTCGGCCGTTTTTTTTCGCATTTGCGAGCAGTTCTTAGCCATGTTATCCAATGGGAGGTGGATAACATGGCTAAGAGCATTTGCTGGATAATGCATGAATATCGTTGACTTTTCAGCGATATTCATGCATTGCGGCCGTTTTTAATCGCATTTGTGATAAACAATTACATTTCTTGATATGTACTTTTAGAGCTTCATAGGTTGTTTGGGGTCATATTTAGAAGGCATTTTAGTGTCTTTGATGTTATGTTTACCTTTTTAAATGGAAAGCGTTCCTCTTGGGGCAAGTGTCTTGTAAATACGCTCCCACTTGCGCTTGGCAAATTTAGATTTTGATTATGGGAGTTACCTAGCCATGTTAATAGTGTCCCAAAAATGGTGCTAGGGCATTCCAGAAAACACTTTCATGTGTCTCAAGGACATTTTTAGTCATTTCTTCATGAATGCAGGTATACAATTGATTTATATGCTGTGTTTAAAAACGAATTTTGAAATCAATTAAATTTCAGGATATGTACTGTTAGAGCTTCATAGGTTGTTTGGGGTCATATTTAGAAGGCATTTTAGTGTCTTTGATGTTATTTTTCCCTTTTTAAATGGAAAGCGTTCCTCATGGGGCCCTGAGCAGTTTTTAGCCATGTTATTTAATAGGAAGTGGATAACATGGCTAAGAGCATTTGCTGGAAAATGCATGAATATCGCTGACTTTTCTGCGATATTCATGCATTGCGGCCGTTTTTTTTCCCATTTGCAAGCACTTCTTAGCCATGTTATCCAATGGGAGGTGGATAACATGGCTAAGAGCATTTGCTTCAAAGGTTGTTTGGGGTCATACACCATTTTTGGGAAATTATTAACATGCCTATGTAACTCCCATAATCAAAATCTAAATTTGCCAACCGCAGGTGGGAGCGTATTTACAATAAATTTGCACCATGAAGAACGTAAAATAGCATAATAGACACTCAAATGCCTTATAAATATGACCCAAAATATCTTATGAAGCACTAGCAGTGCATATTTCCAGAAATGTATTGGTTTTCATTTAATGATTTACTTCATTGGTAGGCCTTCACATGTTTTTTTACCTTGGTGTTTTTTCAGTGAAAATCTTATCTGCAACCATGTGTTGGCCTCACCTCAAATAAACAAAACAGGTGATGGACTGAATGTGGATCAATGACACACATTCACCCCAGTCTAAAGATCTGGGCCTAAACAAATCTTTAGATAGGCTACATCTTATCGTCATCCTGAATTAATCATTTAAAATATTAGGGAGTGATTTATGATTGTTGTATGCCTGTTTTGTACCATTGAGTGTCATTTTTGTGATGCAGTGCTGGTGGAAAACATTTGCTATGTTAAATAATTAGTACGGCATTAAGTTTTAGATGACTGTTATTTATTTACTGTTTGGTAATAGTGGTTAATAACATTTTATATTATATTTTTCCACAGATTCAACTGCAGATTCTTTCATAGTTTGGAAAATGCCTACAAAAAGTAGAATAAGAAAGGCTAGAAAACGTCAAAGACAGCAGGATGATGTTTTATTGCAGCAGTCCTCTTCCCCAAATACTTGTCAAAACACCAAGAAAGGTCCGGGTAAGAGCACGAAATCATTCTTAAGAAATATTTGTAGTAAAAAAAGTTTTGCTCAAAAAAATGTTTCAGTCCACAAAAAGAAAAGTAATTTAAATGGAAAGGAGAGACCCATCACAAATGTTACTGGTAGAGGAAGAGATAACTCTGTGCATGATAGTAGAAGGAAACAACAGTTTAGGGACATTCGAAATCGAATGTTCCGTAATAGGATATTAGTTAATTTATTGAAAAATATTAAAAAGAAAGGCCAACAGAAAGCGGCATTTTATAAGAAGAAGAAAAATGTAGAGAAAATTATTGATCATGCTTTTGAAATTAAGCGAAAGTTGTTTATTTTGGTAATCAATAGAATTAGGAAACTAAGCAAGGTAATTTCTGATTTCAAAACAAAAAGTAGATGGAAGAGAGTAGTAAATCGTACTAACTTTTGTGAAGTTTTTTCCGGAGAATGGATGCATAGTTCAAGTTGTGAGGCATTTTTTAATGAGGAGAGTTATTTTCAGGATAATGATTTGGTGTTTGCAGTTGACACCAGTGGTCGAGCTTATGAAGTGAAGGATGGTTGTCCAGTTGAAAAAGAACAACTTGTGACAACAGAGACAGAAGAGGCGCTAAGTGATGAGGTTTTAGGAAGACGTCCTAAGGGTCCTGTGTACATTTGGAAGTGTAGTTCTATTTGCAGTGTGCGACAGGTTTCCATCAATTTGCTTTGTGATTTTATACGGACATTTAATAAGAAAAGTTTGAAGCAGAAAATGAAGTTGTTGCAAGATTTAGATCCTTGCAGAGTGAGACAAATGACAGGTTTGCGTGGTCATTCACTGGCTTGTCTTTCCAGGAGAGTATGCCAGAGTGTTTTTCATCATTTCAGGATGCTAGCAGTGCATCATAATAAAGTGAGAAAATTAGTGAGAATGTTGTATTATGCTAAGAGTCCAGCAATTATGCTTAAACAATTATGTGCTGCTCTTTTGCATGGTTCTGAAATAGATGTGAAGAATATTTGTGAAGAAATTGAGTTTTGTTACTTTGGTAGTAAAGATGAGAATGTTCAAATTGACCCTGAAGTAGAGGGTAATGTGGAAGATAATGTACAGGTTTCCAGTACAGATAATTTTCAGAAGGAAATTGCCACGTTTCAGATGAAATCAAGTGAGAGGCCTAATTTCACTTGTGTATGTTGTCGACGCACTTATTATAAGAATCAGACTAAGGTAGTGGATTTATATGCAAAAAGTGAAAGGGAAAATAATAGTGAATGGAAGGATTTTGCCACATACTTGATGGTAGAAAATTATTTTGATTTGGGATCGGATCAACGTGTGTGTACTTATTGTTGTAATAAATTAAACCAAAACCAGATGCCTGCTAGGGCAGTTCATAATAATCTGGAATTGGTTGAGATTCCTTCTGAATTGAAGGATTTAAATACTTATGAATCTATTTTGATTCAAAGTATCCATCCCTTTCAGGCTATTGTAAGAATGGAGCCAAAGACAGGGAAGTTGCCTCCAGCAGATTTACAGAGAGGATTAAAGGGAAGAGTTGTTTATTTGCCTCTAGATTTGAACAAAAACATTAACACAATTGGAATAGAAAAAGTGGAAGAGGAACCTCTGGTTATCTTGGTTAATGGGGTTCCGACAAAGAATAAGAAAATATGGCAAGATTTAGTGGATGTTAGGAAAGTCAAAAAGGCAACAGTGTATTTGAAGAAAAATAATAAGTACTATAAGAATGTATATGTTGCAGAAGAGGAAGTAAGTGATGAAGAGGATAGCGATTTGTGTGCTGGCCAAATTGAGAAAGTAGAGGCCTCTAAAAGTGAAGAAATATATGAACATTATAGTGTTCATCCTTTGCATTCCAAGGAAGTCATGGGGAATGCTATTGAGTTGTTTCAAATGAAACAAGCCAAAGGGAGTCCCATTAGTGTTTGGGAGGAAAGTTTGGAAGCTCGGTGTTTCCCACAGCTATTTCCCACAGGTCAAGGAGGAAGATATGATGAGCGACCTCATCAAATTCCTGCGTCTGAATACCGGACTTTACGATTGTATGCAGAAGATCCTAGGTTTCGGCAATGCATTCCCTATTTGTTTCATCTCTTGTTTGAAAGCGATCTGTCAGGACTGTCATATGCAGTGAAGCACATTTTAAAAAGTGGTATACAGATGCAAAACATCTCGGCAAGTGACTTTATGCATAAAGTCAATGTCCAAGACAGTATTTTGGATTCTCACTTAATTAATCTCATGGCGTGTCAGCGTGGTACTAATGAGTACTGGTACCGTCGTCATGGTGATTTAAAATGTATGCTGAGGAACTTAGGAACTCCAACATGGTTCCTCACTCTGAGCTGTGCCGAGTATGGCTGGGAAGACTTACTTGAATTTCTACGAGAGGCAAATGGAAATATTGAAAACATTGAATTCAAGACACCTGGAGAACTGTGTTCTTTGGATCCAGTGAATGTATGCAGGTACTTCAATCATAGATTTGAAGCTATGATGTCTTTCATCACAAATAAAAAGAATCCACCTCTTGGAGAGGTGTTGGATTTCTTCTGGAGAAAGGAGTACCAAGCAAGAGGTGCCCCTCATATACATATGTTGTTGTGGATCAAGGATGCACCTAAATTTGGAACAGATCCGGATGACTTAGTGATGAATTTCATAGAACAGTATTCTACGTGTGCTGTTCCAAACGCAACGGAGAAGAAAAGTCTAAGAGAACAAGTTCTACGTTTCCAAAGCCATCGTTGTGGAAAGTACTGTCGTCGTAAATTCAGAAACAAGGACAAGTTCTACACCAAATGTCGTTTCAACTTTCCACGACCGGTGATTTCTAAAGGAAGAGTGAACAGTTTGATGTCTTCGCTGCGACATAATGTGACGAGGAAATCACCCAAGAATACATACAATTTGAAAAGGAACGAAGAGTCCAAGTACATCAATGACTACAACCCAGTGATTTTGTCCATGTGGAATGCTAACATGGATATACAGTTTGTGGCTGACAACTGTATGGCTGTGGCTCGGTATGTGACATCTTACATCACCAAAAAAGAAAAGACCGAACTGAAGGATATGTGGGAGGACATTTCCCATGAAAAGAGCCTCAGCAAGAAGTTGTACAGTTTCAGTCTAAAGATGTTGTCGCATCGAGAAATCGGAGCTTACGAATGTTCTGATCGATTGTCTTCAGCAAGTCTCTATGCCAAATCCAGGAGTCTCGTTTGGGCGAGTCTTGGTCTTGCTGCAACGCGAAATCGAGTTCTAAAACCTGTCCGGGAAATTGAGTATTTGGCAGAAAAGGAACCAAACAGTACCGACATTTTGAAGACCAACATGTTGGATACATATTATCCAAATCGAAGCAGTCACCTTGAGAATGTTTGTCTATATGAGGTTCTCCAAAATTATATATTCAAGAGGAACATCAAAGAAGATATTGAGAAAGGAGTGTATGCTGTAATTGGAAGTGAGGGATGCCTGGTCAAGCAAAGAAAATGCCAATTAGTAAACCATCGAAAATTGAGTGGTGAATCTCCAGAAAAAAAGGAGTTTTTTTATTTAGCACTTTTGCAACTTTTCAAGCCTTGGCGTGCAGAAGAGGAACTGCTTGGAGATTTCCTCTGTTACGAAGACTCTTTCAATGCAGCCAAGGAGTCCATAGAATGTCCTGCTTTTTCTAAATATCAAGAAATTCTAACTTTGGAAATTGAGCAGGAAGCAACGATTGCAGCCGAGATTGCCAGAGACAGTTCTCAGGACAGTCAGAGTTCTGTTTCATTGAGTCAAGATCCACTTGGAGGACCTATTATCGAAAATGAAGCTGCCACTGCTATGAATGAAGTAGAAAGAGCCATGGCACATGCTCAGGAGGATTCAGTTAACTTAGAAGACTTGGAAAAACAACTCAACGTTGAGCAGAGGAAAATATATGATGAAGTTACCAAGGAAATTGAGCACGGATTAAGTCATGAGAAGAACAAGTGCTCATGTACATCGTTGAAGCCTGTTCGACTGTACGTGAGTGGAGAAGCGGGAACTGGAAAAAGTTTCCTCATTAAAGCAATCTCTTGTTATTTGCAGGAAAGGACTGAGTCATCGCTGTCTTGTGTTGTCACCGCTCCTACTGGACTGGCAGCACATAACATTAAAGGTATTACTTTGCATCGTCTACTGATGCTGCCGGTGGAGCATGACAACAAATTACAATACAACAAGTTATCTGGAGATGCTTGCTGTGAAGTTTCAAGAGTCTTGAGGAAAATGAAACTACTTATCATTGACGAAGTAAGCATGGTTTCCAATGTCATGCTTGCCTTTGTGCATTTGAGAATGCAAGAAGTACTTAAAACTGAATATGATGTGTTATTTGGTGGGAAACACATCATTGTTTTCGGAGATCTTCTGCAGCTGACACCAGTAAAAGGTCAACCTGTGTTCAAAATACTCACGCATGAAGATACCAGGAAGTGTCTAGGGAGCATTGGCAACGTCAATATATGGTTAAACTTCAATTATGCTGAACTGCATCAAAATACGCGTCAGGCAAAGGATGAAGATTACAAGAATATTCTACAAGATATTAGAATTGGAAAAGTGACCGAGCATGGGAAAGAAGCTTTAAATGCACGATTACTGTCAAATTTATATCCCAAACAAGAGATTGTGCCTGAGAATATTTTTCAGAAAATTACTGAGAAGAAATCCGGGATATGTCTCATGCCAACTCTTGCAGAATGTGCCATCTTCAACAACAAAATGTTGAATTTAGAAAATCAAGAGATTGTGAAACTTGAAGCTATCGACAAATTAGAGCATATGGGATCAACAATTATTTTGTCAGACAATTTGAAATCAAAATTAGATTCATTAGAGAAGACTATATCTAAAACAGCGGGTTTTGAAAAGACTTTGAATGTGTGTTTAAATTGCCGAATCATTTTGAGAAGGAATTTACATGTAGAAAGAGGTCTGGTAAATGGATCAATGGGTAATGTTGTTGAATTTGAGAAATACAGAAATAGAGATGGAGTAGAATTTTTAAGAATTAAATTTGATGGCATTGAGGAAGTACAGCAAATTGGTCGTTGTTCTGCTAGGTTTTTGCTTGTTAAAGACTTATATGTTCGCCGTAAACAGTTTCCTGTTTGCTTGGCATATGCGGTGACAATCCATAAATCGCAAGGTTTAAGTGTAGACTGTGCATTGGTGAATATTGGCAGTTCTGTGTTCAAGGAGGGTATGGCATATGTGGCATTGTCACGAGTTAGAACTTTATCGGGATTGTACTTGATTGACTGTGATGTCACAAACATTTGTGCGGATCTAGATTGTGTTAAGGAATACAATAGGTTAAGAAGAGAGTATGCGCCACATTTGCCTCAATATCCTTTGTTTGAGAAACGTGTGGTAGGCCGGAAACGTAGAAATAGCAGTAATAGTAGGGAGGTTGTTGCAAAAAGACTAAAAGTCAATGAGCCGAAAATTGTTAGCAGAAAGAAAGTGGATTCTGTTGAAGATGTTGTCGGTTTTCAATTTGAAAACAGTTCTGGTGTCAACTGCTATGCAAATGTAGTGGTTAATGTTCTCTTTTCACTAGAGAGTTTAAAAGAACAGATTCTGTTGAATTCAGAACAAATTTTATGCTGTTTGTTGAATTCTGTTTTCGAGAAATGTAGCACTGATCGAACAAAAGTAGAAAGTGTGTCTGAAGTTCGTAATCTGTTAGATGAATGTTCAGGTCAAACAGACTTCTCTGAAAATAATCAGCAAGATTGTCAGGAGTTTTTAATGTATATGCTTGATATATTGCAAGATGAGGGTGTAGATGTAGATCACCTGTTTGGGCTTTCTTATCAATGGCAGCATGACTGCGAGAATTGTAGGGTATCAAGTACTACTAGTGTAGACTCAGAAAGATTTATATATTTAACTTTGCCAGACAGTAAAACAGTCTCCTTTAATAAGCTAGTAAATGCAGCGGATCACAACATGGAGTGTAGCCAATGTAAATCTGAAATGATGTCAACATTACTTATACGTAGATATGGACAGTATGTCATTTTAATGATGCAACGATGTAGGCCTGATGGATCAAAATTGTCAACTTTAATAAAAAAATTTGTGGCTTCTCAGCTTTCAATATCAGGAAGGACTTTTGTAACTGTAGCAATTATCTATCACGATGGTCCTTCAACAACTTCAGGACATTATACAGCTTATTTAAAGTCTCGAAACGGCTGGTCATTCTGCAATGATTCCGTTGTAACTTTCAAAAAAAAATTGCCGTTTGACCTTAAAAATTCTTACCTGGTGTTTTTAAAACCAAAATTTTAAAGAAAGAATCTCGGGATTTCCTGTGAAGAATTGCAAAATGTTCATGAAGTTGAGGGAATGTAAGTCTGCAATGCTGTCTAGATTATTGGTCCAAAACTTTTAATTATAATGTCATTTTGTAAAATCCGACTATATAAACCTGATGCAAGTAAGTCTGCTTCATAGTAAGCAGTATCAGTGTCATAGGAAAAGGAGAACATGAGTGACAAAGAAGGGTAAGATATTAGTAGTCCAGGATTGTGAAAATTATCTTAAATGTTTTCTTTTTGAAAGTTGCGAAAATAGAAAATGACGGGATTTGATTGGAAGAATTACAAGACTTGTGAATAGCTGCAACATGATTTGGCCAAGTGGAAACATGTGGTAGAATGTAAGAAGTCTTTTCTTGTATGTAACATATTTTTCGAATCGTTGGAGGTTTTCTTTCAGAAAGTGGCGGGCTGACAATATTTATAGCACAACACAGTGGACGCTGTTCATAGGACATCCTTCGACGTCATTGAAAGTAAGTTAATTTTAAGGAGTTTTGAATTCAGATTTCTTATGTTGAATGGGTTTTTTAAACACAATCATTTTGATTGTGTTTTATTTCCCCGCTGTTACATGATGAATACCTTCAAGTCACTGATTTAAGTGAAATTTGATACATTCTGAGAACAGCAAAAATAAACCATTTAACATGTATAATTAATGTTCTGCTTTTTGTACTTATGATATACATTTAGAAATGTGAGGTAGATATGGAGAAACTGAGTCTTCTGTAAGTGTCAATGTTAATGCTTACAGTGCTGTACTTCTGGGTACTGTTTTTTTAAAAAAAAAATGAATAGGCCTCACCTCAAAGAAAGCTCTTGAAAGCACACATCTTATTTGCATCCTGAAACAATCATTTAAAATGTTAGACTCAATTTTATGATGGCTTTACATCTTTTTTGCGCTACTATTGCATCACTATTGTGAGACATTAGCAGTGCAAAAGAAGCACCATGTTCCAAAATAGGCCTCAGTTCATCAACATCAAGATACAGTTTGTTTAAAATATATATGTTTAGGATTGTGTAGGGGACGTAGAGAAGCAGAGGCTTCTGTAAATGTCAAAGTTGTTGAAAAACTGTTTGTTCTTGAACCTTTTCCCTTGTCTTTTCTAATTTTTAAATACATGTTTTAATATTTTTGGAAATGTTTGTTCTCTCTTTTACAGATTGAAAGTATGAAAAAATATTTTAAAAAGGTAACAAGAATTATAAGGTAAATGTTTTCTACTCTTTTTACCCGCAATGCACTGCTGATGATGGCACTGACCATGTCATGAATGATGTAATAAGAGGACATGACTTACTTCATTGGTAGGCCTTCACATGCATTATCTGCTCTGTATTCTTCAACAAGTGTAAAATTGATCTGTAACCCTGAGTAGGTCTCACCTTAAACAAACCTCAGGACAGATCACACCTTATCGTCATCCTGAATTAATAAATAGATCTATTAAACAGTATCTCTGGTTTACTCCCTATAGCTGTCTTTCTTTTAACATTACTCTTTGTTTACTTCCCTTATACTAACTCTTCTTTTTTTTAAAAAAATATTTTTTTGGTTCGCTTCAAGTTCGCGAACCGGGCAGCGAACGGGAAAGCGAACCAAAAGAAATAGAGCTTGCCAGAGTGATAAACATTCTAGCAATTTTATTTGAAAGGGGAGGTAGTTCTGAAAAGAACTTTTTTTTTTTGTTTTTGTTGTTTTATTTTTTTTTTTTTCTGAACATTTTTTGATTTTTTTGTATTTTTAGAACAGTTTTATGTTTTTTTTGTGTTTTTTATGGAGGGGAAACAACAAAAAAACAGGCATTGAAAAGGGCTCAACAGGAGCAAAAAAAAAATTACTGCTTGGGTGGGTTAGGGCACTTATGGTTTTCGAACACCATATTGATCAAGTTCACGCTCATGTTCCCATACGAGAGCATAGCACCACAATATATACAGGTAAACTTCATATGTTTAAAGTTTGGCTGAATGTTTGGCACAGTTTCCTGTGCCTCTCTTCCTGTCAAAGATATTGTTGACGTAGATCTGGCCACAGGAGTTGTCGGGGGATTATCTTGTAGGTCCCTTAACTCTGCCCGGCTGTAGTTTAAGGGATGCCACCTGGCCATATGGCGATGCATAGTATAGTTGCCCATACTATATTTTTTCTCTGTGCCTCTAGACAATCTGTATTTACAGATGAGGCAGGTGGCATATTTAGCATTGACCTTCTTGTCCCCTGGAGGGATGGAAAAAAACTGCCATATGAAACTTGTTTTCCTTTTAGAAACACGGGGCAACTCCGGTATAAATTCTGGTTCATCTCTATCCTCTTCTTCTTGTTCCTCCTCTTCCTCCTCTCTGTTGGAGATGAATTGACTTGGTGGTCCTCTCTTCTTATGAGGAGGTGGAGGTGGTGGTGGGGGTGCACCAGCTGCAGCAAGTATAGAAGCCATTGCTGAACTCCAGGAAAATGGTCTTTCTCTCACCAAGATGAAAGTCAGAGTGAGGAAAGAAGGAGGGGTTTACATGATTTGGGAAAAGCAAAAGTTCTGAACCAATGAAAAGTGTTATTTTTAGGTCACATGACCTAGTCATACATCATTTGGAAACCAAAAGTGAAATGAACCAATGAAAACTTTGATAAACAAGTCACATGACCTGTTCCGCTTACGTTACGCGGTGCGCGCCGCGTCCCGGATCGCTTCCGGATCGCGGTCCGGAGCACTTCCGGGAGCGCTAACGCGGCGCGTCATTAGACGCATTACGCGACAACGTGATACGTCGCGCTTCCGCGACGCGTCACAGTTGCGCTAACGTAACGTTTACCGGTTCGCGGACTAGGTCGCGGCATCAAGATGAGCTAACGGAAAGCTTCCCGGTTCGCGAACTGGAAGCGAAGAAAAAAAATATTTTAAAAAAAATTATTAATAAACATCTAAAATATATTTTAAGATTTAAAGAAGAATACATTTTACAGCTACAGATGTTAGCTTTTAAAAAACCAATGAAATTCACAGAAAAAACCATAGGTTATAGACCATATATAGTTAGGAATTTGCATTTACAAAACCTTGAAAATTCACTGAAAAAACCATTGGTTATAGACCATATATAGTTAGGGATTTGCATTTACAAAACCTTAATTTACTCGCACAAAACCATTGAAATTCGCATATATAGTTAGTTCCACTAACTATATATCGCGCACCCGCAATCCACTGCTGATGATGTCACATATTACATCATTCATGACTTGGTCAGTGACATCACTGATGACATCACTGATGACATCTCAAATGACATCACTGATGACAACATCCAGTGACTGTATGTTTCTGTAAAGTTAAAATATGTCTTACATATTGAAGAATGAGTGGATGTATAAGTGTCTGGATGAAGGATTTAGTGGGTGCATGACTGACTGTATGAGTGAGTGATTAAATGTGTCTCACTGAGTGCATGGGTTAGTGACTAAACTGTCTTAATTTGTGCATCATTATGTCTGTTGTTGTGTAAGCTGCTGCATGTGTTGATCAGTAGCTATATGAGTGGCTATATGGGTTATTGATTGGTTGCCCAAGTATTTGTATAGGAGACTGAGTGTGTGTGTGGGTGGCTGGGAGGTGTATGACTGTGCATAGATGTGTGAGCAGTTGATTCACTAGATGTATGGGTTCAGAAGTGCATGTGGAAACAGCTGTATGGGCGGTTGACTGTGTGCATGAGTGTATTGGTGAGTCAATGGATATCTCAGTGCTACATGTCAAAGTAAGTACATATGTAAAACACAGTACATGTGAGAGTTGACATATATAAATAACTGTGCATAAGAGCTAGTGAATGTGTGAGTGGCTGTATGGATCATTGTGAACTTGTATCAGGGATTGTATAAGAGAGTAAATATGTGTTAGTATATGTTTGAATAAGTAAGGTGTGTATAACTGTATAGTTGAGGAAATGGAGGTGTGATTGATTTTCTGCATGAGTGACTAGGTGTGTGAGTAACTCCATGGACGAGTGACAGTCTGTGAGTTTACACTGATTGTATCTAAGGTTATATTAGAATCTGAAGAGGTTCATCGTATTATCACATGGATGATATCATCAGTGATGTGATGAGTAATGTCAAATGAGATGTTATCAGTGATGTCATTTGAGATGTCATCAGTGATGTCATCAGTGATGTCACTGACCATGTCATGAATGATGTAATATGTGACATCATCAGCAGTGGATTGCGGGTGCGCGATATATAGTTAGTGGAACTAACTATATATGCGAATTTCAATGGTTTTGTGCGAGTAAATTAAGGTTTTGTAAATGCAAATCCCTAACTATATATGGTCTATAACCAATGGTTTTTTCAGTGAATATATATATATATATATATATGTATATATATATATATATATATATATATATATATATATATATATATATATATATATATAGAGAGAGAGAGAGAGAGAGAGAGAGAGAGAGATAAAGATATATAGATGTATATATTTATGTAGAGAGAGAGAGGTATGTGTGTATATACATTTTATTAAAACTTACAGCATATTAACAATTAAATTACAAAATATTAACAACTAAATAAAATATAAAAAATTTAGAAAACCAAAAACATAATTACAAAAAGTATTATGAACGAGTGAAAAAAATGTTTTGAAATTTTAAGGATATTTAACATTTTGACCAGAAATCAGCAAGCTGGAAAAAATGTATCTGCCATGTCCTGAAGCCAGGGTATCTTTCGCAAGCATGTTCAGTGAAGCAGTTGTCATGGTCGGAAGGAGCCATCTTCCCTCAGAAAATATAAAGATAGATGATTATAATGAATAACCATCTCATACCCAAAAATGATAAGGCTCTAGAAGATACAACTATGGATGTGGGAAGTATGTTGGTCATCAAGTGTGGCAAGTGATCATCCTCCAGAACTCTACTTCCCAGATTTCCAAAAAAAAAGCATAACACAACAGACATATTTATGTAACAAAAAACAATGTTCTGATTTTTGTATGCAAATAAACCTCAATGGACCAGTGTTGTGGTACAGATAAACAATTAAGGAGCACACATCCATTTAGTCTGATGACTGATTGGTGAGCAGTGACAAATAAAACAAACAAATTCATCCTTAGGGTCAACAGTAGGCTTTGTAGTTATATTTAATTTAGCAATGATGCCTTCAGACCATTTCCATGAACATTTAGTTAGTGTGGTTGATCAAATTGCCCAAGGATAAGTGCTCAGAAGGAGCCATTTGAAAACAGGATTGAGAACCAAGATTATATAGGGCTTGCACCCAAACCTGCCATGTACAACCCGTCATGCGGGTAAGAGACCACAGTTTGATAGCTGGTAGAAGACCAACGACAGACGGATAACCAAAAAAAGCCCTGGCAAAAATGTTCAAACTAGCCCCACTTGTTTCCTCACACAATCTCTCTCTTTTTTCTATCCATTCTCACTCTCCTCTCTTTCTTCTTCCTCTTTGATTGATTTTTCTATGCCTTTCCTCCTGACACTTTTTCTCTCCTTTGAAACATCCCACACCTTCTGCCATTACCCTCAGGGAGCTGGGGGAAATGACAGAGGCAACAGGAGCAGCCTTGAGCTTTCAAAACCGACCCCCAAGGGTTTCATGCCACCAGGGAAATGCCCAGTTGCCCTGCACACAGCAATTAAAAAGAAAGTGTTTGAGTTTCAGAAAGAGTGTGTTGTCAACAGGATGCAGTCATTTAAATATTTGAAAGTAGCATTGTTAGAAATGGGATTTCTGGTTTGCTAGGGCTTGCGCCAAAGCCAGGCAGAAACCACCACTATAGTCAGGGCACACACTGTAAATGTATAGGCATTTATATAGCGCACTACTTACCCGTAGGGTCCCAAGGCGCTTCGACCGCTGCGAAACCCTTCCTGGCTTCCCTGAGAGATGGTCCCTTAATGGGTATCTCCAGGGTGAGACCAGGCATCCCCGGCGGTCTGGTGGGGCCGTTAGTGAAGATGAGGCAAGCTAATGCCCAGAGTTGCCGAGTGTGATCGCTGATCAGAGTGGGCACCGAGGCGAGAGAATTATCGAGTCCGCTGACCCTGGTCCAGAAACCTGCCGCGTCGGGAATCGAACCCTGGTCCCGGGCCGTCCTCTGCTCTCGGGTCCGCCGCCTCTAACCAGTGAGCCACACTACTTCACTACTACTTCACACTACTTCACACTGAAGATAACCCCTGCTCACCCCCTTGGTAGCTTGGCACGAGCAGTCAGGCTTATCCTAGAGGCAATGTGTAAAGCGTTTGCACAACACACACACACAGTAGCAACACACTAAGACCACCACAAAAGAAACTCCATACAAGGTTATATAAAAGACTTGCCTTTGTATTATCCAAAGCACATTAGATCATAACCACACATATACACTGTGCCTACTGGCATTAGGCAATATTTACAGGGGATTATATACACATGACAGGGCCAATCGGGCCACTGTCAGAACCTTTTAGAAAGCACTAGTAGCACATACAAAACACAACCAGTGACTACTGGTAAAATACTGTACTTAGCATTATCACCTGCATCATAATCGCATTATGTCTGCATCAACACATGGTGCATAAATCACTTTAGGCATTCACATTAGGCATAACATTAGCATAAACACATTATGCAATCATCATATTAGGCATAATCATCCAAAATTACCTTTACTCCCTTTGGTCTGAATCAAAGTGAAGAATTATATATTCACTTGTAATTTTATTTATATATATTTATATACATATATATATATATATATATATATATATATATATATATATATATATATATATATATAGAGAGAGAGAGAGAGAGAGAGAGAGAGAGAGAGAGAGAGAGAGAGAGAGAGAGAGATAAAGATATATAGATGTATATATTTATGTAGAGAGAGAGAGGTATGTGTGTATATACATTTTATTAAAACTTACAGCATATTAACAATTAAATTACAAAATATTAACAACTAAATAAAATATAAAAAATTTAGAAAACCAAAAACATAATTACAAAAAGTATTATGAACGAGTGAAAAAAATGTTTTGAAATTTTAAGGATATTTAACATTTTGACCAGAAATCAGCAAGCTGGAAAAAATGTATCTGCCATGTCCTGAAGCCAGGGTATCTTTCGCAAGCATGTTCAGTGAAGCAGTTGTCATGGTCGGAAGGAGCCATCTTCCCTCAGAAAATATAAAGATAGATGATTATAATGAATAACCATCTCATACCCAAAAATGATAAGGCTCTAGAAGATACAACTATGGATGTGGGAAGTATGTTGGTCATCAAGTGTGGCAAGTGATCATCCTCCAGAACTCTACTTCCCAGATTTCCAAAAAAAAGCATAACACAACAGACATATTTATGTAACAAAAAACAATGTTCTGATTTTTGTATGCAAATAAACCTCAATGGACCAGTGTTGTGGTACAGATAAACAATTAAGGAGCACACATCCATTTAGTCTGATGACTGATTGGTGAGCAGTGACAAATAAAACAAACAAATTCATCCTTAGGGTCAACAGTAGGCTTTGTAGTTATATTTAATTTAGCAATGATGCCTTCAGACCATTTCCATGAACATTTAGTTAGTGTGGTTGATCAAATTGCCCAAGGATAAGTGCTCAGAAGGAGCCATTTGAAAACAGGATTGAGAACCAAGATTATATAGGGCTTGCACCCAAACCTGCCATGTACAACCCGTCATGCGGGTAAGAGACCACAGTTTGATAGCTGGTAGAAGACCAACGACAGACGGATAACCAAAAAAAGCCCTGGCAAAAATGTTCAAACTAGCCCCACTTGTTTCCTCACACAATCTCTCTCTTTTTTCTATCCATTCTCACTCTCCTCTCTTTCTTCTTCCTCTTTGAATGATGTTTCTATGCCTTTCCTCCTGACACTTTTTCTCTCCTTTGAAACATCCCACACCTTCTGCCATTACCCTCAGGGAGCTGGGGGAAATGACAGAGGCAACAGGAGCAGCCTTGAGCTTTCAAAACCGACCCCCAAGGGTTTCATGCCACCAGGGAAATGCCCAGTTTCCCTGCACACAGCAATTAAAAAGAAAGTGTTTGAGTTTCAGAAAGAGTGTGTTGTCAACAGGATGCAGTCATTTAAATATTTGAAAGTAGCATTGTTAGAAATGGGATTTCTGGTTTGCTAGGGCTTGCGCCAAAGCCATGCAGAAACCACCACTATAGTCAGGGCACACACTGAAGATAACCCCTGCTCACCCCCTTGGTAGCTTGGCACGAGCAGTCAGGCTTATCCTAGAGGCAATGTGTAAAGCGTTCGCGCAACACACACACAAAGTAGCAACACACTAAGACCACCACAAAAGAAACTCCACACAAGGTTATATAAAAGACTTGCCTTTGTATTATCCAAAGCACATTAGATCATAACCACACATATACACTGTGCCTACTGGCATTAGGCAATATTTACAGGGGATTATATACACATGACAGGGCCAATCGGGCCACTGTCAGAACCTTTTAGAAAGCACTAGTAGCACATACAAAACACAACCAGTGACTACTGGTAAAATACTGTACTTAGCATTATCACCTGCATCATAATCGCATTATGTCTGCATCAACACATGGTGCATAAATCACTTTAGGCATTCACATTAGGCATAACATTAGCATAAACACATTATGCAATCATCATATTAGGCATAATCATCCAAAATTACCCCCAGGCCAACTGGCCTTTCACTGGGGCTCAAAATGCCCTCTGTCCAGAATGTCAGGGCGCACAGATAGGGCTTCTCAATTAGCCCTAGGGCTGAAAAAGCAGCAAAAGCAAAGTGCGTACTGCGCTGGGGCAGAGGAGCCGATCTTACTCCTTCATCCCAGTGAAAGGAAAAAGGCCCTACGTTCCAGCTGCCGCTAACGGGCGGTGCAGCTGATGAGAAATGACCACTGGCACCAACTGTGCCTGGCAAGACCCACTCAGGGAGTCTATCAACAAAAATTCCCCCAAAGGAAAATGGCACTGGCACCACTGTGCCATGGAAGCCTCCCTCTGGGACTCCGAAAATAAACTTGTCCAAACGTTGCAGTGGCCCGCAACTGCGGTGCAGCTGTGGAGGACAATACTGGCACTGGCACTAAACGTACCTCGGGAGCATCACAAAAAGCTCTCCGCTTAGCCCCCACTCACCTGGGCTCTTTGGGGCTCCTCCGGTTGCAGGGAGAAGGCACCAACAATGTACCTTGATCTCCTGCCTTGGCCACCGGAGCCCGCTCCTGACTTCGCCCTGTCCCTGTCCTGAGACATGGGGCTTCGACGTGGAGCCCACAAGGCTCCGGGCGGCTTCTCTTGAAGGGGGTGGTGGAAATGGAGCCTGCAAGGCTCCGGTCAGCTGATGGCAGACCCCGCCCACAGACAAGCGGCGCTTGTCTGACTTCCTGGTCGCTGCTCGCAGCGGCGGCGGCTCTTTTTTGGTGGCTGCAATTTGCGGGGTGGGCTCCCGTGCTTCAGTTTTGGCAAAGTGGAAGTGGGCTCCAGCTTGGAAAATAACACCACTGCGGGGTGGGCTCCCGCTCGGAGGGGCACAAAACAGCGGGGTAGGCTCCCACCTTAAATACACAGAAATGCAGGGTAGTCTACCTCTAGTAAGGCATCCATGTGGGTGGGCTCCTGCTACTATGAACAGCAGCAGTGCGGGGTGAACCCCTGTACTGCTACAGATGCACCCACAATGCGAGGGAATCCCCACGTCGGGATTCCCTTCCAAATTTGTCACAGCCCAGTGCTGCAAATTAAAGCAAAAACGCTCCTCTCGTACTGGAGCAAGAAAATAAAGATATAGCGTTCATGAGGTGCTGGGACCCCACAGGTCAAGGGGACAAGGCTGGGCACAGGCAGGCCAGCTCACACGGCCCTCCAGCAGGGAGGCAGCCCCTTGTGGTGTTTCCCCCAGGGGCCCAGCAGCAGCAAGTCACCAGGAAGCACAAAAGCACAACATTTTCATGGGGTCACAGCCCCAATATTTATGCACCTTTTCCTTTGTCTGCCCGAAGCACAGGGTTTGGGGAACCAGCCTGAGCTGGTTCTGTTTTTTTTTGGAGCACTCTGTTTACAGGGCTCCTCCTCCCTATTGTCAGGTGGGGGCTCGTTATCAGACACACCACAGGGGGGCAGAGCCCGCATTCACCTGGGCAGGCAAAGACCTATTCAGGGTTAGGGGACTACTCCTCTCACTACTCCAAATGCAGATCTCCCATTCAGCCTAGCGCTTACCCTCCCTGGAGCCACACACACCTCACCAGCCACCGTCACTCTAAAGCCAGACATGCAAGACACATCAGGCAGGTAGACACATAGCTCACAGAAATGAAAACTTCTAGAAGTGTGAAAACAATTAGGGGTAAACCTATACCTCGAGTTTTTATGAAAGCATATATAATTTCTGCTTGATGGACAAATACATTCTCTTTATATTTGTACCAGTATTTTCTTTATACCTTTTACTTGAATCTTTAGTGTTTTTGATTCATACATTTGGACATGAAAAAGAATATTGTCCCATCGTATCTACATTACAATCACTTCATAAAACAATTCGAATTTACAAGTGATAAATCATAATATATATAAAACATCACAAGACACTTTTACAAAAACATGTGAAAACACAATATTTTTGGGACAGAACATACAAGCATCAACTACTTATGTCTCATTCCACTGATTCCGGTGGACAAATCTGTGATCCTAGACTTTTTTTTAATGTGTACATCTGGTATCCATTTAAGCACAGGGAAACTGGTTAAAATTTAGAAAAAAGAAATGAATCCTTAATTTCAAACTGGAATTAAACCATCATTCCTGTGTGCATTTTTTGATGTGCCTATGCGTTCGAATCCTAGGCTTTCTTTCCCAGGATTCACATCAGGGCTTTCTTATTTTCTGTAAAGGATATGTGACATAAAAGACATTTTTTTAGAATCTCCTTCCTTTTCTACTTTCCTTCTACTGACCCTTGGTTGTTATCTATTGTACCTGAGCAGTCTTAGTTTTTCTTCCCAACACTTCAATTGGCTGTGCTACAGGTGATCTCTTTGTTTGGAGGCCTTCATGTTTCTAAAAAACATGGAGGTTTTATCAGTGATATTCATAAAGAACGTTTCAATCGCATTAGCAATTTACATTCATGATTTCCTACCTTGTGAGTTGCCTTTTACTTCAGTAAAGGATCCTAAGACCTTTTTTTATGTATTGCTGCCTGCAAAAGATATGTGCGTATTGTAGTTTTCTTAGTCAAGAGCTTTGCGTTTTAGTATTTGAACAATCGTTAAAGTATTTAAAAAGATTGAATACCTGTTTGTGGAACGATTTCTTCAGACCACGTGTAACAGTGGCAAGTTTTTGTACCAGCGCCTCCTGTCTATGGGAAAAACACCTTTGTTTACCCAATCTGACCTTGCAACAATGTTTTTTACTTAGTGGTTACACTGTGTCATGTGCCTACCTCTTTTCTCAGTATTCGCGCTGAGCGCCGATTTTGTTCTTTGCGTTTGAGTTTTTCTCACTCGCATTTGCCTGAAATTGAATATGCAAGTCTGATTATCTATTCTAGCCTCCATACCATTAACTATCTCATGATTCTAATCTTTATTATCTTATGCTTACCACAGTTTCAAATATCTTTTAGTCCATGTCAAACTCTGGGGTACCATTAATGATGGAGGCCATTTTACGCAAATACTTCTTCTAATAAAGTTTCTTGGAGGTTTCTGGGTATTGTGGAGCTACTTGTGCTAGCCAATCAAAGCAATCTTATTCCATTTCCCACAGTGGTGCATTGTGGGTTTTAGAATTTTTACATTTTAGTCAGCTCAGTCATACTGTTCAATCCTGTAAAAGTACTATTGAATTTCAAGATTAAATAAGCCTCTTTCTGAAGTAGTGCACTTTCGATGTCAATTGGTCATTTGGCCGCATTAATTGTCGTCAAAATGGTCCATTGGAATTCATTTTTGCTATGAGATTCTTTAATGAAATGCTCAACCATTGGAGCAGTGGTCACCTTCTTTTTTATTCTTGATCTGTGTTGTGTAATCCTGGTATTTGCCTTTTGATTTATCTTCCCTATATACATTTTCTGACAGGGACATATTTTGGCATAAACTACGTTCTTAGTATTGAAATTAGTGAAGTCAGTGTGTTTCCACTTTATACTATTGTGTTTGAATTCTGTGCCTTCAAACGGTACTGCTACAAGCCACGCAATTGCCAAACTTGTGGTGGCCTCTACTGGCTTAAAATTCCATTTCGATAATAAGTCACTTTTTGGTTTGGGTAAAGAAATGTCTGTGCGCATTATTTGTTGTCCTATGCTTACATTTTTTTTCATAGCAAATATGAGCTTGAGTATAATCTGTCTAAATGTATTTGTGTCTGGACCAAACATAGTCACAAAACCAATTTATCAAGTTCTTTCTTTTCATTCACGTGAAGAAAACTTTCGCGAGGTGTAAATCTCGCTCTTTTTGTGAAGTGCTTTAATAGCTTTTTGGGTAGACCCTTTTCACCATTTCTTTGCAAAAGGTGGCTGCATGTTCTTCAAAGTCAAGGACCTACGCGCAGTTTCTCCTAATTCTTAACAGCTACCCATACAGGGGGGTTTCTTTAAGACTTCTAGGATGGGCACTTTTGTGATGCAAAATTCGTTTTTTTCTTTGTCGTTCTTGTACAGCGATGTTCTCAACTGGTTTGCTACTGTACTAATCTCAACATCTAAAAAAGTAATTTTGGTTTTTCTTGACTGTACAGAGAATGTGATGTCCCTATGGCGGGCGTTTAGCCAATCATGCAACGACTTCAATTCAATCTGGCTCCCCTGCCACAGGAGCCAGATATCGTCATTGTATTGTAACTATTGTATTATTTTATCTCTGAAGGGAATATTGTTTTCTAATAATATTTTTTCATATTGGGCCATGAAGAGCACTGCCGTTTCTGGTGCATAAGGACATCCCACAGCGGTTTTTCAAACTTCTAGAAGTGGCACTTCTAAAATAGGAATAATAAATCTGCTCACACCATTGCGTAGCATTTATTATCACTATTCCAAATATACCAAACTTGACCAAGCTGCTCCTCTCATATCTGGAATTACCACTGAAACACTTATCAGGGAATACCCAATGCTTCCTATGAGAGGGCAGCCTCACAGCAGTGAAAAAAACAAAATGGCTTTTTCTCACTACCAGGACATGTCACATACTTAAGGTACATGTCCTACCTTTTACCTACAATACACCCTGCCCATAGGGATGGTTAAGGCCTACCTTAAGGGGAACCGACATGTAGTAAAAGGGGAGGGGTCACAGACGTGGCACACACTTTAGGTGCCATGTCACAGCAGCAGTATCACTATACGCACAGGCCCTGCAATGGCAGAGGCCTGAGACTGGTTTGAAAGGCTACTTTGGTCGGTGGCACAATCAGCGCTGCAAGCCCACCAGTAGCATTGCTATAGTTGCCCATAACGTTCATCATAGGTCTAGAAATGTATCTTAAGCTCTCGCAAGTTTGTAAGTACTCAAACAGCACATGGCACATGGAGGGCAACGTGAAACGGGTCTTGATTACCTAAATGGGGAAGCAATCTATGATGAGTGTCCACTGCATTTGAGCTCCAAAGATGTATCCATTGTCACCAGATGAGCAATTACAAGCACGTGTTGGGTTTCACTTATATAGACTTGAACCTTAAACCATTGATAAAAGATTACTATCTGAAGAACCTGAACATTAACAAAGGGATGATGAACAAAAGAATATTTTGAAGTCTAGAGGGTTTGGTTTTACCAAAGCCCTTATGAGTGTTAGGTGTTGGAGTGGGAAGAGTTGGGAAGTGCAGGTAGTTTAAAACTGCAGTATAAGATGGGACCAAAAGAGAATATTCATTAACCTGACCTCACTAGCTTAAAATATTTTGAAAATAAAACAAACCCAGAAGGATATATGTCTTTCTTCTACAAAAGCATTGATGGCATCATCCCAATATTTCTGTCTTGTGAAATGCTGAGTGATTCCCACACAACAGCTAACTTGGCTGTTCTATGCCTAGGAGTTACCATCAATCGTATTTTTCATCAGTGCTCTCTGTGAATACAAATATTGCATTAGAGGAACATGGTGGACCACCAAAGTGCAGAAAGCCTTTGAGACAGGCATATGGTAAAAACTCTGCAGCCTGCCATAGTCTTGATATACCTCATTCAGCCTTGGTTGCTTATCAGTTTGACACTCTTCACTGACTTCCGACTGCCAAAAGCTCTATTTCTGAAGTTCTTATTTTCTGTCACAGAGCTTTCTTCAAAAAGGCAGCAGTCTGTCCTCAAAACTGCCACTCCAACACTAACCTTCTCAGTTCTCTTGATCTGCTAAAGACAGATTGTCCTGTACCATGAACAGTTCTAATTATTCAAATTACTGGATGCACCTTCTTATTCTAAGCCACCAAATAAGGATTAGGGCCAACAATAGCTTTATGTCAACAGCAGAATCATCTAATCAATCAATCAATCAATCAAAGCATTTGTATAGCGCACTACTCACCCGGAGGGTCTCAAGGCGCTAGGGGAGGGGGGTCCGCTACTGCTCGAACAGCCAGGTCTTGAGCTGCTTCCTGAAGGCGAGGTGGTCCTGGTTCAGGCGGAGGTGGGTCAGGAGGGAGTTCCAAGTCTTGGCGGCGAGGTAGGAGAAGGACCTTCCCCCTGTGGTGGCTCTTCGGATGCGGGGGACGGCGGCGAGGGCGTGGCCGGTCGATCGAAGCTGGCGAACATTATGAAAACAGTTCACAGCTCTACTCCTTACCTCCATCTAATTCTGCTTTGCAGGTTGTCACTCCGTGATTAACTATGGGTCACCCCATTAGGGAAAGAGGGATCTTTATAAATATTTATATATCTTCTTATCATATCATATCATCATATCATACCACAGGCTGGCTAAATTGATAAAGCCCTGCATTCTGAGAAAGCATCAACACAGTTTTGTCCTCATTACACAAACATTCAAATGTATGATAGACAGATTTGGGCTATTGTGAAAAGTGTACCACCAACACCAATAAGGCACAGTACATGTTATATGAACTATACTTTGAGAATGACCATGTACATTTGAGACCATGGGTCCTTCTGGTCATTGCTAAACTATTCATCATTTTACTGTATGCAATATTAGTTCAGAGGCTAAGTTTGAAATAAAGACATTATGAATGATGTATTGTTCATATATGATTCATTTATTTATTTATAGTCTTATATAGGACAAACTGAATCAAAAGGTATTGGAAGGTTTACACAAGGTCACATTCTTTTTTTTGATTTAGGAGTGGGGAGATCTTTTTTCTGATGCATCAAGCCCAAATTGCATAACACATTACTAAATATCAACTTGGGTGTACAACCAAATGCCAATTCTGTATTTGGTAGGGGCATGTTTAGTGCATACCTTCCCAATACTGTATTAGAATAGTATGTATTAATGTTTTGCAACCAAATTCCGGTCGTAAAATATTAAGATCCTTTGAGGAGGTGGTAAGTTATGTGAAAACAGAAAGGTGTCCCTGAGGGGCACCTTACCCTTTGTGAATGTTGGGCCCAAAAAAATTGGGACCACTGCTGAGTTTTAAAAAATAAAAATTGCACTTTTCATTTTTTTTTGTGTTTAAACGCATCCTATTTTACTTTAGGGAAACTGGGTTGCATTTAAAGAAAATACATGTTTTATTTAAAAGCAGTTACAGACATGGAAGTCATCAGGCCACCATCCCTGTGATACCTGCAATACCTAGTGGGTCATAATTTGCCGCTTACCTCATTAATATTCATGAAGTAGGTAGAATTGTGATCCACTACAAATTTTAAAGAAAATACATGTTTTATTTAAAAGCAGTTACAGACATGGAAGTCATCAGGCCACCATCCCTGTGATACCTGCAATACCTAGTGGGTCATAATTTGCCGCTTACCTCATTAATATTCATGAAGTAGGTAGAATTGTGATCCACTACAAATAGGTAATTTGCAAATTGTCCTATTAGTTCATAGGTCACTTTGCAAATTACTGCACCGGTCACAAAAATACTGGTCTCAAAGTATGACCAGTTGAACGTACATATGGATGCAAGTGGTTTGCCAAGAATCACAGGATGTTATCTGGTGCCAAGACTCGAACCTAGTTTCCCGGTTCCAAATTCAACAGCTCTGCCCATAATGCCACATATTCTCCCTCTATTGTATGCAGTTGCAACATTACTGAAAACCCTATTCTTAGTGCACTGGAGGTATTCAGATTGGCCTGACACTTCCAGTCTCTTTACCAGTGCATGTTAGGTATTGTATTAGACAAAACCTTATCGTTTTTTCCAAAATTAGATCTATATTATACATACTTGTAGGGGCTTTCATCCATCGCTCAGTTGTTGTGGCATTCACATTTTTGTTTCGCACTACAGCACGAAGCATTGGCTAACTTCACTGAAAGTCATGACATTGTACTTTTTCACAGGGCGCTTATCCACCTTCAAAATAGATCCTTCAGTACCAAGGAACTTCGGTGGCAATGTGTACCATTTTTTGTATTTCTTTTATATAAATATTGTGGAGAGACCAACAGCTTCACCCACAATACTGTTTTTCAAAAACTATGACAAAATAAAGCAAGCATTGACAAAGGCTTGCAGCCACTTCCAGGATTGTTACACATTCCTGTAAAAGAAGATTTTAAGACAGCTAAACATTACTTTTAAATGTGACAGCTTCTAGACAGATAATTGGTCTCACTCCAGCAATGTGAACTATTATTTATTTGCTCCATTCTCGTGTATCTTATAGCGTTGCCTCCACTACAGCAAAAGTGTATTCTTGAACATTCTGAAAACTACTCGCGGTAAGCTGTCTTTCACTCCAGGCAACATCACATGGATTTATTCAAGCTGACACAAAATGTATTGTGGGTCATCAACTAAAATATCGCTGATTAACATTGTGGATTGCATTCAGGCTACTTTTAACAATGACAATCTGTTGCCACTGAGAGTAAAAACATGGTTATATTGGCAATAGCCCTGACATGTACTGTGCACAGCTGCTACTTGGTCGGTCTCTTGACACTGTTTTGGAGCAATTTTATAAGAAATGCTGGTGACAACAAGGATTACACACAAAACACACACTTCAAAAACAATGTCAGCATTTTTTTTAAGTTTCACAAAATATTTTTCAAAAAGGATATTGTTATAGGCAAGTGAGTTTTGAAGGGGCCATCCGGTGAGTTAAGTCACAATAGATCTCTAAATTCCAGCTGACATGAAGCAAACTATTATTCTGAAATGTCAATTGTTGCTGATTGTTAATGGTATGGGGCAGGGTAAAGAGAGCTGTTTTTCCTCTACACGTGTTGGCCCCTTTAAAGTCTCTCATGGTCAGATGATTGCCTGATTCACTAACGTCCATGACACCTGGTCAGAGGTTTGAATCTCAGGGGGTCTACTCATAGTTTCATCCTCCCCAGGTTTAGAACAGGAATACCATGGAGTTGCTTAACACAAATAATCTACACAGCACCAAAAATTACCCTAACAGAATATGTGCAACCTTAGCATATTATACCTTACAATAAAAGACATGTCCAAGATCCAGGTGATCACGGGTCTTGGAAGAGATTACCCCCTCCCTAACTCCTCTAGACCCCCACCCTTCCTCACTGCCATACCTAGGGCCCCCCGTGGAAAAAACCTCAGCAAAGAAGGGTCTTCCATCAACTGCATGCTCATAAACTGGAGATCAGCCTCCAAGCATGCAACTGAACTAGCAGAAGCCATCCTCTCTCATGACATAGACATCACGGAGACTTGGCTAAATGAGCTCTCCTCACCAAGCTTGGATATGCTTGTGCTCCCAGGCTTTAATATTATCAACAGAGACAGAAAGAATCAATAAGGTGGAGGTGTAGCTATCTTTCACAAGGACAACATTGCCATCGTGGAAATGGCCACCTTCAAGTACAGCACCTTCGAATGTCTTACCGCCAACATCAAGACAAAGGATAATAGAGCAATATTTGTCATCTTCTCTACCACCCCCCAGGCAACACCTTCGCATTCGGGGTACACTTTTTCGACCTGACTGCCCACTGCTCACTCGGAGACTCTAACAACTTAATTCTTGGTGACCTAAACCTATGTTGGAATGAAGTGAACAACTCGCTAATTCAAACTCTAAACAATCTTCTCCGTGACAACAATATATCCCAGCACTGCTCAGAGGAGAAACAGTTACGATTAACCACATCCTCCCCGTGGACTGGTCGGACCACCACATCATCCTATTCCTCATCAACCAAAAAGTGCTATCCCAGCCACATGTAAAAGACCCTCCCGAAATGGGCTAGAAATCTAACCCAGATTCCCGTTGTTGTCCTAGCAGAAAAGATAAGCTCGCTCCTCCAAAGTGACAATGAGCACCTCACCACAACTGAACTCATCTCGCTCTACAACTCAAATATGGTGGCCATGCTTGATCAAATAGCCCCCCTGAAATAAAAAAAATCAGGGTCACTCCTTCCAAATCATGGTTTAACTCTGCTATCAACTCTGAAAGGAGACAACTAAGAGCCACGGAAAAATGCTGGAGGAACAAGTTTTTATTTTGCAAGTCAAAGCGAGAAAAAGGTACAGACACATTGTCGTTCCTGCCCCCCCCTCCTCATCCCCCACCCCTCAAATTGAGAAACACAACGTTTTAACAGAGACAGGCGCAGAAAAGAAAATGAAAGCAAAATGGCTTATTATCAGCAGCATAAACAAGGAAAAAAAGAAACAGCAAAAAAGGAAAAGAGAAGAGCAAAAAGAAAACAAAACCAAGAAGAGACAAGCAGCGAGAGAAAAGCAAAACCCTAAGAAAGAGGTTATCCTGATTACCCCTGTTGTTCTAACCAAGAGGGAAGTTTTTCCCAAACCTCCTGGCCCTTTTTCTGGCTTTTTCGCCCTTTTTTAGCGTAAACAGCTTTTTCTAGGTGATAAGTGGCAACTAATCTGGCCAACCATTGAGAGAAAGAAGGGGGGTCAGCATCCAGCCAAACAGAGACAATACAGATCCTCCACACTGCCATTGCAATCAAGACTAGTCCTTCTTTTTTAATCCTAGGAGAATCAGACTGAATCCCCAGCAAAATAACTGTGGGGTTTAAAGAAATGGGTTGGTTAGTGACTTCGCTTAGCAATTCCTGTATTCTGAAGAGTATTGGGGCAAGTTTCGGACATGTTGCAAAAATGTGGATTGAAATTGCCCCAACATCCGAACACCGAACACCGAGGGCACAGCGTCCCTTTGCCAGCCCCCCATTTGGCAATCTTGCTAGGCGTCATATACAGGAAAAAAATAGTTTTAAAATGTTGTGCCTGTAGTTTGGCAGAGAGTAGGATCTGTTGTGAAAAGGCTAGAGAGCTGTAAAAGATACTTTGAGGGGAGTCAAGTTTTGTATGCCATTTGTCTGAGACGGTTTGGAGATCATCTGGGGTTTGTCTATTAAGTATGTTGTATATAAGACCGATACGGGGGATCATGGTGTTACGCAGTGTATGCATAAGTTCAAGTTCCCCCAACCTTCCTGGAGAGGAAATCATGAATGGAGAGATACTTGAAGGCATCTTGATTTTTCAGACTAAATTTAGACTGTAAGCTGACAAAAGATTTGATTCCCTCGCTAGTAATCAAGTCCCCTAATTTCATGACTCCGGCCCTATGCCAGTCAGAAAAGTAAGATTTTCCAAAGATGGCTGGTAGGTTACTGTTATTAGAAGTGGGAGAATAGTAGTTGAATCTACCCAGCCCGAAGGTTCTACGAATGTGGCGGAAAACTTTATAGGAATTCATTAGAGTCTTGAACCGTACGCGCTTGTAATATCCATACAAGATCTCTCGAAGCAAGCATCCTCAATGCTGTTCGCCCAGTAAGAGTTGAAAGGGCGAGGGAAGCCCTGGTGCTTTCGGGATAGTTGGTTCTCTCACTAATTCAGAGCTGTACTGCAGCACTGAGGCCCAATAGTATGGTATAATGTTGGGGAAGGACCAGCCTCCTCGTTCTTTCGGGAGCGATAACTGTCTTAATGCCCGCCTAGGTTGAGAATAAGCCCAGATGAACTGCGTGAAGATTTGTTGAAATTTGAGCAAATTTGCTTTTCTGAATTCCAAAGGTATAATGCGGAAGAAATAGAGAAGTTTTGGGAAGTATGTCATTTTTATGACATTACATCTGCCAACTAGTGTTAAGTGCAGATTATCAATTTGTTTTAGGGCCTTCTTAGTCTGAGCAGCAAGAGGTACTAGGTTGTCTGTTACAATTTCATCCATCTTGGATGAGATGAGCACCCCCAAGTATTTAGCCTTAGGTACCACCCTGCTGTCAGTCCAAGTAATTTGGTTGTTGACTATTATTTGTGTTTTATTTTTGTTCAGGGCGTATTCAGATAGTCTCCTAAATTTATGAGCCTCACGTTCTACTGCTAGTATAGTGTTTGCAAGGTCGGGAGAAGTGATGGCCAGATCGTCAGCGTACGCCAGGATTTTAGTGTTAATACTCTGGAAGCTAACTGGTAAGATGTTAAAGTTTTTTTCAATGTGTTTGATAAATGGGTTTAGGTAAAGAGCGAACAGCAGAGGGGAGCAGGGGCAACCCTGCCTGGTACCCCAAGAGATGTTAAAATGGCCAGTTGGTGGCCTGTTTATGGTTAGACAAGCCGTTGGTTCAAAGTAAAGTGCCTGCGCCGCCTGTATGAGCTTCTTCCCACATCCCATCCTGTTCATAACGCTCCACAAAAATCGCCAGGAACCCGGTCAAATGCCTTTTTGGCATCGAGTAATGTAAGTGACATCGGGTCTCCGGCAGCCTGTGCGGCATCAAACAGGTTAATCACCCGCCTGACGTATTCAGTTGTCCCTTTTTTGGGAATAAAGCCATGTTGCCATTCTGACACTAATGACTCGACTACGTGGGAGATTCTAGAGGACATCACCTTTGAAAAGATTTTAGAATCACAGTTAATAAGAGTGATGGGCCTATAGGAACTCATCTAAAGGGGATTTATCTTTTTTCAGAAATATAGATATTCTGGCACTTGCCCAAGAAGCCGGAGGGGGAGCCCCATTAAAGATAGAGGTTACTACGTCTGTGAAAATTGTTTTGATTTGTGGGGCAAAGATCTTATAAAACTCAAATGGGATACCGTCAAGGCCTGAGGCTTTTCCGTCCGGAAGACTTATAAGGGGATTCCAGGATTTCCTCCCAAGTTGGAGTAAGATCTAACAACTCGCTATCCTCTGAGCTGAGCAGCTTAAGTTCGATTTCATTAAAGTAGTTAGTGATCTCACTCTCGATTATCTCACTGGCCAGATCATTTTTTTCTGGCGTAGAAATACTGGAATACCCTCTGGAGCTAGGATCTTTGGTCTCCGTCCCGGAAGGAGGTTTTATTGCGTGTACTTCACTACTGGTCGCCTGTTGTGTAGTCCTGACGGCCAGTTGGTGCCCAATGCTGTCACTACACTCATCGTTTTTTTCCCTTGTAACTGCCTCTTTTGCTACGATTTTTTCAGCGAAAACGGCCACTATCTCAGCCTTAGCAAGGACTACTTCTTTTTGGACAGATTGGATGTCTTGTCCTGCTTGAAACAGTTCAGCTAGTTTGGTTTCTGCTATCCTTAATTTGTCCTGCAAATCACTCATTAGGAGTTTTTCTTTTTTGTTTTTACACACTGAGAACCTTAGAGTTTCACCTCTGACCCCCGCCTTTAAGGTGTCCCATACAGTTGTTAGGGAGGCAGAGCCAATGTTTATTTCCAGGAATTCCTGGATCCATCCCTGCATGTGTATTTGATGGATCACTGACATAATATCGAGAGACAGAATATCGACCATCAAAAATATCGTTGAAAAAATATCGACAGACAGAATATAGAGTTTCTATCTACAAACAGGTAAGTACAAAAATATCGAGTTAAAAATATCGTTTACTAAAATATAGTTTATAAAAATATCGACTTTACTAAAAACAATGTTAAATTAAATTAATATTAAAAATTAAATACTAAAATATACTTAAAAATACTTAAATTAACTTATAATAATTAAATAATTAACGAAAGTTATAAAAAAATGTAATTAATATTTGTTAAAACATATATATATAGTAACAAAATATAATAAAATAATATCCAATATTATTAACGTACAATAGCGGAAGTGTAAAAATTACTATTCCCACTCCAAAGAGTGCAATCGTAGGGAAAGCGTTGGATAGCGTAGGGGTTAAAATTACTATTCCCACTCCAGTGGGTGCAACAGTAGGGAAAGCATTGGATAGCGTAGGGGTAAAAATTAATATTCCCACTCCAGTGGGTGCAACAGTAGGGAAAGCGTTGGATAGCGTAAGGGTAAAAACTACTATTCCCACTCCAAAGAGTGCAACAGTAGGGAAAGCGTTGGATAGCGTAGGGGTTAAAATTACTATTCCCACTCCAGTGGGGGCAACAGTACGGAAAGCGTTGGATAGCGTAGAGGTAAAATTTACTATTCCCACTCCAGTGGGTGCAACAGTAGGGAAAGCGTTGGATAGCGTAGGGGTAAATATTACTATTCCCACTCCAGTGAGTGTAATCGTAGGGAAAGCGTTGGATAGCGTAGGGGTTAAAATTACTATTCCCACTCCAGTGGGTGCAACAGTAGGGAAAGCATTGGATAGCGAAGGGGTAAAAATTAATATTCCCACTCCAGTGGGTGCAACAGTAGGGAAAGCGTTGGATAGCGTAAGGGTAAAAAATTACTATTCCTACTCCAAAGAGTGCAACAGTAGGGAAAGCGTTGGATAGCGTAGGGGTTAAAATTACTATTCCCACTCCAGTGGGTGCAACAGTAGGGAAAGCGTTGGATAGCGTAGAGGTAAAATTTACTATTCCCACTCCAGTGGGTGCAACAGTAGGGAAAGCATTGGATAGCGTAGGGGTAAAAATTACTATTCCCACTCCAGTGAGGGCAACCGTAGGGAAAGCGTTGGATAGCATACGGGTAAAAATGACTATTCCCACTCCAGTGGATGCAACAGTAGGGAAAGCGTTGGATAGCGTAAGGTTAAAAATTACTATTCCCACTCCAAAGAGTGCAACAGTAGGGAAAGCGTTGGATAGCGTAGGGGTTAAAATTACTATTCCCCCTCCAGTGGGTGCAACAGTAGGGAAAGCGTTGGATAGCGTAAGGGTAAAAATTACTATTCCGACTCCAAAGAGTGCAACAGTAGGGAAAGCGTTGGATAGCGTAGAGGTAAAATTTACTATTCCCACTCCAGTGGGTGCAACAGTAGGGAAAGCGTTGGATAGCGTAGGGGTAAAAATTACTATTCCCACTCCAGTGAGGGCAACAGTAGGGAAAGCGTTGGATAGCGTACGGGTAAAAATGACTATTCCCACTCCAGTGGGTGCAACAGTAGGGAAAGCGTTGGATAGCGTAAGGGTAAAAATTACTATTCCCACTCCAAAGAGTGCAACAGTAGGGAAAGCGTTGGCTAGCGTAGGGGTTAAAATTACTATTCCCCCTCCAGTGGGTGCAACAGTAGGGAAAGCGTTGGATAGCGTAAGGGTAAAAATTACTATTCCCACTCCAAAGAGTGTAACAGTAGGGAAAGGGTTGGATAGCGTAGGGGTTAAAATTACTATTCCCACTCCAGTGGGTGCAACAGTAGGGAAAGCATTGGATAGCGTAGAGGTAAAATTTACTATTCCCACTCCAAAGAGTGCAACAGTAGGGAAAGGGTTGGATAGCGTAGGGGTCAAAATTACTATTCCCACTCCAAAGAGTGCAACAGTAGGGAAAGCTTTGGATAGCGTAAGGGTTAAAATTACTATTCCCACTCCAGAGAATACAACATTTGGGAAAGTAAATACTTCATATATTATAAACAAATTATAAATTAATATCTATAAAAAATTATTTTAAAAAAATCACCAATTTAATATAATATAATAATTAATGTATTAAAATTACTAATTAACAATAATTATTTCAATTAGGTACCTATTAATACAAATTAATTAGAAATTAACAATTAATGATGTAATAATTAAAAATTAATTAACAATTATTTCGAATTAAATACAAGTAAATGCATTTAATTATTTAACTAATTATAAATAAATTACTTCCCACCCTATTCCCCTATAAACCCACAACCCGCTACAGAAAATGAATTATTAAAATTAACATAATTAGCAAATAATCAATTAAATTACATTAATTGGCAATTAAAATTTTATTAATTACCCATAAAAACGTAATTATTAATTAATTCTAAATAAATACCAATAAATAATTTTACATATTTAATTATAATTAAATTACTTCCCACCCAATTCCCCTAAAAACCCACAACCCGCTACAGAAAATAAATTAGTAAAATTTACATAATTACCAATTAATCAATTAATTAAAATTAATTACCAATTAAAATTTAATTAATTAAAAAATATACATTAATTAACAATTAATTAAAAATTAATACCAATAAATAAATGTACATATTTAATTAATTATAATTAAATTACTTCCCACCCTATTCCCCTATAAACCCACAACCCGCTACAGAATTAAATTACGCAATAATTATAAAAACAAAATTCATTAATTAAAATTAATTATAACATAAATACACACTTTTCACACATATTATAACATAAAAAAACACTATAAAAATTGATATTATTAAAAAATCGATATTTTTAACTATCTATAAAATATACTTCGATATTTTAACTTTCTATATTTTTAACAGTCGATATTACATCACTTACCTTAAAAACGATATTTTTGATATCTATATTCTGTCCTGTCGATATTTTGTCCAAACGATATTTACAACTCGATATTATGTCCAATCGATATTTTGGACTCGATATTATGTCTGTGCACCACATTTGATAGTTAGTGTCGTGCAAACGCGCTTTCTCAAAACTCAATTTGGTCGCCTCCTTCCATTGCCCAAATCCCTTGATGTTAATAATAAGGGGATTATGATCAGACATAAAACGGGGTGCGGTATCAATGGTGCAACTATTGGCAAGTGAGGCTGAGATAAAGAAGTAATCTAATCTGACTAGTGATTGGTGTGGTGCCGAAAAAAAAGTATACCCGGGCTGAGTGGGGTTTTGGCTGGCCCAACCGTCCCTCAGTCCATGGGCCTGAGCGAGATTGGCTAGAGCCTGGAAAACTAGAGGTTTCCTGCCTTTATATCTCCATTTCTTATCAACCTCCCAGTTACAGGGTAAATGAATGTTAAGGTCGCCACACAGAATAATGGGGGTGGGCCAGTGTGCTAGTTCCCCGGAGACCTGGTTAAAGATCATCAGCGTTGCTCCTGTATATTGAACAGAGGGTAAAAGAAGAATTGTTGGGGAGCTGAAACACAGTAATAACCTATCTCCCCAATGGGTCAGATTTAGTCCGGGGGTTGTTGAGAGGGAGTCTTCTTTCAACCATGATTCCGACCCCCTTTGTTTTAGCACCCTGTGTGGTGGCCCCAACTACTTTGAACCCTAAAGTGTCTAATAAGTGTTTTTGTGAACCTTCTATGTGAGTTTCTTGTAAACAAATGATGTTCCCCCCAAGAGACTGTAGTCCTTAAGCCACCTTTTGCCTTTTAGAGGACTCGTTCAGGCCGCAAATGTTAGCTGAGACAATTCGCAATAAATCTATGTTAGCCATCTAGGAAAAGGGTAGAAGGAAGTACAGATCCTTTGGTTTTGCTCTACACAATGCTTAATACTTGTAAGTGTGCTTAAATGTGTGAGTATGCGTATATATGATTTACACAGAATGCATTTAAAAGTTTTGCGCCTGAATGATTTCTTTGTGCCCCCATCCCACCCACCCCACCCCACCAACCCCCCCACCAACCCCACTCGCCCTGTTATTCTTCACGAGCAACTCAGAGCAGTTCACAGGAAGTGCAACAAGCACATCAAGAACAAAAAAACATGTTCTTCTGCACCACGCTAGACAGCGCAAAAAACAGACCCAAGGAGCTCTTTAACATCATCAGGCAACAAACCTCCAAGCCCGCTCTGTCCTCAGTGCCTGCTTCCAAAGAACTGTGCAACAACTTCTTTAATGACAAGACCATCAATATTGAGCTCTCACTGGACACCAACACCACCCACCCCACCAATAGCAGAACGTCTGGGGCATATGATAATGCTCCCAAACCACCTACCAAACCTGGCTACTTTTCTACCCCATTCAGGAAGCAGAGATAGTCAAATTGATCTCCACCTCCAATCCATCATCTCACGTCCTAGATCCTTTACCCCCCAACTGACCAAAAATCTGAAACTTTCCCTAGCCCCGCTCTGGTGCAAGATCATAAACAGCTCCCTGAGAAACGGAGTCATTCCAGACTGCCTCAAATTTGGACACGTCACGCCACTGCTGAAAAAACCTGGCCTTGACACAAAGGACCTGAATAACTAGTCACTTCTTCAACTTCTTAAATAAATAAATAAAATGTCAGGAAAGGTACTATCTACACTGATATAGTGCCACCCCATGCTTGGATCCTCACAAAAAAACCATGGCTAAAACAGGGTGCAGACTCCTTAATATGGTTTAGTTAGAGTATGTGTAGGGAACATAATGATCAAGTGGGATAGAGTGTGGATTTTCTTAAAGTGTTAGCCCAGAACTTAGTGCTGAATCTCACAGAATGGTATACCAACAAATAACTGTGGTTCACTTGGGATAGCCTTAACCAACGTTGACTGAGCCTATAAACATGAATGAAAGCACCTAGGGCCTAAGATGTCAGTCGGTAAACCTCTGACTAGCGGTCAGCGGACATTGTAAAGTCCGACCGCCGTATTAACATGACGGCGGATGAAATTTAAACCAGCTGGTCAATCTGACATAGTCAATCTGACATGGAATCCGACAGGCCAGTTAGAATGGCCTCATAATCCCTTAACCCTTTCGATGCTGATGACGAGCTCAGCTCGTCATCACCCATGGGTGTCGTGTGCTGATGACGAGCTGAGCTCGTCATGGTGCCACTAAAATGGCATTTTCCAGCACAGGGGGGGGGGAAACGCCCAGCAGCCATGTGGTTAAGGATGGGTTTTCCACTGTCAGGATTTTGATGTTGGTTTCTGACAGCCTTTCCATGTCAGACTTTCCAACATGGAAAGGCTGTCGGAAAGTAACTTATTTATCTGACCCGCAAAATGGGTTTTGCAACTCATATTGAATTACAATTAGGTTGGGGCACCAAAGGAACATTTCTTCTAAATTATGATTTGGTATGCAATGTAACAATAGTTTGCCACCGCAATCCCAGCAGCAAAACATTGAAGTGGTAACTCATTTGCAAAGGGGAAGGGGTCACTTTGATGGCCCTTTTCCTTTGGGATTGTGTTGAGGCTAGGGAGGGGCGGGTGTGGTTCTTGGGACCACTGCCTGCTCCTGTGTTGCTTTCTTAAATAACTTTTATTTTTTGTAAGCATCACTAGTTCCTTTTAGGAACATGGGCTTCTTAAAATAAAATACATTTGGAAATGCAAACATGATGATAGCGGTCTGCTGTCCCTTGCACCGTCCCTGTATTTTGTGGCTATCATATGATGTCACAAATAGCGACCTACTTAATTAATATTAATTAAGCAGGTCATTCTGCTACCACCTGCAAATGGTGATTGTGTAATGTAACCTAATTATATATAGGTCGCTTTTTAAACAATTTTCACAAAAAGTCAGTATAAAATTAAGAACCCCTTTTTGAGAATGATCTCTTAGTAGGTCATGCCCTAGATTAGTACTGGTAAACAAGGTAATGCTATAGAAATACAACATAATAATAAACTACACTTTTTAATTTTGCTTTTTTCGGAATTAACAATATTAGAAGTTATCCTTTTTTACAGACACACAAAATAACTTACAGATGTATGCCTACTATTGTCGTGTTCTAATCTAGGACCCCGATCAATATTGTGACCTTATGCCCCTATACGGCTATAATCCATTCATACCCCTATAATGGCATAAACGATCAGAGCCATTTTTCAGCCATAGTTCAAAAACTCGCCTCTGCAGCTCATTACAGTACATGACACAGCAGAAGCCACTATTTTAGATTCCTAGATTACACTCCGAGTTCTTCAACAAGATAAAACCCCAGCAACCTGAGAAAGCCCCGCTTGCTATGTTTTGATTAGTAATAGAACTCTAATGAGCACTGCAAGAACGATCACTTCCTAGAGACATCTTTATTGACGTCTTATGTCCAAAAACGTATGTCAAACAAGGCACCTTTCAGGTATAAATATTACCAGCATTGCCTTAAGCAAGCGCGATGGTGTGGTGAATACAGGAGCCGAACAGCTGTCCCTTGCAGAGCCCAGCAGATGCAAGCAGCCCACGGACGCTGCCCCTCCTCCTCCTTGACGCGCTGAGAGATACGCTGTCTTTTCTCTTGCCGAGAAAATCCAGCTCCGGCGTTTCCAGCCTACTCTTGCGAGTAACTGGAATATCGAGTCCTGGAAGGAGATACAAGACCTCCAACATTCTATTCCGGAGGTATGTTGTTGACTAAACCCTTAGAGAGAATTCTTGAAGCAGATCCTTGGCAAAACCAACTTAACTTAAACTGCTATTTACTCCCTCCCAAGTATTAGGCTTAGTTCAGGTACACTGGGGTAGGCGTAGTTAGAAGCACCAGTTGAGTACATTAGCCTAATATATATATGAATGTATATATCTTATTCATTTTAACCATTGTATGGCTAAGAAATCATATCAATGCTTTTAAGGTACTATTTCGCCATCCTCCTTTTACTGTACACACTTTTTATAATAACAAGTCTTGCAATTGTGGCAATTCATTTCTCTTGCATGAGAAGAAAGACTGTTCAATAAATAATACCTTTTATTGAAAACGCCTGTCTCTCTATTCTCTGCATCTTGGTGAAAGTAATCTGCACAACTGACTGAGTAAAATAACTGTCTATTGTTTCACACGACTCTAGAGATTGACTCTTATTCTAAGGAGCAAAGTTGTCATGTTTATGCGGTTGTTGGAAAACTGAATCCCTTCTTGACTGTGCCAGGGAAGCTGATCACTTCCTATTCAGTCAAGAAAGTTTCCAGTGACCTCTGAGCTAGTTGGTACAAACCCAATTAAGTTTAGCATAGTCAGTAGAGACCTGGAAGACCGCACTTCTACGTCTACACTACTGTTTATGTTATTCCAATGCGCAGGGCCTATAGGGAAAATAGGAACTACACTACCTGGCGCCCAACGTTTGGTAAGGCGATAAAACTAACGCAAGACGTTAGAGTAACTCAGTCGTGCTTTTTCACACAAACCCTTTCTCCCGTAAATACTCCAATAGATGTCTGGAGTGGGTAAAAGGTTAAAATCCGCCCGAACTTAGTAGGAAGAGATTCCTATGTAAAGCTCTGGTTTATTCAACGTTGAAGGATACAGTGTTCCAAAATATTGTGCACCTAATCTTTGTTTTCTCGAAAACCTGATCTACCACAAAAGACCTTCCTGACAGTAAAAATGCCAGGAGAAGGCGGTAACAACGGAACCACTGAGGCCGCAGTAAATGCAACTCAGCAGGGTCCCGATGGTACAGGGATTACTGAACAGGGTGCGATAATCATCCCGGTCAACATAAGAAAAACTATAACGTTAAAACTTATAGAAAACGGACTGACCACACAAGGTGGCACAGTCGTCTTCGTGATAGAGGCACACGAATATCGGCAGACAGAGGTATTCTATTCTTGGATAAAATTTCCAGCCGCAACACATGAGTTCCACTATTACAAAATAGGGGATCGACCGGAAGAGTACGCTCATTTCGAGGAGATTGAAATCCCATTAAAATACCAAGAGCACCTGCTCTGGTTTAAAGGCGCCCTAAAACACAATGATCATATTACTAGGCTCGGTCCACTAGGTAGACCAGGAGCAACGTGGCCGGTTCTAGCCAGCTACACACCACATCCGGACATTGCAAAAATGTCGAAAGAAGAGCTGTTAATACAGCTAAAAACCTTAATTAAAATACATAGACAATTAGTCCAATATGTAATGCAGACTGCGACAGTCCAAACAGCTGCTAATGTCCCACAGCTGACCCCTCCTCAGGGGAACACAAATAAAATTACACAACAGAACATACAATCATGTCTTGGTAAAACACCCATAAAACAGGGAACAAATTCCTTTCTGGTTAGCGCAGAAAATTACTCAAATAGAGGCAGTATTTCCGAATACTACCCCTATTGAGAAAAACTGAATTCTGACCATCTGCCTTCCAATTGGGGTCGCACCACACGTGGAGGACTGTGACACTTGGGGTACAGTCTTTGCTTCCATTTACACAAAAACACATGGTGTTCCGTCCATGGCGGTAATACCAGATGTGCTAAAACTGATTCAGAATGAATACGGTCCAGAACCTGCTTTAACTCTTGGTATGAAATTACTGAAAGACTTCAAGCAGGTCTCGGCTATATTACTAGCCAATATAAAAGGATAAGCAGCATCTGTGGCGATTCGCCAGAAGTTGAAGGAAACAGATATAACAGATCAACCAATTGAGCTTGCCAGAATTATAGAAAAATGTTATGAAGAATTAGGTAGAGACACCTTGGGTGGAAAACCCGTAAAACCCCAACTACTCGAAAATCCTGAAAAATGATTTATTAAAAATAATTCAAACACTCCTAAAAAGAGCTGGGATGGAAATAAACAATCCACTCCCAAGGAAAAAGTCTTCCAGCCCAGAGGAAGGTCTCCTCGACGGAGGGAAAGAACTACGACTCGAGAACACCAGTCTCCCCAGAGGGAGCCCTCTGAGAAAAGAAATAACCTTAGAAATAGGGATAACTTGAAAAAGCCTGCTAGATATCAAAGTATTGATACACGTCCCTCTCGATCTTTTTCGCAGAAATCGGAAAGAAGAGGACGGTCAGACCCAGGAGAGCACACCAAGTCCAAAGACAAGGAACCTGCTCAAAGTAAAAAGTTACAATTTCCAAGAAAGAAGGTAGCCAGTATTAGAGTAATCGAACATGCCGAGAACACTGAGGACACAGTTGAAAAACGGGGAGTGGGCACAGACAATGCTAGACAGTGCAGCAGAAATCAGCATAGCTCGCAAGATCCTGATGAGTCATCTGGAGACAGTGGGCACGAATGAATACATTCAAGTAGAAACTGCCGACACCAGAGTTAGCGAACCTCATAAGATATACGAAATAACACTGCGTATAGATGGAGATAAGACTAGGAAAATAAGGGGTCTATCTTGGGATAACCTCTCAAAAGGCTATGATATCCTGTTAGCAGAAAAAGATTGCCCCCCAGAGTTTGTCAGGGAGTGCCCTCATGGCGAAGAAATGATTATGCCTGCCTTCTCGAATCACATTCCGATTCACACTAAATATATATGTGCAAGGAAATGGGCAGTAGCCCAGGCACCAGCATTATATAAAAATCATGTAGGATGGGATGAGGACTCTCCTCCTCACAAAATCCAGTTAAAAAATCAACCTACTGCACAAAGGCAGTACCCAGTTAAGCAAGAAGCTAAAAAGCAGGTCAGGGAGATTTTAGATCAACTTGAATACCAGGGGGTGATTGAAACATGCACCTCTCAAATGAGCAATCCTTTGTTTCCTGTCTCCAAACCAGACAATTCATATTGTCTAGTTTTGGACTACAGACACCTTAACTCATGTTGCAAAACATTTGCAGTACAAAATTCGCATAGTGCTGCACTAATGAATAACATTGTTCGCAAAAAATATAAAATGACATTAGATATATCTAATGGTTTCTTTTGTCAAAACATTGCACCAGAAAGCAGGTACTTGACCGCTTTCTCAATAATGGGGTCACAGAAAAATTTCTGTAGGCTCCCACAGGGATTCAAGAACAGCCCAGGACTATTCTCAGCCAGAGTAACAGAGTTACTACAAATATATGATGATGAGGCATTATCTTATGTGGATGATATCTATCTCACAGACGACGACTTGGATACTCACTTGAAAAGGGTGAACACCATAATACTTGGGTTCGCAGCAGAGGGTTACAAATTCAACTTTAAAAAGTCTCGAATTGCCCATCTGACAGTATTATTTTTAGGATACGAATTATCAAGTGAAGGAAAAAGCCTAGCGGACAACTTTTTAGAGAAGTGCGCTGTACTCCAAGCACCGAAAACGCTGAAGTACTTACAATCGATTCTAGATTTCCTGAGTTTCTGAAGAACTTACATTCTAAATTATGCGGAGAGGGTTAAACCTCTCTACGAACTAATTTAACCTGATTTTAAAGCAATCAACTGGACTCAAAAACACACAGAAATTTTGAGATCACTGCAAACAGGCATGTTAGAAAAAACAAAATTAGAAAGACGTGACAACACACGCAACCTTGTAATCCGAGTCATCCCAGGAAGATGCGGATTCACGTACCTGACCTCTAATGAGGGAGAAACGGTACCAATTTCTTACAAATCTCACTTGTACACACAAGCAGAAAAAACATTCAGTCTCACAGAAAATACTGTGAAAGCAGTGCAAACTGCTATAGCTAAAGAACGAGAACTAGCACATGGCAAAAGGATCAATGTCCTCACAGGGGAATCCGCCTTCGAGGTGCTATTCAGCCCAGTAAACCTGCCTACAGTGTCACTGGATCCGAAATGGATACAGTGGGAAAATTCTCTTGCTGGGGATGACGTGAAATACTATTTCGCCCCGCACATGAAAAAACTGAATGATTTAACTTATGAACAAGAATATCCTCTGCCAATCGAAATTCTTCCTCTCCAACAGTACTCCTGTATGATCTATACAGACAGATTTGTACAGCACTACAATGTAGAAGACAAATCCTACGATGCTGCAGGCGCGATTGTTAAAGGTCGCTGGCTGTGCGGTAAATTCAGACCGAAAATAACAAAAACTGAATCAGTGAGAAACTGTTCGGCTTATAGAGCTGAAATCAGATCTTTAAAGATGGCGCTTGAAAATGCAGAACGTGAATTCCTGACACTAATCGTGTGCGATTCGCATTTTTGCGTCAACTCTTACAATATTAATTTACAGAGCTGGGTTCAAAATGATTACAAAGATGACACAGGTGCCACAATCAAGCATAAAATGCTTTGGAAACAGGTAGTTCTTTTACAGAAAGAACTACAAAAGACTCACGTGATACACACTCTGAGTCATCAACGTGATGGCGTTCACGTTGCAGGGAAATCATTGGCTAATACAGCCACAGCGGAAGCGACTAAACCGGCTTCCGTAGCCACAAAAAAGCGTTCAGAAAAATACATAGACGGGAAACCATGCTGGCAGTAAAGTCGTCCTTAAAAGGCGACTGTGCAGCACTACCCGTGAACTATCCACTCAATTATGCATACGTAATAGATGCAAACTCCCTTCCTTTTGCTCGAATCCCTGGAGTGGGGGATAGGGTAATTCCAAACACGAACAGGAGAATCTTCCTATTACAGGAAGCACATATGGGGTTGGGTCTGAGACACCAAACAATCAGGGAATCTCTGACTGAATTACAATCAGAGTACTGGTGGCCGGGAATGAGCGTAGATATTAATTATTTTGCAAAAAATTGCGAAGACTGTAACAGAGATCGCAGTGGAGAACCGGCCAGCGTAGTGTCAGGAACCCTAATAGAAAGCATAAGGCGATCTATAAGCAGAATCGAACAAGAGAAATGCGTCCATTGTATATCATTTAGACTAAAACTCACTTAAAAAATGTGACCCCAGCGCTCGGCTGACGCCAAAACGGTTATGTTCATGACCTCGATAGTCAGGCATCAGTGGTAAAAGATAAGAATAAAGACTTTGACATCAAAGATTGCTTGGTTGTTTTACAGGACTTGAATGAAACAAGAAAATCCTTAAGCAACATAAAGTTAAAGCAACAGCCAACTACCACTGAAGAGGCACCACCAGCCCCAGCAAGACCTGTCTGGATTCCAAAGATTGGGGATCTAGTCAGAGAAAAAATGGCGGTGAAGAAGGAATTTGGGCCTTCTTACAGAAAAGCAGTACCTGTCTTGGCAATCAACGGAACAAGATCAGTAGTACTACCGCCCCTTGCTGGTAAAAAGGAGAACAGAGTTGTATCAATCGACCTGGTAAAACCACAAGCATGTGGCCTATAATCAACAGTAGGCCCAGTGGACTCCCGAGAAACAACAGAATACCCAAATTTGCAACAATCCAAGAGGTTCAAACTGAAAGACTAATCACATTTGATAAACCTACAGCGCACAGAGAGGGACTATGCAATAATGTCATGGAACTCGTGCCTCTTGAAACACAGATTGAAACAGTTTGTCATGAAACACCAGTCTACAATGACGTGGCATCAGAATGTGCTACCGAAAGACAAATTGAGAAAACAATTCCAACAATTGACAGAACTGCCTCTGGCTACTTCATCAACTTCGATACCTTTTCGGAAGATCAAAGCGACCCTGAAGTAACCCAGAAACAAAGACTTTTAAAGAAAAAGCAACATAACTCTTTCATCAACTCAAGGAAATTTACCTTATTTCTCCATGGTTAGAGTTTTGGTTTGGTCTAGGTATATTTTTCCTCCTGCTTTGGCTCATCATGGTACTTTGTTTGGGAAAATTCATTGAGGGAAAATACAGTTCAATGGACACAGCAAGTCAGAACTTCAACTTAGTCCTGAAACCACACAGATCATCCCATGTGAAGAAAAGAGAACTATCAACAGTAAATGTCACAGCCATTCCAATACCCGGAGGGGTAGTATGGGACAAGACTGACTATGAAGTATATGGCCCGGTCGAAATCTTGAAATATCCTCACCAGTTCAAGGTTTCCTTAAGTGACTTTGTAAAACCTAGTACATTTTCTGATGATTGGGATTTTGAAAGTATAAATAATATGATGTCTGATTTAGTGTTGTTAGCAAGATTTACAGAACATGATTGTTTACAAGGTTCGTCTAATTATGAACAAATGTACTGTTTCTCACATTACGGAGACCATTACTTACATAAATCTGCACAACCTAGAAATGTTTTTAAGTATAACCGATGGGAACATTGTGCGACTCCACCTAAAAGTAGTTCTAAAACATTCTATGAGAAATTCCAGTACTTCTCAGGGTTTAACACAAGTGATGCAGAAACGTTTTATTATAAACTGTTGGATAAAACAGGGACCAAAACCATGTTGACAAATACTAAATTGATATATTCAGAAGCATTTTATGAAAAAATGATGACATTTGGTTTTGATTTTTGGAAGAATAACATTGAAACAAAAACCATCTGGGGTACAAAAGAATGGCAGGTACAAGGTCTAGAAGCATTATTTTGAGACTGCATGATCCCAGAGCAAATAATGTTCTTAAATGACACAATTCATCAAACAACTTGTCTTGGCCTAGCTAAGATTAAAGACCTTAACAAACCGTCTATTCCAAAGCCAATACCTGATAATGCAACCACAGATATTGAAATAGACGTATCTAAAATTTTACATTTAAACAGAACACATCCTGATTGGAAAAAGTGGTTAATCTGGCCTACTGACACGAATAACTGTCAAGATAGATTCCTGAATAAAACACAGGGGTTAGCAATGACCAGACCAGACCCTAGATACTCCCAGAGACAACATCCAGGGATAGTAACAACATACAGTGTAGGGAAACTGTGCCTCGAATGGCTAGAAACATCCACACTGGCAGAAATTAAGCTACACTTATCTTTACTTAAAGATTGTGCTGATTTACGCGATTTCATTCTGGGACCACGCAAACAGCGTCAAAAACGTTTCATAGCGACCAGTATATATGCTGCTTACAACGAGGCTTGGAAAGTCACACAATTTGAAACAGCAGAAAAAAATACGAGAAATTGATCGTATTAATTTGGAAAAATCACTTTCTGTTGTGGACAATGGGTTAATGACTCTGTCCTCCAGAATATATTCACTGGACAGTATTGTATCATCTGCCATAGATATAATAGACAAAGACTTGCTAATGTTACAGCATGGCCAGTCACAATTACGTTCTATTGTACAGTTAGGCTGGACGCTGCAAAATCTTCGTTCAGGCTATGTGCCTTGGCGTTTAATCAACACAACGTCATTGTTTTCCATCTTTAACCTTACTGATAAACAAATCAGCTTGGCACAGAAAGGAGCAGACTATACAATCCTGAGCATCAAAAAACTTGAGAGATTACCATTGACAATGTCATAAAGTCATGTCATTGAATGGATAATACACGGGATTATCACAATTCCGATAACAACTTTCCAATTTAAAAATTGCCTTGAATATATACCGACTGGCCAGTATGAACGATTGGGTAAAGGGTACATTAAGTCAGCATGGAAATTACCATATACACACACTTGCTATAGTGACAGCAACAAAAATGTATTTCTTAGTGGTGAAAACTGCAAACATTCACTAAGCGGTATACTTTTGTGCCAGGGTATTAATTTACATGGGCCTGTGAAGGAAATTCTAACAACCTTTCATGCCACCAGCATGTCACACCTGTAACACAGATAGAGCCTTTCTTTAAGCAGCTCTCTAACGGGAGTTACATTCTAATAACGGATCACAGCTGTTGTGGCCTTTTGCCAGGGAAAGCATATCTCGTAAGCGTAACTTCCATGGTCAAATGCTGTATGCAAGCATTGTTTCCAAACGGCCCTGGAGACTCCGAGACTCCGATTTGGCCTCGTTTGAATGTCTCTTCTATTCGAATTGATACTTTAAGGAGAATGAAGTCTGTGCTTTTACAGACAACAGTGCCCATCATGTCATCAAAAGAGATGTATGATCTCCAAGTTGCAAGGACGGCTTCGGAGATACTTGATCTTTTATCAACAAATTGCCCCGTGCATTTCACAGAAATGCTTAGCCAAATTCTAAACATGTCAGATGCCGTAGGTATCTCAGGCGTATTTAAGACGATTTTCACGGGACTTCTAACACCATTCAAAGCAATTCTGGGCATCATTCCCAATTTTGTATATTCAGTCTTTGGCGGCATACCCCTGATTTTGGGACTTGTAGCAGGGATTTTATTTTTGACCCTCCTGCTCCGATATGGCAAGCCAAAACTCAGACATGACTCCAGCAGGGATGGAAGAAACGATCCTAGCAGTACGCTACCGGGACCGAATAACTAGAGTCCTTGGTGTGGCCAGGCTGAGAGATCTAAACCTGACCTGGTTTCTTTCATTCAGACCTATATGGCAGACCTGCATCTTACCTGTGCTTTGATGTATGCTATGCGGAGATGAATGCGTGTTGGACACCTGTCTTGCACTTCCATCAGCAGTACCAATGGATATCGATACTTTGCTAAGTCCTGTAACGGCTCACGCATTGTGTTGTCCCCAGCGGCTACCAATCCTGATGATGGCATTCGTTGAGACTCCTGTGCTACGATTAGGTGGTGACAGTGGAGCGAGAAATAAAAGCAACATCACCCAGGTACGACCTTCTGTGAGCATTGCTGATCCAGACATCGATGATAGCAATCATTCTCACACCTGCCAAGTTACAGCATTATCGAACTTGGTCGAACTGTCACCTGATTTTGTAGACCAATTCTTTGAGAGCCTGTCTGATATGATGTTCTCCCCTGAACAGAAACAATAATTTTTGAAAAGCATTCCGACACATAGCGTTCCCATGAACTCTGAATTCGGCCTTCAGTTTTGATCAACATAAAATACTGAAAAAGCGTTGGAACTCTATTCCCCCATTCATCATGAAATTTTTTTTTTTTTAATTGAACACTTTTTCAAAATATTTACCTTTTTCCTAGCACGAAATTCTTTGCTTAAAGTAGAACTATTCATAAAGAACAGAACTTCTATTTTTAGTAAATCTAGAGACAAAATAACTTTACCTCAGCCTCTAGCACATTTTACAGCAAATGCATTTATATGTGATGAAATTATCTCGCCCTTCTTTTCTGTATAAATAGATATTTCATGTGTAATTTTTTTGCAAAATCGTTCAACTGATTACATATGCTATAATTTTTGAATGATCTCTATGCTTAAAGACGTACAGCAGCTATATTTTCATGTATTTCAAATACGCCATTTCAAATGCAAATATGTATTTTGGGGTGGGTAATGTTACACATGCATCTTATTGCTTTAGTTTTTAGTAATTTGATGGACATAAAATCGTGGAGTGGGTGTCGTGTTCTAATCTAGGACCCCGATCAATATTGTGATCTTATGCCCCTATACGGCTATAATCCATTCATACCCCTATAATGGCATAAACGATCAGAGCCATATTTCAGCCATAGTTCAAAAACTCGCCTCTGCAGCTCATTACAGTACATGACACAGCAGAAGCCACTATCTTAGACTCCTAGATTAAACTCCGAGTTCTTCAACAAGATAAAACCCCAGCAACCTGGGAAAGCCCCGCTTGCTATGTTTTGATTAGTAATAGAACTCTAATGAGCACTGCAAGAACGATCACTTCCTTGTGACATCTTTATTGACGTCTTATGTCCAAAAACTTACGTCAAACAAGGCACCTTTCAGGTATAAATATTACCAACATTGCCTTAAGCAAGCTCGACGGTGTGGTGAATACAGGAGCCGAACAGCTGTCCCTTGCAGAGCCCAGCAGATGCAAGCAGCCCACAGATGCTGCCCCTCCTCCTCCTTGACGCGCTGAGAGAGACGCTGTCTTTTCTCTTGCAGAGAAAATCCAGCTCCGGCGTATCCAGCCTACTCTCGCGAGTAACTGGGATATCGAGTCCTGGAAGGAGATACAAGAACTCCAACATTCTATTCCAGAAGTATGGTGTTGACTAAACCCTTAGAGAGAATTCTTGAAGCAAATCCTTGGCAAAACCAACTTAACTTAAACTGCTATTTACTCCCTCCCAAGTATTAGGCTTAGGTCAGGTACACTGGGGTAGGAGTAGTTAGAAGCACCAGTTGAGTACGTTAGCCTAATGTATATATGAATGTATATATCTTATTCATTTTAACCATTGTATGGCTTAGAAACCATATCAATGCTTTTACAGTATTATTTTGCAATCCTCCTTTTACTGTTGTACGCACTTTTTATAATAACAAGTCTTGCAATTGTGGCAATTCATTTCTCTTGCATGAGAAGAAAGACTGTTCAATAAATAATACCTTTTATTGAAAACGCCCGTCTCTCTATTCTCTGCATCTTGGTGAAAGTAATCTGCACAACTGACTGAGTAAAATAACTGTCTATTGTTTCACACAACTCTAGAGATTGACTCTTATTCTAAGGAGAAAAGTTGTCATGTTTATGCGGTTGTTGGAAAACTGAATCCCTTCTTGTCTGTGCCAGAGAAGCTGATCACTTCCTATTCAATCAAGCAAGTTTCCAGTGACCTCTGAGCTAGTTCGTACAAACCCAATTAAGTTTAGCATAGTCAGTAGAGACCTTGAAGACCGCACTTCTACGTCTACACTGCTGTTTATGTTATTCCAATGCGCAGGGCCTATAGGGAAAATAGGAACTACACTACACTATACGATGATGTATCAGGTCACCAGCTGAAATTTTATCTTGGGTTATGTTGGCTGCCTACATTAAAATCGTGTACTTATGTCATTATAATTTGCATCTTCTAAAGAAAGATTCCCATTGTCCTAGTCTGTAAAAAAATGTAGTTGAGAAAACAGGCCCCAATTCATAAAGAAGTCAAATCTTCAGGTGTGTGACTATGCCTACAGACTGGATTGATCACTGCTTACCAGGTTCACAAAACTTTGCACGTATGTTTCAGATACTGTTTACTATCTTCATGTTTTTCCAAAACAAGTCTGCTAGCCTCACGTGTGTGGAGTTCCTTGTGTTGTGGAAAATGTGCTTGCTTCTTCCCTTCGTAGATACACACTGTATAAATGCATGATGTCCATGATCCTTACTGTACATTCTACAGTACTCACACACAGGTATGTCAGGTGTAAGTTAATAAATCCAGACTTGAGAGAAAAGACAATCAATATGTTTGTGAAAAACAGCAAAAGTATGAGGGTGCAGATGTTCATCTCATTTTCACTGGGTTTTCACATCTAAGCTGAATTTATGACTGTGGAAGCTGCACATATTTTGCGCCTGCACAACAGTATTATTCAGATCTATAAACGCAGATAGTTCACCCACCCATAACAGGTACTATTTAATGCAAGAAAATCATATAACTTTTTATGCATGTGACATATCTGATATGGTAGCCTATGACATATCTGAGTTAGTAAATAAAAAGATTTAACAATGATGCCCTAGGAACACATTCCCAACCCACAATTCAGTTTTTGCTGTCCTCATTTTCTATTACAATAGCAACTCGCATGATTGCACAGACCATTAGTAGTTACCAAATACAGCTAAAAACCCTATCTGATTTGTCTGGAGTGAATGTTTTAATAATGGGATGTAGATTCTTTCTTTACATAAACCAGAGCAACTAAATTCATGTTAGCACAGATAGATTAAGAAAACTAATGTTTTCGTCCCTCATATAAAGGTGAACATAATTACAAAGTGTCAAATAAATATGTAAAAGACAGCTTCAGGGTCCTAATGTTATTTGTTTATCTCCGCACTAGCTTGATAAGTGGATAGTTTACAGGTGTTTATCAAATCTATACAGCTGTTGTGTTGATTTATATTAAAATTGCAAACAGAAATACAAAAGGGCTACTTTATCTCTATATTTTTGGAAATGGGCAGGTCATGCTAACTGTTCAGAAGAAACGATATACCAGTTATTGTAAGGCCTAGCACACAGCCAGGTCTGCCAATCCATCAGTGTATAGCCCTTCAGTCAAAGGTCTAACTAACATGGTGATTCACTGGTTGCACGACCTGAAGGAGGCTATCCAGGTACAGCCCCTGCCTTCTCAAATATCTGACTAAGGTGCTAGTTGGCGGATTGTAAAACCAGTGGAAGGCAATGTGTCTGCTAGTCCGTGCATTATCTATCCTTCTCCCCCCTTGCTCCAGTTTACTAGATTGCGTCATCCCGGTGTAAGGCTCAAACAGCATGAGGATGGTACTGTGAGGCCCCCCTTAGGCCAAGGCATTGTCAATATGTAGCCCTTCCCTTAAGGAGCTGGCCATGGTACTGACAGTATATCTATGGAATGACAACATGGCTTTGAGACATTATAATTAACTCCTACCGGCATCCTTTGCCTGAGCTTCAATCAGAGGGTGAGAGGTAACAATGCCATTGTTGAAGTCTGTTAGAGACTGGTAGTCTATTTGGGATTTCGGGCATCTGGTTTTAATATTTTTTTTATATTACTATGGTTTATAAAAAAATGTATGGTTAGTTTATGCCAAGTGCCAGAAGTCCACATCCCCAAGTCACAAGTCAGCGGAGAATAATTTGCGACATAAGGACAATTCAGTGTTACAACAGCACTCCTAAGTAGGTGGTCAGTGCTACGGAATTTGCTTGGTGATGATCTACGGGGAAATTCCCACCTAATTTCAAATGACATACTTCTCAGTCTTTTAAAGTCATGTGAACCCACTATTTAGGCAAGATGGGAAAGAGTGGGAGTAATATGATTCACCCATTTTAGTTCTAATATAATTCCTTCCCACGCCTTCACTTCTTCTGAGCAACGAATGGTAAAAAGGACTACGGGAGTGGACTTCTACAGTATCATTATTGTGAATCAGATTTCTCAATTCAATAAACTATTTCTATTGGAATTTCAGGAATTTGGTGAAGATGTTCAAGTTTTACGCAGGTTGATTTTAATATATTGGATATAGAATAGGTAAAGACTATTGTTTATAAGTGATGTTAATGAAATCCGTAGTGCCATAGGTCTCAAGGAACAAACAAAGGAAGCCCGACACCATGGCATGACGGGGTAAATGTATGCTGACTGCCTGACGGAACAGCAAGATCTTCAGTTGTGATTTGAATGCCCCTAGAGAGTTTTCTAGATATACGAAATCTGGAAGAGAGTTTGATAATCTAACTGTCAAAAAGGAAAACAACATCCACAGCTTCTTTGCTTATCAATGGAATGTAAAGATCTGCTGGAAATATTTTTTTAGGTGCCTACAAAGCTAGCATATCAATCAAAAGAGTCTTATGTATGATACAAAGGACTTTAAATTGGATGCGCTACTTAATGATGAGCCTGAGATGGTGCTGTGATACCTTGATAGAGTAAAGGAGTCAAGAGGCTTGTTGGAAATTACCGACTTTGTGTGATATCCCTCCAGATTTGTGACTCCTGTTGTAGAACCTGTGTTTGTTGGCCATAAACCTCTGTGTACTTTACCCCTGCCAACTAGAGGTAAAGGGCTTGTGCTCCCTTTTTGAAACATGGGAAGATTGGCATACACCTGATTAGCACATTTAATTTACTTGTAAGTACCTAGTATGTGGCATTGCCTGTACAGGGCAGATAAACCAGTGGACTGCAGCACTCATTGTGCCCCCACTAAAGTGGCACTGAAAACATGTCTCCAGGTACCACTGCAGCCTTGCTATGTAGTTTTAAACTGCCATTTCAACCTGGCAAATAAATCTTTTGCCAAGTTTAAACCTTCCTCTTTAATGCGTATGAGTCACCCTTAATGCAGGTTTTAAAAGCTCATAAGGTAGGTTGCCTGGTATTTAAAAGTAGGGCATGTATATTTAATGGTTTACATGTCCTGACAGTAAAGACTTCCAAAATAATTTTCAATGTGGCAAGGGTGGCTCTCCCATGGGTTAACACAGGTTTACACTTTAACAGTTAAAAAGTTTCCAATTCAGTTTGGGAATAGCTAGAAAAATACTCAAAGGGATCTTTTTATTAGTAATTTAAAATCCAACATAACGGTGATGTCGGAATTTATATTACTATTTTGGAAATTACACTTTTTATAAAGATCTCAAATTTCAGCAGCCCACCATCATTAAAGCCCACTTCAGAACCAGCGTGCTCTACCAAAGACTCGGCCACAACCACTTTTTCCCCATAAACATCTCGAATTCAGAAGTTAAACTTGCCACCCAGAAGAATCTGGTCTCTGTATCCACCTGGGGACCCATCGTAGTCGACCTTGTCTTTTGATTTTGGCCTAGTACAGCATGACCAGATCCCCGCAGTTGGTGCTTTGTGCTTTTTGGAACTATTTTTATTTCAAAATTAAAACATTTATAACTACAGTTCTACTTATAGGATTTTTGATATTTTGGTGTTGTGTCATGTTATTTATTAAAATATATTTTCTTTTTCTTATTTGGCTTGGGATTTTTGAGGTTTGTGTTTTGTCTTTATTACTGTTTGAATGCAGCATAAAGTAATTTACTACAAATTAAACCTGTCTGCTCTGTGCCACAGGTACCAGGGGCTTGAGCTCAAATTAATTTAGTCACTTTAGTAGTTCACCCTTGTAAGGATTGTGAGTAGTATTTGAAGTAGGTTTTCATCCCCTTTAACTAATACTACAGTTTCTTACAAGCTCTTTTCACTAACAGAGCTGCATTTGGACTGTTTCTGTTGGATATTGTATTGGATATCCCATCATCAAATCAGACAATTACTTTAATGATATGAGCTGTTTCAATTTTCTATTGGCGCTACTCTAGTTAGTCATATAAAATCACAGCATCCTCTGGCAATCTATGTACCAATAAATAATTTAAAGTCATTTGCTGATGTGTACAATTACAAGGCTTACTTAGTAGTAGCTATTCAACTAAATTTAGTTGAACATCCAACTGAAATCCATAATTTAATCATAAATGTTATTTGGCTTTGGATAAAGTACCTCTTTTGAATTAGAGAAAGTAACCCCCTAAGAGACGGATTCTCTGAGTAACTATTTTTGCTATTGCAACTTATTCATCAGCTGGAAACTGCCAAAGTTATAATGGATGAGAAGTAAATCTTAATGCCTCCTACATGAAAGTACAGTGATAAAAGTAATCATCATAAGGCTCTTAATACTTTTGCTCCGAATTTGACAGGAATTTTTAAGATTAAGCCAATGCTAACTAATCCTCCTGACAATTATGTATGTGCGGTGCTTCACATTCAATTATTTTGGGCCATATTATGATGTCAGGAAGAAAAAACTGTTGCAGGAAGGAAACATCCGACTTCAGGTCAGCGTTTCCGACTAAAGTATTTTGAGGGGACCGCCAATAGTGCGGCCACAAGCCTCCATTTCTCAACCTTCAAGACCGGCACCTTTCCCAATGACTGGAAATGCGTGGAAGTCAGACCCCTGCTCCAGAAGCCCTCAGCAGATCCCAGGGACCTCAATAGAAGACCGTCAACGCACAACTAACAAGGTTCATCAAAGAAAACTCCATCCTCTGCGCCTCCCAATCCGGATTCTACGGCAACCACAGCACCGAGACTGCCCTACTCTCTGCCACAGCCGGCATCTGCACCCTCCTTGACCAAGGACACACCGCGGCCCTGATCCTACTTGACCTCTCAGCCGCGTTTGACACCGTCTCCAACTGCACACTCACCGCCACACTCCACAACACTAGCATACAAGGAAACGCCCTTGACTGGATTCGCTCATTTCTCACCGGCAGAGCCCATAGAATCGGACGGCCACGCTTCCTCTCTGAACCCACAGAAATCAACTGCAGAGTACCCCAAGGATCATTGCTCAGTCCCACTCTCTTCAACATCCACATGGTCCCCCCCTCGCCGCCATCGTCAGACAGCATGGCCCCAGCATAGTATCCTACTCATCCTCTCCCTCACCAAGATCCCACCACCATCAGACTTAACTTCCACCAAGAAATGCAGGACATCGCATCCTGAATGAGCAACAGCTGCCTGAAGCTCAACTCGGAGTAGACAGAAGTCCACGTCCTCGGACCCTTCTCCTCCGCATGGGACAACGGCACCTTGTGGCTCACCACCCTCGGCAGCCACTCGACCCCCATAGACCATGCCCGAACCTCAGCATCGTGCTCGACTCCTCCCTCTCCAGGCACCGACAGGTGAACGCCGTCGCCTCCAGCTGCTTCAAGACCTTATGCAACCTCCTAAAGACCTTCAAATGGATCCCACGGGAGTCATGGAAGACCGTCACCCATGAACTCATAACCAGCAGACTGGACTACAGAAACTCCCTCTGTGACGGGATCAACAAGTCAGTACTCTACAAGCTCCAGACCATACATAACACCGTAGCCAGACTTGTCCTCAGCATCCCTCAACACGAACACATCACCCAACACCTACAGAACCTCCACTGGCTCCCTGTTGAGAAGAGAGTCACTTTCAAGATACTCACCCAAGGCTAAAAATGCCTCCACAACACCAGACCCCAATACCTCAACGAGAGAATCTCCTTCCACGTACCCAAAAGAAACCCTGCCCTCGCCGAAATCCCACCTATCCGCAGAGACTGAACAGGAAGAAGAGCTTTCTCCTACATCATGGCCAAGACCTGGAACGAGCTCCCGATTGACATCAGAAGTGCCCCTGCCCTGTACAGCTTCAGGAACACACTCAAGATCTGGCTCTTTGACTGAATGGAGCTGCTTACCCCCCTAGCGACTTGAGACCCCCCACTCGTGAGTAGTGTGCTTACAATTCCCTGATTGATTGATTGAATGGAAGCTTGTGCGGTGGGCGGAAAAGGCCCACAGCAGAAGCTTCCATTGAGAAATGGAGGCTTTGAAACATCCCTGCACAATGTGCAGGGATGTTTAGGGGGCCCTATAGGTGCCAAAGCCCCAATGTTGCTTTCTGACAGCCTTTTCATGCTGGAACGGCCTACGTTGGAATCCCCCCTGCAGGTTTACCTCCAACTGCCTTCATCCTAATATGGCGGTTGGACTGAAAACCTACCATTTCAGGTGGAAAGCCTCAGAGCTGATCGAAGGCTTTCCACCCGACATCGTAATGAGGCCCTTTGTGTTTTTTTGTGGAGTTTTTTTCTATCAGAATCCTGAGGGCTTTTGAATAGGGATGGGCTGAACTTGTGGAGTTTTTGTCCGTCTAATTCTGAAGAGTTACATAAAAACAGGTAGTGCAACCATGGCCTGTGCCAGAGGCTGCTGCTTCTTTCTGCCACTCAAGTAGATTTTATACTCTAGCTGCAACATTCTCAACGGGAACGGTAGTGGCCTGCTGTGACCTACTGCATTGAGAAACTGTGCTGGGACTCGTCCTAGCACTCAATTTTTCAGACTTGTCAACTTAATGTTGGTGAAGCACGCACAAGAAATACTTCACCACGCAGCGGATATCGGAGCTTTTTCAGAACTCCTAGCTCTAGCAAAACTCTGTGAACTCTGCCGGCAGAGCGGAGTTTACCGTCAACCCCTATGTTTGGACCAAGATTCAATCAAAACCCTCTTTTTGTGGTTAGTTTGACCTATCTAACACAGATAGCAGTAAAACCAATACATTAACATGTACTTAGAATCAACTTTAAGTGTGCTTCTTGCTCCAAATTGGATGACCTTCTACTCTATTTCTATTCCCCGCTCTTGATGTGACAGCTTTTCTCACATTTACGAAGAATGGCTTTGGTTCTGGCCCTGTTCAAGATTAGATGACTTTCTTGTCAATTTAATTTCCCTGCTCCCATTTTTAGAACTTTTCTCCTTACTTCCAGACTTGTTCCCACATTGAACATTTTCGTTTCAGTCTGTTTTTAGACTGTTCAGTAAATCTATCCGCTGCTGCATTATTTTCCTTTTTGCATATTTCTGTGGCATATGAGCTTTGCCACTCAGTGCACAGCTCTTTCCTCTTTCTCCTTCTGTATTTTTGGGTCTCTCTCTCTCCTCCCCCACTCTTTGTCCCCAATTCCCTGCCTCTCTCTCCCTCAGGTTCTCCTGTCCACCTTCTCTCGACTGCTAAAAGCATTGGCTTTGACATTGCTTGTAGAAGGATCACTGAAATAATATCGACTGACAAAATATCGACTTGCCAAAATATCGTGGACAAAATATCGACAGTCAAAATATCGAGTTTGTATCTACAAACAGGTAAGTACAAAAATATCGAGTACAAAATATCGTTAACAAAAATATAGATGTAAAAAATATCGCCTTTATTAAAAACAGTGTTAAATTAAATTAATATTAAATTTTAATTACTAAAATATACTTAAAACGACTTAAATTAAATTATAATAATAAAATAATAAATGAAAATAATAAAAATAATTTTTTAAAATCTGATTTGTTGACCCTGAACCCTAAAAATACCCCTTTACCCAAAAACCCAAAACTGACCCTGAACCCTAAAAATACCCCTTTACCCAAAAACCCAAAACTGACCCTGAACCCTAAAAATACCCCTTTACCCATGACCTGAAAACTGACCCTGAACCCTAAAAATACCCCTTTACCCATGACCTGAAAACTGACCCTGAACCCTAAAAATACCCCTTTACCCATGACCTGAAAACTGACCCTGAACCCTAAAAATACCCCTTTACCCATGACCTGAAAACTGACCCTGAACCCTAAAAATACCCCTTTACCCATGACCTGAAAACTGACCCTGAACCCTAAAAATACCCCTTTACCCATGACCTGAAAACTGACCCTGAACCCTAAAAATACCCCTTTACCCATGAACTGAAAACTGACCCTGAACCCTAAAAATACCCCTTTACCCATGAACTGAAAACTGACCCTGAACCCTAAAAATGCTCCTTTACCCAAAATGTATCAATATTATTTAATTACCAATTAATTATTAATTAACAATAACAATAAAGTAAATATATTACAACATTAGGTGTAATTATTTTAATAATTAATATTATGTTATCAAAATTAATTACTTAAAAATAACACAAAATTATATATATAAAAAATGTACTCTAATTAATGTAATTAACTAATTACAATTAATTAATTAACAATTATTTACTAATACAAAATATATTCAAAATTATATTAATTAATTAACTAATTAATATTAATTAATTATCAATTAATTAATAATTAAAAATATTAACAAACATATATTAAGTAATTAATTATTATTAAATTACTTCCCTACCCTATTCCCCTATAAACCCACAACCCGCTACAGAATTACATTACGCAATTATTATCAAAACAAAATTCATGTAATAAAATATTTTATAACATTAATACACACTATTCACACATATTATTACATAAAAATACACTATAAAATATTATATATTATTAAAAAATCGATATTTTTGCTATCTATATTTTATACAGTCGATATTACTTCACTTACCTGAAAAACGATATTTTTGTAGTCGATATTATGTCCAGTCGATATTTTGTCCAGTCTATATTTTAAACTCGATATTATGTCCAGTCGATATTTTGGAGTCGATATTTTGTCTCTATACCCTTGTAGAAATGAGGTGCATATATTGAAAGAAGGAATAGTGGTGGGCAGGCATCTTGAAATGCTATTTTGTATCATTTTTAAATGGCAGCCAAATTGAATCTACTTGCAATTTTTTAAGAAGCTTGGGAGGAGAAGAGAGAAAAAAAGATTATTAAAGTCATGAAACACACTAGAAATTCATTAATGTTTGTTTGTAGCTCAGAAACGTTAAGTTATGTTTTAATATGAAATAATATTATTCCAGAGGAGAGCTTCCTTGCAGAAAACATCCATACTGAACAGGTACTGGGCATTATTCTGTCTAACTTTATTTCTAAAACAACATTATTTTTACATCACATTGACATCCAGTATAGGATATTGGAATGGAAATTAGACCATGAAAGGTACACATTCAACAGTTCATGAAAATTCCATCACCATGTCATATTTGCTTAGTATGAAAGTTCATATTATTTAGCAACAACAGCCATCTAAACAACTAATTTGACCGGTCATCTCTCCCTCTACCCCCAAAATAAGTATCATTACCCACTGTCGATTGCAAGTTCATTCGGCACTAACGTGTAAACCGGTAGGGTCGATGAGAGATCTACATGTACTAATCACTCAGCTGCAAAAGCATACGCACAGATTGGAAGGGCAAATAGGCCCAACACTCACAGCAGCTTCCCATTCCCCTTTCCATCCAACAAATCCTACTGCAACCATATATGCCCTTGCTACACCCTATTCCCCCTCCAACCACAATAAAGCCGTTTCCATCTCAGCTCACAACTGTACATCACTTAATCATCTTATTAGGCTAGGGGCATTTCTTGATTTTCATTCCACGGCAACTTATCTTTTTGCAATTATGGGTGCTAGAGCTATTTATCTGTTGCTGACTTTTGTTTCCCAGGAACGCAGAAGTAGGCCAAGTAGGCACACATTCCAGTGATTCAGGTGTTTCCTGCCATTGGCAGGACAAACTGACTACATAATCTTGTTACAGTATTCCCTTAAAACCAGACACAGGAACACCATGTGGTACAACACAGCATCTCTTGCGTCGTGTCCAGGGCAGAGGGTGTTGGCTGTCGGGTAGGTCCTGCTAATCCACTTAGGTGGGAGCTACAACATATAAAGGAAGTCAAACTGGATGAACTGGAAACTAGAGGTCTGAGAGACTTTGGGCACATAGCTAAAGAAGTGTTCCACCATCAGTAGTCTGGGCTCCTTCTCTCCCATCTCCCAGGGATCCCCAGATTACACCTGCTATTATTATATTATATAACCACAGTGGAGATTCACATCCACAACAGGGCCTATTTTACATTCATTGCCTTCTTTTGTACCCACTATCAACTCTGGAATTTTGTCCAGCTTGTTATGGCCCAGAGGTTTCAATACAATACCCTCTTCTTGCGACACAATTCCTAGTGGTGCAAGGAATCTGTTAAATAACATCAAGTATCATATTGAATCCCTACAGGATCCTTCTACAGTCCTTTCTAAACACAGTTCTGCATGCTGCATATTCCTTCAAGGTTAGGACTGGCCTGATGCCTTACTGATATACTGCTGGTCTTGCCTGCTGCTGACCGTTCCTGTTATAAAGACACAGGAAACCCAAATAGTCAACTTTGGAGAAGTCAGTAAGATGTATATTTTCCCTTTCTAATATGTGCACAGGAAAAATGTGTCAGATAGTTCTTCATTGTTGTTAAGGAGAAATTATTTATATATAATGATGGCTTAACATTCATACTGGATACTTTGGCTGACCCCGACTTGAGTAATTACAGCCTATTATCATTCACATATTTTGCAGAGTATTGAAAGGTGATGAACAGACAACTGACTCAAAACATTGAAACTAATGATCTTTTCAATACAGCCTGGGCAGGGTTTTGCGCTCATTACAGCACAGAATCAGGGTTACTTGCTGTTACTGAAGCTCAAATCAAGACTCCGGATGTTGGAGAAAGGGCAGTGATTCTTTTATTAGACCTCAATCAAGTGTGTGATATGGTTTCACATAACAAAACCATTGAATCAGAATGGAACTAAAGAGAGAGTCGCGACGTGGCTAGCATTAATTTGGAACATCAAGCTCAAACTGTGAAACATGTATTCTAGTTTGCACCCTTTGTCGAGAAGGGTGCCACAGGGTTCCTCTTAGAGCCCAACATTATTCAGTCTAAACTTGGCAACTCTAGCTGCCCACATGCGACCTTTTTGAACATGCTTTGCATGTAGGTGTATACTTCCAGACCTTATGAATACATTACAAAAGGTGCAGAATGCCGCAGCCTGGTTGCTTTTAAGTCTCCCATGGTATCTCTTCATTAGATGTCACATTAGAAAACTGTTGCTGATTTGAAATAAAAGTTATTTTTTAAGCCTTGTGTCTTTTCCGCTAAGCACTAGTGACTAAAGGTCTTGTGGCAAAAAAAACTCTATGCTTTTCCTCTAATCTGATGCTGGAAGAACACTGGTTCAGAAAATCTAGAATTGGAGGGGGATCTTTCTTCTATCAGGCAATCAAACTTGGAACGCTCTCTAATAATATATTCATAAAGAACCACACTACTTTGTATTCAGAAAGGAAATAAAGTCGTGGTAGGAGTTTTTCTCAGTTCAATTTTTTGGGTTTAGCACCAGGGCATCCCTTTGGTGGTAGTAGTATTGTCCTTTATGAACTCCTTTCAAATTCAAATTCAGTGTTCAAAGAATCTCTCATCATCCTTGATTAGAGACCAGAGGAGGGATGAGAGAGAACAATATACCTAGAAGTGAACATGTGCTATTTCACCTTAGTGAGATCCCCTACTCTTCCAGAACTCACTAGCCACCAGACAGTGTGGTATGTGCAGGCTTTGTCTAAACTTCGAATTGCAGCAATTTACAAGAGCCAAGATTTGGGATCCCCTGACCTGTCTTACTGTTCAGGGGTTCAGCACTAGTTTGCAGGCACACTACCTGCATCTAGAATGCTTGAAGTGGTCTTGCAATATCCTAATGTGTTCTCTTGAGCCTCTGGGTTCTACATCACTGTCTAGGAAAATGCTAGTAGAGCCATTAAAAGTTATTTCCTTCTTAATTTTCAAATCTGAATTAATGGCTGTTAGATTTGGGGATCTCTAGTTGGCAGAGGTAGGTACCATTGACCAAATAGGGACCTTGTGTCTAGTCAGGGTAACGGGGTACACTCCTAAAATAACCCCTGCTTACCCCCTTGGCACGAGCAGGCAGGCTTATCTCAGAGGCAGTGTGTAAAGCATTTGTGAACACATACAGTAACCCAGTGACAACACTACAGATGGACACCACACAAGTTGTAGTATAAACATAAGCATTTTTATATAGACATAACACAGGACCACAAACGACAAAAATCCATAATACTGTACTTAAAAATGGTAGAAATAGCTTAGTTCTCGTTAGATGTAAAATGCGACACTTTGAGTTCAATGTACCTTTGGATGCGTAATGCTATACAACGAAAGTGTTGCAGGGAAGGTGATGCGTCGGTTCCTTACACGCAAGAACGCTGACCCGTCGGGTCCCTGCTGTTGCGTAGGGGATGCATCGGTTCTTCTCCGTGTGGGGAGGTGATGCATTGGTTTCTTACTGCGCTTCTGTGGCGATGCGACCAGCAGTGCCGTGATGCGATGAAGATCCAGTGCAATGAAACAAAATGTCGTCTTCTTCTTGATGCACAACGCTGCGTGCATGCCCGATGGCCGTGCAGCGACTCAACAATTCTTCTGAGCCACGACAGGCCCAGCAACATGCTTCTCCAGTGATGCAAAGGCATCTGTTGCGACGGTAACACTCTTCTCCGGGGATGCGAGGCGCTTCGGGTGATGCGATGGCGACAGCGGCGGCGGCATGCTTCTCCGGTGATGCGAAGGCATCTGCTGAGACGGTGACACTCTGCTCTGGAGATGAGTCGTGCTACCAGCTCCCAGTAACACGCAGTCTCTCAGAAGGCCCAGCTTAACAGCAGGCACTTCAATTCCCATCAAGAGAAGGCAGGGGAGCTGGTTGATGAAGTCTGCTGTCCCTGAGACTTCAGCAGGAGGCAAGCTCTATCTCAAGCCCTTGGAGATCCATTACAAGTTGATTTGAAAGTAGCACAAAGTCCTTTCTCCTTTCTTTGGCAGTCAGGCAACCACTGCAGGTCAATCCCCCAAACAGCACTCAGTTTAAGGATAGTCTCCTCCTCAATTTCTCTGGTTCCTCTCCTCAGCAAAGGTTCTTCTTGTTTCCCAAAAGTGATCTAACTCTCTGGGGTTTGGGTCCCCATATTTATACTAGCAAATCCCTTGTCCTCTGAAGGCCTAGGGTCCTGTACCCAGTCCAAACCAGTTCTGTGTAGTCCTGGGGCACTTTGTTGACAAGACTCCTTCTTTCCTTTGACAGTGTGGGCCAGGGACATCAGACGCAACACAGGAGGTGGAGCCAGCATTGTGGAAGGCAGGCCCAGCACTATTCAGGTCCCAGGTGCAACTCCTCCCACCCATCTTCAAGCAGATAGAGTTATTCAGCCCTGTGCTGACTCACCCTGTCTCCTGGAATCCCCCAACCCCTGTCTCTCAAACTCCAGACAAGGTATACACAACCTAGCAGAGGCAGGCTTGGACAGTTAGGCAAGAAAATACCTACTTTCTAAAAGTGGTATTTTCAAACACAGAATGTTAAATCCAACTTCACTAAAAGATGTATTTTATCATTCTGAGTTCAGGCATACTAACCTCGACATTCTACCTAGTTCCCTGAGTCAGTTAGGATTATAATATGTTATAATCAAACTGCCCATTCTGGCCTATGGGGAACAAGTAGCCTTGCAATAGTGAAAAACGAAAATGGCTGTAATTCACAATGAGGACATGCCACACACATCAGGGCATGTCCTACTGTTTACCTACAATGCACCCTGCTCTTGGGCCTACCATAGGGGTGACTAATATGCAGAAAAGGGAAGGTTTAGGGACTGGAAAGTGGGTGTATTTGCCCAGTCAACATGGCAGTACCAGACTGTACACAAGCTCTGCGATGGCAGACCTGAGACACACTTTACAGGCTGCTTCTGTGGGTGGCACAACCAGTGCTGCAAGCCCACCAGCAGCATTTGATTTACAAGCCCTTTATTTATTTATTTATTTTTAGCATTTATTGAGCGCGAACAATTGCCCGCAGGCGTCTCGGCGCTGTACTGTATTACCCTCCTATATGAGCTTAGAAAAGTTTTCAGAGGTTAAATAGCCAAGTTTTCAATTTCTTCCTAAAGGACATTAGGTTTGGACTTGATCTTATTGTTTGTGGAAGTCTGTTCCATAATCTTGGGGCGGCAACTAGGAAACGTCTGTCTCCCCAGTTGACCAGCCTAGTCCGTGGCACTACCAAGTCATTCTGTCCTGCTGATCGTAGCATTCGAGTGGGAGTATATGGGACAAGATGGTCGCACAGGAATTGAGGCGCTTGATGGTGTAGTGCCTTGTAGACGATACATAACGTCTTAAATTTAATTCGATTCCTGACAGGAAGCCAGTGAAGACTCCTCAATGATTCTGCTATAGGCTTGAATTTAGGAATGTTAAGGAGAAGTCTGGCTGCTGCATTTTGGATTGTTTGCATTTTCTTAATTATCCTAACTTGGGCGTTTGCAAACAATCCATTGCAGTAGTCCAGTGCTGATAGGACCAAAGCGCTAATCAGTGTCTTTCCCACATTTGTAGGGAGAAAAGGAAGGATCTTCCTCACCAGACTTAACTTGTAAAAAGCCGTAGAGGCCGTCTGATTGGCGTGAGCCATGAAATTTAGATTGTCATCAAAGACGACACCCAGATTTCTCACTTTCGTGACTGGTTTGGGTGCGGCTCCAAAAGATGATGGCCACCAGGTTGGGGACCAACTAGGGCTGAGGTGGCCAAAAGTGACCACCTCGGTTTTGTCGGAATTTAATTTCAGACAGTTTGCTGACATCCACTTTCCAATGGCCAGCATACCTGTCTTGAAATTTTCCGCCACTGTTTCCCCATCATTTCTGACAGCCAGTATCAGCTGTGTATCATCCGCATATGAGGTAAGGTTCATCCCGTGCGCTTTGATGGTGTTGGCAAGGTCCGACACATATATATTAAATAGTGTCGGACTCAGGGATGAACCTTGAGGTACCCCACATGGCAGTGATATCTCAGCGGATTCAAACTGGCCCAGTATAACTGCCTGGGATCTCTCTGCTAGAAAAGACGCTAGCAGATCTTTTGCCAGGCCTTGCACGCCCATCTTTTCGACACGGTTGACTAGGATCTCCCTTGGTACACTCAGTGCACTGTACTATGGTCCGACAAGTAAACCAAACCAGCCAATCATGGAGTCACTAATCCATAAATCAATTGATAATAGGGAGAGCAAATGCACTTTAATACTGATCAGCAGTGGTAAAGTGCCCAGAGTCATAAAACCAACAAAAACAGGTCAGACAAAATACGGGATGAAGGCAAAAAGTTCAGGGATGACCCTGCAAAAAGGGCCAAGTCCAACAATGCTGATATCAAATTTTGATAACTTGAGTAGAAAATAATCTTTATGAATATTTACCTGAGCCAGAAAAACAGTTCTGCCACTCATCACACCTCCAGTTTTGACAAATGCCTGCCTCTAAGGTATGTGTTTTTTGTGACTGGACAGGAATGGCTCTCAGGACAATATTAGCATTATTGTTTACCTGAAGATGCCAGGGAGGGCCTCTCATATTGATTCCCAAGATCTTGCTATACGGGCAAGCTCTAGTCACAGGGGGGCAAGAGCCAGTGTGGACCATGCCAGGTGGGAGGATAGCTCATCTAAATAGGGGAGTGGCTAAGAAGTTGATAAATATGTCTTTCTTGTAGTATAAGGCTTCTCCCATATTAAAACAGGGATCCTGGGGAATTTTGCCCTAAGGCAAATATCAAGTGCTGTAAAAGATGGTGGAGGACTAAGATAAATAGTAGTATTAAGTGGCAAAATGTCTTCAATCACTGGCTAGTGCACGAGATACATCTGGCACCTGACCAACCACCACCAACTCCTCAGAACATTACTGTACCTGCAATGGCTCCACATTGCTGGTAAAAAAGCTTCACTCCTGATGGAATATGAGGATTCTCTCAAGTCTCTCAAGGGCTTATGACTCTTCCTGGCACCCAGGGACTGAAACTGCTCTCCCAGCACATGTTTTTGGTCTCATATTTTCCTCTTTCAGGAACACAAAAAGCAGAAGAACTCCTAACTTCAGGGGGGGGCAGCTAACCACAGAGAAAAAATCTGGCAAAAGACCTAGCTGGAGAGAGACCTGGTTACTAGAAACCTGACCCAAGGAGGTAGGTAGGAAATTTCCTAGTGGTTGGAGAAAATTGAAAATGAGTCTTCTCTTTAGTTCCAGTTCAAAAGAAATGGCAGAAAGTATGAGGCTTACCCAGAAACGTTGCACCCAAGGTGGGAAAGAAAAATTGCTTTGTCCCACTATAGAGCTTATTTTGCCATGCTGAAAATAGGTTCAGCTGGACCTTCTAGTAAAGGCATCCATCCTTGTGAAGCTTAAGCTACCATCCTTGCCCCGCTGGAGGATTTTGGCTTCCAAAGAAGTCCAAAGATAAAACCTTGAACCAGGCATGGTGCCAATACTATCTGATGGGCAAAACACTCTTGGCAGCCACAAAACCAGCTTTGCCTCTCTCACAGCTTTTGGCACCAAAACCAATGGCTTCAGCAGGAGCTGAACCATACATTACCTGACTTCGAGGAACCCTTTCCTCGTGTTGGATTTTAGGAGTGAGGGGCACAGTCAGGGTGTTTGCAAACAGGTGCAGACAGGAACTTCTGAAAAAGTTAGCAGGGTTACTTCACGGAAATGTTACCCCATTGGTTAGGGTGGAGTCAGGAGTCATCCCCTCAACTCCCCACTAATTGGTGCCAACTATAAATGTGCCACCCCAAGGCACCATCTTTAGAACCCTTTCTGGACCTGCAGAAGTTCAGGAGAGGACTATGCCTGCTGTCTGTGACCCAAACGGAGTCCTGAATGACTGTACTTGCTCCCTCTTGCACCCAGGACAAAGAAATGGAGTGCAGGGGCCAGATGACTGACCTCCTATGTAACTACAGGGATACAAGCTACAAAAGGCCTTTTCTCTTGAAGTGTCCAGCTGACAAGTAGCAGCTGGACTTTGACTGGACCTTACTGGCAGCCTCTGCTAGAATCAGTCCTTACCCCTAAGTGCTTTCCGTGAGGTCTTGGGAGCTTTAGACGTGATCCTGATGAGCTGCTTCAGAAACCCTGAAAAGTTAGAACTCAAAAGACTAAGGGCCTGATTTAAATCTTGACAGGAGGGTTACTCCATCACAACAGTGACGGATATCCCGTCTACCAAAATATAAATCCCAAAGGATATTATGGAATTTATATTTCAGCGGACAGGATATCTTGCGACATAGTAACCTTTATGCCAAGCTCTAAATCAAGGCCTAAGTCAGAAGCTAAAATCTTTGACCTGGATGAACTTGGTTTGTGTATCTACCCACACTCCATCAAGGTTGGACTGACATCTGGTCTACTGCGACCATTGTCATTGGTGCTTAGTGCTTTTTGGCAGTATTCTCACTTAAATATGTAAAAACTCATATCTCTGGCTCCTCTTATTGAACTGTTGTCATCTTGGTGTCATTTTGTTTACTAAATTTTATCTCTATTTTTCTAATTCAGTTTGAGATTTTTATTGTATGGTGTTTTGGTTTTAATACTGTTTTCATACTGAATAAATATTTTACAAATTGCCCCAGGTTAACCCTGTCTGCTCTGTGCTGACCATTTGAGCTCAGATTAATTAAGTGATGTTGGGTTCACCCTGACAAGTTAGTGTTATTATTCCTTGAAGTGGGTATCTGCTCCCCCCAATAATATTCCACTGTCTTACAGGTGCCATCACAGCTGCGCTTCCAACAAGAAAGGACAAACTTTACTCTGGAAATAGCTAACGCAACAATTGTAAAAGTTAGTGCCCTCTGCCAAGGCTCTTCCTCTCTAGCTTGATCCACAGGGCTAGCTACGGAAGTGTGCACATAGGAGCACTGTTTCCAGTATCCTGGTCCATACAACATTGCAGAGGCCGCCGCACCCTCCCGTAGGGGGGGAGGCTTGAAGGCCGGCGCCATAATCCTCGTGGTGCCAGCAGTGGGGTAAACTGGTTCTGGGCGCCTCGGACATGAGTCCCTTTCTCACTGCTCCATCAGGATTCAAGCAAGCCGGGCCGAAGAAGGCTGAAATGCCAGAAACCGGTCCCCGGTAGCTTGTCTCCTTTCTGGTGAAGAATTGGCTTGGTAGTTTAGTCTGCCCTGTTCCCATGATGCACTGGGCCAGGGACAGACTGATTTGCATATAGCCAGGTTCTGAGCTGGGATGGGGCAGTGAGATAAATAACGGTGATGGATCAAGCCCTGATCTTTGGACTGGGTAAGAGTGGTCTGTTTAACTCAGACACTCTGTTCATCACCACCCCCTTTTCTAAATCGTTTTTGGCCACTATAGGTGTGGCAGGGTATACTCAGACATGAGTCCCTTTCTCACTGCTCAATCAGGATTCAAGCAAGCCGGGCCGAAGAAGGCTGAAATGCCAGAAACTGGTCCCCGGTAGCTTGTCTCCTTTCTGGTGAAGAATTGGCTTGGTAGTTTAGTCTGCCCTGTTCCCATGATGCACTGGGCCAGGGACAGACTGATTTGCATATAGCCAGGTTCTGAGCTGGGATGGGGCAGTGAGATAAATAACGGTGATGGATCAAGCCCTGATCTTTGGACTGGGTAAGAGTGGTCTGTTTAACTCAGACACTCTGTTCATCACCACCCCCTTTTCTAAATCGTTTTTGGCCAAAATAGGTGTGGCAGGGTATACTCAGACATGACTCCCTTTCTCACTGCTCCATCAGGATTCAAGCAAGCCGGGCCGAAGAAGGCTGAAATGCCAGAAACCGGTCCCCGGTAGCTTGTCTCCTTTCTGGTGAAGAATTGGCTTGGTAGTTTAGTCTGCCCTGTTCCCATGATGCACTGGGCCAGGGACAGACTGATTTGCATATAGCCAGGTTCTGAGCTGGGATGGGGCAGTGAGATAAATAACGGTGATGGATCAAGCCCTGATCTTTGGACTGGGTAAGAGTGGTCTGTTTAACTCAGACACTCTGTTCATCACCACCCCCTTTTCTAAATCGTTTTTGGCCACTATAGGTGTGGCAGGGTATACTCAGACATGAGTCCCTTTCTCACTGCTCCATCAGGAATCAAGCAAGCCGGGCCGAAGAAGGCTGAAATGCCAGAAACCGGTCCCCGGTAGCTTGTCTCCTTTCTGGTGAAGAATTGGCTTGGTAGTTTAGTCTGCCCTGTTCCCATGATGCACTGGGCCAGGGACAGACTGATTTGCATATAGCCAGGTTCTGAGCTGGGATGGGGCAGTGAGATAAATAACGGTGATGGATCAAGCCCTGATCTTTGGACTGGGTAAGAGTGGTCTGTTTAACTCAGACACTCTGTTCATCACCACCCCCTTTTCTAAATCGTTTTTGGCCACTATAGGTGTGGCAGGGTATACTCAGACATGAGTCCCTTTCTCACTGCTCAATCAGGATTCAAGCAAGCCGGGCCGAAGAAGGCTGAAATGCCAGAAACCGGTCCCCGGTAGCTTGTCTCCTTTCTGGTGAAGAATTGGCTTGGTAGTTTAGTCTGCCCTGTTCCCATGATGCACTGGGCCAGGGACAGACTGATTTGCATATAGCCAGGTTCTGAGCTGGGATGGGGCAGTGAGATAAATAACGGTGATGGATCAAGCCCTGATCTTTGGACTGGGTAAGAGTGGTCTGTTTAACTCAGACACTCTGTTCATCACCACCCCCTTTTCTAAATCGTTTTTGGCCAAAATAGGTGTGGCAGGGTATACTCAGACATGACTCCCTTTCTCACTGCTCCATCAGGATTCAAGCAAGCCGGGCCGAAGAAGGCTGAAATGCCAGAAACCGGTCCCCGGTAGCTTGTCTCCTTTCTGGTGAAGAATTGGCTTGGTAGTTTAGTCTGCCCTGTTCCCATGATGCACTGGGCCAGGGACAGACTGATTTGCATATAGCCAGGTTCTGAGCTGGGATGGGGCAGTGAGATAAATAACGGTGATGGATCAAGCCCTGATCTTTGGACTGGGTAAGAGTGGTCTGTTTAACTCAGACACTCTGTTCATCACCACCCCCTTTTCTAAATCGTTTTTGGCCACTATAGGTGTGGCAGGGTATACTCAGACATGAGTCCCTTTCTCACTGCTCCATCAGGATTCAAGCAAGCCGGGCCGAAGAAGGCTGAAATGCCAGAAACCGGTCCCCGGTAGCTTGTCTCCTTTCTGGTGAAGAATTGGCTTGGTAGTTTAGTCTGCCCTGTTCCCATGATGCACTGGGCCAGGGACAGACTGATTTGCATATAGCCAGGTTCTGAGCTGGGATGGGGCAGTGAGATAAATAACGGTGATGGATCAAGCCCTGATCTTTGGACTGGGTAAGAGTGGTCTGTTTAACTCAGACACTCTGTTCATCACCACCCCCTTTTCTAAATCGTTTTTGGCCACTATAGGTGTGGCAGGGTATACTCAGACATGAGTCCCTTTCTCACTGCTCCATCCGGATTCAAGCAAGCCGGGCCGAAGAAGGCTGAAATGCCAGAAACCGGTCCCCGGTAGCTTGTCTCCTTTCTGGTGAAGAATTGGCTTGGTAGTTTAGTCTGCCCTGTTCCCATGATGCACTGGGCCAGGGACAGACTGATTTGCATATAGCCAGGTTCTGAGCTGGGATGGGGCAGTGAGATAAATAACGGTGATGGATCAAGCCCTGATCTTTGGACTGGGTAAGAGTGGTCTGTTTAACTCAGACACTCTGTTCATCACCACCCCCTTTTCTAAATCGTTTTTGGCCACTATAGGTGTGGCAGGGTATACTCAGACATGAGTCCCTTTCTCACTGCTCCATCAGGATTCAAGAAAGCCGGGCCGAAGAAGGCTGAAATGCCAGAAACCGGTCCCCGGTAGCTTGTCTCCTTTCTGGTGAAGAATTGGCTTGGTAGTTTAGTCTGCCCTGTTCCCATGATGCACTGGGCCAGGGACAGACTGATTTGCATATAGCCAGGTTCTGAGCTGGGATGGGGCAGTGAGATAAATAACGGTGATGGATCAAGCCCTGATCTTTGGACTGGGTAAGAGTGGTCTGTTTAACTCAGACACTCTGTTCATCACCACCCCCTTTTCTAAATCGTTTTTGGCCACTATAGGTGTGGCAGGGTATACTCAGACATGAGTCCCTTTCTCACTGCTCCATCAGGATTCAAGCAAGCCGGGCCGAAGAAGGCTGAAATGCCAGAAACCGGTCCCCGGTAGCTTGTCTCCTTTCTGGTGAAGAATTGGCTTGGTAGTTTAGTCTGCCCTGTTCCCATGATGCACTGGGCCAGGGACAGACTGATTTGCATATAGCCAGGTTCTGAGCTGGGATGGGGCAGTGAGATAAATAACGGTGATGGATCAAGCCCTGATCTTTGGTCTGGGTAAGAGTGGTCTGTTTAACTCAGACACTCTGTTCATCACCACCCCCTTTTCTAAATCGTTTTTGGCCACTATAGGTGTGGCAGGGTATACTCAGACATGAGTCCCTTTCTCACTGCTCCATCAGGATTCAAGCAAGCCGGGCCGAAGAAGGCTGAAATGCCAGAAACCGGTCCCCGGTAGCTTGTCTCCTTTCTGGTGAAGAATTGGCTTGGTAGTTTAGTCTGCCCTGTTCCCATGATGCACTGGGCCAGGGACAGACTGATTTGCATATAGCCAGGTTCTGAGCTGGGATGGGGCAGTGAGATAAATAACGGTGATGGATCAAGCCCTGATCTTTGGACTGGGTAAGAGTGGTCTGTTTAACTCAGACACTCTGTTCATCACCACCCCCTTTTCTAAATCGTTTTTGGCCACTATAGGTGTGGCAGGGTATACTCAGACATGAGTCCCTTTCTCACTGCTCCATCAGGATTCAAGCAAGCCGGGCCGAAGAAGGCTGAAATGCCAGAAACCGGTCCCCGGTAGCTTGTCTTCTTTCTGGTGAAGAATTGGCTTGGTAGTTTAGTCTGCCCTGTTCCCATGATGCACTGGGCCAGGGACAGACTGATTTGCATATAGCCAGGTTCTGAGCTGGGATGGGGCAGTGAGATAAATAACGGTGATGGATCAAGCCCTGATCTTTGGACTGGGTAAGAGTGGTCTGTTTAACTCAGACACTCTGTTCATAACCACCCCCTTTTCTAAATCGTTTTTGGCCAGTATAGGTGTGGCAGGGTATACTCAGACATGAGTCCCTTTCTCACTGCTCCATCAGGATTCAAGCAAGCCGGGCCGAAGAAGGCTGAAATGCCAGAAACCGGTCCCCGGTAGCTTGTCTCCTTTCTGGTGAAGAATTGGCTTGGTAGTTTAGTCTGCCCTGTTCCCATGATGCACTGGGCCAGGGACAGACTGATTTGCATATAGCCAGGTTCTGAGCTGGGATGAGGCAGTGAGATAAATAACGGTGAAGGATCAAGCCCTGATCTTTGGACTGGGTAAGAGTGGTCTGTTTAACTCAGACACTCTGTTCATCACCACCCCCTTTTCTAAATCGTTTTTGGCCACTATAGGTGTGGCAGGGTATACTCAGACATGAGTCCCTTTCTCACTGCTCCATCAGGATTCAAGCAAGCCGGGCCGAAGAAGGCTGAAATGCCAGAAACCGGTCCCCGGTAGCTTGTCTCCTTTCTGGTGAAGAATTGGCTTGGTAGTTTAGTCTGCCCTGTTCCCATGATGCACTGGGCCAGGGACAGACTGATTTGCATATAGCCAGGTTCTGAGCTGGGATGGGGCAGTGAGATAAATAACGGTGATGGATCGAGCCCTGATCTTTGGACTGGGTAAGAGTGGTCTGTTTAACTCAGACACTCTGTTCATCACCACCCCCTTTTCTAAATCGTTTTTGGCCACTATAGGTGTGGCAGGGTATACTCAGACATGAGTCCCTTTCTCACTGCTCCATCAGGATTCAAGCAAGCCGGGCCGAAGAAGGCTGAAATGCCAGAAACCGGTCCCCGGTAGCTTGTCTCCTTTCTGGTGAAGAATTGGCTTGGTAGTTTAGTCTGCCCTGTTCCCATGATGCACTGGGCCAGGGACAGACTGATTTGCATATAGCCAGGTTCTGAGCTGGGATGGGGCAGTGAGATAAATAACGGTGATGGATCAAGCCCTGATCTTTGGACTGGGTAAGAGTGGTCTGTTTAACTCAGACACTCTGTTCATCACCACCCCCTTTTCTAAATCGTTTTTGGCCACTATAGGTGTGGCAGGGTATACTCAGACATGAGTCCCTTTCTCACTGCTCCATCAGGATTCAAGCAAGCCGGGCCGAAGAAGGCTGAAATGCCAGAAACCGGTCCCCGGTAGCTTGTCTCCTTTCTGGTGAAGAATTGGCTTGGTAGTTTAGTCTGCCCTGTTCCCATGATGCACTGGGCCAGGGACAGACTGATTTGCATATAGCCAGGTTCTGAGCTGGGATGGGGCAGTGAGATAAATAACGGTGATGGATCAAGCCCTGATCTTTGGACTGGGTAAGAGTGGTCTGTTTAACTCAGACACTCTGTTCATCACCACCCCCTTTTCTAAATCGTTTTTGGCCACTATAGGTGTGGCAGGGTATACTCAGACATGAGTCCCTTTCTCACTGCTCCATCAGGATTCAAGCAAGCCGGGCCGAAGAAGGCTGAAATGCCAGAAACCGGTCCCCGGTAGCTTGTCTCCTTTCTGGTGAAGAATTGGCTTGGTAGTTTAGTCTGCCCTGTTCCCATGATGCACTGGGCCAGGGACAGACTGATTTGCATATAGCCAGGTTCTGAGCTGGGATGGGGCAGTGAGATAAATAACGGTGATGGATCAAGCCCTGATCTTTGGACTGGGTAAGAGTGGTCTGTTTAACTCAGACACTCTGTTCATCACCACCCCCTTTTCTAAATCGTTTTTGGCCAAAATAGGTGTGGCAGGGTATACTCAGACATGACTCCCTTTCTCACTGCTCCATCAGGATTCAAGCAAGCCGGGCCGAAGAAGGCTGAAATGCCAGAAACCGGTCCCCGGTAGCTTGTCTCCTTTCTGGTGAAGAATTGGCTTGGTAGTTTAGTCTGCCCTGTTCCCATGATGCACTGGGCCAGGGACAGACTGATTTGCATATAGCCAGGTTCTGAGCTGGGATGGGGCAGTGAGATAAATAACGGTGATGGATCAAGCCCTGATCTTTGGACTGGGTAAGAGTGGTCTGTTTAACTCAGACACTCTGTTCATCACCACCCCCTTTTCTAAATCGTTTTTGGCCACTATAGGTGTGGCAGGGTATACTCAGACATGAGTCCCTTTCTCACTGCTCCATCAGGATTCAAGCAAGCCGGGCCGAAGAAGGCTGAAATGCCAGAAACCGGTCCCCGGTAGCTTGTCTCCTTTCTGGTGAAGAATTGGCTTGGTAGTTTAGTCTGCCCTGTTCCCATGATGCACTGGGCCAGGGACAGACTGATTTGCATATAGCCAGGTTCTGAGCTGGGATGGGGCAGTGAGATAAATAACGGTGATGGATCAAGCCCTGATCTTTGGACTGGGTAAGAGTGGTCTGTTTAACTCAGACACTCTGTTCATCACCACCCCCTTTTCTAAATCGTTTTTGGCCACTATAGGTGTGGCAGGGTATACTCAGACATGAGTCCCTTTCTCACTGCTCCATCCGGATTCAAGCAAGCCGGGCCGAAGAAGGCTGAAATGCCAGAAACCGGTCCCCGGTAGCTTGTCTACTTTCTGGTGAAGAATTGGCTTGGTAGTTTAGTCTGCCCTGTTCCCATGATGCACTGGGCCAGGGACAGACTGATTTGCATATAGCCAGGTTCTGAGCTGGGATGGGGCAGTGAGATAAATAACGGTGATGGATCAAGCCCTGATCTTTGGACTGGGTAAGAGTGGTCTGTTTAACTCAGACACTCTGTTCATCACCACCCCCTTTTCTAAATCGTTTTTGGCCACTATAGGTGTGGCAGGGTATACTCAGACATGAGTCCCTTTCTCACTGCTCCATCAGGATTCAAGCAAGCCGGGCCGAAGAAGGCTGAAATGCCAGAAACCGGTCCCCGGTAGCTTGTCTCCTTTCTGGTGAAGAATTGGCTTGGTAGTTTAGTCTGCCCTGTTCCCATGATGCACTGGGCCAGGGACAGACTGATTTGCATATAGCCAGGTTCTGAGCTGGGATGGGGCAGTGAGATAAATAACGGTGATGGATCAAGCCCTGATCTTTGGACTGGGTAAGAGTGGTCTGTTTAACTCAGACACTCTGTTCATCACCACCCCCTTTTCTAAATCGTTTTTGGCCACTATAGGTGTGGCAGGGTATACTCAGACATGAGTCCCTTTCTCACTGCTCCATCAGGATTCAAGCAAGCCGGGCCGAAGAAGGCTGAAATGCCAGAAACCGGTCCCCGGTAGCTTGTCTCCTTTCTGGTGAAGAATTGGCTTGGTAGTTTAGTCTGCCCTGTTCCCATGATGCACTGGGCCAGGGACAGACTGATTTGCATATAGCCAGGTTCTGAGCTGGGATGGGGCAGTGAGATAAATAACGGTGATGGATCAAGCCCTGATCTTTGGTCTGGGTAAGAGTGGTCTGTTTAACTCAGACACTCTGTTCATCACCACCCCCTTTTCTAAATCGTTTTTGGCCACTATAGGTGTGGCAGGGTATACTCAGACATGAGTCCCTTTCTCACTGCTCCATCAGGATTCAAGCAAGCCGGGCCGAAGAAGGCTGAAATGCCAGAAACCGGTCCCCGGTAGCTTGTCTCCTTTCTGGTGAAGAATTGGCTTGGTAGTTTAGTCTGCCCTGTTCCCATGATGCACTGGGCCAGGGACAGACTGATTTGCATATAGCCAGGTTCTGAGCTGGGATGGGGCAGTGAGATAAATAACGGTGATGGATCAAGCCCTGATCTTTGGACTGGGTAAGAGTGGTCTGTTTAACTCAGACACTCTGTTCATCACCACCCCCTTTTCTAAATCGTTTTTGGCCACTATAGGTGTGGCAGGGTATACTCAGACATGAGTCCCTTTCTCACTGCTCCATCAGGATTCAAGCAAGCCGGGCCGAAGAAGGCTGAAATGCCAGAAACCGGTCCCCGGTAGCTTGTCTTCTTTCTGGTGAAGAATTGGCTTGGTAGTTTAGTCTGCCCTGTTCCCATGATGCACTGGGCCAGGGACAGACTGATTTGCATATAGCCAGGTTCTGAGCTGGGATGGGGCAGTGAGATAAATAACGGTGATGGATCAAGCCCTGATCTTTGGACTGGGTAAGAGTGGTCTGTTTAACTCAGACACTCTGTTCATAACCACCCCCTTTTCTAAATCGTTTTTGGCCAGTATAGGTGTGGCAGGGTATACTCAGACATGAGTCCCTTTCTCACTGCTCCATCAGGATTCAAGCAAGCCGGGCCGAAGAAGGCTGAAATGCCAGAAACCGGTCCCCGGTAGCTTGTCTCCTTTCTGGTGAAGAATTGGCTTGGTAGTTTAGTCTGCCCTGTTCCCATGATGCACTGGGCCAGGGACAGACTGATTTGCATATAGCCAGGTTCTGAGCTGGGATGGGGCAGTGAGATAAATAACGGTGATGGATCAAGCCCTGATCTTTGGACTGGGTAAGAGTGGTCTGTTTAACTCAGACACTCTGTTCATCACCACCCCCTTTTCTAAATCGTTTTTGGCCACTATAGGTGTGGCAGGGTATACTCAGACATGAGTCCCTTTCTCACTGCTCCATCAGGATTCAAGCAAGCCGGGCCGAAGAAGGCTGAAATGCCAGAAACCGGTCCCCGGTAGCTTGTCTCCTTTCTGGTGAAGAATTGGCTTGGTAGTTTAGTCTGCCCTGTTCCCATGATGCACTGGGCCAGGGACAGACTGATTTGCATATAGCCAGGTTCTGAGCTGGGATGGGGCAGTGAGATAAATAACGGTGATGGATCAAGCCCTGATCTTTGGACTGGGTAAGAGTGGTCTGTTTAACTCAGACACTCTGTTCATCACCACCCCCTTTTCTAAATCGTTTTTGGCCACTATAGGTGTGGCAGGGTATACTCAGACATGAGTCCCTTTCTCACTGCTCCATCAGGATTCAAGCAAGCCGGGCCGAAGAAGGCTGAAATGCCAGAAACCGGTCCCCGGTAGCTTGTCTCCTTTCTGGTGAAGAATTGGCTTGGTAGTTTAGTCTGCCCTGTTCCCATGATGCACTGGGCCAGGGACAGACTGATTTGCATATAGCCAGGTTCTGAGCTGGGATGGGGCAGTGAGATAAATAACGGTGATGGATCAAGCCCTGATCTTTGGACTGGGTAAGAGTGGTCTGTTTAACTCAGACACTCTGTTCATCACCACCCCCTTTTCTAAATCGTTTTTGGCCACTATAGGTGTGGCAGGGTATACTCAGACATGAGTCCCTTTCTCACTGCTCCATCAGGATTCAAGCAAGCCGGGCCGAAGAAGGCTGAAATGCCAGAAACCGGTCCCCGGTAGCTTGTCTCCTTTCTGGTGAAGAATTGGCTTGGTAGTTTAGTCTGCCCTGTTCCCATGATGCACTGGGCCAGGGACAGACTGATTTGCATATAGCCAGGTTCTGAGCTGGGATGGGGCAGTGAGATAAATAACGGTGATGGATCAAGCCCTGACCTTTGGACTGGGTAAGAGTGGTCTGTTTAACTCAGACACTCTGTTCATCACCACCCCCTTTTCTAAATCGTTTTTGGCCACTATAGGTGTGGCAGGGTATACTCAGACATGAGTCCCTTTCTCACTGCTCCATCAGGATTCAAGCAAGCCGGGCCGAAGAAGGCTGAAATGCCAGAAACCGGTCCCCGGTAGCTTGTCTCCTTTCTGGTGAAGAATTGGCTTGGTAGTTTAGTCTGCCCTGTTCCCATGATGCACTGGGCCAGGGACAGACTGATTTGCATATAGCCAGGTTCTGAGCTGGGATGGGGCAGTGAGATAAATAACGGTGATGGATCAAGCCCTGATCTTTGGACTGGGTAAGAGTGGTCTGTTTAACTCAGACACTCTGTTCATCACCACCCCCTTTTCTAAATCGTTTTTGGCCACTATAGGTGTGGCAGGGTATACTCAGACATGAGTCCCTTTCTCACTGCTCCATCAGGATTCAAGCAAGCCGGGCCGAAGAAGGCTGAAATGCCAGAAACCGGTCCCCGGTAGCTTGTCTCCTTTCTGGTGAAGAATTGGCTTGGTAGTTTAGTCTGCCCTGTTCCCATGATGCACTGGGCCAGGGACAGACTGATTTGCATATAGCCAGGTTCTGAGCTGGGATGGGGCAGTGAGATAAATAACGGTGATGGATCAAGCCCTGATCTTTGGACTGGGTAAGAGTGGTCTGTTTAACTCAGACACTCTGTTCATCACCACCCCCTTTTCTAAATCGTTTTTGGCCCCTATAGGTGTGGCAGGGTATACTCAGACATGAGTCCCTTTCTCACTGCTCCATCAGGATTCAAGCAAGCCGGGCCGAAGAAGGCTGAAATGCCAGAAACCGGTCCCCGGTAGCTTGTCTCCTTTCTGGTGAAGAATTGGCTTGGTAGTTTAGTCTGCCCTGTTCCCATGATGCACTGGGCCAGGGACAGACTGATTTGCATATAGCCAGGTTCTGAGCTGGGATGGGGCAGTGAGATAAATAACGGTGATGGATCAAGCCCTGATCTTTGGACTGGGTAAGAGTGGTCTGTTTAACTCAGACACTCTGTTCATCACCACCCCCTTTTCTAAATCGTTTTTGGCCACTATAGGTGTGGCAGGGTATACTCAGACATGAGTCCCTTTCTCACTGCTCCATCAGGATTCAAGCAAGCCGGGCCGAAGAAGGCTGAAATGCCAGAAACCGGTCCCCGGTAGCTTGTCTCCTTTCTGGTGAAGAATTGGCTTGGTAGTTTAGTCTGCCCTGTTCCCATGATGCACTGGGCCAGGGACAGACTGATTTGCATATAGCCAGGTTCTGAGCTGGGATGGGGCAGTGAGATAAATAACGGTGATGGATCAAGCCCTGATCTTTGGACTGGGTAAGAGTGGTCTGTTTAACTCAGACACTCTGTTCATCACCACCCCCTTTTCTAAATCGTTTTTGGCCACTATAGGTGTGGCAGGGTATACTCAGACATGAGTCCCTTTCTCACTGCTCCATCAGGATTCAAGCAAGCCGGGCCGAAGAAGGCTGAAATGCCAGAAACCGGTCCCCGGTAGCTTGTCTCCTTTCTGGTGAAGAATTGGCTTGGTAGTTTAGTCTGCCCTGTTCCCATGATGCACTGGGCCAGGGACAGACTGATTTGCATATAGCCAGGTTCTGAGCTGGGATGGGGCAGTGAGATAAATAACGGTGATGGATCAAGCCCTGATCTTTGGACTGGGTAAGAGTGGTCTGTTTAACTCAGACACTCTGTTCATCACCACCCCCTTTTCTAAATCGTTTTTGGCCAAAATAGGTGTGGCAGGGTATACTCAGACATGACTCCCTTTCTCACTGCTCCATCAGGATTCAAGCAAGCCGGGCCGAAGAAGGCTGAAATGCCAGAAACCGGTCCCCGGTAGCTTGTCTCCTTTCTGGTGAAGAATTGGCTTGGTAGTTTAGTCTGCCCTGTTCCCATGATGCACTGGGCCAGGGACAGACTGATTTGCATATAGCCAGGTTCTGAGCTGGGATGGGGCAGTGAGATAAATAACGGTGATGGATCAAGCCCTGATCTTTGGACTGGGTAAGAGTGGTCTGTTTAACTCAGACACTCTGATCATCACCACCCCCTTTTCTAAATCGTTTTTGGCCACTATAGGTGTGGCAGGGTATACTCAGACATGAGTCCCTTTCTCACTGCTCCATCAGGATTCAAGCAAGCCGGGCCGAAGAAGGCTGAAATGCCAGAAACCGGTCCCCGGTAGCTTGTCTCCTTTCTGGTGAAGAATTGGCTTGGTAGTTTAGTCTGCCCTGTTCCCATGATGCACTGGGCCAGGGACAGACTGATTTGCATATAGCCAGGTTCTGAGCTGGGATGGGGCAGTGAGATAAATAACGGTGATGGATCAAGCCCTGATCTTTGGACTGGGTAAGAGTGGTCTGTTTAACTCAGACACTCTGTTCATCACCACCCCCTTTTCTAAATCGTTTTTGGCCACTATAGGTGTGGCAGGGTATACTCAGACATGAGTCCCTTTCTCACTGCTCCATCCGGATTCAAGCAAGCCGGGCCGAAGAAGGCTGAAATGCCAGAAACCGGTCCCCGGTAGCTTGTCTACTTTCTGGTGAAGAATTGGCTTGGTAGTTTAGTCTGCCCTGTTCCCATGATGCACTGGGCCAGGGACAGACTGATTTGCATATAGCCAGGTTCTGAGCTGGGATGGGGCAGTGAGATAAATAACGGTGATGGATCAAGCCCTGATCTTTGGACTGGGTAAGAGTGGTCTGTTTAACTCAGACACTCTGTTCATCACCACCCCCTTTTCTAAATCGTTTTTGGCCACTATAGGTGTGGCAGGGTATACTCAGACATGAGTCCCTTTCTCACTGCTCCATCAGGATTCAAGCAAGCCGGGCCGAAGAAGGCTGAAATGCCAGAAACCGGTCCCCGGTAGCTTGTCTCCTTTCTGGTGAAGAATTGGCTTGGTAGTTTAGTCTGCCCTGTTCCCATGATGCACTGGGCCAGGGACAGACTGATTTGCATATAGCCAGGTTCTGAGCTGGGATGGGGCAGTGAGATAAATAACGGTGATGGATCAAGCCCTGATCTTTGGACTGGGTAAGAGTGGTCTGTTTAACTCAGACACTCTGTTCATCACCACCCCCTTTTCTAAATCGTTTTTGGCCACTATAGGTGTGGCAGGGTATACTCAGACATGAGTCCCTTTCTCACTGCTCCATCAGGATTCAAGCAAGCCGGGCCGAAGAAGGCTGAAATGCCAGAAACCGGTCCCCGGTAGCTTGTCTCCTTTCTGGTGAAGAATTGGCTTGGTAGTTTAGTCTGCCCTGTTCCCATGATGCACTGGGCCAGGGACAGACTGATTTGCATATAGCCAGGTTCTGAGCTGGGATGGGGCAGTGAGATAAATAACGGTGATGGATCAAGCCCTGATCTTTGGTCTGGGTAAGAGTGGTCTGTTTAACTCAGACACTCTGTTCATCACCACCCCCTTTTCTAAATCGTTTTTGGCCACTATAGGTGTGGCAGGGTATACTCAGACATGAGTCCCTTTCTCACTGCTCCATCAGGATTCAAGCAAGCCGGGCCGAAGAAGGCTGAAATGCCAGAAACCGGTCCCCGGTAGCTTGTCTCCTTTCTGGTGAAGAATTGGCTTGGTAGTTTAGTCTGCCCTGTTCCCATGATGCACTGGGCCAGGGACAGACTGATTTGCATATAGCCAGGTTCTGAGCTGGGATGGGGCAGTGAGATAAATAACGGTGATGGATCAAGCCCTGATCTTTGGACTGGGTAAGAGTGGTCTGTTTAACTCAGACACTCTGTTCATCACCACCCCCTTTTCTAAATCGTTTTTGGCCACTATAGGTGTGGCAGGGTATACTCAGACATGAGTCCCTTTCTCACTGCTCCATCAGGATTCAAGCAAGCCGGGCCGAAGAAGGCTGAAATGCCAGAAACCGGTCCCCGGTAGCTTGTCTTCTTTCTGGTGAAGAATTGGCTTGGTAGTTTAGTCTGCCCTGTTCCCATGATGCACTGGGCCAGGGACAGACTGATTTGCATATAGCCAGGTTCTGAGCTGGGATGGGGCAGTGAGATAAATAACAGTGATGGATCAAGCCCTGATCTTTGGACTGGGTAAGAGTGGTCTGTTTAACTCAGACACTCTGTTCATAACCACCCCCTTTTCTAAATCGTTTTTGGCCAGTATAGGTGTGGCAGGGTATACTCAGACATGAGTCCCTTTCTCACTGCTCCATCAGGATTCAAGCAAGCCGGGCCGAAGAAGGCTGAAATGCCAGAAACCGGTCCCCGGTAGCTTGTCTCCTTTCTGGTGAAGAATTGGCTTGGTAGTTTAGTCTGCCCTGTTCCCATGATGCACTGGGCCAGGGACAGACTGATTTGCATATAGCCAGGTTCTGAGCTGGGATGGGGCAGTGAGATAAATAACGGTGATGGATCAAGCCCTGATCTTTGGACTGGGTAAGAGTGGTCTGTTTAACTCAGACACTCTGTTCATCACCACCCCCTTTTCTAAATCGTTTTTGGCCACTATAGGTGTGGCAGGGTATACTCAGACATGAGTCCCTTTCTCACTGCTCCATCAGGATTCAAGCAAGCCGGGCCGAAGAAGGCTGAAATGCCAGAAACCGGTCCCCGGTAGCTTGTCTCCTTTCTGGTGAAGAACTGGCTTGGTAGTTTAGTCTGCCCTGTTCCCATGATGCACTGGGCCAGGGACAGACTGATTTGCATATAGCCAGGTTCTGAGCTGGGATGGGGCAGTGAGATAAATAACGGTGATGGATCAAGCCCTGATCTTTGGACTGGGTAAGAGTGGTCTGTTTAACTCAGACACTCTGTTCATCACCACCCCCTTTTCTAAATCGTTTTTGGCCACTATAGGTGTGGCAGGGTATACTCAGACATGAGTCCCTTTCTCACTGCTCCATCAGGATTCAAGCAAGCCGGGCCGAAGAAGGCTGAAATGCCAGAAACCGGTCCCCGGTAGCTTGTCTCCTTTCTGGTGAAGAATTGGCTTGGTAGTTTAGTCTGCCCTGTTCCCATGATGCACTGGGCCAGGGACAGACTGATTTGCATATAGCCAGGTTCTGAGCTGGGATGGGGCAGTGAGATAAATAACGGTGATGGATCAAGCCCTGATCTTTGGACTGGGTAAGAGTGGTCTGTTTAACTCAGACACTCTGTTCATCACCACCCCCTTTTCTAAATCGTTTTTGGCCACTATAGGTGTGGCAGGGTATACTCAGACATGAGTCCCTTTCTCACTGCTCCATCAGGATTCAAGCAAGCCGGGCCGAAGAAGGCTGAAATGCCAGAAACCGGTCCCCGGTAGCTTGTCTCCTTTCTGGTGAAGAATTGGCTTGGTAGTTTAGTCTGCCCTGTTCCCATGATGCACTGGGCCAGGGACAGACTGATTTGCATATAGCCAGGTTCTGAGCTGGGATGGGGCAGTGAGATAAATAACGGTGATGGATCAAGCCCTGACCTTTGGACTGGGTAAGAGTGGTCTGTTTAACTCAGACACTCTGTTCATCACCACCCCCTTTTCTAAATCGTTTTTGGCCACTATAGGTGTGGCAGGGTATACTCAGACATGAGTCCCTTTCTCACTGCTCCATCAGGATTCAAGCAAGCCGGGCCGAAGAAGGCTGAAATGCCAGAAACCGGTCCCCGGTAGCTTGTCTCCTTTCTGGTGAAGAATTGGCTTGGTAGTTTAGTCTGCCCTGTTCCCATGATGCACTGGGCCAGGGACAGACTGATTTGCATATAGCCAGGTTCTGAGCTGGGATGGGGCAGTGAGATAAATAACGGTGATGGATCAAGCCCTGATCTTTGGACTGGGTAAGAGTGGTCTGTTTAACTCAGACACTCTGTTCATCACCACCCCCTTTTCTAAATCGTTTTTGGCCCCTATAGGTGTGGCAGGGTATACTCAGACATGAGTCCCTTTCTCACTGCTCCATCAGGATTCAAGCAAGCCGGGCCGAAGAAGGCTGAAATGCCAGAAACCGGTCCCCGGTAGCTTGTCTCCTTTCTGGTGAAGAATTGGCTTGGTAGTTTAGTCTGCCCTGTTCCCATGATGCACTGGGCCAGGGACAGACTGATTTGCATATAGCCAGGTTCTGAGCTGGGATGGGGCAGTGAGATAAATAACGGTGATGGATCAAGCCCTGATCTTTGGACTGGGTAAGAGTGGTCTGTTTAACTCAGACACTCTGTTCATCACCACCCCCTTTTCTAAATCGTTTTTGGCCACTATAGGTGTGGCAGGGTATACTCAGACATGAGTCCCTTTCTCACTGCTCCATCAGGATTCAAGCAAGCCGGGCCGAAGAAGGCTGAAATGCCAGAAACCGGTCCCCGGTAGCTTGTCTCCTTTCTGGTGAAGAATTGGCTTGGTAGTTTAGTCTGCCCTGTTCCCATGATGCACTGGGCCAGGGACAGACTGATTTGCATATAGCCAGGTTCTGAGCTGGGATGGGGCAGTGAGATAAATAACGGTGATGGATCAAGCCCTGATCTTTGGACTGGGTAAGAGTGGTCTGTTTAACTCAGACACTCTGTTCATCACCACCCCCTTTTCTAAATCGTTTTTGGCCACTATAGGTGTGGCAGGGTATACTCAGACATGAGTCCCTTTCTCACTGCTCCATCAGGATTCAAGCAAGCCGGGCCGAAGAAGGCTGAAATGCCAGAAACCGGTCCCCGGTAGCTTGTCTCCTTTCTGGTGAAGAATTGGCTTGGTAGTTTAGTCTGCCCTGTTCCCATGATGCACTGGGCCAGGGACAGACTGATTTGCATATAGCCAGGTTCTGAGCTGGGATGGGGCAGTGAGATAAATAACGGTGATGGATCAAGCCCTGATCTTTGGACTGGGTAAGAGTGGTCTATTTAACTCAGACACTCTGTTCATCACCACCCCCTTTTCTAAATCAGGAACCAGCGGAAGCAAGGTGCGCACCAGCCACCCGACCGGAAGTGACCCTTTGACCTGGGCGCCCCCAAAGGGCGCCCAATGGTCAACTTGGCGTTATTCGAACCCCCCAATCAGGGGGGCTCACCTGAGGCCTTCATGGAGGGCTCAAGAGGATTTAAGCGCCGCCGCCCTCCCAGCAGAAGCACAACGCCTTCGAGGAGCTGGGAGAACGGCGCGACAACAACAACGACTGAAGGGAAGGAGTCGACGCGGTGGAGGACGAAGCTGAAGAAGGCGAGGCCCTGTCGGAGATCCAGGTCATCGTCGCCGAGGACACCACGTGGAGTACGGCGCGCCGTTCCAGCTCCCCCGAAGCAAGATAGCGCGAAGGTTTGGAAGGCGCCGGATCGCATCAGGTGAAGCGACCAGCAGAAGGAGGGCGGCGAGCTCAGAGCCCGGGGTGAGCACACGCATTTGGCTGTGCCTCAGCGGACGGCCTGACGCAGACGCGAGAAACCAAGAAGCCACGCAAAAGTGCGCAGAGGCGTCACAACATGTCGGAAGGCCAGCCAGACGAGATGGCAGAGGTACTGAAGAAGATCCGCGAATTATCGGCCATCCACGGGGACGACTGGCTCCACCCTCACTTTGGTAAAGGGAAGGAGAACAGACCAGAGGACCAGGCAGAGGAAGAACCAGGGCCTTCCGCACCCAAGAAACCCAAAAGCACGCCGATGAAGAGGACATCCAACAGGAACCCTCCAAAGAAAGTACGTCAGAAACCTCTTCCGTCGAGACCGGATGTCGGTGACCAGGGTGAGACGACCAGCAAGGGGAAAAAGGGTGAGCATATTAGCGACATCGTAAAAGAATGCTTGAAATCGCTGGCGCCAGGCTTACTTAATGGCACAGGGCAAGTAATAGCACGGCCTAGGGAGCAGCGCGCAGAAGAAGCGGCAGGTCTGACATGGCATATGGTCGACCCAGGGTGGGCCCGGCAGACGAGAGTGCAAGAACAGGTAGGCTTGTCCGCCCAAGGTGAGCAAATCTCCTTGCTACCCGGGTGGGGTTACGGTCCCGCGTCAGGGAGCCCACCTCCGGGCGGGCTAGTCAACGATCCTTACATCAGGCCATCCTCTGGTCCGGCGTCCCTGACTACGAAAGCCACCGGCTTAGCATGTCTCATCCCCCTTGTGGTTAAAGAAAGGATATGGCGCAAGGAATTCATTGACATATTTTCACTACTGGAAATACAGCTAGAGGGGCTCGACCTAACCACGTGCGACACGAAGGATGAGGACAGGAGAGAAAGGCGCGGGGCCAGAAAGGAGCGCACCTTCGACAATTGGTTAGATGCATTCAGAATCATGATATTATAGTAGAAAGATTCCCCCATTGCGCTGCTGATTTATGGCTGTACGAGGCCAACATCCACCAAGCACAGAGGCAGTTCCCTGGGGATGCCTGGTTGGAGTACGATAAAGGGTTTAGATTGAAAATGCAGAGGCACCCAGAAATGGAGTGGAATGAGGAGGATGTCTCGGGGTTCATCCACAAGATGCTTACAGCCAAGGAGGTTAGGGCCTGGGCGGGCAAAAGCGACCAGCCCTTTCGGAGCTCGTACCAAAAGGGGAAGAATAGTACATATCAAAGGCGGTCTACCGGGAGATCTTACTCCCCAACCGCAACTAAGGCGATCTGTTGGAGATACGAGGCAGGGGATTGCTCATGGGGCTCTTCTTGTAAGTTCCAACATGCATGCGCTAGCTGCGGGGGCAGGCACGCTACCGTGGCGTGCAAAGGTTCCAAACGCGAGTCAAAAGGGGAAAAGAAAGAGAAGAGCAAGAAGCGATAGCCCCAACGCTGGGAGAGGAGGGGATCTGGTGAACATTCGTATGGGCCAGCTGGCCGGATCCCCCATTATTACACAACAGCTGCGCAGATTGGCGAACAAATATCCGAACAGAGCAGATGCCAGGTTACTGATGGATGGTTTTGAGGAGGGCTTTGTTATCCCATTCCAGGGCCCACTGCCCTTAGCGGGGGCAAACAACTTGAAGTCAGCAAGGCAACACCCCGAGGTTGTTAGCGCTAAGATAGAGAAAGAGTTGAACCTGGGTAGAGTCGAGGGCCCCCTCTCAAAGGAGCTGCACGAAGGCATAGTCGTCTCCCCGCTGGGCGTGGTCCCCAAGAAGGAGAAAGGGCAATTCAGGCTAATACACCACCTATAATTTCCGGAGGGTTCCTCCGTGAACGACGGTATTGATCCCGAAGCTTGCTCAGTGGGCTACGCGTCAGTCGATGACGCAATCGCACTGGTTAAGGCGTCAGGTATAGGATCCCTCATGGCGAAAGCGGATATTGAATCAGCGTTCCGCCTATTGCCGGTCCACCCCTCCAGTTTCCACCTACTGGGTTTCCAATGGGGGGAGGATGTGTTTATTGATAAAGCCATGCCCATGGGCTGCGCGATATCATGTGCCTATTTTGAGCAGTTCGCCACTTTCTTGGAATGGGCGCTTCACGACGGGCACCAGGAAGGTGAAAAACTGCACTACCTAGACGATTTCCTGTTCACAGGCCCGGCAGGATCCTCGGTGTGCGCTAGTACACTGGCAGCCTTCGAGGAATTAGCCAGGTCTCTCAGGGTCCCCCTGGCAAAGGAGAAAACGACAGGCCCGACCACGAGACTCACGTTCCTGGGCATAGAATTGGACTCCATAGCAGGAACTGCCAGGCTGCCCCCAGACAAAGTAAAGGAATTTCGCGAAGAAGTGTCTAATCTACGGGGTCGGAAGAAGGCCACCCTGAGGGATATCCAAGGAGTGATAGGTAGACTTAACTTCGCGGCTCGCGTAATCCCTCCCACCAGGGTATTTTTTAGGCGCCTAACAGGGCTAACGGCCGGTGTCACCCACAAACACCACCACATCCGGCTGAGTGCAGGCGTAAAACAGGACCTGCAGGTGTGGGACGAGTTCCTACAGGATTTTAACGGGGTGCGGATTTGGAGAGAGGGGTGGGTGACGGCCAAACAGATAGCTCTTTACACGGATGCAGCCGGAAGCCTGGGGTTCGGCGCGGTCCTGGGAAACAGTTGGTGCGCCAGCCAGTGGTCAGACAAGTGGCATGCGCAGGGGCTCACTAGGAACATCACGTTTCTCGAGCTGTTCCCAATAATTGTGGCACTGACCATTTGGAAAGAGGAGATAAAAAACCTGAAACTCACGCTTTGGTCAAATAACATGGGAGTAGTGCAGGCCATTAACAGAGGCGCAGCGAGATGCCCTGACATGTTGAGGCTAATGCGGCGGTTAATTAAATTGCAGCTGGAGGGGAATCTGGAGCTGAAGGCACGCCACGTGCCAGGGTCAGAGAACACGGCAGCGGATGCACTATCCCGGTCCCAAATGAAGCGGTTCAGAGAGCTGGTACCCGGGGCGGACAGGGAGATGACCCCCTTTCCACAGTGCCTTTGGGACCTGTGGAGTTCTGGACTTTTTGGTTCCGTCCAGAGGTGTCAGGGAACAACACCCAAAGACCCCGGAGTTCCACCTGTCTTGGTGCACAAATAAACAGAAACACGGGCTTCTCGATGGTGGCGTCAAAGACCAAAGGTTTATTACTGCAGGGACACAGAAGTCACAGAAACTACGCATGGGCAGTGTCTAGGAGCCTGTTCGATTTGTACAAAGAGGGTTGCTCCTTATATACTGAAAATTGGGCTTCGGGCAAATTCTCCACATGTTAGTACATTCCCAAACCTTGGTGTCCTAAACAATAAATATTTGGCGTTGCACAGGAATCGTCGACAATATCTGATGACAAAACATTACGAACGAGAGGTTCCCACTTCTCCATCATAATCCTATGTCAGTTTTTCATTCAGGACCCGGACCGCCTCATCGTAAATTTTGTTACCTCCCCCTAATAAAGGCCCAGAAGGAAAGGAGCAGAGCCAGGTGCAGAAGATAGAAAAGCAGGATAAGAAAATGTTTGTGGGTTGTAAATGGGCAAGGCTACCAGCTTCGGCCGCCTAATCATGATCAGGCCAACGGACACGAGAACCAGTTCAGCAGGGCTGGCCTCGGGCAGAGGAGGCAGTCTTTGTCGAGTCATGCAGCTACAGCGTGTTCTGGTCTAAGGTGCACGTGTCACTAGAGAGGTGAATCTCCGGCTAAGGCTACGTGTCCTTAATCGAAATGAAGTGATCAGAGGTTATTGCGTATGTGAGGGCAAGGAACACAAAATGGCTGCCGTGATCTAAGATGGATGCTATGGGTAGATCAGAAATGTGTTTATTACAGGAGTACTCTTGCTCGTATCGTAGCGAAAACACCAGGATATGCTAAATGGATCATTTGCGGTTCGCTGATACCAATATTATGTATTTTCGACAATATTGAAAACACGGGTTCAAATCGTCACGGAACCTCAGACCCTCCTTTTGCCCTTACATAGGCAATTACTCAGTCTATGTCAGAGTCTAATTCTATGCTCATCAGGTCAGTGACATGTTGTTGTATCATCATCCTTTCTCGTGCTTTTTCTCCAAACGCAGGTGGTTTCCTAAAACAGGTTGCAGCACAAAGACTACACAAAGCAGGACCACACTGGATAATCAGACAGCATGAGAATAGGAATACTAAGATGACACCAATGACCATCAGAACATTCCATCCCCACGCTGATATCAGAGTCCAAAACCACTCCATGAAGGACCAGTTTCCCTTGTCTACGTGTATAGAGTCGGAAATCTTGTGTAGCTTAGAGATCGCTTCATAGACTGTTGGAGCATTATTGGGAATAAAGACACAGCAGCTCGATTGGATCATTCTGCATACCCCACCTCGATCTGCAAGTATTACGTCTAGAACCATACGGTTCTGCAACGTCATGAGTCTATCCGCCTGAAGCTCAGCTGTCAAATTGCTAAGGGCACCAGCAGTTTCGGTAATAGTAGATTCAACTACCCGTGTTAGCTGACGTATGTTTTTACTATTGGCCATAGGCCCCCAGAATGGAAGGAAACCCTTGAAGAAGTCTCCAGCTTCCTGACCAGCGGTATCTTCCTTGCTGAAGACACCTCTTGCTACTCTGGTCTTGTGATAATCAGATGAAGCAGTGTAAGTTGGAGGCAATAATCGAGCAATATAACATGATCCTGAAAAGTCAGCAGGCAACCATGTATACGCTCTGTCTTGACAGATGAAGTAGGTACCCCTAGCAGTAAGAAAAGCAGGGGAAGAGTTAGACGGAAACACGTATGTCTCTACGCACTCACTCCTCCCTAGCTGAGCTCTTGGATTTCTCCCATTACCTTGCAAACAGACCTGACCTCGGTGAGGTACGACCCAAATTGGAGTGGAGCTTTTGCGCTTGCTTTCTCCCAAACTAAGGCGATACTCTGAAGAATTCCAACTCAAATATACTCTTAATTCGTCTCTAGGGTAAGATGGAGTATTATTGACGTCCTTGATCATGTCAATAATTCCCTGGACTAAAGCTTTGTTGGTAGAGTTATATTTAGTGGAACGTGGTGGACGCGGAGGATAGGTTTCAAGGGCATAAGCAAAGATGGTTTGAAGGGCCTGAAATGATCCATTATAGCTAAAAGGCAAAACCAGATAGGGAATACCTTTATCCATAGTGTGGGGTATCAAGCCACACACCCAGCAGTCTGTAGTGTTAACTACCAGTTGGTGTTGGTGCAAGAGCTGTACAAAAGTGTTATTGATGAATTCTGAGCGTCGAGCTTGCTCATGTTCAGGAAACGAGTGAAAAGAGTGTATGGAAGAAACAGTAGAAGTAGCAGGATCAAGGGGAGGTACTGTAGTTACTGGCATAACAATCAAACTCATACCAAAGACTATTCCACCCACCAATGTTATCAAAACAATCAAAAATGTAATAGCACATTGCACCAGAAAACATTTACTATGAAGGATTCTGTAAAGTCTGTTTCTGCGAACATAAATCACATTTTCTCGTTGCAGCGCAGGAAGCTCCATCTTCTACAATCCGCTCGCGACCACTGATGATGTGTACGTAGATGAAAATGCCTCTATCAGCCCTGGGAGTTCCCAGAACCAACAGAAAGATCGACCTTGTGTCAGACCCCTGCAGATTCAACTAGGCACACAGCCACGACCCTACGGCTACCCAGACGGCAAGGCAATTTTAAAAACAAAAAAAACAATAGCAAACTTCCTGGCTGAAGGCAAAAGTTCAAAATTTCAAAATATCACAATCGGCAGTTGCCTGCTTTATTTGTCTAATTACGAGGTCGTAAATTGTATCTCAGCTTTGCAGGAACTGTTTGATCGGCAAATAACGTATCACTAGTAGCTGTTGCAGTGTTCAGGTTCGCAGATGACAGAGTTTTTTCTGATGCAGAGGACAAGTGTTCAGAGTTCAAAGGAGTCTTTTCAGGAGGAGAGTCAGAGTTCGGAGTGTCAGTTATCAATTCGGCATCGCTGAAAGGGATAAACTTAGGCGTTTGCTTGCATTCAGAGGCACCAATTCCCTTCTTCACCCAATCGTCGTAAGGAAGTGGCAAAGGTACACGTTTGACATGAGTTGCGTGTATCCAGTGCTTACGTCCAGCCACACGAACGGCAGTCCTCGTTGCAAGCAGCACCTGGAAAGGTCCGACAAACTTGGGTTGAAGGTTCTTTGTCCTCGTAAAATTTCGGACCACAACGTGGTCGCCGGGTTTCAGTTGATGCCCTGGACTCCCCGGAGGCTTTGGCAATGCATCGAAAACCTGTTGGTGAATAAGACTCAATTTAGCAGTCAAGTCGTAAAGGTAATCGATCAACATAGGATATTCTAGAGAACAAAACTCCTTTGGCCTAGGCACTCCCCAAACATTCGCCGGACGGCCAAAAATAATTTCGTAAGGACTAAGCCCTACTCTAGAATGTACAGTCGCTCTCGTGGATAACAAAGCCAAGGGTAGTGCGTCTGGCCAGGATAAACCCGTGGATGCCTGTATTTTAGCTAGTTTTAGTTTGAGGGTGCCATTGTAACCCTCAACCAAACCAGCAGACTGGGGATGGTTTGCACTGTGGAATTTTTGTTTAATGCCCAAACCGGCACACACACTCTGCATAACTTTCCCTATAAACTCACTTCCGTTATCTGACCATACAATCCGTGGCATTCCGTACCTAGGGAAATATTCTTTGAGAAGAATTTTGGCAGTGGATAGGGCAGTATTGTCCTTTAGTGGATATGCTTCGATCCATCTGGAAAATGCACAGACTACCACCAGGACGTATTTTAGATTATTACAGCGATCCATGTGTATGAAATCTAGCTGAATCACTTCAAAGGGGCAGGAAGGAGGAGCGAAGTGACCAGCAGGAGTTGGGGTTCCCTTGCCAGGATTATGCATCAGGCATACCATACAATTTTTCACCACTCTCTCTGCACATTTACTAATCCCATCATTCTTCCAGACTGGAGCCAACATCTTACAGATTCCTTTAGAACTTATATGCGCTGCTCCATGCGCCATTGTCACCACTGCAAGCACATACGCATCAGGCAACATCCAACGCTGTTGTTCCGACAGATCAATCCAACACCCACTCGAATCCAACTTGCCCATACTTTCTTTCCATGCACGTTTTTCCTCCTCAGTTGCCTCTTTCTGAATCTCTTTCACACTTTCCACTGTATCCTCACACATCCCAGACTCAGAAATCCATCTTGCAGACGTAGCAACATACATTCTACTCATCATGTCTCTAGCTGTCTGTTTAGCGGTCTCAACAGCAAAAGCATTCCCACGACCAACATCATCCGTGATTGCTTTATGAGCACTGCATTTCACAATTGCAACTTCAGTCGGCAAGGTTAGAGATTCCAACAAGTCGTTAACTAGCTGACCATGTTGAATCTTAGTCCCATGGGACGTAATGAAACCTCTTTCTTTCCACAAACGGCCAAAATTATGGGCCACGCCAAACGCATACTGACTATCTGTAAACACATTCACTCTCTTTCTCTTAGCTAAAATACACGCTCTGGTTAGAGCTATTAATTCTGCAGCTTGGGCAGAATTCTGACTCACTCTTGCAGTCTCCACAATCGTTCTCAAAGTCGTTACCGCATGAGCAGCAGTCACATCACCATTCTCCAATTTAAAGCATGACCCATCAACCTACAACGTGCCATCTGGATCTGACAACGGAGTGTCTTTTAAATCAATTCGCCCTTTTGTCTCTTCCTCAGTTCTAAAACAGCAATCATGGGGCTCGGAATCACTCGACTCTTGATTAGCCGGCAACAATGTTGCTGGATTCAATACATTGCATCTTTTAATCTGAATATGACTTGCTAGCAGTGTCAGCTCGTAGCCAGATAATCTCGCACTGGTAAGGTGTTGTGTCTTAGTTCGATTCATGAGTGTATCCACAGCATGAGGAACCATAACCACTAGCATGTCGTTCATCACCAAACCAGCAGATTGTCGAATGGAAGCCGCAGCAGCCGCTGTAGCTCTCAAACAACTAGGTAACGCTCTGGCTACCGGATCTAATGTTGATGAAAAATACGCACAAGGGCGTTGTTTATCACCAAATTTTTGTGTCAGAACACTCAACGCGCAACCTTCTCTCTCGTGAACATAGAGCGTGAATGGTTTGCTGTAATCGGGTGTGCCCAATACAGGAGCTGAACACAATGCTTTTCGTAACTCAGAAAAACTCTCCTGACATTCATCAGACCATGGCACCGGACTCGGAACATTTTTCCCAGTCAAAGCTACCAACGGTTTTGCTAAAAGAGAAAAATTTGGGATCCACTGCCTACAGTAAGAGGTAATACCTAAAAAGGCACGCACTTCTCTCTGCGTGCGAGGAACACTCATTTGCGTAATTGCTTTTATTCTCTCTGGGGTCAACTTCCTTCCCTCCTTTGACAAGAGATGACCTAGGTAGGTCACTTCTTGGCAGCAATATTGCATTTTCGAAGGTGACACCTTGTGATTTAAATTAGACAGATGATGCAATAACGAAATCGTAGCTGCTTTGCAAGTTTCCTTGTCATCGGCAGCCACTAGAAGATCGTCTACATACTGCACTAGGGCAGAACCTTGAGGAAGTACAAAAGAATCTAACTGACTTTTTAATGCCTGACTGTAAATGGATGGGCTCTCACAATTGCCTTGTGGAGCGCGTTTAAATCTGAAGCTTCGACCTCCTAGACAGAAGCCGAAAATATCTCTGCTTTCCTCGGCTATTGGAATGCTGAAAAAGGCATTCTTCAAGTCGATGACTGAAAACCATGTGGCTGTAGCAGGAATCAATGTTAACAAGGCAGTAATGTCTGGAACTACAGGAAACTGCGGGACCACAATTTTATTAACTTCTCTGAGGTCAATGACAAACCTATACACTGGAGGCTTTGTCGGATCAGTACGTTTCAAAATCGGTAATACAGGACTGTTACAGACATTTCCTCTAGTTTCTTCAACCACACCTTTCTTGATCAAATCTTGTACAATCAATAAAAGTGCACGTTCACCTTCACTAGATATTTTGTATTGAGGAATTCGTGGAAATTTTACATTTGCTTTCAAAGTGACTACATATGGTGGTATTTCCAAAAGGCCTACATCGTTAGGACCAGTCGCCCAAAGAGTATCAGGGAGCGAACGCAGCTCTGGCGGGAGTGCATCCATTGACAAGTACATCGGAGAGGTGATTCTTTTGCCCAATGTAAGCTGTACTCCTTCCGGAGAACAGTACAATGTCGCATATAGGCGTTTTAATAAGTCTAAACCAAGCAGATTTTCATTACAACCTGTAGTCAAAATCAGGGGTGCTTTCAATTGACACGGTCCAACAGAAATGGACAAAGGACCAGATATGGGGTTGTAAACGGGGGCGCCTGAAAAACCTACAGAAACATTTGTTGAGCCGGACAAAGGTGCGCCAGGGAGTTTCGCATGAATGATAGAACTTTTTGCTGCACCAGTATCCAACAGAAACGGTTCGACTACACCTGATGTTGCTACTGCGACATAAGGCCCACTCTGATCCACTGGAACTGATACTACTCCCTCTCTCTGTCCATGGCTGTCCTAGTACCCATTTTGCTGAAATCCCTCATCCACTTCACAATAGTCTTCAACAAGATACTGTTGAGATCTATTTTGCTGGGCAGACTGTCCATTTCGTTGATCAAAGTGATTGGAAGGGCGATCATTCGTCTGTGGAGGCATAGCACCTCGTCCTCGACCTCTAGAATTCTGCACAAAACCACCACAACCTCTCTGAGCTGCTGCTGCGTTATTTTGCGCTAAGACTGGACACTCATTTTTATAATGACCTTCTTTTTTACAGTACGCACACTGGTTCCACTGATATTGAGGTCTCGGTGAACTATAATCTGTCCTTTGATATGACCCTTGCTGCGTATTAGTCTGATTCATACGAGGCGGATACGCCTGTTGCAAGAGAACTTTAGTCTTTAAGTCTTTCGTTTTCTTATCTGATTTCTCTTTCTCCTCTTTATCCCTATTTTCATAATACTGTGCAGTTGCTAGTATTTGCGCAGTTGTGGAGACAGCCCACGCACTCTCGGAATCTTTTAATTTGTTGCATAGCTCAGGTAACAAATTATGTACAAATTTATCGACAAACAGTCTCTGTCCTCCTTCTGTGCTCATATCCTGACCACTATGATCTACAAAAGTCTCTTCGAACCTCGAGAAAAAGTTGGAGACACTTTCGTCTTTCTTCTGCCTGCATGCGGATAACTTGTCCCAGTTAACACGCAATGCGGGCATCAGAGTCTTCATTAAGTCAATTATCCTACCTGGAAGATTAGCAATTAGAGGTTCAGGTTTGGAACCACCTATTTGCTGACCATCCGCTGCAATGATAGCTGCCCAATCACCACCTAGGGCAACTGGATGATTCTCTTTACGAATTTTAGCCCAAATTGGTTGCGGAACTACATTCCCAAATAACATGTCAATGTCCGCTAGGTTCATTACACAAGCCTCAACTGTTTGCGCTAACTCCTTATAGTACCCAGCAGGATTCTTACGCGGATCTGGCAAGGCCTGTTTCACCGCTAACACTTCGGCTCGCTTCCACGGAATGTGTATCCACACTCTCTGGAATTGCGCCGGAGCGGCTGCAATACCAAGGACTGCATCAGCTTGCACAGCATCGCGCCAAATCGGAGGAACCTCCCTCATTGGATATTGGCGAGTCTGTTTCGTACTACCTTTCTCTAAGTCTCTCGGTGAACGAAGTGATGGATCATTTCTATAACTTAAAATCAGTTCCATCGCTTCCTTTATATTTTGACCTACTATCATTCCTGCAGCAAACTCTTTCTGAACCTTAATTAAGTCTTCCAAATTCGATTCAGAGTCATCCTCTTCTAGTTCCTCACGTAAAAGAGAGCACATCTCGTCAAAAACATATTGTTGTGTTGGTTCATTCCACTGCATAAATGTATCTAGTACATCTCTCGTGCTATATCTCCTACTCTTCGAAATCCATCTGAGAGCTGTGGAATCTAATATTCCCCGTTCCTCAGTACTCGGAAGCTGACTACGTCTTTGAACAGAGTCAGAAGTAGGAGTCTTAATTAAAGTTTTATAGAAAGGAGATAGAATACTAGAGACAGAATCAGTGATTCTTCGACGAACAGAAAGCGGAGTCAACATACTGGCAGATGCAGAGAACACAGTAGCAGTTGGAACAGATAGTGGGACAGTAGGAGTATCAAGGAAAATAGCTTGTGGAACAGTAGGTGTAAGCGGTACAGGTATAGGTAGAGAAGTCGGCAACCCAGGAAGAGGAGGTGCCGTAGGAACATTCACATTGACCACAGGAGGTACAGGAGCTTGATTCTGAGGGGCAGGAGCAGGAATACCAGGTTGTCCAGCAACCGGCAATTGCACATTTGGTACAGGTGGAGCCGTAGCACCTTGTGCATACGGTGGAGGTGACCTTAACAGATAAGACAACAGAGGATCGTTTTCGGGGTCCTCCAGTATCTTAGTTGTTTTCGATGGCAAGGCAGGATAGCACTTGTCTATCGCTAAATTATGCTCTCTAATGGCCACCTCTATAGCTTTCTCAGACTCGTTGACTTGCAGCTGCTTAGCCGCTTGTTCCAAAGTCAACTCTTCTTGTTCTTTCTGTTCTTTCTTCAACCTTTTAATTTCTCTCTGTTTAGATTCTTTTCGCCAGTAACGGAAAGAATCAAACATTGCCGGCCGGACTTTCTTCCTAAACAATTTTGCTTCTAAATTATCAAGGATTTCGGGTTCAAAACTACCATGCAGTGGCCAACTAAGGACACCGTCCTTTTCCGTATAGCGGACCCACACCTCATTATAAGATATAGGACCCACACCATGCTTACAGTACAGATCATATAAGGGAGTCCCAATCGGAGGAACCAGACATGAGTCCTCCAATCGTGAATCATTGTTGCAACCAAAACAAGACAACATACAATTTCTCCGACTTACCATTCTTGCAATCCGGAACACAGAACAAACAAAACAAGAAACAGATATGTGCACCTGAACCAAGAACTTAGGCCTACCAAAAAGCGAACTGATGTATCGATACCCAAACTAAACCAAATAGATTATCGTAACCAGAACAACCAGTGATAATCTTACGAAACCAAACCAAACCAAGAACCAAAAAGGATTTTAACAACCCTTACGAAGTAACCAGCTAGCAACCACTAAATACTTAACTGAGGCACTGAAGACGTCACCAAGGAGAAACCCGTCACGTTTCGCCGTACTAAGGACTGCACCTCGGGTCCAAGACAGGGCGACGGTCAAGGCAACGGCCCACTGCAGCCGTCCTGAACGGGAACCCTCGTGGAAGAGAACTTCGGGCCACTTTTGCGATATGCCGGGATCGATGAAGTGGGGCGCCTCCCTCAGGAATCTTCACACGAAGCTTCTCGAACTCTTCAGGCTTTTGGACCGGTACCGAATGACGTCGCCCCACGTTGGGCGCCAATTGGAGTTCTGGACTTTTTGGTTCCGTCCAGAGGTGTCAGGGAACAACACCCAAAGACCCCGGAGTTCCACCTGTCTTGGTGCACAAATAAACAGAAACACGGGCTTCTCGATGGTGGCGTCAAAGACCAAAGGTTTATTACTGCAGGGACACAGAAGTCACAGAAACTACGCATGGGCAGTGTCTAGGAGCCTGTTCGATTTGTACAAAGAGGGTTGCTCCTTATATACTGAAAATTGGGCTTCGGGCAAATTCTCCACATGTTAGTACATTCCCAAACCTTGGTTTCCTAAACAATAAATATTTGGCGTTGCACAGGAATCGTCGACAATATCTGATGACAAAACATTACGAACGAGAGGTTCCCACTTCTCCATCATAATCCTATGTCAGTTTTTCATTCAGGACCCGGACCGCCTCATCGTAAATTTCGTTACCTCCCCCTAATAAAGGCCCAGAAGGAAAGGAGCAGAGCCAGGTGCAGAAGATAGAAAAGCAGGATGAGAAAATGTTTGTGGGTTGTAAATGGGCAAGGCTACCAGCTTCGGCCGCCTAATCATGATCAGGCCAACGGACACGAGAACCAGTTCAGCAGGGCTGGCCTCGGGCAGAGGAGGCAGTCTTTGTCGAGTCATGCAGCTACAGCGTGTTCTGGTCTAAGGTGCACGTGTCACTAGAGAGGTGAATCTCCGGCTAAGGCTACGTGTCCTTAATCGAAATGAAGTGATCAGAGGGTATTGCGTATGTGTGGGCAAGGAACACAAAATGGCTGCCATGATCTAAGATGGATGCTATGGGTAGATCAGAAATGTGTTTATTACAGGAGTACTCTTGCTCGTATCGTAGCGAAAACACCAGGATATGCTAAATGGATCATTTGCGGTTCGCTGATACCAATATTATGTATTTCCGACAATATTGAAAACACGGGTTCAAATCGTCACGGAACCTCACCTGGGGGAGTAGACTTGTCCTGGCTAATAGGGCACTCACTTACCGCAGAGGCAAACAGAAGATACAGGACCTACGCGAGCACAGTAATGAGAGTTGGGGGCATAAAATCACTGGAAGACAAGGCAGAAACTCGCACAGCAGTCAAGAAATTTGTACAATGGGCATTCAACTCCAAGAAAACGAGATCGTGGGCCCAGGCGCACTTGTCCGCCATCGCCCACTTTGCCAGGCTTTACACAGGCGAGGACCCCACTACCTCGGCCTATCTAAAGACAGCCTTAAAAGGTTGGAGGAGGGTTGAAGGTAAAAAGAAGGACAACAGGCGTCCCATCGACTTCGCCAAGCTGGGGCAGCTCCTAGGAGCCCTCACAGGCATAATATCAGACAAATACGAGCTGCTATTATTTAGGGCGGCATTCACCACGGCCTTCTACGGAGCATTCCGAATCAGCGAATTAGTAGCCCCCAACAAGTCGGGCCCAGCGCAGCAATGCCTGCAGGCGAGGGACATCAAACCAATGGTGAAGGCCGTGGAATTAACACTGAGACAGTCCAAGACAGACAGGGCAAGGAGGGGGACGACGGTACGTCTCCATTGCATCCCAGAGGCGGGGCTCTGCGCGGTATGCTGGCTATTTAAGTACATGGGGGCTCGCCCGGCTGGCGAGGGCCCCCTCTTTATACATCAGGATGGAAGGAACCTGAGTAAGTTCCAATTTACGGCCCTAATGCGCCAAGGCCTTGGTAAAGCCGGGTTTTGCGCGGCATCGTTTGCCTCTCATTCATTCAGGATCGGTGCAGCGACCTCGGCAGCGCAGCATGGCATGCCAGAGGACAGGATCCAGGCGGTGGGCAGATGGCGCTCCAGGGCGTACAAGTCATACATACGCCCTCACCTCGTGTAAAAAAAAAAAAAAAAAAAAAGGAAAAACCCAAGGGGGGAGAAGGGGAGGTAGTCACTTTGGGATGCCGCACGGCAGGGTGATAGCTCCTCAACCACACCCGGTGCCCAGCAGGCCACCTTAACAGAATGCTTTCTCTCGACAGGGGGACGCCCGCGGCTGGTCTGGGTGGTGGGACATTCATTCGTGTCCCGAATGGAGTCTTGGTGGCGGCAATCGGGTCACAGCGCAAGCAGGCCCAAATCAACGTACATCCGCTGGATAGGGCAGCCGGGTATGAGATGGGAGCAGCTACTGCCAACGCTGGACGGCCTCATGGCAGATTCGGCCTGGCTGCCCGACGTCCTGATCATCCACCTTGGGGGCAACGACCTGACCCGGCTAGGGCGAAAAGCAGTCGGGCAGGCCATTCAAAAGGATCTCACCAAAGCAGCAGCATGGTTGGGCCCCACAACGGTAGTCTGGTCCAAAATGATCAGCAGGAACCATTGGAGAGGTGCCGACTCCAACAAGGCCGTCGATAACGCGAGGAGGAAATTAAATATCGCAATGCACAAATTCTGCTACGCCAATGGCCTGGAATCAATCCGGCACGGCCTCATCCACCCGGGCCGCCCGGAACTTTATGGTCGAGACGGGGTGCACCTCTCCGAAAAAGGGATGAAGGTGTTCTGGGATAACTTGTGGGGTGCAATGACACTCGCAGGTTGCAAGTAAAAAAAAAAAAAAAAAAAGGAAAAAGGGGGAGCCACGAACCAGCGAACCAGATGCAGGGGGGGAGCCGCAGTAAGACGTGAGCCTCCCTGCAGCGTGGCGGAAATCCTACACTGGTTGGCTAAGGAAACACACCGGCGGGCGGTGTGTAAGAGGATGGCTACTCACTTTTGAATGCCGCACGGCAGGGTGACGTGGCGGCATAAAAGAGGGGAGTAACAGGAGGAGACGGCACTCGCGGCCCAGACCCGGCCGGACGGCAGGGCGCAAATGGTAGCGAGCTGGGGCCCTAACTCCCAACAGGTAAGCTCCCCTCCGCAACACGCAGAAGGCGTGGGCAACCAACCACTGGAGCACCAATAGACTGTCAACAAACTGGTTTGTGTACAAGTCCCATTTTCGAACTAAGAAGGGCACAAAAAGACTGACACCTGTTATCACAAGATGGTGTCATAATTTGTAATATGACATGTATGATTGATGGTTACAGTTCGCAAAATGGAAGATTGCTTAAAACCAGTTTGTGTTATTAATATGTTTTGGTTATTAATAAACTGCGGCCAACAACGACCACCACTAATACCAGTTATTGTTGGCTGACATTATTTCCCATCACTGGCAACAGCAGGATGCGGGGGCCGGTAAGTGATGTATGCTTGGGTCTCCACGGAATAGGCACATGCGAGGGTTAAGGGTAAAAAAAATTGTGAGGCAGGCACGTAGGACTTCACTGACCAGATGTCCTCTTCCAGAGTCAAATCATGGTGGCAAGCCTTGAAAGGTGCCTAAGCATGGTGTTCCTCAGTAACAAGGCTCCAACCAACTGCGGGTCAGCTTCCCTCACTGTGGGCTGATTGGGATTACGGTTACCTGGAAACATGATTTTGCAGGAACGTTTCGATCTGCAGTTAGCAATTTCTACTTTGCTGACTCAAAGGACTGCACTAGGAGTTTTTCATAACCCAGATTGTGAATTTTTAGCCCTCTCATGTTTCAATGACATTTTTACGATAAAGGTATTTTTTCTAGTGGCCATCACATTTGCAAGAAGGGTAGGTGAGTTGGGGGTCTATTATGTTCAGAAACTTTCTGAGATTCTTCCCTGATAAGGTGGTGCTTACACCTGGGCCTCACTTTATACTGAAGGTGTCAACATCCTTCCACTTTTTAGAGGAGTTGGCCCTTCCGTTTTTTGTCCAGCACCAAAGTCTTAGGAGCAGCAACTTCTTCATGCCTTAGTGGAGGATTGGGAACCATTTTTGATCTTTACTTGGTGATCTTTCTGTTAGGAGGAGCATGCAGTCATAGTGTAATGGGACGAGCCAGTAAAGCATTAGATAGTATACTGGCTAACGGTGTGGACACCTGGTGTAAGGAGGTCTGCAGTGAGGAAGAGGGTCAGGAACGGTGAAACTGAAGCATCTGTGGTTGGCAGAGGTACTTTGTGGAATGCTCCATTTAATGCTATCTGAATTTAAATGTGAAGCCATTCTTTAGTACGAGTGTGTTGTTTAAAGGTCTACCAACTGTTTTGCATTTTAGAAGACAGTGATGAAGACGCTGCTCTACAACACTCGAGGCAGGGAGCTTCCAGAGGTAAATCCATGCCTTCACCCTCGTTCTTTCTCTTTTTGAATTATGTATGATGGTATATTTACATTTTGGCAAAGCAGGAATTTAGAGACATTATAAAAACCCACGGTACCTTTGCTTGTTTATATTAGCATTTTGAGCGAGTACAAACCCATGATTTATTAGCAAACAAATTAATTAATGTTTTGGCAGCTGTTTGCAGTCAGTCTGTGATCTAGTTTTAACAGAGATGACACGTTTTTCTCTTTTTTTATTAATTCCGCAGGGGCATCTTCGAGTAGTCTTGGGTTGTTGTCTTCCTCTTGTTCTAAATGATAAAAGGGTAGTCAATTTTGAACGAGCTGCGCTGACTTTAAAAGATCACACTGCTCTCCCACATTTCCAGTTATTCCCTAATGCCAGCATCCCTATGTTAGCTTATAATTAGGGCGGCAGTCTGCCAGTTTAGAAACACATCTCAGGGATCAAATAAGTGCGTCTAAAAGAAGAGTCTTTAGTCTAGGGGCCCTTCGAGGACGCTTTTACTAAAATGTACATTTCTTTCTGAAATTGCATTTTTATAGCACAGTTTGTAGTGAATGAGAAAAGTTTTAACATTTTCTGTAGCCTGACAAAAGGCGTGCAGAAACAAATGAAAACAACGTGTGAGTGGTGTCACAGAAGGGTGTCTCGAAGCCCATCACGTCGAACAGCACTGGCGTAAAGAAAGAAGAAAGACTGCGAGACACATCCTCCAAAGCCCTGCAAGACGAAAGTTCCTCCTTCTTCTTTGAACAGGCTACGCAGATTTTGTTGACTAATTGAGTTCAATCCCAGCTGTAAATCGTCGAGCTATCCTGCAGCTTTAATTAAGCTACCAGAGGGAGCTGTTTATCAATTAACACTTGCTACAAATTATTAGTAATTATATGGACTTGGTGGGTGTACTTCAGCCGGCGAGAGCAGAGAGCCTGCCTCGCGCCCATTAGTTATGCAGAAGAGGGGACGGGAAGAGGAGGGGCAGAATTAAACAGATAACAGTTTCGCTGCAAAAGAAAACATGCCTCTTAAAAACAGGGAAATTGCTTTTTATGTGCAGCAATCAATGGTATTATCGTATATTTTGACATATTTATGCAGAGCACAGAGAGAGCAACTTAAACCAGCCAAGGAGATTTCAGTTATTAATACCTTTTTGTTATGGCCTTCCGTAAAGCGTCGCAGGTGTGGATAATGAGCAGAGCTTTAACTTTAAAAAGATTAGGTAAAAGTTGATAATGTATTCAAACATTAAAGCGCCCTATTGCAACGTACCGTACGTCCTGTGATAATTTTAATTGGCTTAATTGAGATGCAGGGCTCTGATTAATGTTTAATTCCTTTATATTTAGAGAAAACGAGTCAAGTAGTTCGACATTTCTTCAATTATGTTAGATCTTTCTCGGCTTCAAAGGGCTGCCACAGAAGACAGGCAGACACTGGGTGAACTGATTAAAGAATAAAAGCTCCTCATTATAGTCTAAGAGATGACATTGGTTCGTGTAGCCTTTTGAAAGTTGAAATTAAGTGCTGTTGAGCCAAACTTGAGCTGCGATAATTAACTCAATTTACGCTATCGTAATTTTTTACTAACTTGTTTTGCATGCGATTAGCCATTTAAAGGGATCAACAATGCAGGATCTTCTGCAAATCTATCCCAGAATCCCCCAGGACCTCTGAAAGATTCATGTTCCATTGAACTAGCAGAGGCTTTCTTATCAGAAAGGCGTAGAGTCAATTTAAAAGGCGATACCTCCTTGTTGGTCTTCCTCGTCCCAGCCTTAATGTGAGTGAAGTGAGTCCTCACACCAAAACAGATGAACCTAGATTCCAAAAGTGGAAAAAAGGCTGTTTACCCTTCCCGCATAGTGAATAATCTTTCCATTCTATAACTGAGGCACTGCACTTTCACCTACAGCCAGCCACCTTGCTGTTTTTAATATCTCCCTCCTGTGCTCAGAAGTGTATTATTCCTTTTCAGTTGTTACATTTCAATACTTCATGTTTTCCCATCTATTATCATTGCTGAGCTTTAGCTGGTGGGGCTCCCTGCAGATCAGTCCTGCGACCCACCCCACTCATGGGACTGAGAGTTTCTTGGGCACAGCGGGATGGAAGGGGGTGACCAGAATGTAGAGGAATGAATGTCTCGTTGTATGCGCACTATGAACAGGCGACCCCCTGCATCTAGGGGAAGGGCTCCATTAGACGCGCCGCGTGGCTAAAATTCCTACCGGGCAGGGAAAGTAGACAGATACAGGAGTGGCCGAGCGGGTGTCATCATCCTGGCAGACTAGGGTACTTAAGGATGTGCCTCAGTGGTTCGGCCTCTTTGTCCTCTCGGACCTTTCCGTGGCCACAGGAGCATCGTCGACCACCCACCCACCTACCCGGCAGAGGAGTAAGGCCTCGGGGAGTAGGAGCGGCGGATCGCTGACAGTTAACCATAAAGAAGGGTGCTACTGGATGGACCCCATGAGGGGGTAGTTTCCTCGTGTAAAGAGGGTAGGTGGGGAGGGGACTGGCCTGCTGGTGGTCCTGGACTCTACTGCCCTAACCCAACACGGATGGACTGGAGTACAATATTGGGGGGGGGGGGGGACACTGCCTGTGTTCAGGTACCCCTGGTGGGCAGGTGCGGTATGCAGTGTCCTGGATTTCAAGTTGTGCCACTGCTGACTGTAGTCTGTTGTGGCCTGCTGGTGAAATGGACGCAGCAGAGTGAGCGCTCAGTGGGCAAAGGAGGCTAAGTTCAAGTGTACGGCCAAGTTCAAGTGTACAGCCAAATAAAGTGTACTGCCAAGTTTACGATCAAGTGCATGAACAGGAGTAAAAGTACGGACAGCCGGACACATGTTGATAAACTGTGAAGCTGCAAATACTTGGACATATATACCAGGAGGATAAGTTTACTACTGTAATGGACTGTGGTGAAGTACCCAATTAATGTTAATAAAGAAAAGGCTACTCCCTTGTTGCGTAGTCTTTATCAATCCTCATAAAGCCATCTTTATTTGTTGATGCACTGTCAACATTCAACCAACTTTTATTACCAAAACAACACACATTGATAAACATTGTGTTAAGCAATATTCATTTGAACTGCAGGTTACAATTGTATCTACAATTCAGGATCTCCAGAGCCCCACGGGATGCGGGTTGTACCAGCAGACCACAACCCACCTCCATTGCTTCCGTTTGAGGTAACTACCCATCGTCTACCCCCTAGACGCGGCCACCAGGGCACTGATTTGCGCCTTTTACTGCGCACCAGCTCTCACAAAGTTGCTTCCTCCAAGCACCGGCATCTCAGGTAGGGTTAGAGAGTCCAGGACCCCCTCTCATGCCAGCTCGGAGCCCCATTGTCTGCCCTCCCTGTTTCAGGATTAATCCAGTCCCCGACAAAAGGAGTCCCCGCCATTTTCCATGCCCGGGACCCCGCCACAGGACGAGGAGTCTACTGGCGCTCTCGCTCTCCCCCAAAGGCTGCTTCACCTTCCAGATCTTGCGCTAAAGCCCCCCATATAGTGTGGATGAGTAATTCCAGCCCTGCATTGGACAGATGTAGCCCATCTGCCTTTTTAGCCCCACTGTGCCCCGCTAATACTGGGTGCGGACACGGCCGGAGGTGATACCACCTAAGGGTAACAATGCTGTACAGCCCTTCCCCCACCCCGAGGACAGGTTTCCGTATTCCAGAGTATCCAAAAGGCAGAAACCTGTATTTCCGCTATCTGTACCAGTTCATATTAGAGGTACTTATGCTTGGCTCAAGTCCCCCGTGTGCTGCCTTCCAAGCCCCTCACAGCACCTTGCTGCTACATAACCTGCCCCATGCTTATCTTCACCACACTAGCCTGTGTTCCCCCAGCCCTCGGTAGCATCAGCCCGGCCATACCAATACCCACACCAACTATGCTAGATGCTTTGCAGCTCTTCAAAGCAGGCTCTGCGTTGCTAGTGGGCTACCCGCTCCACCAAACTGGCTAAACCTGCCCTGAGCCAATCTGCATACCGCCTACAATTTAGTCATCATACGGAGCACAGCAGCCTGGCTGTCTGTCGCCATTGAGACTTTGCCCATTTGCCAGTCGCAGCATCCTTTGCCAATATCTGCTGCCATCGAGACCTTGCCCATCCACCAGTTCCTGCCAGTTGCCGACTTGCGACACCATTGTCGCCATGTTCACGTGATGCGCCTCCCGCCGACATAAAAGGAAGAGAAAAATTCCAGCAATTAAACTTTAGTGTGCTCCCCCCCTTTTTACTGCATTTATCTCTGTGCAGTGACTAAGTAACATCAATTGTTGTTTTTGCATTTGTCACCCGAGTGGGATGGGTATGCTCAGACATGAGTCCCATGCTCTCCACACCACTGGAGTCAAGCTATCCTGGCTGAAGATGGCTGATAGCCAGAAACCGGTCCTAGGATGCTTGATTCTGGTCCAGTTTGGGCTGGACTGTTCCCATGAGGCACAGGGTCAAGGCTGATTTGCATATGGCCATATCTGAACTGGGGTGGTGTGGAGTGGAGTGCAAAAAAACGATGGATTTAGGCCCAGATCTCTGTACTGGGGTGAATGTATGACATTTTTCTGCATTCTGTCCATCAATTGTTGTTTTTGCATGTGTCACCCCGAGTGGGAAGGGTATGCTCAGACGTGAGTCCCATGCTCTCCACACCACTGGAGTCAAGCTATCCTGGCTGAAGACGGCTGATAGCCAGAAACCGGTCCTAGGATGCTTGATTCCGGTCCAGGAAAGACTTGGCTTGGCAGGTCAGGCTGGACTGTTCCCATGAGGCACAGGGTCAAGGTTGATTTTCATATGGCCATGTCTGAACTGGGGTGGTGTGGAGTGCAAAAAAACGATGGATTTAGGCCCTGATTTCTGTACTGGGGTGAATGTATGACATTGTTCTGCATTCTGTCCATCCATTGTTGTTTTTGCATAAGTAACTAAGGAGGCTCCACCCCATGACAACATACACGTTAAGCAATGCTCGAGGAAATGTAAACGAATCGCCCAGATCCAAAGGATGCTGAGAAGACGCCGAGCAGCTTTAGCCGTAAAATGGCTATACCAGTAAGTTCTTAAATATCCGTATTCCTTACATACGCGAGCCCCCCTTTTAACAGCATTTATCTCTGTGCAGTGCCCAAATCACTAAGGAGGCTCATACTCCATGGCAACGTACACGCTATGCAAAGCGTGGCGAATTTAAGCAAGTTGCCCAGATCACAGGATGCGAAGAAGACGCCGAGCAGCTTTAGCCAAAGCTGCGATGCAGCTGTAAGTCCCAACCTACGGTGCATATGCCATCCTGCGGACACGCCACTAAGCTTGCGCGCCATAGGTGCCAACAAGCCTCTTTGGCACACTCCTCTTTACTATGCTGTGAGGCCCCCTCACCCCGATGCCCGACGCAACTTGCTTCTGGCTGCGACCCGCTGGGCACCCGAGGGGAGAGGACATGGAAGGCTTCTCCCCTCCAGAAATAATGTGTTATAATGTTTAGATAAATGTATCACGCTTCATATAGTGTTTGTTACATCATATTGTTATATCACAAAGATTGTAAGTTTTAGTTTTATCTATTGCCTTAATATGTATAATTTGTTCTTACTTGAAACGTATCCGCACTGACCTGACCCATGATTAAATGTGGAATATTAAAGTGCATTGAATGAAGTAGTAAATAAATGCATATAGTCCATTGTAGTGTAGTTCCTAAATATCTGATAGGCTCTGCGCATTGGAATAATATACACTATAGTTTTGACATAGGACTGAGGTCTGAATGTCTCTATCAAGTACATTAAACTTAATTACTTGTGTGTGCCAGCTAACTCAGAGGTCAGTAGAAACTTCTCCAATAAATAAGAAGAGATTTGTTTCTGACAACTGCATAAACATGACAACTTTGTTTCCCTTACAGTCGGAACAATATCTTCAGAGTCGTGGAAACAATAGATAACCGTTTCACTTAGTCAATCGTGCATGCTTAGTTTCTACAGAGTTGCAGAGAAATAGTGAGACGGGCGTTTCAATTAAAAAGGGTTTCTTGAATAATCTTATTTCTCATGCAAGAGATATGAACTGCTACAATCGTAATACAGAATGCAAAGTATAAAACGTACAGTGGGAGCAGTAGGATTAAATAATACTGCAATAGCATGATCTGTAACTATGACATATATTCATAAAAATACATACATAAATAACACAGGCTAAAATACTCATCTGGTGCTTCTAAAATAATCCTACCCCAGTGTACCTAACCTAGCTGTAGTACGAGGGAAGAAGTAGGTGTTATTTAGCTATAGTCTGGTTTAGCTATAGTTGCCAAGATTTGCCAAAAGTTTCTCTAAGTTATAATCAGCTCCATACCTTAGAATGAGAGATGTTGGTATCTCTTTCTGGGACTCGATCTCTAACACCCCACAAGGGGAGTCAGAAACACTGGAGCTGGATTCTCTGCGAGGAGATGGCAGAGTCTGGTCAGTGTGTCTGGTGGCTATTTGACTTCCTTCGGAACTTGCCGTGGCGAGCCGAGTCCAAACCGAACCGTAGTTTGCCATGGCAAGTGATGGTATATTTATACCTTGAAGATGTTTAGGAATGCTAGTATTGACGTAAAAGTCGGGCATAAGAACGTCATGAATGAACCCCTAAGGAATAAATGTTCATGAATAAGAAATTAGTTCATGGAGAAATCAATATCCAAGCAAGGGGAAGCCCTAAAGGCTTAAGAGTTTGTTTTCCAAGAACTTGTTGTGACGTAGATGAACGAATGTAAGTAGCCATGCTTGTATTTGGTTAGCATGAGCAATGTCTAAAAAAGGGATGGATTTCTATGCCTAAAAAAGGGCAATGCGAATTGTACCTATATAAGGGCATGAATTGGGAAATTCATACGGAATCTAAATCGACACACAACACCCACTTCACTTTCATATGTACGATGTTACTAAATCCTAAACATTTTAAACATATCTAAAACATTGCTACATATGGATGGCTAAGAACATGTCTAAAAATGCATTGTAAAACATGCATTGAAAACTGTTGCAATGCATAAAATGCAATGGTGCTGTACATATTAAAATAATGTTTCATTCTACGCATAAGTTGGCAATGAATGCTAAGAGAATGAATATACATATATACACATTTATGAAATGGCTTGTAAATACAGGAAAAAAAGGGCAGAAACCATTTAATTTCATATCAGATTACTTAATCATTTAGTTTTGGACAAAGGTCATATATTGTCTCTGGAAGTATTCAAAGAATTATTGTTCTCTATGAATAGTTCTACTATAAGCAGATTATTTGTTACAAAAAAATGAAAAATACAAACTTGGAGAAAAAAAATTAATCATAGGAGTTAGTCCCTTGTTTTTAAAAAATGAAGGTCAAATTCAAAGTCTCTCAGAAGACTGTGTGCCAAAATCATAAGTCAGTGTTAGGGCTGGGAGAAAACATGAAATCTTCTATTGCATTGGTCGCATCAGCAATGTTAGTATCGGTATCGGATGTTACCTACGCGCCTGTTGTTTCCTCTTGTACCTTAGCAGTAGCATTTTGCATCTGTGAGATCTCAATGAATGCCGTCATCAGAATTGGTAGCCGCTGGGGACTGCACAGAGCATGGGCCGTTACCGGGTCCAGCAGAGTATCAATATATGTAGGCATGACTGATGGGAGTGTTAGACAGATGTCTAATACACATTCTTCACCGCAAAGCAGGCAGTGTAAAACAGGTAAGATGCAATCTTGCCAGATTGGTCTGAATGACAGAAACCATGTGGTATTTAATTCTCGTAGGCGAGGTAAACCTAGAATTTGGACGATGGGCTCAAAACATTCCATTGAACTCGCTCTATGGTGCTTGGAGTGGCGTTGGTGATTTGGCTTACCATATTGTAGCAGTAGAAGCAAAAATAGGATCCCTGCAACTACTCCATAAAGTAGTGGCAGTTCACCAAACACAGAGTGCACAAAGTTGGGAAGTATTCCGAGGACTGCCTGAAAAGGTGCTAACAGTCCTGAACATACCTTCCTAAATAGATGTAAAATACCACTTGTATCAGACATGTTTAAGATTCGTTCCAACATTTCTGCAAAATGTAGAGGGCAGATTGTATTCAAAAGGGCATGTATCTCGGCAGAAGTCCTTGTGACTTGTAGATCATAGGTTTCTTTGGCCGAGGTCAGTGGCCCAGTTTTTTGTAAAAGAATGGCTTTCATTCTACTTAAAGTATCAATTCGTATAGAAGAGATGTTCAGTGAAGCCATAAAGGAGACTCCCTGTATGTGTTTTAGGCAATACTGAAAATGGAAAATTTTGTTTTTGTTGTATAAGCTTTATTCGAGACAATTCTCATAAAAGCACATAACATTTAAAACATTTACACAATAGTACATAATTACAGATAAAAAATTCATTAAACATGGAGTGCAGCTCATACAATGTTTACATACAAAATCCGTTTATGATAGATAATATTACATAAATCGTAATTAAAAGGAATACCTGATTACCTGATTCCCCCGAGAGACCGTCGTCTAATTGCCCAAGCCCAACCCAGGTATTTGGCTACCCCTATGACTATCGAATCCTGAGTTGTTGTACATAAGATTCTTAGAGCCACTGCGCTGTCGCGTGTCCCCAGGTTTTAACATACCGGCGTAAGCCATTTTCTCCTCGGATTTGAGTAAGCTTGACATACAAATAGAAAATGGCCTATGCTCTCCTCGGCATTTTCACATGCTGGACATAAATTGTTGGTCGGTCTGTGCCAGCCAGCTGTCAGTTTCTTTAGGGGGATAGATCCAGACCTTAACTGAAAGACGAGTTTTCTGTCCATTGGTACCATGATGTTATCCCAGTAGTTTTCTAGGACAGGAAAGATTTTTGTCTCCAGGAAGCGACCAGACATAGAATCGGCCCTGGCGTCTTTCAGCAGCTTACCACCCACCCAATCCCAATATTGTTCTTTGAGAGCTTCTTTACTAGGGAAGATTTCTCCCACAGGGTTGTTCCAAAGATTTGGAAACCCTAAGTTAACTAGCATGGACTTCAGATGTTTTAGCCATTTTATCTTGTGGAAGATATCTTCCTTGATTATCCATAGAAAATCCTCTGCATATTGTCTTATTTCTGGAGTCGTCCAGAGGCGTCTCCAGTAGAGGACTGGGCGCAATCGGGCTCTGTCGGCAATAGGACGCCTACCCAGCTCCAAAAACAATGGGGTTAAGGGGGTGCTCTGTGGGAGTCCTGTGATCCCTCGCAAGAACTTATTCTCAGAAGTCTGTAGAACCGCGAGACTATCCCAAGCCCATAACTCCGCGCCATATAATGTGGCACCCAAGACCTTCGCGTCATACACTATAAGTGCTGGTTTTATAGGTTTTGTCTTAGATTTACGGTGTTCCCCCCTTAAAGCACCTGAGAGCTGCTGGTGTTTTAAGACCACTTTATCCACATGATGTGTCCAGCCAGTGCCCTCTGCGATCTGAACTCCCAGGTGCGTGAATTCTGCGACAGTATCTAACCTGCTGCTGTTTAAGGTTATCTTGGGGTAATTCCTGCGACCTGGGGAGAAGGCCATTAATTTTGTTTTTCCCACGTTCACTTCTAGCCCGTGCTCTGTGCAGAAAGCATCGAAAATGTTTAGTGCACGTTGTAGCCCCATGGGGGTCTTAGACAAAATAAGAGTGTCGTCAGCGAACATCAGGATCGGAACCCTGGTGTCCGCTAACGACGGGGCGTCTACACTAGCCATCAACATTCTCTCAACAATCCCGTTGATAAATAACGAGAAAAGTAAAGGGGCCATGGAACAACCTTTCCGGACGCCCCTTTCCACTGGGAAATCTGGGGTTACCTCCCCGCTTCCACCCCACTGAACTCTTGCAAAATTGGATTCGTGCAATCGCATGATTAGTGTAAGCAGATCGGCAGGAATCCCCATCTTTTGCAGAACCAACCATAACTTAAACCGGGGGACTAGGTCGAATGCCACCCGGAGGTCGACAAACGCGACATACAGGCAGCCCCTTCCCAGTACAACAGTCTTCCACCGCAATATGGTGAAGCGGAAGACCTGGTCAATGGTACTGGTTGCTCGTCTGAATCCAGCTTGGTATGGTGAAAGGGCGATGTTGTCATCAACCCAGTCCATAAGCTGGTTTGTCACCATTCTCCCAACTACTTTCTGCATGGTAGCTATTAAGCTTATAGGCCTATAATTAGCAGGCAGTGAACGATCACCCTTTTTGTGGATGGGGATAATAGTTGCGCCTTTCCAGAGGTCTGGGACCACTTCCCCCTTCGCTAGGGCATTTGCTACAAGGAAGGTATACCTCGCCCATCTAGTCACATCGTATTTAAAAATATCAGGGGGAATCCCGTCTAACCCTAGCGCCCTCCCACATTTCACGGAACTAATGGCAATTTCCGCTTCTCTAAGGGAAAACAGATCATCGGTTGCATAAACTGGTGTTATACTGTCAGCCACCACAGAATGGTTGACTTCAGCATACTGCGGTCTAAAATAATCGACCCAAGCATCCTCCGCTACATTATTATCTGGCTTCGCAGGGCCAGCTCCTCTACCCCACTTAATGATTTTCCAAAATGTCCTGGAGTCTTTATTACCTGAGGCCTCTTTTAGTTCGGCCCAATGGTCTTCATCCCATTTCTTTTTTGCTCGGTGAATGGCCATTTTGTACAGTTTCCTATTCTCTATTACTGCAGCACGGTCCCTATTCCTTATAGCTTGTCCCAGTTCTAGTCGTGCCGATCTACATTGACTGTCAAACCACCTTCCCACATCTTTAGCTTTCTTCCCTTTCCTGTTTTTGATGAAAAAACATGGTCTCAGGAGGGAGAATAACTTATTGTGGATTTCGGTGATACCACTATCCCCTGGAACCACTGGAACCGCTGCTTCCATTGCGGAAATTGCACTATCAACCACATTATTGATATAGGTCATAGTAGCCTCATTTGCTAATACCTTTGGCCATTTTAACCTGCGTTCATCATTGCTCATATCAGGAATTTCATAATTTGTTTCAAAAGAGTTTCCCGCCCCAGCGTTCCACCACCTATGAGTCACACAGAGAGGATTGTGATCACTTTCAACCCGGGGCCTAACAATCATGTCAACAACCCCATTCCACAGCTGGAAACTACACAATATGTAGTCAATTCTGCTCCTGCTGATACCATTGTCAAAAGTGTAGCTGCCCTCCTTGTCCCCTGGTGTCCTCCCATTCAGTGCTCTTAAACCATGTTCCATACAAATTCCATTCAATAATAAAATCTCCTTTGTCCATCTTTTTACAGGTTTTAAACATAGAGATGGTACTCCCCAGAGATTATCCTCTTCATTCCCCAAGGGGTCATTTGTACAGTCCAGAGGTTCGAAAGTCCTGTTGAGGTCCCCTGCTATTATCATCATACTTTCTTGGGACTTGGCCTCTATGGCAGCAGACAACAGCTCAATGGTAGGTGAATTAGTTACATTGTTACATCTCACATAGACATTATACAAATCTATTAGCGGACCCTTGCCTGTGGAGATTCTTAATACTTGTAGATCACTACTTCCCAGGTCCAACATTTTGGTGTTAATGTGCAAGTCCTGTTTGACCCATACAGTGAGGCATCCCTTGGGCCGCCCTCTTCCCCCTTTTAGTGCTGGAATACAATAGTTTAAATAACCAAAACAAAAAAGGGGATCGCAAGCCCAGGTTTCTTGAAAACAGCAGATATCATACCCACTTATATAGTTCACCCAGGATTGGGAATCCAACTTACTGGCCAACCCCGCAACATTCCAAGATAAGAGCGTACCAATGCTAGCCTCAGACCCATCGCGAGTACTGGTATTTGAAGATACTTGAGCTGTCATTGGGCTTTCAATACAAGTAATCAGCCTTGCCAGATCATCTATAGGATCTACAATCGTGTTAACTGTCATTGAGAGTGGTATCATGACATTGGTGTTTAAGGTTCCCAGTCTAGAACCACCTTCTTCAACCAAACTCCCCGTCTCAATATTATTGACCGTTAAGTTTGTAACAATAGTGTCAACATAAACATCACAAACCCCTTTTGACTCGTTGTTGTTCCCTCCTGTCCTATCTGTACTGGTTTGTCAATATCCCCATCCCGGGTCCTGCCATCCTACGTGAGAGTTGTAATTTATATATGTGGCATGGTTATGACCGACTGGAGGAGGTGGTAAAGAATTGACTGGCCATGATACAGTAGGGGGGATTAGGGGTTCATTGAGCAAACTAGTCGTTACACTGGTTGGTCGGGGGTAAAAAAAGGTAAGGTCTACAATTCCAATACCTCCCTTGTTTGTTCCCCATCCCTGCCTAGTTATCCATCCCGCCACCCTTGGATCTTGGAAATTAACCACAATACAGTCCCCACCCAAGGTTTTCGGTGTATATCCCATCCAGTCTATTCTCCTTACCCCTATGATTAACCCGTCAACATCACAAGGCAGTGGACGATTTTCCTTTAACCAGTGCATGATCTTGTTTTTGAGCATCTGGAAAGTTTCTCTCTGTCCTGGGGGTAATGGTGGTACGTTTATAAGAACTGCTACATAGGGGAAGGAATCTGGAGTGAGATTAATCGGGGGTTTTCTGTGAGGTGGCTTTGCCAAGGGCGGTGGGATTGATTTAGGAGCTTGGGGGACGGGTTGGGGGGCAGGCTTAGACGCCTGTTGTTTATTATTTGATTGGGTCGGTACTAGAGTTTTGTCTACCGGCAGGCGTACATTAGCCCTGTTCCCTCCCACCGGAATGTTTGGGGCTATCTGCTTATTGTTATTTATTTTTGCAGTTGTTGGTGCTTTGTCCACTTGGGGACGAGCTGTTGCCTCAGCACTCATGGCGATTGGTGGATTTTGTATCTGGGGAATTGTGGACTGTGTAGGGTGCATAGTGGTAGGCTGGGATAGGACAGAACCAACGTGCGCTCTGTCAGATCTATCTGCGGGTTTTACGGTTGTTTTGGCTGTGAGATTGCTTTGCTTGGAGGGTAAAGGAGAGTTATTTTGGGGCCTTCTTCCCTTATCCTGGGTAACAGGATTACTAGGGACCTGAGACTTTGTGCTTGCATCCACCCTGGTGTTCGCTTTAATCAGCGATTTTGTGGAATAGAAATTATCTAGCGTTGCCTGTTCGAAATGATTTAGCCTATCTATAAGCTTGGCAATTCTATCCTCAATGGGGGTAAGCAATAATCTAAGTAGTTTTTCCAACTCAGGGAGCACGTTAACAAGTGATAACACCTTTTCATTATGTGGTACAGTAGAGTCAGTACGAGAGCTGTCCTCATTGTCTTGGATATCCAGAGGGGCAAGATTAAGGTGCAAGGCACTTTCTGTACTTTGAGTTTCTTCTGTGACGACCTCTCCAATGTTCATGGATTTGTGTAGCTTTCTGTGCTTTTGAGGGGGTTTGACCACCATCTTACATTTTCTTACAGGGGCTGGTCTTTTTCTTTTAGACCCAAGCTTAGGTTGAGCCAATGTAACCTGAGCACCAGAGTCAGGGGGCAACATAGGCTGAATATTACTCCCACAAGGATTATTCAATTCTGTCACCAAGTCCTTGTTTATTATTTGTGCCTGGCCCTCAAGATGTTCATTTGCAACTGGAAGGTTCACTGATGACAAAGGGGTTACCAGGGTGGGGTACGCTAGAGTTGAAAGCTTATCCGTAGAATTCTTAAGTAATTCTATTGGTAATCTACGCTCTGCGCGCCTCTCTGCCAGGGATAACTCTTTGTCAATTGTCAATGAACGATTAAAAAAGAATTTGTCTAGAGGGCCGATTGCCAGTGGGCCAGACTCAACCGGGGGAGTTATCAGGTGGCTATTAGCAGAGCTTGTCGATGTAGACATCGCCATATTCTTCACCAGTCACCACCAGCGTGTCAAAGTCACTTACTGGTAACAATACTGTGGGTCGCTGGTAAAGGGGGTGGCCCAGCCCGGCCTCCTTTGGCCCCTGACGGCCACAGACGGTCCCGCCCTTGTCCCGGGCTTCTCCCGGCGCCCTCCCGCGCGCTCCCGCGCAGCGGGTTCTGCGATGAGGATTATACTATAACAGTATCTTTCATTGGTCGGTGGACAGGGGGGTGTGGCCAGCGGGGAGAGCAGCCCAGGTGTGTGGAATGGGCGCGCAGGGGCTCCTGGAGACTGGAGTCCCTGCCTATGCTCGCAGCCCCGCCGGCGCTCTTCCTGCCCGCTCCTCCGTTGATAGCCTTGCACAGCAGGCAGCAGCCTTAGATCACAAGGCGCTGCGGGACCCGCGAAGCGGGTCCGGCGAGGTCCGATGTCACCTTGGAAGCTGGAAATGGACGCTGATTCCCTCAAGGAGGTCGCTCGCCCAGTGAGAAAGACGGAAGTCAAACAAACAGTCCAGGTAATCCACAGGACTGCTGGAGCAACCCGGTTTTGAACGCGCTGAAGCGGGGGGCGTGGCCAGCGGGAAGAGCTGCCCAGGTGTGTGGAATGGGCGCGCAGGGGCTCCTGGAGACTGGAGTCCCTGCCTATGCTCGCAGCCCCGCCGGCGCTCTTCCTGCCCGCTCCTCCGCTGATAGCCTTGCACAGCAGGCAGCAGCCTTAGATCACAAGGCGCTGCGGGACCCGTGAAGCGGGTCCGGCGAGGTCCGATGTCACCTTGGAAGCTGGAAATGGACGCTGATTCCCTCAAGGAGGTCGCTCGCCCAGTGAGAAAGACGGAAGTCAAACAAACAGTCCAGGTAATCCACAGGACTGCTGGAGCAACCCGGTTTTGAACGCGCTGAAGCGGGGGGCGTGGCCAGCGGGGAGAGCAGCCCAGGTGTGTGGAATGGGCGCGCAGGGGCTCCTGGAGACTGGAGTCCCTGCCTATGCTCGCAGCCTCGCCGGCGCTCTTCCTGCCCGCTCCTCCGCTGATAGCCTTGCACAGCAGGCAGCAGCCTTAGATCACAAGGCGCTGCGGGACCCGCGAAGCGGGTCCGGCGAAGTCCGATGTCACCTTGGAAGCTGGAAATGGACGCTGATTCCCTCAAGGAGGTCGCTCGCCCAGTGAGAAAGACGGAAGTCAAACAAACAGTCCAGGTAATCCACAGGACTCCTGGAGCAACCCGGTTTTGAACGCGCTGAAGCGGGGGGCGTGGCCAGCGGGGAGAGCAGCCCAGGTGTGTGGAATGGGCGCGCAGGGGCTCCTGGAGACTGGAGTCCCTGCCTATGCTCGCAGCCCCGCCGGCGCTCTTCCTGCCCGCTCCTCCGCTGATAGCCTTGCACAGCAGGCAGCAGCCTTAGATCACAAGGCGCTGCGGGACCCGCGAAGCGGGTCCGGCGAGGTCCGATGTCACCTTGGAAGCTGGAAATGGACGCTGATTCCCTCAAGGAGGTCGCTCGCCCAGTGAGAAAGACGGAAGTCAAACAAACAGTCCAGGTAATCCAATGGAAAATTGTAACAGGCAGAGTAATTTTACCATGTATGATCCATTCAGTAGCTGGTTTCTCTGCCACTGTAAATGGTATTTTTTTCCAGTCTTTCGATGCTCAGCACCGTATAGTCTTCTCCCCTTTGTGCCAGTTTAATCTGTTTATCAGTGAGTCCTAGAGTCACTCCTGAGGCGGAATCCAGGAGCTGTGTTCTCGTGAATTGTACTTTTTACTTTTTAATTGTACTTTCATTTAGCAATTTGCTAACTTTTTAAAAATCTTCGCCGCAATCACCCCTCAGCCGAATAGGCGCTGAGTTTGACACACGCACACAGAGGCTTAAAAACAGACGGGCATGCCTCCGCACAGCAGACATGAGCAGAGGGTTCGCCTAAGACGCGCCGAAGGAGCGCCAAAGGAAAGCCCGCCTGCGCCCGTCCGCGCCCACACGAGTCCAGAGGCCCTGACCCCTGCCCAAATACAGGTATCATCAGAGTAATTTTACCATGTATGATCCATTCAGTAGCTGGTTTCTCTGCCACTGTAAATGGTATTTTTTTCCAGTCTTTCGATGCTCAGCACCATATAGTCTGCTCCCCTTTGTGCCAGATTAATCTGTTTATCAGTGAGTCCTAGAGTCACTCCTGAGGTGGAAGCCGGGAGCTGTGTTCTCGTGAATTGTACTTTTCCCTTTTTAAGTGTATTTTCATTTACCAATTTGCTCACTTTTTAAAAGTCTTTGCCGCAATCACCCCTCAGCCGAATAGGCGCTGAGTTTGACACACGCACCCGGAGGCTGCTGAACAAATACAGAGGCCATCTTGGGGCAGGTACGCTGGGTGGCGGTATAGTTGTTATGTTATGTTATGTTATGTTATTTATTTATTTATATAGCGCTCGGCTACTCAAAAAGAGTGTCCCGGCGCTTTATTGGAGAAAGGAAAAACTGCGACATAATAACATAACACCAGATAAAAGAAAAAAAAACGGAGTGCCAGACAAAAACTCACAATAAACAGACTACTGAGTGAACAGCCAAGTTTTAAGGCCTTTTCTAAAGGCCAGCAGGCTAGTGGCTCCCCGCAAAGCAAGCGGCAAAGAGTTCCACAGCTGTGGCGCCAGCAATCCAAAAGAGCGGCCTCCGAGGCGCGCTTTCTTTACACGTGGAACAACTGCCAAGTACAGGGATTCCGACCTCAGAGACCTGGTCGGTTGATAAAAGACCAGTCTCTTTTGGAGGTACTTAGCTCCCCCCTTGTGAAGAGCTTTATAGGCCAGAGTGAGAGCCTTAAAGGCGATCCGCTTGCGGATGGGAAGCCAGTGCAAAGTTTTCAACAGGCCCGAGGCACTGGAACGCCTATTCAGACCATAAATTGCCCTTGCAGCGGCATTCTGCACCACTTGAAGCCGCTGCAGCAAGTACTCTGGGAGGCCCAGGTAAAGAATGTTGGAATAATCCAACCTGGACCCAATCAGAGCCTGGACTGTCAATCTCCTGTGTTCCTCGGAAAGCAGGGGCAGAAACCTCCGCAGCATCCTAAGGATGCCGAAGCAAGTGCCCGACACCCCCAAGATCTGGGATTTCAAGGTTAGCCTATTATCCATCTTGACCCCCAGATTCTTGGCAACCTGAGAGGAACAAGACGGACGCGCTCTGCACCAGCTTAAAAGCAGGAACTACCGTGGGAGCTGTGTTCTCGTGAATTGTACTTTGTACTTTTTAATTGTATTTTCATATAGCAATTTGCTCACTTTTTAAAAATCTGCGCCGCAATCCCCCCTCAGCCGAATAGGCGCTGAGTTTGACACACGCACCCGGAGGCTGCCGAACAAATACAGCAGCCATCTTGGGGCAGGTACGCTGGGTGGCGGTATAGCTGTTATGACGCGCTCTGCGACAGTTTAAAAACAAACGGGCATGCCTCCGTGCAGCAGACACGAGCAGCGGGCGCGCCTAAGACGCGCCGAAGGAGCGCCAAAGGAAAGCCCGTCTGTGCCCGTCCGCGCCCGCACGAGTCCAGAGGCCCTGACCCTGCCCAAATACAGGTATCATCATTCCCTCCCCCTCGGATCACATATTCTTCGGAGCTTTTATATACCATTAGAGTCTCACAAAATCTCACTAAATGCCCTCACGCCAGCTGCACAAACATTTTTCCAGATACACTGGAAGGTCCAGTAGCCTGCAGACACTGCTCATTCCAGAAAAATCTGTACTTATCCTCCGTCCCATTAGCCAGACTCCAAAGGTACTTCTCATCTGAGGGCACCTCTTTCATCTTATGTAACTAGCGTTCTTTAGCTAAACACCCATACGAAATCTGGGACATGATTACTTCGCACTCACCAGAGGTTTGCTTTTTTATGGAAACTTGGCTGAATCCCTCAAATTATCCTACCATAAACATTGCCATCCCAGAGAATTACAAATGTATTCATCTGGATCGCATAGGGAAAGTAGGCAGTGGAATTGCCATTGCTTTTAAAAACCACCTCAACATATCCTGGGTCTCCACTATGACAGATGAGAACCTAGAAATAGGCGTTTTCAGGGTCTCCAAATCCCCTACCGAAAGTTGGCTGGGAGCGTTAGTCTACCGTCCTCCTGGCCAAAAACCAGACTTTGTTGATACCTTAATAGACTACATAGCCATCCATGTCCTTGCATCAAACAAATTCCTGATGTTGGGCGATTTTAATCTTCACTGTGAGGCCAACTCAACTCAAGAGATTAGTAATTTTCTTAGTGACCTAGAACAATTAGGACTCACACAAAGAGTAGTAGGCCCCACCCATCAGGCAGGTCATACCTTAGACCTAATCTTCTCAAATATTGACTTGCTTAAATGCGACCCACCGTGGCCTGTTACGTGGACTGCCCACTGCATGATCAAGTTTGCAATGACCAACACTGCCCAGAAATCCTCAACACAGTTGGTGGCCAAAAAAACAGAACTTCGTAGACCTTGGGATAAACTTACGACCTCAGCTTTTAACATCGCTTTTCAGGCCGAGCAACAAACACAAACTCATGACCTAGAGGTGTCCGATATGCTGTCATCTTTTAACAAAGCCCTTGAAAACTCTTTTGACGAAACCATTCTGATAAGTAAAAACCCCAGATCCACCTCTAGTCAAAGTTCAGCTCTATGGTACTCCCTAGAACTGCGACAGCAAAAATCCTCCTGCAAACAATTAGAGAGACGCCGGCGAGCTTCCAAGTGTTCTCAAAGCAGGCTGAATTTCAAACTAGCTTTAACTAGCTATCATCGAAATTTAAAGACGGCTAGAAGCCTTGACATCCTGAACCAAATTGAGAACGCTAGTAATTCTTCAAGAACTCTTTTTGGCATTGTCAGAGAATTTATATCACCTGAAGTCTGCAAACAATCCCCTGGGGAATCCCAGGAACTCTGTGACTCCCTATCCACCTTTTTCCAGGAGAAAATTTCAACTATCTATTCCAATTTTCCTCCACCTGACAAAACCACCTTTTCAACCTTGCCCAGCCTACAATGTCCTACTAGCAGGTCAGCCTGTTCCTTGGACAATTTTTCCCCGGTCACACTTGAAGAAGTGATAAGCCGCTCGCAAAGAGGTTTCACTGACCGTGTGTCCAGCGTCCTGCCCACAGCTACAGGAGTAGCGCCAGAGAATGTTTGCTGCTCTTTTGATCATACCGAGGAGGAGAACAGCTTTGTGGCCGCAGTAGGAGGTGAGAGGCGCGGCGCCCGGGACTGCGAGGACCAGCAATCATCACCTGCAGCTGGATCCTCTTCCCGCGTGAGCCGCGCCCCCTCCCAGTGCCACGCCTCCAGTAATTCAGCCTTTACCTCTCGCGGCCCCCGCTACGCGGGCGCCGCTCGCAAAGAGGTTTCACTGACCGTGTGTCCAGCGTCCTGCCCACAGCTACAGGAGTAGCGCCAGAGACTGTTTGCTGCTATTTTGATCATACCGAGGAGGAGAACAGCTTTGTGGCCGCAGTAGGAGGTGAGAGGCGCGGCGCCCGGGACTGCGAGGACCAGCAATCATCACCTGCAGCTGGATCCTCTTCCCGCGTGAGCCGCGCCCCCTCCCAGTGCCACGCCTCCAGTAAATCAGCCTTTACCTCTCGCGGCCCCCGCTACGCGGGCGCCGCTCGCAAAGAGGTTTCACTGACCGTGTTTCCAGCGTCCTGCCCACAGCTACAGGAGTAGCGCCAGAGACTGTTTGCTGCTTTTTTGATCATACCGAGGAGGAGAACAGCTTTGTGGCCGCAGTAGGAGGTGAGAGGCACGGCGCCCGGGACTGCGAGGACCAGCAATCATCACCTGCAGCTGGATCCTCTTCCCGCGTGAGCCGCGCCCCCTCCCAGTGCCACGCCTCCAGTAAATCAGGCTTTACCTCTCGTGGCCCCCGCTACGCGGGGGCCGCTCGCAAAGAGGTTTCACTGACCGTGTGTTCAGCGTCCTGCCCACAGCTACAGGAGTAGCGCCAGAGACTGTTTGCTGCTCTTTTGATCATACCGAGGAGGAGAACAGCTTTGTGGCCGCAGTAGGAGGTGTGAGGCGCGGCGCCCGGGACTGCGAGGACCAGCAATCATCACCTGCAGCTGGATCCTCTTCCCGCGTGAGCCGCGCCCCCTCCCAGTGCCACGCCTTCTCGCCCTCAAGCAGCACTTAAGCAACCTCATTACCGCGCATCGCCGGACGCGCGCGGGTCGCAGCCCGGGCGAAGCCCGGGCCAAGGGCGGGCCCGTTGTTGCCCGTTAGTGCCCGATAGTGTCCGGTCCGGGCCTATCCCCTTTGTTCTCCACGTTAGATCGTCCATCTTTCTGTACCCAGGATCTTTCTTATGTCTACCATGCCGGGAAGAACAAGAAGTAAAACAAAGAACGCTCAGGCTGTAGCCCAGATCACTGGCCCTATAGATCTATTTATCACCAGGACCACCGAGGTAATTGACCACAGTTTATCTCTCCTGGAGCGTAGAGTGTCACTTGACCTCATGAACGCCAAACGTTTGTCCCTGGATCTTACGAAAGATAAACAATCGTCCTTGGATCCTTTAGCATCTGCAGCTTCACCCATTCAGCAAATTCCATCTAGCTGTACCCTGGCCCCACTTGTGACTACCGCAGATACTAACATATTGCCATGTCTGGTTGATCTATCTGTAACACAACTCGAGTCAGAATCATTACTATCTGATGGTCTAGAGGTCACCCCGGACCTAGAAGCCTGTCAAAGTCAAAGTTTAGAAACAACCATTGATAATCACCTCAGAGGTGTAAGGGAAGGAGCAATCCCCAAGTAATGTAACTCTCACTCATCCGAAAACACAGTAGCCACCGTTCACCTCACGGTACCCGAGAAGGTACCCAGAGGGGATCAATCCAATCAATCCAAACAATTGACACAACGAGCCCCAGCAACGACACTTCCCTCAATTGAAAATAATATTTTACCACCTCCTATATTCACTAAGGATACCGACAGTTCCTGTAAAAATTGCAAAACCATTTCGCAATTAGCTATTTTAATTAAAGATCTCCTTTCACAGCAGCTTAAACCCATACAAATCAGTATAAGAAATCTGGAAGCCCAATTGGCTATTTTATCACGAACCCACCCCAGCACGAATAACCATCAATTACCCAAGCAAGGGTCACATAATGCTACTCATAATGCTACTCATTCTTCAAAAGCTTCCCATCCACAACAAACAATCGCTGTAAACAAACAACCTGCATCGACTATCCCTCCCGCCCAAAAACCAAAACCCAGTCCCCTGATACAAAACCAGCAAGCTTTAGTGCCCAGTGCACAAAAGACCACATCTACCATGGAGTTGCCCCATACGCCTAATATAGGCCCGGAAAAAACAGGCAAAACGGGGAAACAAGCAACTAACGCTACCACAAATCATTCCATAAATAAACCGACACTTTCATCCCATAAACCACCAGCCACACAACCCAATCTGTCAACAAAAAAGATAGTAAGACCTAGGCGCCCAGTGCACCTTCCAGTAGAGGCAACCCCTTATACAATTATTATCACAGGTGTACCCGAGTTAACAGAAGGTATGACTGAAACTAATTGGTCGCTTAAGAACAAGGTCATGTAGTGGCTAAGTATAAATAGACCATCAGAACCTTATCACTCTGGAGGGATTTCCACAGTCCGTAGAGTAATATGGATAGGGGACGAACCTAAGTCGATCCACGGAGACTGCATTATAGTATCTTGCAGGGATCCATCTACTGTGGACCATATCTGTTCATGGCCATCTTTGGAGAAGAAAGGTGGATTAGACACCCATCATCTTTCCTTCTTCTATCCTCCAAAGAATACCCACCAATATACTTCCATTTCGAATTGGCAGCACCCCCAAGACGATCAATGGAACCAGGTGGGTAATAGCTATAGTCAAGGAAATAGAAACAGAAATAGAACCAGAGAATGGCACAATTACACCTGGCAAGGTAGATCCTATCAACCATTCAAGGGCTGGCAGGGAATTCCAACAAGAAACCGCTACGACTGTCTGGAGACGGTCGATTGACCGTTAAGCTCCCAAAAACCCGAGAGAAAGAATGCTCAAGCCCAAGTTCATACTATCCTTCCGTTATCGAATTTCATACCTCAGTCAACACCATCTAATTCCGGAAGTCAATTACAACAAATCCCCCCTAGTAATATCAACTCCCACCTCGAGACTATTGTAGATATTTACACTGTCATACTTAACGAAGTGACGACGGAATTCACGACTATCCCCACGGACAGTACAGATCAAAATTATCACCAACCAAATGATTTGATTAATACAACTAACTCTCTTTCTATATCAACAACGCAACTTCCCAGTGAAACCCCTGCTATATGTACACCCTCTGATTCCAATAAACTGTTTCTCTCTATAATGTTCTGGAACGTAGCAGGGCTGTTTTCTAAATTAACGATAGAATCTTGGCACGAAACAGTAAGGCAACAGCAAGTACTATGTTTACAGGAAACATGGTGTACTGCTGCAAATCATTTAACGGGCTATAAAACCTTCTTTACCCCAGCAGTTCAGGGAGCTTTGGGAAGACCTAAGGGAGGTCTCGTGATTTATGTCGCTAATACTCTCCCCCTCTCTTGTATTAAAATGCTAAAAGAGTTTCCTTCATACCAAATTATGCAATTAAACTTCACTAATGATTCCACTTACATTCTTACCAATATTTATAATAATCTAACAACAACGGACTGTGTGATAACTCTAGTGGAGATTGCCACATATCTACTATCCCTGTTAAATGGCTCTAATTCCAATACAGTACACTTACTATGGGGCGGCTATTTCAATCTACCACTCTGCCCAATCTATAAGAATGGAAATTGTGGATTGCATAACGAACACGGCACCCCTATGCCCCATTTTGCACATACGATCTGTGGTAATAAGTTAAACGAGATTCTATTCTCCTTAGATCTGGACTATGCAAACGAGTTAGTAGAGCCCCTGAAGGATTTTTCACCCACTTTCCATGGAAGAGGCTTTCTAACTACTATAGATTATATTTTGTCCTCTCACTCACTTAAGGGACAAATAACGAATTTTGAAACCGGGACAAATCCTACGAGCGATCACTATCCAACTAGTGTAACAATCACCCCAAAAATGGCCAAGGTACATTCTGTCAAAACGAGTCTTCTAAGTCAAAACTCATTATCTATGAACAAGCTGAACGGCTATACAGTTAAATGGGCCAAGATCGACCCGACCGAAGTAACTGAGAAGATTCTGGAAAAATCCAAGCCCTGGATACTCGAATGTTTATCTCCAGTCGCCACACCTCGGTCAATTACCAACAGCTTTAAAAACATCCTGGAAGCAATTGATAATGAACTTTTTGTCAAGCTAAAGAATACAAAGCCCACCACCACGAGATGGTTCGACACAGCTTGCCGAAAAGCTCTCTCTAGATTAAAAGAAGCCCTACACAGATCCACTAGAAACCAACTGGAAATTTCTAATTTAAGGAAACTTTATAACCTAGCCATACGGGAAAGCAAAAAAGAAATAAAGAAAGATCTATGGGCACAACTTCATGATAGTTCCCATAGAAAGGACAGCGCCCAATTTTGGCTAGTTTTAAGATCTCCTTTCCTGGCCGACAATGCAAAAGGTCAACATCTGGATGTAGCAGTCTCAGAGGATGACTGGGTAAAACACTTTTCTAAAATCTTCGGTTCTTCCTCACAAACCCCCATGGAAATTGGAATAGAACCTAGTGAACCCTCCATTCTGAAGAATAACACCTACCCCATAAACGCCCACTTTCATCATAGTGAAGTTGTTAAAGCAATTAAGGCATCAAAACCAGGAAAGGCTCCGGGTCCTGATGGAGTTCCAATGGACTTTTTTCTCCATAATATAGATCTTTGGTCTCCGATAATCACTCAGGTCCTTGCAGCAGTAACATCGGATGGACTCTTTCGGTCCTGGTCCACGTCAATCTTATTGCCCATCTTTAAAAAAGGCGACCGCAATGACCCAACATGTTATAGGCCAATTTCCCTTCTGGATTCCATGGGCAAAATTGCAGGCCGAGTGCTTCTGGACCGTTTACAATCTTGGGCCCGGGAAAACAACATCATGACCGACCTGCAATACGGGTTCCAGAAGGGGCTCGGGACAGTGGAGCAGGCCCTGAACCTTGCCCTCTTGACAGGGAAATATGTTGGCGCCAAAGGAGGTAACATCTTCCTCGTCTATGTCGACCTTAGTGCGGCATTTGACTGCGTCCAACACGGAAAGCTTTGGAAGATCCTCAGTGATCTTGGAGTGGATCCCCCCTTAATAGCTTTTCTTCGCGAACTATACTCAAACGCTTCTGGGCGAGTCAGATTCGGTATTAATGGTGAGCTGTCCCGCTCATTCCCAATAACAAAAGGTCTGAGACAGGGCTGTGTATTGGCTCCCTTCCTGTTCAATCTTTACACCAATGGACTAGAGCAGGCTATGCTGGAAGGGAACCAGGACCTACCTCAGATAAACCATCGACCAATACCGACATTGTTATATGCTGATGACTCAGTTATCCTGGCACGCACATTAAATCAACTTCAGAAACAAATCAACAAATACAGTAGCTTTATGGACTCACTTGGTTGGAAAATCAACATAAAAAAGACTTTTACAATGCATATCGGCCCTAGGGTTAAAAATCCAAAACCAATAGTGGTGGACAAGACTAAGCTGGAAAAAACCTCTGTTTACCCCTACTTGGGAATTCTTGTGGATGACGCTCTGAATTGGCGTCAAGCAACGGTGACCAGAAACCTTCTGTTCAGGCGCGCAACATCGGCCCTGATGTCATTTTCAAGAAAGTTGGGGAAACCTGCACCATCGGAACTCTTGAAGATTTACTATGCTAAGTGCCACAGTGTGGCCATCTATGGAGCAGGTGTGTGGGGACATGCCCATATTGAACACCTGCAAACAACCGAGAACTCATTCATTAAATATGTGCTGGCCCTCCCGCAAAGTGCTCCGAATTTTGCCTCCCACAACGAGCTGGGCATGGAATACATAGTAGACACCATCCGTTGCCAACCTATTTTATTGTGGCAACGTGTATGGTCCAAACCCGAGTGCCATCTAACACGTTCCTTGATCACAGACTGTTTAGCCTTAACAAACTGGCAAAAGATTTCGTGGCTGGTCTATGTAAGGAACTTTTTTTACGACCTCGGCCACAAGTCATATTTTGATGACCCCCCCACTATTGAAGACATCTCCAGGAAACAGCTAAAATGGATGTGTTTGGCGCACTTGAGAGAGTTGAGAAACCAGGTGGAGATTATAAAATCTTCAAATATCCAGATCTGTGTGATACAACCTCTGAAAAGTATGCAACCCTACCTGTCGTTTTTTCTATCAAATCACGAAAACATTTTATTAACAAGATTTCGCTTCAATATTTTTTTCCGATTGGTCTCATTCCCTGTAACTCACAACTGGTCTCTAATGCTCAGGAACTGCCCATGTGATGGAATGTCTCCACAAACAACAATCCATGTTATTCTTTTCTGTAAGTATTATACAAATCCCCGTAAATCTTGGATACTTCCGCTTCTTCGATCTGTCGGACTGAGACAGTGTCACCTTGCATTTTTGTTTTTGCAACGTTTGGATTCACCGCATGTAGCCAAATTTGTAGCAAGGTTCTTAAAGGCTACCCTCGTAATCCGTCAAAAACTTATAAACTGAACAGATGGACCTAACTAACAAGCTCTTTTTTATGTCTTTTCTTAAAAAACTCTCTCTTATTTTTAAACCTTTGTATATGATGAAATGTTTGGCTGTCCCTTTTATTAACTATGTACTTTTTATGATTATACAAACTGTAATCGAATAAAAGTTATTGAAACTGATAAAAGCATTAAATGTAGCCAAATCAGGTTCCCCGCTGATCCATGTCCCCTAAAAACTATGTCTCTTTTATCCCAGAGCTGTGCACCTACCATTCAAAAAATGTTTATTCTTTCCATTCAATCAGGCTCAATCTCCACCTCCTGGAAGGAAGCGTTTGTCAGGCCCATCTTAAAAAAACCTCTGGCGAACCCGCAGGAGCTCAGCAATTATCGCCCCATCTCACTGCTCCCCCTGTTGGACAAAATACTCTAAAGCATCGTAAATAGACAACTAAGCAGTTATTTGTAAACCAATAACATTCTGGACCCTTCGCAATCAGGGTTTTGCCTAGGCTTCAGCATAGAAACTGCCCTGTTAGGCGTTACTGATTCTTTGAGGCTGACAGTGGATGCCGGGGCATCTGCCATTCTGATCCTCCTTGGCCTCTCTGCAGCCTTCTATACTGTTTCCCATACTCGGCTCGTGGAGAGGTTAACGTCTTACGGCATACAGGGTCTAGCCTTAAAGACTTCCTAACGGACAGAGCCCAGACAGTTATCTTGGACCCGTTTCACTCAGCTAAAACAACATTGGACAAGGGTGTCCCACATGGCTCCTGCCTCAGCCCTACCCTTTTTAACATTTATCTGGCTTCTTTGGCTGAGGCAGTAGAAGCACTAGGCTTTGAAACTATCTCTTATGCTGATGACACCAGCTACTGTAATCCATCGGCCCGAACCCAGAGGCTGACAGGCTCCGTTTTACCAAAGGCATACTTGCAATATCCAACTGGATGACCGACAACTTTCTCCAGTTGCATCCGGGAAAAACGGAAGTAATGCTGCTGGGAAAGGCCGCTAACATCTGGAATAATGAACGGTGGCCTTCACAACTGGGTGCCTCTCCAGTCCCAAAACTGAGTGTAAATAACCTGGGGGTGAAATTAGACCGCTCATTGTCTATGAGGGATCATTTAGCAGCCATCACTGGCTCCTGCTATCACAGCCTCCGTCTACTTCGTAAAATCTTCCCATATATTCCAACTGACCACCGTAGAATGCTGATTCAAGCGATGGTGATTAGCCGTTTGGATTATGGGAATGCCCTCCTGGCCGAGGTCGGGACCACACTCCTAAATAAACTTCAAGTCATCCAAAATACCTCGGCAAGAATGATCCTAAATATGCCTGCTGGCTCACCATCACTGCCTCTGCTAAAATCTCTGCCCTGGTTGCCGGTAAAAAAACGCTCCATCTTTAAAATCTGTTGCTTGTCCTTAAATGCTCTAAATGGCCGAGGCCCGAAATATCTACAAAAGAAATTAAAAAGATATGCCCCGGGTCGTCTGCTGAGATCGAGCACGGCGAGATTGTTACAGATTCCCCGCATCCGTCTCAAGCGAACGGGCGGTATGACTTTCTCCTACCTTGCCCCAAAGTATTGGAACAGTCTCCACAAATACCGTAGGGAAATCCCATCGTATACTTCATTTAGGAAGCACCTAAAAAGCCTTTTTGTATTAAACTGCAACCCAGCTCAGCTGACGTGTCAGCGATGTGCGACTCTAGGCAGCGCCGAGATGCCTCAGGGTGATTTGAGCGCTATATAGGAGTGAATAACATAACATAACAGTGAGATTGAATTCTGAAAACAGTGACGTAGTGTTGATTAAATGCCAAGGCACATAGCCTGCATGCAACTTTTGTAGTGTCCAGCCTAATAGCATGATAGAACGTAAATGAGACTGACCATGTTGCAGCATGCCCAAGTCTAGTTAGTTCTATGATGTCTATGGCAGAAGACACAATGCTGTCAAATCCTGGACGACAGAGTTGTTAACCCATTGTCTACTACAGAGAGAGATTTCTCTAAATGAATACAATCAATTTCTCGTATTCGTTCTGCAGTCTCTACTTGGGTAATCTTCCATAATTTGTTATATGCAGCATAGATACCCGCATATATGAAATGGTTTTGATGCAGTTTTCTTGGTCCTAGCAAGAATTCCATTAAGTCTGCACCTTCTTTAAGTAAAGATAAGTGTTGTTTTACATCCTCAAGTGTAGATTTTAGTAGCCAATCAAGGCATTGTTTCCCTACACTGTATGTTGTTACTACCCCACGATGCTGTCTTTGAACATATTGTGGGTCTGGCCTATTGATAGTAAAACCCTGTGCTTTGTTCAGGAATCGATCTTGACAGTTGTTTGTGTCTGTGGGTCAGAGCAACCATTTTTTCCATTTTGGATCTGATATGTTGTAATGCAAAATATTATGTACGTCGACCTTCCCCCGTGTAGTGCTATTATTTGCAGGTACAGGTATGGTCAGTGTGTTCATGTCTTTAATCTTGGCTAACACAAGGCAAGACGTTTGTTGGACAGTGTCATTCAAAAACATAATTTGCTCAGGGATGAAACAGGCTCTAAACGAAGCTTCTACCCCCTGTACTTGCCAATCTTTTGTACCCCAGACAGTTTTTGTTTCAATGTTGTCTTTCCAAAAGTCGAAACCTTGTCTAGACAGTTGGGCAATAAAGGATGCAGAATAAATCTGTTTGTATTTGTTAACATATTTTTTGTTCCTGTCTTGTTCACATTTTTAAAAAAAAATGATTCAGCATTGGATACATTGCACCCTGAAAAATATGGAAATTTCATTGCAAAATATTTTGAACTACCCTTTGGAGTTGTAGAACAATGTTCCCATTGGTTATACATATATACATTTCTAGGTATTACAGATGTGTGCAAGAAATGATAACCATAATGGTTATAACAATACATTTGTTCATAGTCTGATGAACCTTCTAAATATTCATGATTTGTAAATGCTGCAGACATTTCTAGATCAGACATCATGTTATTAACAGTCTCGAAGTCCCAATCCTCAGAAAAGGTACTAGAGGTAATAAAGTCACTTAATGAAATCTCGAATAAGTGTGGAATCTTCTAAAGCTCTGACAGGCCAAACATGTCATATTCAGTTCTGTCCCAAAATACAATTTGGTATAGGAATAGCTGTGATGTTCACTGCTGACAAGTCTCTTTGTTCACGATGGGATGATTTGTGTGGATGGAGAAGTAAGTTCACTCTTTTACTTGCTGTGTCCATTTTGAATATATCTTTCAATTATCAGCATACCCTGAGTTATTACCAGAGCTAACCAAAGTAGAAAAAAGAATATTCCAGAAAAAATCCATAGTTTAATCCATGTTGAAACCAGATAATTCTTTTTCAGGTGATGAAAAAAATCTATTGCTTGTTCTTTGAAAGTTCTTTGTGCTGGAGTTGTTTAAGGCTCGCTGGGATCCAGAGAAAACGTATCAATGTTAATGAAATAGCCAGAGGCAGTTCTGTCAATGGTTAGAATTGCATCAGGATTTCCTAACATCGCTGGAACCACTTGATCACTTGTTACTTCGTTGTAGACATGTGTATCAGGACAAATTGTTATTTGGATCTCAAGAGGAACGAGTTCCATAGCTTTGTTGCTTTGTCCTTCTTTTCTCACTGTAGAATCTTCAAAGGTGATGAGTCTCTCAGTTTGAACCTCTTGGATTGTAGCTAGCGGAGTGCGTCTGCTACATTGTCGGAGTCCACTTGGCCTACTGCTTAGTATCAGCTACAAAGTGTGGCTTGATCAGGTTGATGGACACAAATCTTCTCTCCTTTTTATCAGCAAGGAGCTGTAGTAAAACTGTTCTTGATCCGTGGATTGCTAGGACAGGTACTGGTTGTCTGTAAGAAGGCCCAAATTCCTTCTTGTCCGCGATCTTTTCTCTGACTAGATCAGCAAGCTTTGGGACCCAGACAGGCCTTGCTGAAACGATTGGTTTTTCCCCAGTGGTGGTTGGCTTCAAGAACACGTTGCTTTGTTTCGATCATAGTTCTTTTAAGTCCTGTAAAACAGTCAAATGATCTTTGATATCAAATTTCTTATTTTCCTCCACTGTTCCATGACAATCAAGATCCGGAACCAATATTTTTGTCCCAAATAGGACCTCATATGGAGTTACACCCCCTAGAGAACTTCTTGGAAAATTGTTTAAACTACGTTGGATCCCATAAAGATGTTTGACCCACCCATCACCCGAACCTAATACCCAACTGTTATAGACTGCTTTATGTCCTGATTTTTTCTTTCCACAACAGAATTTCAAACAGGATGAAATAGAGAAGAATACTGCAATTCAACGCCCAAACTGGCCATGGCTTCTTTGTGAGCTCGAGAGCTAGACGCAGGGCCCTGGTCAGAGTGTAGTGTGCCTATTGCGGATGTGCTGATAAAGATTTGCAAATCTTTTATAACAGTTCGAGCGTCAGTCGACCGCTGAGGCCATATCCAAATGAACCTTGATTTAGTGTTTGTGGAACTGCATTCGTCCATAAGGACGCCTGCATGTAGATAGTCTAATGCTGTCTAACAATTGAGTCTGTACTGAGCTGGCTACACTGTAGTCAGATATCTGGTGGCGTTCTGTGCTGCAATCTCTATTGCAGTTTATGCAGGTAATGACGAAGATGTGTATATGTGCATTCATCCCTGGCCACCAGTACATCTCTTTTAATGCTAATATTGTTCTAGAGATCCCATGAGGTATCAGACCCTCTCCCAGATGTGCTTTGTAAATCAAAGCTGTCCTTTTTTCCATGTTTGGTATTACCCTATCCCCCACTCCAGGGATTCGTGCAAATAGAACGCTGTTCGCATCAATTATATATGAGTATTTGAGTGGAAACTTTTTAGGTAACTCTGTACCTCTGCCTTTGCTTGAAGCATTGACAGCCAGTATTATTCACTGTCTATTTTCGTTTTTGAACGCGTGATTGCAGCTATGGAAGCTGTTTTCACAGTCCCCTTTGCTGCTTCATCAGCCAATAAATTCCCTTCAATGTGAACACCATCACGTTGATGACTCAGCGTGTGTATCATGTGAGTGTTTTGCAGTCAGTTTCGTAACTGAACTACTTGTTCCCAAAGCGTTTTATGCTTGATTGCGCCACATTTTGCTTCTTTGAAACCGTTTTGAAGCCAATTCTGAAACTATTCATTGAAAGATTGTACACAGTAAAAGGAATCGCACACTATTAGTGTGGGGAATTCGCGATCCGTATTTTCAAGTGCCATCTTAAATGCTTATAGTTCAGCTCACTGAGCTGTACAATCGCCTAGAGAATTTGGTGACCATAGATCTGAATTTGCCATCGCGCATACGACCTTTAACGATCACGCATGCAGCACTTTAATCTTCTTTACCCACCGTAGCGGGTTGTGCAGATCCGTCAGTATAAATTATACATTCATACTCTTCTAGAGGCAAAACTTCATCAGGCAGAGGACATTTGTGTATGTAGTGCAGGAATGCTTGTTTTTTCAAATAAGGATCAAAAACATATTCAAAATCAGTTGCAGCAAGAGAATTAACCCATTGTATCCATCTCGGATGTAAAGCTTTTGCATTTGGAATGCTAGCTTTTCTAACTGCCTCTAAGGCTGGTACAACCATCATGTGTATCCCCTGTGCTAGGGCTCTTTCTTTTGCTACAGAGTTTTGAACTGCTGTCAGAATTTTTTCTGCCGATTTAATTTCTGCATGTGTGTACAAGTGTGATTTGTATGCAATTGGTACTTTTTCACCTTCATTAAATGTTAAGTAGCATTGACCCGTAATGATTCGGATCACTAAGTTGCGTATGTTTATGCGTGTTTGTAAATGTCTGTTTGAAGTGAACACAAAATTTCTGTGTGTTCTTTTGTTCAATATGTGATTTTAAAATCAGGTTTGATTTATTCGTAGAGAGGTTTAACTCTTTTTGTGTAGTTTAGAATGTAAGTTCTTCCAAAATTCTGGAAACCTAGAATCGACTGTAAGTTTTTCAGCGTTTTTGGAGGTTGGAGCAGCGCACACTTTTCTAAAAAGTTGGCTGCCAGGCTTTTGCTTTCACTTGATAGTTCATATCCTAGAAAAAGGACGTTGAGATGGGCAATTCTTGATTTTTTTAAATTGAATTTATTACCCTCAGAGGCGAAGCCCAGTATAATGGTGTTCACCCCATTCAAGAGTGCCTGTTCAGGTCATCGTTTGTCAGATAGATATCAACATACGGCAATGCCTCGTCATCATAAGTTTGTAGTAACTCGGTTACCCTTGCTGAGAATAACCCCGGACTATTCTTGAATCCTTGAGGGAGATGGCAGAAGTGACGCTGTGTCCCCATTATTGAGAAAGCGATCAAATACCTACTTTCAGGTGCAACGTTTTGACAAAAGAAACCGCTAGAAATATCTAATGTGGTGTTATATCTTTTAAGCACAATGTTATTCATCAATGCTGTACTGTGTGCATTTTGCACTGCAATTGTTTTACAACAAGAGTTTAGATGTCTATAATCCAAAACTAGACGATATGTATTCTCTGGTTTGGAAACCGGAAACAAAGGATTGTTTATTGATGAGGTGCAAGTTTCAATCACCCCTTGGTATTCAAGTTGATCTAAGATCTCCCTGGACTGTTTTTTAGCGTCTTGCTTAATTGGATTGATTTGTGCCATTGGTTGATTTTTTAACTGGGTTGTGTGGTGAGGTGAGTTCTCATCCCATCCTACATGATTTTTATATAATGCTGGGGCTTGGGCAACTGCCCATTTCCTGGCATAAGTATATTTTAAATGTACTGGAGCATGGTTGGAGAAGGCTGGCATAACAATGTCTTTGCCATGTGGGCACTCCCTGACAAATTCTGGCGGCCAGTCCCGTTCTTCTAGAAGTATATCATAACCCTTTGAAAGTTGCTCCCAAAAAAGATCTTCCACTTTTCTTGGTATGTCTCCCTCCGTCCGGAGTGTTATTTAATATAACCTATGTGGAGAACTAACCCTGGTGTCTGCAGTCTCAACTTGAATGTCTTCATTCAGGTCCACAGTCTCCAGAAGTCCCTTCAGGTTCTGGCAAGCTATTGATACTTCTGCTGCGCTGTCAAACATTGTCTAAGCCCATTCTCTGGGCCCGATTCACAGAATGAACTTAAGACTCAATCCTAAACTTACTACTATTTTGGTATTCACAGAATGCACTTACTTCTTTTGGAATTCACAGAATAAACTTACTACTTTTGGTATTCACAGAAGTTAGGATTTTGTCTTAAGTCTGTCTTAAGTTTGTCTTAAGTCTGTCTTAAGTCTGTCTTAAGTTTGTCTTAAGACAAACTTAAGACAAAATCCTAACTTCTGTGAATACCAAAAGTAGTAAGTTCATTCTGTGAATGCCAAAAGTAGTAAGTGCATTCTGTGAATACCAAAATAGTAGTAAGTTTAGGATTGAGTCTTAAGTTCATTCTGTGAATTGGGCCCCCTGTTCTCGAGCTGTGTTCTCAGAATCCTCGGCAGGTCTGATCTTTAGACCTGCTACTTTCTTCTTAGAGAATTGAGGTTTTGGTTTATTTTTCTGAATGTGTTGATCGTCTTTGGACTTCACGCGTTCTTCTTTTTGATCTGACCGTCCACTTCTTTCGGAGGTCTGTGACAATATCTGAAAGGTACAAGAGGAACATGTATCAGTATCTTGATACCTGTCAGGTTTTCTCAAATTATCCCTATTCCTGAGGTTATACCTTCTTTCAGAGGGCTCCTTTTGAGGAGACCCACCTCGGTGTTGAGAATCTTTCTCTTTTGAATGTTGTTTGTTATTTTCCCACTCCTTTTTAGAAGAGGTACAATTGTTTTTAGTAAAGGCCTTTTCGGGACTTTCAGTCAGTTGTGGTTTCAACTTCAATGTCAGGATCAGGTGTGTAACCGGCTAAAACCGGCCATGTTGCTCTTGGTCTACCTAGTGGACCGAGCCTGGTAATGTAATTTAAATGTTTTAGGGCACCATTAAACCAGAGTTCACACTCTTGGTATGTGAGTGGAATTTCAATATCCTTGAAAGGATATATTCCTCAGGTGGTTTATCCTCTTTGCAGAAGTGAAACATGTGTGTTACTGGATTTGATTCTGGGAATACTATCCACAAGCAGAATACCTCTGTCTGGTGATATTCATGTGCCTCTATCACAAAAACTGCTCTACCACCTCTTGGTGTTAGGCCATGTTTTATTAGTTTTAGAGTGATGGCTCTCCTTAAATTTGGAGGAATTAATATAGCATTCTCATTGGTTTCTTGAAAACCTGTATGATTAAAAGCTACTTCAATTTGGTCGGCTGTAGCTCCACCGGTTTCGGTGTTATTATCCCCGTTTAGGGACATTGTTTAATAAATGTTGCAGAGCAAGTTTCAAGGAAACAATAAGGTGCACAATATTTTGAACACTGTATCCTTCAACGTTGAACAAACCAAACAGCTAAAACATAGGATTCTTGTCCTACTCAGCTATGGCCGACATTATCCCTACCAACTCCAGACGTCTTTTGGAGTATTATGAGTGGAGTGTCTCTGAGAAAAGCAGGACTGAGTTACTTCAGTATCTAGCGTTAAATTAGCGCCTTACCAAACCGTTGGGCGCCATGTAGTGTAGTTCCTATATCCCTGATAGTCTCTGTACATTGGAATAATATACACTATAGTTTTGACATAGGACTGAGGTCAGTATGTCTCTATCGACTACATTAAACTTAATTACTTGTGTGCCAGCTCACTAGAAACTTCTCAAATGAACAAGAACGGATTAGTTTCTGACAACCGCATAAACATGACAACTTTGTTTCCCTTAGAGTCAGAACAATATCTTCAGAGTCGTGGAAACAAAAGATAACCGTTTCACTCAGTCAATCATGCATGCTTCGTTTCTATAGAGTTGCAGATAAATGGTGATACAGGCGTTTCAATAAAAGGGTTTATTGAACAGTCTTATTTCTCATGCAAGAGATATGAACTGCTATAATCGTAAAACAGAATGCAAAGTATAAAACGTACAGTGGGAGCAGTAGGATTAAATAATACTGAAATAGCATGATCTGTAACTATGACATATATTCATAAAAATACATACATAAATAACACAGGCTAAAATACTCATCTGGTGCTTCTAAAATAATCCTACCCCAGTGTACCTAACCTAGCTGTAGTACGAGGGAAGAAGTAGGTGCTATTTATTTATAGTCTGGTTTAGCTATAGTTGGCAAGATTTGCCAAAATTTCTCTAAGTTCTAATCAGCTCGATACCTTAGAATGAGAGAGGTTGGTGTCTCTTTCTGGGACTCGATCTCTAACACCCCGCAAGGGGAGTCAGAAGCACTGGAGCTGGATTCTCTTTAAGGAGGATGGCAGCGTCTGGTCAGTGCTTCAGTTGGGGATTTGACTTCTTTCTGAACTTGCCGTGGCGAGCTGGGTCCGAACCATAGTTTGCCATGGCAAGTAAAGGTATATTTAGGCTTTCCTGTTTTCAGTTTCTATTTTTGGTAAATTCTGGTGGTGTTTTTTCAGTGTTTTCCAGTGAATTCCATACCTTAAAAAAACAGTGCTTTTCAGTGGTAACTCATTTTCGCACCATAAAAAACAACTGAAACAGTGTTTTACCGGTGTTTATGGAACGCTTCGCTTTTAATATTGCTTTTTCCATTTTCTTAGGAAATTGTATTCTGCTCTACATTTCAGAAGTTAATACATTCATGAAATACTCTCCATTGTCCTTTGATTCTGCAGCTCAGATTTAACAAGCATTTGCAATGCAATAGGTCTCGCATTTATGCGAGTTTAAGCTATTGGCATTGTAAATGACAAATCCTTTCATTTATGTTTTGAAAACAAAAATAAAAGGCATTGTTATTTGCAATGTCAACAGCTCAAACTTGCGTAAATGCGGGACCTATTGCATTGCAAATGCTGGTTTTAAATGAAAGCGTGAATTGGTCACTCAGCGTTTGTCAATAAATATACGTAGATAATTTTTTTAAATGCTATGATAAAATTGCAGTGTGGCCGAAGGGGCATGCATATGCAAGTCAAAAAAATGGGGTTAAGAAAAAGACTTCCTCTAGCAAAAAAATAATAATAAGTATTTGGGTCTTTGTTCTTGCACTTGATTTTTTTTCTCTGACAGTGATGGTACATTTTTGCTCTTTTGACTGCTCTCCAACAGGATTGTGTAGCAAGTGTTGTAATGCAATAAAGTGCTGTTAGGTGCACCATGCCAATAGGTCTCACCTTTGGGACCTTATTAGTATTTAGTTATGCAGCACAATATCCTTGGTGCAATAACATTTACTGTTGCATGGCTAAACACTTATAAGGTCCCAAAAGCTAGACCTATTGGCTATGCCAATGCTGCTTTTTAAACCCATGTTCTTGTTGCTTGCCCAGTCATTTTCTGGCTACCGATATACACTGAGTGTTATACATGGAGATGTTACTTTTGAGCCAAAGTCAAATGTGAGATAACACAACATACGTATAAAATCCCGCTGCCTACCTCATTTGCTCCCGACACTAATCTATCAATAACACATTAATTTGTGATTCCCAGAAAGAAAAATGAAAATTTATAACTGTGGACAAATAAAACTTGCAATTTACGTGGTGCTTGTTTGTGTAATTAGCCATTTGACCTCATCCCAGGCCAAAGATTATGGCTCAAGCTCTCACTGTTAGACCTTTCTCCAGACCTTGCTCCGACCTATTAAGATTTGAAGCTGCAATCTGCACACAGAAGGCTGCATGCAGAAACTAAATGAACTGAGTTTGTATTAAACACTAGGCAGGGCACAGGAATACAGAGCAGACAAGGACACAAGGCAGGCAATGTACAGGACTACAGGAGGCAGGGGGGCACAGAAAGAGGGGGCAGGCAAAGCACAGAAAGAGGGGGCAAGCATGGAACAGAAAGAGGGGGCAGGCATGGAACAGAAACAGAAGGCAGGCAATATACAGGACTGACACACCAGAGGTGTAGCAAATGGGGAAGGGAGGGTACAGATACACCTGGCAAACCGTGCACAGCACTAGCACCAACCAGGAAAAAGACACACTTGGCAGCCAGGGCACAGGACCAAAGGGAAGACTGGCTGTTGCGCAGTGGTTGAATAGGTTACCAGATGAAGCCATCTCATCAGTCCACGTAATCAGTAGTCCTGCGACTTATCATAACAAATCATAGTTTTGTGCATGTCAACCTCTGCACATCAATTAAACGGAAGCAGCATTACAATTTATGGAATACACAGATTTGTTTAAGAAAGCCTGGGGTCTGAAAAGGGTGCTCTGATGTCATGGGGTCATCAAGTGACCCTAACAAGACATGGGCAAAGCTAACAGGGCAGGTTGCGCACATGCACCAAGGAATCCAGGGCACAGAGCAGAGGCGCAACTAGAGCCACATTTCGGGGGAGTGAAGAAAAGAATTCGAGTGGGGGGGGGGGGGCTGAATCTTTAAGCAATAGTCAGAGTGGAGCTGCAGGGGCTCTTATAGAAGGGGTGAAACAACAGCGTCTCATTGAAATGCAAATGGTCTAAAGACCTGTGAAATGCTCGGGTGCGGCAGCTGTGTGTATGCCTGGGGCTGTCTCATCCTGGGCTGCCACACACGGAGGGGAGGGTATGCTCCTTGCATGGCAGAAACAGACCCACATCAACCTCGCTCTACAATTCTGCGAGCAGGAACTCTGTGGCATTTCATTTTCAAGTAGCCGGGATAATGCACCCGGCTGATTGAAAATGAAAGTGGGCATGGTGCGCTTAACGAAAGCAAAGCATGTTGTCATGCTTGGGTAGGAAAAACTCAATAAAGGATTTTAGAGCTGAAGAGAAACGGAAAGAAAAAGAATTGTGCAAAAGCGGAAAGAGTAAAATGTGTTTAGAGAGTTGACAAGAAAAAAGAAACCGAAAAGTTAGAAAAACGGAGGAAATAGGGAAATGCAAGCATCCGGCTAAAAGAAAACTAAAGCGAGTACAAAAGAATACAGGGAAGGCAAGAGTAATTGAAGGAGTGTATAGAATACATCTAAGTGTAATTGTGTGTCCACGCTTTGTTTCAAACTCACACAGATTTGGCGGCGGGGTTATTTACAGCGGCTCTGTTTAAACTTTACTTGCCAGTTAATTAACTCATTGTGTGCCTTGGACAGATTATCGATTTGAAGTGAGGCCTCGAGTCTCGACCCCTGTAATCCCCCACCATGGACTTTGTCTTACCTGCGTGGGTAGTGGACACCAGCCACGTCATATAGGGTCCTCGAGTAGATCCCTGACGAGCTGTAGAGGAGCCTCCTGTGCCACCCTAACCATGTGGAAGCCCTCGCTGCCCCACCTGTACCTCTTCCTGGGCCTGTTCCATGTCTGTGGGACATCTCCACCCCAGCTGTAAGTGTGCCCTCCTTCCACCATAACAGGACGCTCCTGTGCCTCTCCTGTCCTAAGCCCATCCCTCCGCACTGTTCAGATCAGGCCCCTTCCACACTCATCACTCGCCTCCCTTCTACTGTTTATGGTTCAGCCCAAGCCGAAGCCGCTCCTTGACCCCGCTCCTTGACCCGTTCCATCTCCGTGACAAGTCCCCCAGGGGGCCATTAACACCACCCATGTGTCAGAACCCAGAAACACTGTTTACCCCTGACACCTCCGCGCCACAGTTTATAATGGTTTGGCTCCATCAAGTGGTCAAGTGCTGCAACAATGAAGAAAATCAGTGACACTCGGTTTAAATCGGGTCAGCTGATTTTCTTCCGGTAGATTACTATCGTTTAGAGTCGGTTTTAACCGAATCCCGGACAGCCTAGGTATATTTATGCCTTGAAGTTGTTAAGATATGCCAGTATTGATGTAAAGGTCGGGCATAAGAACGTCATGAATGAACCCCTAAGAAATAGATGTACATGAATAAGAAATGAGTTCTTGGAGAAATCAATATCCACGCAAGGGGAAGTCCTAAAGTCTAAAGAGTCTGAATTTCCAAGAACTCGTTGTGACATAGATGAACGGATGTAAGTAGCCATGCCTGTATTTGGTTAGCATGAGCAATGCCTAAATAAGGTCTGGATTTCTATGCCTAAATAAGGGCAATGTGAATTGCACCTATGTAAGGGCATGAATCGGGAAATTCATACAGCATCTAAATCGACACACAACACCATATCAATTGACTTGATGGCCTTTAGTCTGTCAAATTGGTTTAGCAGCATTTGAAAGTGACGGCTAGGACAAACCCTCCCCTTTCTCTTAGTTTACTAGGGCCCTGTACAGCCGCCTGGTCCAAACCCCTTGTTGCTCTTACACTTTTAGAAAATACGCATTTTCTTGCTTAACCATCCTGTGTGCCTCTGCTGGGTCATGGATTGACTGTCCGGCTTCGCTGTAGACAGCCACTGGGGGGTTGAGGTGTGTCCTGTCTCTCCTGGATGGGCTAGGGCTGGGCTGGGCTGAATAGACCTGGCCTGCATTTAGAGTAGTGGGAGGAGATTCCCTTGCACCTGAATAGGCCTGGTCTTCCTTACACAATGCTATCTCTACCTCCTACGAGGAAGCTGGGCCAGAGAGGACAGAACTGGTTTGGACTAAGCAAAGAGACTCTCTGTCACAAGAGAACAAGGGAAAATGTGGGATAAATATTGGGGCCCAGACCCCAGATTGTTAGAACTCTTTTGGATTAAGGAACCTGCCATGAAGAAGATCTGGAGAAGCTGTGAGGGGAAACTACCACTTTGCTGTGTGCTTTCATGTGTTGGCCTACAGTAGCTGCTTCTCTCTTGGGCAGAGAAAGGACTGGACTGAACTTTCTGTAACTTCATTGTTTGAGTTTTTTCAAGGGCTTGAGGTAGAGCTTGCCCCCTGTTCAAGAAGTCTCAGGAACAACAAAGAATTCGAGTTCATCTGCTACCAGCACTGGGAACTGTGTGTCTTGAGCTGCAGCAGAAGAAAAAGCAACCCTACACCATCAAGGACGCCGCTGCCGGGTGTGTGTCCTGAAGGCTCACAACAACACACATTTAAGGAGGGTCAAAGGGGATTTAAAGACCACACTCTGATACGGCCCCAACAGTACTATAAGACAAGAAGTGTCAGAGGGTCTGGGATGATAAGAACAAGAACGCTAGATGTGCGTCTACAAAGGACTTCAAAACCATGCTAAATATGAATTATAAAGACAAGGGTCACCCTTATATTAAACCCAACAAGTGATCATATGAGGATGCCCATCAGTCACCACACGGAACCGCCCTTCATCATTTGGGTTCCTTCTAAGACCACTGATGGTGTTATCTATTGTATTTCTCATGGAGGGCTAAGATTGTAAAAACCCTCTCATGGTCAAATAGATTAACGTGGTCTTGCTTCTCAGCTGAGAGGATGTTAAGGAAGGGGACTGATGTCGTAGTGCAAAAATAGTGAAAAAAAACAAGAGAAAATGTGTGTGAAATAAAATTGGATGAGGGGGTGCTGAACGTGACTTTATTCTTTTGCTACCCACTCTACCAATATTAAAAAGTAGACAGAGACAACACAATTAATCTTGGATTATCTAGATGTATTCTAGGGTCAACATGTTTCTGCAATTCTTGACATAGGTTGTCATTGCTTTCTTCAGGACCACTGTAATCTGTTTGCTACTACGAACTGGTGCTCTTAAGGAAAAGGATCTCAAAATTATAAATACATTTCAAACCCGATACTTAGATCACCTGTGTCCACTAGATGTCTGTATCGGTTTTTTCACCTTTCCAAGTTGGAGATTGCCCACTTGGAAGATGTATGGACCTCACCCCACCTGGCCACGGCTCAGGGTAAAGGGGAAGCACCGCTCTCTCCGTCGGTACTACGTGGCATCGTCCACGATGCCACGGTCAGCCAGAACTGTTTGGATTTGTTGTTCATGATGCAGTGATAGCCCGGACAGAGCTATTGACTTCAAGGAACTGTATTTTAAGGCTATTTTTGCCTATTGATATTCTAAGGACTGTATGGTGGATTTTTTTTATCATTTTGGTCTTGTTTTTCACAGATAAAATATTGGATATTTTTCTAAAACTGGTGTGGTGTCCTTTTGTAGTGTTTTCACTGTATTACTTTTGTTTATGTGCAAATGCTTCACACACTACCTCTGAGATACGCCTGACTGCTTGTGCCAAGCTACCAAGGGGGTGAGCAAGTGTTATTTCAGTCGTGTATCCCCTTACCCTGACTAGGAAGAAGAGTCCCTACTTGGACATGGTAACAACATGCCAACTAGAGACCCCCATTTCTAACAAGGACCTGCTGCAAATACTTGTACTTCTTCCCTAAAACATAGTAAAATTGGACTTGGCCTAATTGGTACATTTAATCTACTTTTATGTCCCTAGTAAATGGTAGTACTAGTCCCCAGGCCTGTAAATGAAATGATACTAGTCGACCTGCAGCACACATTGTACCACCAACTAAAGTAGCTTTGTAAAACATGTCTCAGGCCTGCCACTACAGTTTGAAAGTGCCATTTCAACCTGGCAAAATAAGCCTTTTGCTACAACTTTCTTTTTAAACCATTTAATTTACCCTTAAGGTAGGCCCTAGAGGCTCACAAGACAGGGTGCATTGTATTTCAATAGGACAGGAGGGTTGAAGTTTTATATGTCCTGGTAGTGAAAAACTACTGAAGTAAATTTCACAACTGTGAAGACTATCTTTCTCATTGACCAACACTGGGTTACCTTATTGCATTTATTAAGTGGTAACTTTTGATTGGTAATTTGGTATCAGATAGAGAGATGGTGTTTACGGTCAAATGAATTGTAATTTAAAATACTCTTTAATGGTAATTTCCGATTTTAAGTCAGCATTCTGAATATGCCACTTTTATAAAGTTGATGTTTTCTTGTCATAACCATTTGTGCCTTCTCTTAGTATCTTGGGTCACATGACTGTTAATGGCTCTTCTATTGGGGTTTGTGTATTCCTTCCCGAACGTGGCACAAAAGGATATTCATTGGGGATAGGATGGGCCATCCCACAGGATGGTTAGGAGCAGAACTGTAACCAGCTTTCTTACATTTCGAAGTGATTTGCCTCCTGTACACTCAAAGGAAGCTTACACTGATCTTTTATCACCCCAGACTTCTTGTAGCCTTGACAGGGTAAAGGGAGAAGTAGATGTGCGGGTAGTATAAGGAATCTCGCAACTTCAAATTTTGACTCCAGGTATAAATATTGGACCTCCAAAGTCCCTCATCAGTACACTCCCGGACCAGTGGACATTGCAGAAGAAGGACTGCCTTGCTCCCAAGAGGACTGCCCTGCTGCTTTGAGGCATGCCTTGATCTTTAGAGGACTGACCTGCTACTACCTGAGGACTACACAACAAGCTCCAGAGACCTCACTGCAAATGCCCAGCTGACCTGCTACACTGGGGACCTACCTGAGTTCTGCTGGCCTCGGCTGGAGTGAGTTCATTATCCTCAATAGGTGTATGCCTAGTTCCTGTACCGGTGGTTGGCATCAGATGGGCGCCTCCGGTGAAAGAACTGGTGAAATGCTGAAGTTTCTGTGCTCTTCACGACTGTGAATGGAGCTTGTTGTGTGGCTCAGACAGGCAGTCAGCCAACTGGCCTTTGGAGTCACTCAGGTAGCCTGGGATGAAGGAAGCAGGTAGATTTTTCCTTCAAAGAGAGCAAGGTAGTCCTCAAGCAGCAGAGCAGTCCTCTGAGGGTCAAGGAAGGCTTCAAGCAACAGGGTAGTCCTCAGGTAGTAGTAGGTCAGTGTGCCAAAACTATGCTGCCTGTGACAATCACCAACACAAAGCTCCGGTGAACCCATCTCTTTGTGCTACAGCAACTGCCAGCAATGACCAGCAACACAAGATCTGTACTTCTCAGTAAAGCAATGGTAGCCCACGGTGACTGCCAATGCGAAGCTCCATCACCAACTGTCCGCATGCCTCCTCTGGATTTTTGGTCTACAGCAACGACCATCCGCATCGCTAGGCCTGCTCTTTTTATACAGCAATTACCATCAGCAATGATGATGTCCCTGCTCCTCAATGGTATCCTCCACCACAAACTGAACTATTTGTGCCGACTTTGAGTAGGGAACTTTTTCAGCTGGATTAACCTGGCCCCTGTATCGCAGTTGGCATCAGCTTGTGACTTTGCCACAGTTTAGCACAACGATATGACAGCAAATGGTGCTTTCTCCTGCTATATTTGTCCTTCAGATATCATTTTGTTTAATAAAATGTACCCTATGGTTCTAAATTCGTTTGGGATTTCTCTTCTGTTGTCTTTTCACTTTATTGCTGTTTGTGTGCTGCATAAGTACTTTACACGTTGCTTCTAAGGACTTTGTTGGATACAGCTTCAGGTTTGCCCTGTTGAAAGAGTTCAAGCTCCAAATAGAAATCTTGATCTATTAGAGGCGTAAATGGTGTCTACCAACAAGAGAACGTCAACTGTTGCAAAAGTAGAATTTTCCCACTCTGGCCTTGTGCTTCCAAAATGAATAGCTTCTTCGGGTCTCGTTTAGTTGCTATCCAAATTTTAGAGGACTTCATTAGACACAGCCATCCACCTTGCCCTGCTAGAGGATTTTAAGTTCCATTAAAAAGATGTCAAATGGTAAAAACATTGACTGAGATAACCCACTTGGTGTATCTGATCTCTGCTCAATTGTGGTTTGACAAAAATTGGGCCTAGGTCATGGTCACTACTGTCATCCTACTCAATTTCCACACACGGAGATCGTTACTTGGGCGACACTTACAAATTCATTTCAGAGAAATCCTCAGAAAAGGACATTTGAACAGCTCACTGAGTTTCACTGGTGGCACACCATATGCTTGGCTTATTTTAGGGATTGCATGTCTCAGAGGAAGAGCATTTTTACCCAAACTATGTCCCAAAAACAATTTTATGTTGGGATTTGGAGAAAATCAGACCACAAGATCAGTTTTTTTAAATTCCTAGAATATTGCAGTATTCTAGAACAAAATGAAAAACGGCTCAGAAGGCAGCAATTTGAGTCCTCAAGTTCCCTGATTTTGAGATGTGCATAATTTGCATTTACAAGTGTATGAACACTGAGGTGGTAACAAATCTGAAAAAACTGATTCCATGGTGTTCAATATTCCAGGCACTAAAACATATGATCAGGCATTCCGCCACACACCACAAATTAGGAGTCCTGCAGGATCAGCAATTTCTGGTTGTAGGAATTTCAGGCAAGGTGTTTATATTGATATAGCTTGGTAACTTATATAGATATAGCTAACTTTAAATATTGCTCTACAAAATACTTAACAACCACAAGTTGGTAAAAATTGTCTCATACAATCATCTTAAAAGAGAAAGTAAACAGATTGGATGCTAACTCCCAAAAGGAGGACTATTTAACTTATAGGCGAGGTAAATGTATTTAATTGGGCAAGTAGTAATTAGACATTTTGTCCCTATTTTGAAAACCAGGCAATATACTCAGAAAGTTTTCTAAATACCGAACTCAGTTAAAGGACCTGAACATTTCTCTGGTCTAGCTCAAAAACACTTTCCCATCCATGATCACGAAAGCATGAAAGATCAACTTTTTGACGAATATCTCACAAATAGTTTAAAAAAAGTACAAACAACTCACAGAAATTTTCATTGGACACATAGCTGATGCTTTTCACCTCCTAACTGCTCAGAGAAATCTCACATTCTGCTAGTCCAAGCATAATTCAGTATACCGTAGGATGTATTCATTAGTATAGTAGTGGAAGTACAAAGATGCTATAGTACAATGACTTTTGCAACTACATACAACCCTTCTTTAGATGTGATGGGACAATCGTGGTTAGATATACTACACCATCTAAGAAGTTTTCTTGTAGACCCAATAAAACATATAACAATGCCAAAATAAAGAATTCTGTCTTGGACTAGCAATCAACCATATCAAAACTTTGATAAATACATTATTATGGTTTTCTAATGTAATGTGTTTTCTGTTCTTTTCACTTTCATAGACATATGCAAAGTTCATTAGGAATGTTTATTTTTTGTGGTCCGATCGGACGTCCGATGGTTAAATTGTTGGCTACTGAGGCTGGGGCCAGTATACTCCTGCATAGGTGCTTTGAGGCTGAATCAACTCCCTGCACTTCCTCACCCATCGTTGAACTGGTGATCAAGGCTGTCAATCCCGGTGAGTCACCTTTAGCAAAGCTTCATCATTGCCTACTTTAGAGAGTTGTTACAACGCTTACGTCGCCACTGCGGCTTCTCAAGAAAACATTGTTGCTGTGTCTGAATGTTGCTCTGACTCTTCTGTTGTTATTCCATGTGCCAGCACTGTTCTGGATTAGGGAGGTAATCTTCCTCAGTCTGAGGAGGCATTGGCGGAGGAGCCCATCCCCCTTTTTTTTAGCTGTACAGCTAAGGGTATCCCATGAGGGTGCCATTATGGAACTGCAGGAGAGTCCATCAACTTTTTTCGACTGGTCCAGGGGGCCATAACAATACTGATCTAACACCAGTTGCCACTGTAATTGCTGATAATTTAAGTGGATCAGCTGCAGTCATTGAGGGGACCCAGGAGGAATCCCAGATGGATAATGAGAACAACTCCAATGATCTGAGGAGGGCAATAGAGGTCAGTGCTGGTAATGGGGGGGGTACAACATAGATACATGGAGTCAGAAGACTAGAGAGAGAACTAATTCTCCTACAGTACAGCCAAAGGGTAGCCTGCTGTGGCCATGGGCTACCTCCAAAAAGAGCAACCTTTGTGGGAAGGCCAGCAGTAACTCTAATAAGGACAAGCTTGGCTCTCGGAGCAATGCTGGTATGTGCCTAGCTGTTTATTTAAACGGCAGAACGCCCCAATCCGGGGTGACCCTCAGCAGCTCCAACAGGGGCAGACAGTGATCTAGTTAATGCATAAGTATCTTATCTGACTGGCTCTACCGGGTTTGTTGTGCCAACTACCTGCAATGCTAATCTTGTTCCTGGAGATTAATTTCTTCTAGCTCCTGCACATAGTTCCCCTGTACCCCGGAGTGCTCTCACTGTCTACTATCTTAGAGATGATGCAGAGGCACTTCAAAGTTATGCTTAGTCAAGAACTGATAACTTGCAGCTGCAGAAATTCATGTTGGAGATTGCCGGGCAAGTTGTTGCTCTGACCACACGAGTCGATCTCTCTGATTGGGATATAGACTGTCAAATTAAACGTGCTTACCGCCTGCCATTGTATCGCAACGCAAACATAGGCAGCGAGACCCGCCCCGGCCTATACTGATCTATATCAGAAACTTCCTACTTCAACCAATATCCATTGACTCAATTAATTTGTTTGTTCGATCAGATCTCTCCAAGTTGATGATGGATCGAAGTTGGAAGATGCGACAGTTGATCAACTCATTAAAAGCGGCTGGGACACAAGTCTTCACCCAAGAACCGGCTAGACTCAAGATCACAAGAGAGGGCAGGCACAGTTTTCTTACATCAAAGCAGATACGACTCGAGTTCTCATTTAATGGAAGGGGCACCAGCGTCCTGTCTGATGTCCTGATTGATCTGTTGGTTTTATTGCTCCACTCCCATAGGCAGCAGTTGGCTTAGTATGGCTCTGGAGTATTTTGTGCTCATACGTCACTGCTAGAACCAACCTACTTACTGGTTTGAATTGTACTATTTATCCCTTGTCACTTTATTTTTGTCTTTTTTTGGGTAGAGGTGGGGCACGTGAGCCAGTGACACACTGGGGGATGTCCTTGACTCTGACGATGGGAGGTAGCAATGATTTTTTCCCCTGCTATGGGGGGTTCTCCATGGGGTTATCTTTTATCTCAACGTAATAAGTGACTGCAATTTTTTGGATGGGCAGGGTTTGTCGGGGTGTAGGGGCTGGGAGGCTGTTGGCGAAAATGAGTTGGTTCGATCTCTAGTCTGATTTGAATTTGGGTATTGGTTATGTTCTTGGTAACCGGGTGGTATGTCAGTTGGTTACTTTTGAATTTTAGAATCACTTACTATGTCTCAGCCTAAGCAAATGTGCTGGAATGTGGCTGGTCTCAATTGCCCTCTCAAGTGACGTCTAGTCAAAGGAGAACCCACCATTTATAGGCCCCATGTACTATGCTTAACAGAGACCCATCTTGCTTATCAAGTCGGTCTCTTTTGTGTCAGTTGCACTATATTAATATTACATGCACCAGTCAATCAACCTCTATACGTGCGGTATTGATACTCTGTTCTAGACGTTTTGATTATTAAGTTCTTTAAACATCTTCAGATCCAAAGGGTAGATGGGCTATTGTCCAGTTAGGGATCCTCCAAAAGACATTTATTGTGAGTGCTGTGCATGGTCCAAATATGGACAACCATGGGCTTTTATATTGGTTGAATCTGGAACAATCAGACTGGACTGGCAATGTGCTGCATGTGGATGATTTTTAACTACATAATGAATTATGCAATTGATGCTGCTGATAGAGCTGTCCACCCTGACATGACCAGGACTAGGGCAGCTATCCTTCAGATAAACCAGGTGCATGCCCTTGCCATCCCATGAATTCCTGCTACACTTTCTACTCTTCCACGCATAAGCAGTATTCTAGAATTGATATGGCTTTTATCGGGCAGGGGTTAATTAGACTTGCTGATATTAAGGTTTGTCCTAAGATAACATCTGGTCATAACCTGATTTTGCTGACCCTGACTTTATCTGAGAATGGCAAGGAGGTTTCAGGTTTTCACACTTTCACACTCAAATTTGATAATGATGCCTATAGGACATGTCTGTCTGGCTTCCTTAGGGAGTTTATCAATCTTAACACTGTTTCTGCTCTACTACATACGGTTTGGGATATGGTGAAGGCATACATAGGGGCATACATAGGGGGAGGGTCACATTGCAGTTCATTTTAGACTAAAAGCAGAGAGAGACAGAGCTTCTAAATCTCAGACTCATCTGAGGAGATTAAAATACCTGCATGCTCGGGCAATAGTGAATAAAAGTTCTGATGAGGCAACTGTTTATCTCAAGCTAGTTAAATAACCCTGTATACTGGACCGTGGACTCAGGTAAAAAATAGCTCTCCAATATCATAAGCACCAGGCACTTCATTATGAGTACACAGAGAATATAGGTGGGATATTAGCCTATCAACTCATGGAAAAAAGACAGTAATAGTTTAAAATATATAATAGATAAAGGAGATACATTACATTATGTCACTCAAGAGATCACAAAGCAGTTTATTGATTCTTACAAGGATTTGTATGCTCAAGCTCAGTCAGTTTGGTGATATGAGATCAAGAAATATATACAGGGAGTGAATTTACCCTGTCGTGACCTACTTTAGGTCTCTGGTCTTGAGAGTGACATCAATAGTCTGGAAGTGGAGGCAGCAATTAGATCGCTGCCAATGGGTAAAGCTGTGGGGGAAGATGCTATTGCAATACAATTTTATAAGACTTTTAGTGATAAACTTCTCCCCAAATTTATGAAACTGGTAATGTATATTGATGATGGGGGTAAGATTCCAGCCTCCTGTACTTGCATAGCAATTTTTTTGAAGAAAAAGAAAACCCAGGAGGGAAGAGGTTTACATGGTCCTATCTCTTTGATTAACCCAGATGCTAAAATGTATTCCAAAATATTAATCTCATGACTTGCCGCCCTTTCCTATCATCTGGTTTCACCCAAACAAAATGCCTTCCTACCAAGCAAGGATACAACCAGTCATATTAACATGGCAGTAGCTTTCTTTAATGTAGCAGAGTCTATAGGCAAAAAGGTTGGTATGACAATATTAGACGCTGAGAAGGCTTTTGATCGGGTCATGTGTGACTTTTTGTGTGCAATAATGGTCGCCTTTGGTGTCAGCAGGCGATTCATTTTTCATGTCCAGATCCTTTATAGAAATCCTATGGTTAGAGTGGTTGTGGATGCGCACTGTACTTAATGTTTTAATATCCACAGGGTTACCCGTCAGTGATGTCAATTGCCCACATTGTTGTTTGCTTTATATATCGAGCCCCATCTTCGGTTTCTTTTCTCCAATTCACGAATCTGTCCGGTCATTTCTAATGAGATCAAGCTGAAAGTATGTGCCTAAGCCAACGACGTCACTATCTATAATTCCGATCCCACATCAGTTATCAAAAAAGTGTCTAAAGAGGCTATGAGGTCTACAAGAAATTCATTAATAATCTCCCAGATATATTCGGACCACTGCGGGAAAAATGGGAATCTGATTTGGGCTTGCTAGAAGACGATGATTGGAGCGAGGCCTTGCAGTGTCCCTATGGAAGTGGCGATTCGGGCACGATTCCGCTTGGTACAGCTCCGTATACTCCATAGGTCTTACACCCCACGCACGGTGCAATTTAAAATGGGATACGCGACATCACATTTCTGCATGAGAGGCGGTGGATATGAGGGTTCATTCTTCCACATCCTCTGGGACTGCCCCAAAATTCGTTCCTACTGGGTTAGGTTGAAGGACATAATGGAGGTGGTAGTTGGGGTGGAGGTGCCGCTGGAGGCCAGGTGGCACATTCTAGGAGTCATGGGAGAGGTAACATGGCCCAAGGGAGACAAGGTGTGGTTAGCCTTTGTGAGCATGGTAGCAAAGAGAAATATTGCACGTCCATGGGGGAGTGACCTGCTACTGACAGTAGACAAATGGGAACGGGACTTGGATTGGTGTCAGAGAGCGGAAAAGGTCATATATAACAGTAGGGGCTGCCCTAGGAAGTGGGGAAAGATCTGGCAGGCCTGGAGAAGGTACAGAGGAGAGTGGATGGACGCCTCGGAGGATGAGTAGTGGGGCCCTGCTCAGTTAGGCATCGCCCGTGTATTGCCTGTGTTCCCTCCTTCCAGGGGGGCTATGGGTTTAGGCTTAGGTACGATCTGCATTCCTGAAAGGGGGGTGGGGGGGAGGAGGGGTCCAGAGGGAGGGTGATTGGAGGGGCAGGGGCGGACTGGGGCTAGGGCCAGCTCGAGGGTACACTGGACTAGAGATGGATCATCACAAAACCCGTAAATGATTGGATTGATGTGATTTTCACACTGTGAGCCAATTCTGTTCTTTCACTGCTCCAAAATGTGTACTGTGATGGAACTGTTTTTCTTTCAATAAAAAGATGTTTAAAAAAAAAGAGGCTATGAGGTTGGGCTGTCTACTAATGTGAAACAAATTGTTCCACTTAATTATGAGCCTCTGCCAGTACTAGCCAAGTTGCAGTCTTAGAACCGTCTCCCGATAAGCATTATAGAGAGATGTAACATTGTCAAGATGAATGTTCTCCTAAAGTTTTTATATCTTTTTCATTCAATACCTTTTCATGTTCGAGATTCATTTTCAAATGTTCTGAGGGTGCTGTATTACCTTTACCTGGAGCTATAAGCAAGCCAGGTAGACTGTTCACTTTTTACAACTCCCATAATATAGGGGGAGGTCCCAGCTGCCCGACTTTATTTCTGGGCATCTTTTGGAGCCCATTTAATGAATCTACTGATTGATCAGGATTCTGTCTTGTCCCCATTAGGATATCAAAAGGCACTGGGCTCTGATAGTAGGTTTTTCTTACATAGGTTGGTTCAAGATCATCAAGCTTATTGTCCGAATTTGGGACAAGATATGTTCTAGATATTTTTTTGGGCCATGCATATGTATATGACACAGAAGAGCGGAAATATCTCACAGTCGACAATCAAACCATGGCAACCTTCTACTGCCTCCCCAAAATACATAAGAGCAAACTAAATCCCCCGGGGAGGTGGATAGTCTCGGCCAATGGCTCAATCTTAGAGCCTATCGCTAAATACATTGACCACTTCCTGGCACCCCTTATGAGAGACCTCAGCTCTTACAATTGTGATACAACTGATCTATTACAAAAATTGGAGGGAATAACATGGCAAACTACTTTCAAGTTGATTGCAATGGATGTTGTTTCTCTATATTCCAACATTAAACATTCAATTGGACTTCAGGCATGCAAATATTTCCTAGGCAAACGAAATATCAAATATTGAGAGCATAATTTTATGCTAATGGAAATGATCACATTATGCCTTGAAAACAATATCTTCATATTCAGGTGGCATGGACCTCAGAAAACGATGATTTCCTGCAAAAAACTATTCTTTGGCTTCGTTTCAGAGATGATCTTCTAATAGTCTGGGATGGCACAGAAATAGAATTCAAAAGCTATTTTTCAAAGTTGAACAACAATATAGCAAAACTACAATTCACATTCAACATCTGTGCCAAACAAATAACTTTCCTCGATATAAATGTGTATGTGGAAAATAACAAACTCCAAACAACATTACATCATAAAAAAACATTTACCAACGCAATATTACATGGGGAAAGCTTTCCTCAGGAAACCCTAAAGTGGAGTGTACTTTACGGTGAATACTTAAGACTTAGGAGAAATTGCTCAGCTGATGATGAATTCAACAATCACAGCGAACAAACAACTGAGCGATTCGTGAAACGGAAATACCCAAGGAAAGTGATCCAAAAAAGCCTCCTGAGAGTTGTAAACCAACAATGATCAGATCCATTGAAAAAGACCAAGTCAAAAGATGAATAACAGACTGATCAACAAATAATTAGACTGATCACAACACATAACGCGTAGAATACAAATCTTGTTAAGATTATAAATAAGCATTGGGGAATCTTACAACTGGACCCAGTTCTGGCTGAAATATTGGGAGATCATCCAAATGTAACATACCGTAGAGCAAAGAACATCGCTGACAAACAAACACAAAGTCACTTCAAGGAAACAACAACTACCACATGGCTCCAAAGGGAAGGATTTTGGCCATGTAAACAATGTAAGTTGTGTAAGATTGCAACTCATATGAAGGAACTTCCCATTCAAAAGGGCCTCACATGGAAAATCAAGCAATATCTGACGTGTAAAATTAATTACGTAATGTACATGGTGGAATGCCCGTGTAAATTGTGCAACATTGGTAGTACCATCTTTGAAGTCAAGAAAAGGATTCTTGAGCACATTCGAGCCACCACACATAAGGATAGCTCCAATGCTATAGCAAAGCACATGGAGAAAGAACATGAAGGTCGGTGGGAATTTCTCAAATTCTGGGCTCTCGATCAAGTACCAATCTCAGAAAAAGGAGGAAACCGCGAAGGAACCATGCGCCAGAAAGAGTCGAGACACATAATAACATTCAGAACATTATATCCGAGAGGTCTGAATCAGAATAAAGAACTTTATGTACATCTTTGAACTATCTTTGGTACAATTGAAAATGAAAGGATTGGGACAGCATGAACCCAACTCACCAAAGAGAATGAGCTACTATCTAATAAAGTCGCACACACGAAGCAAAAACATGAAAATTGATTTAATTGAAAGAATAAATAACTCAAGTGAAAGGCTCACCAGAGAGCATAGAAAAAAGAATGTTGAAACAAGAAGATCATTTAACAAAACAGGATACTGGAATCAACTGGAAGAAGTAATCCAGATGAAAGGCTCACCAGAGAGTAGAACATCAGAATGATAAAAAGTGACCTTTTGTAAAAGGGACATAACAGCACAAGACTGCCTCTATAACAGTAAAGATATAATTTATTGTTTATAAATTTGTCACAGAGACAAGCAATTCACATTTCACTAATCACTTATTTAAGTAATCACTACACTTACGACAAAACAGGAAGTAACTGTTACATGTAGAAATAAAAGAAGATCTTTTCTCTGTATGTCACTATCCTGTGATCAAGGTCAAAGTAATTGACTGAAACGCGTAGGGCATGGCAAAAGTAAAATAAAACCTGCATGGGAATCTTACTGAAAATGAGAGAGTGTGTCTTTACTTCGCTGCAAGGCGTGTTTTTTTGAAAATTGGATACCGGCTTGGCTCTACCGGAAAAGAAACGCACCACCCTCCACGTGAGTGCGCCAGCATCAACATTCTGGGCTGAGAACTGCTGAATATATATATATATATATATATACACTTCATCTCTCCTTTCTCAAGAAGACCACCAGGGACACAGCGGGACTTTCAAGCAGGTAATTTGGCATGACCGGTTTCAGCATGTGCCTTTATCAAACGCCAAAAGTCCTTAAGCAGTGAGAACTCCCATGCAGGGATTCTTTATGAGGTCCTCCCTCCTTGTGGTGGTTGGGCTCACCTGGAGCCAATTGTCTATTGCTCGCTTCGGTTTTGGGGACTACCAGTCCCAGGGTACAGCGCGCTGGCAATCCGCTTCAGGTAGTTGGGGGCTTCACTAATTAATATAATATTAATATATATATATATATACACCTCTATGAGGTAATCAAAATCTACTGACTATATTTCATGACCTGTTGGCTAAGCTTTTGGCACAACAAGGTGCTTAAGACTGTGAGGCAGATTTTTGATGACAACAGTCCCTGTTCTTTCTCTACGCTGCAGTTTTTGTATGATCTTCCGCAGAAGTGTTTTTTAAGATACTTGCAGATACACATTTGTGCAGTTCTCTTAGTTAGTCTTAGGTTGCAACAATTTAAAACATTGTGCATGTTAAATTATGTTCCTGAGAAAATGTGCAAGTGGGTTAGTAATCACTCCTATCATCGAACCTTTTGTCCCCTCAGCCAACATCATCCACATGTTTGCTAGCTGTCCCGCACAAGAATTCAGGTCCAGTCTGAGACACCATCTATCTTCACACATGGGGGACAATCTTCAACTATCTGTTACAGAGAATATACTGGCATACAAACTGGATTGTGGCCCTAGATATATTGGGGTTCTATTAATTGTCATTACAACTGCTTAACTGTGCATTGCAAGATCTTGGATTAACCGTCTTGCTAGATCTTTGAACTGGATAAGTTTTGAACACTTCACAGACATTTGGGCTATTAATTTCGATTTCTGATTTGTAGATTTATTTGACTGTTTGAGACTTCTCTTATCATTTAATTTCTCTGTAACCATTGTTTTTACCCTTGGTACAATTCTCAATGTATATTATATTGTATAACTAAGGCTCTTTTCTGTTGCTGGATGGTACTTTGGTGATGTTTTCAGTGTCTGATGATGGTTTGTGATAATTTCTCAAATCTATAACATTTTCAATAAAAATGAAAAAAAAGAATGTTTATTTTTAACACTACCTATTTAATATCTACCAACAAGTGTCAGTGATTAAGCTAATTTGCTTTATAACTGCAACTTGACAGTGATGAACTAAAATGAGTGCATGGGGCCTTCTTTGTTTTGTACCTGCATCCTTTGAAATGGAAGTGGGGGGTGATGTGTGATTGGAGTGGGAGAACAGGTGATTGGAGCGGTGAGCAGGGGAGGATGTTTCCTGGCATAGTAAGCCTAACTTACTCCCCCAGTGATGTAGGTCGGGGCAAGCAGGAGAGACCAGGTTATATCTGAAACATTTTGGCCAGTACAATTAGGTCTGGTGTTCCTATTTCCAGATACATGAGAACACCAGGCTAATTATAATGGGCCCAGGTAGTATCCCACTCAGAGATACCACTAGGTCCAAATTGTAATTGGAGCCTTTATGTATTTTATGAATGTCCACAGGACAATTTTTCCCCTGCTTTAGCACTGTGGAGCTGGAAACGCGTAGTTCTATGTATGTCACAGATTAATTTTCCAATGACATAACCATTTTCTGTGCAAGTACTGAGCTATTTTCTTGGACATTTGAAGACTGAATAGATTTAATACTATACTTTTGTTTTTAAAGTTATGCAGGTTCTCTGTAATCAGTGGTACATTTGAAGAAGGTTGCTGTCTGACTTTAGCATCTAATGTTCTGCAACCACAGTTCATATAGTTTCATGGTTTAGTAGTCATTTCTCACAATCACCACACTATACAATTTATGTCTGAGCCAGTGCTAAATCTGCATTTTTTTTAAATAGCTTGTTTTTATTATATTTCTTGAAAAACATTACAGGCATTGCACTCACAATAAGCCGGTAATAACATTCCACATTACAAATAGGGTTGCAAGTCCTATAATGCAGCAAGTCCCCACCCACCAATTTCTCACAACTACATTCTAGAACCCCAGCAGTTCTGACCGAATAGAGTGGAATTCAGATCTGTCCATTTTGACCTTACACACTCAGCCAGGGGTCCTGTGAGAAATTGCTAGATTGTTAGCCCTGGTCAAGCAAAAGCCACGATCCCTGTCTGTCAGGTTAAACCACAAAAAGTCACAAAATTAACCTGTGCTTAACCCTGGGTAGCTTGGCACAAAAAGCAGCCAGGCTTAACTTAGAGTCTATGTTGAAAGTAAATATGCAGCACTCAAATAGTAATAACGTGAACACACAACTCAAGAAAAATCCCACACAAATTTAAGCAAACAGAGTAAATTGTAATAAATTATTTGACACCAAAATTACAAAAATCCCATCAGCAGACCTGGAGTTATGCATATTTAAACTTTTTAATAAAAACTAATACCTAAAAGATCAAAGCACCAACCCCAGACATCTAGTCGCGCGAGACCAGACCAAAGTAAAAAAACATGGCAGACGATTGAGCGCAGATCGGATACAAAAGTGGATTGGGCCTGGTCAGTGCTTACCTTTGAACTTGGAATACATTTTGAAGAAAATGTTATGAGAGGGTAAAGACTGCAGGCATTGTCTGAGGGGGGAAGAGTCGTCATCAAGGAGCCACTGTACAAAGCCACGATGAAGATTTCTACATTCGGACTTAGTCACTTTTTCGGAAGTCAAAGCAAAAGGCTGTAGCTGATGAGAGTGCCAGGAAAGGGGTTACCCGAAAGACCACAGAACAGGGCACGCTGCGGAGAAGAACATAGTGGGAGCTGCCATAAAGTCAGGCCAACTGGCGATGTACCTTGGGTGGATAGCAGATTGGTCCCAGTAAAGGCAGACCACAGCTCTTCAAGTTGCAAGTGGGGCCGTGCCCAGTTCCTCATCCCCATCCTTATAGGGGTTTTTCACTACAAGGACATGTAATACTTAAAAGTACATGTTCAAACATTTTTTTCACAATGTACCCTGCCCTTTTGGCTACCTAGGGCCTACCTTAAGAGAGACTTACATTTTAAAAAAAAGGAGTGTTGAAGGCTTGGCAAGGGGCTCATTTTGTCTAGTCAAATTGGCAGTTTAAAACTGTATTCGGGCTGCAAGGGTAGTTCTGGAACATTTCTTAAGGGGCTATTTTAGTGGGTTGCACAATAGGTGCTGCAGGCCCACTAGGTAAATGTAAACCTCTAGTACCATAAATTTGTAATCTTCTTTCAGAAGAAGAGATGAATTCTTCTTTACGATGTAGTACAGCTAATGAACTGGATTACTTGTGACCTTTCTATTTCCTGGGACAACAAGCAAATGGCAAATTCATCTATTTTGAAAAGTACTCAATACATACTCAAAACATTCTTTAGAAAGTAATTTTTACTTCAAGATTAATTCATTTTGGACGGGGAGTTTAATCTCCCCGATGAGCAGTGGGGTGGTGTTATGGGCCTTCAGTGTGAGGACTTATGGATAAGATCTTTCACTCTCCTGTATAAAGCTGTTAAGCCAGCTTGGTTGAGGCGAAAGCACCTGTTTACAGTACACCAAGCCTACCTTTCCCCTCTAAGGTTATCCAAATTTCAGCCAGGAAAATGCTGTAACAAGTGTAAACTCCCCGCAGCCTCCGACGTCCATATGTTTTAGGAGTTCCCCCTCATTAGATCTTTTTGGGAAGAAGAAAAGGCCACTTTGGACTTGATTCTTAAAACACCATTATTCTTTACGTTGTCATTAATCATTTTTGGCTAAGACGAGAACGCCACGGGGCCGGCGAAGACCTTCCTGTTCTATGCTATTTTCCTTGCGAGACGGCAGATTTGTACATTTTGGGCCAAATGGAACGCACCTTCGCATGCAGGCTGGCTAACGTCTTTATACGATACATCAAAGGTGGATCTGGCCAGATTCTGTAGCAAACGTAATCTCACCTTTTGGAATTTTTTGGTTCAGTGGAGTTAGATTGTCTGTCTGGATTTCCGTGGGTTTTTTTGGGGTTTTTTTTCCCCAGGTCCGATAATTATGCCTCTACACTCCATGGTCCTATTGGTGGTTCTGCCCGATATCGTATTTGGTAATCAGACAAAATTTCGAAAAAAAATATCGTAAAGACAAAATATCGAAGATAAAATATCGAAGGTCAATAATATTGGGAAACAAAAATATCGGATACAAAAATATCGTTTTAGCTAAGTATGATAAAATATCGAAATCAATAATATAGTATGACAAAATATCGACAATACAAAATATCGTTTAGTAATGGAAAAAAAAGTAGTTTAACAAAATACCTAAATTAGTATAAAAAGTTGTGATAAAATGTATAAAAAAAAATAGAAAAAAATATCTAATAAATATAAATTATTAAAATACATATCTAGTTTTTGGAGCGGGTTATTGGGTTTATAGGGGATAAGGGTGGGGAGTGTATTAAAATGTATGTAACAAAAATTAAAATAATTAAAAATATAACAATAAATTATATATTATTAAAAAATAAAAAAATTAATAAAATAATATAATAATTAATAATAGATATCTAGTTTTAGGAGCGGGTTATTGCATTTATAGGGGATAAGGGTGGGGAGTGTATTAAAATGTATGTACAAAATAATATATTAATATATAATTATTTTTATATAATTTATTAAAATGGAATTAATTAGTGTCCAGCACCTACATCAATTTTTTGTTAATTGGATTAGTCAATAGTAGTAAATTATTATTTAGTGTTCAGCACCTACATCTAATTATCCTTAATTGTGTAGGAATAGAATTAATTAATTAATTAGTGTCCAGCACCTGAATCAAATTAATGTTAATAGGAGTAGGATTAGTAATTATTAATTAATTACTCTCCAGCACCTACTCCAATGTAATGTAGACTGGAGTTGGAATATTAATTATTAACTAATTAGTGTCCAGCACCTACTCCAATTTAATGTAGAGTGGAGTTGGAATAATAATAATTAACTAATTAGTGTCCAGCACCTACTTAAAGTTAATGTAGACTGGAGTTGGAATAATAATTAATAACTAATTAGTGTCCAGCACCTACTCAAATTTAATGTAGATTGGAGTAGGAATAATAATTAATATTTAATTTGTGTCCAGCACCTACTCCAATTTAATGTACACTGGAGTAGGAATATTAATTATTAACTAATTAGTGTCCAGCACCTACTTCAAGTTAATGTTAACTGGAGTTGGAATATTAATTAATAACTAATTAGTGTCCAGCACCTACTTCAAGTGAATGTAGACTGGAGTTGGAATATTAATTAATAAATAATTAGTGTCCAGCACCTACTTCAAGTTAATGTAGACTGGAGTTGGAATAATAATTAATAACTAATTAGTGTCCAGCACCTACTCAAATTTAATGTAGATTGGAGTAGGAATATTAATTAATAATTAATTAGTATCCAGCACCTACTCCAATTTAATGTAGACTGGAGTTGGAATATTAATTATTAACTAATTAGTGTCCAGCACCTACTTCAATTTAATGTAGACTGGAGTTGGAATATTAATTATTAACTAATTAGTGTCCAGCACCTACTTCAAGTGAATGTAGACTGGAGTTGGAATATTAATTAATAACTAATTAGTGTCCAGCACCTACTCAAATTTAATGTCGATTGGAGTAGGAATATTAATTAATAATAATTAGTGTCCAGCACCTACTCCAATTTAATGTAGACTGGAGTTGAAATATTAATAATTAACTAATTAGTGTCCAGCACCTACTTCAAGTTAATGTAGACTGGAGTTGGAATATTAATTAATAACTAATTAATGTCCAGCACCTACTTAAATTTAATGTAGATTGGAGTTGGAATATTAATTATTAACTAATTAGTGTCCAGCACCTACTTCAAGTTAATGTCGACTGGAGTTGGAATATTAATTAATAACTAATTAGTGTCCAGCACCTACTCAAATTTAATGTAGATTGTCCAGCACCTACTCCAATTTAATGTAGACTGGAGTTGGAATATTAATTATTAACTAATTAGTGTCCAGCACCTACTTCAAGTTAATGTAGACTGGAGTTGAAATATTAATTAATAATTTTTTAGTGTCCAGCACCTACTTCAAGTTAATGTAGACTGGAGTTGGAATATTAAATAATAATTAATTAGTGTCCAGCATCTACTCAAATTTAATGTAGATTGGAGTAGGAATATTAATTATTAATTAATTAGTGTCCAGCACCTACTCCAATTTAATGTAGACTGGAGTTGGAATATTAATTAATAATTAATTAGTGTCCAGCACCTACTTCAATTTAATGTAGACTGGAGTTGGAATATTAATTATTAACTAATTAGTGTCCTGCACCTACTTCAAGTGAATGTAGACTGGAGTTGGAATATTAAATAATAATTAATTAGTGTCCAGCATCTACTCAAATTTAATGTCGATTGGAGTAGGAATATTAATTAATAATTAATTAGTGTCCAGCACCTACTTCAATTTAATGTAGACTGGAGTTGGAATATTAATAATTAACTAATTAGTGTCCAGCACCTACTTCAAGTTAATGTAGACTAGAGTTGGAATATTAATTAATAACTAATTAGTGTCCAGCACCTACTTAAATTTAATGTAGATTGGAGTTGGAATATTAATTATTAACTAATTAGTGTCCAGCACCTACTTCAAGTTAATGTAGACTGGAGTTGGAATATTAATTAATAACTAATTAGTGTCCAGCACCTACTCAAATTTAATGTAGATTGTCCAGCACCTACTCCAATGTAATGTAGACTGGAGTTGGAATAATAATTAATAACTAATTAGTGTCCAGCACCTACTTCAAGTTAATGTAGACTGGAGTTGAGATAGTAATTATTAATGTTTTTAGTGTCCAGCACCTACTTCAAGTTAATGTAGACTGGAGTTGGAATATTAAATAATAATTAATTAGTGTCCAGCATCTACTCAAATTTAATGTAGATTGGAGTAGGAATATTCATTATTAATTAATTAGTGTCCAGCACCTACTCCTATTTAATGTAGACTGGAGTTGGAAGATTAATTATTAAATAATTAGGGTCCAACATCTACTCAAAATGTATATACATTGGACATTTTCTATATAATAACATTGTTACATTATAGTAAGACAATAATAAAAGTAGTTCAACATGATTGTAAAAAAAAAATGTTATTAGGTTTTTTTTTCAAGAAATAACAATTTTATTTATAACAAAATCACATTTATGAAACTTAGGTTTTTATGATCATATTTTCTAAACACAATGACAAGCAAATTTACAGAAGCATTAAATAATTTTAAATTATTGTTATTAATATGTAAAACAATTTTTTATACTTTTACATATTGTAAATTTTATAAAACATGTAGTAAGAACAAATGTTTTTTTTCAAAAATATTATTTTCAGCTTCATTTCTAAACATCGAACGTTTATAATATAAGTCACAAAATTTGATAACACAATTTTTACATTTTCATAATTTGTGACAATGTAGTTATATTTCTATACATTGTTTAAATAAATATTATTGTTTTCATAATATTTATTTATTACCTTTATATACATATTTGTAAATCAAATCAGAGTAGGATAAAAGTAAATATTTTTTAACAATAATAGCAATTTTTTTTATTTTTGGCTATTTAGTAAAGTATTGATATTACATTTTATACTTGGGACTATTTTATTGCTTTTGAGGTTCTTTATTTTGTAACCGGGTTAGGTCGTTTTGGGTTATTTGGATGGAGAGCTGATCGCGGTTGGGAGACACTTAACGTCGCTTCAGGTAAGGTTTATTTTATATGTTTTATGTGTCTTTTAATGATGTTTTGAGAGTAGTGACCTTATATTTAGTGTTGTTAAATGTGAGGGAGTTGTGTTTTAGATTTAGAAAACGAATAATTCCGTGTGGTACATACACGTAGTTTTAGTTAGTTCACTGATTGTTTATAGAGTGAATTTTTGTAACTTTACAGTATATGTACTAGCTAAATCATGTATTTTACTATGTTACTACTTAATTATGTGTTACTTTATCTGGGTGGGAATGTCTGTTTTCTATGTTTTTGTCATAGGTATACGCTACATCGGAAGTTCCGTTTTTTTTAAAGGAAGTGTTTGTTAGTTTTATTCACCACTGCTCTACAAAAACTTCTTTACATTTTTCGGTTTTCCTGGAGCGATTCTTTATTTTTTCTACTTTTTCGGGTTTTTTATGGTTATTCGATGGCTCTGCACAACGTGGATTTCTTATTTTGGGAACAGTTGTATTTTTACTTTTTTTTTGGGTTACTTTTGCACTACCTGGATTACTTTGGTGGAGAAGGACGTCATTGGATTTACAACATGATTGGTAAGTCCTTTCTTTGTTATCTTGTGTGGGTGGGTAATGTGATTATTAATATGGAATAGTTTTCTAGTTGTGATTTTGTTTTAATGTGTGCATATATGTGAATAATATCTCTATATATTGCATACATTAAATACTTTTGAAGCTCACGTTTGATACTTTTGCATAGTTAGGTGATAGTTTTAGGCTTTTATCAAATTTTGGTAATTATTCAGAGTAGCGTTTTGGCTATGATGTTTAAGTATTCTATGCTTTTTGTACTAGGGTACAGTTTTATTTGTTCTTCTAGGGATTTGTGCATTTGCTTATTTTGTTTGGACGTTTTAGGGACTAGTTCAGTTATAGATTGGTCCATTCTGAATTCCTGGTAGCTTTGTTCTTTCTGTAGACATTTATTAAAATGTTCTAGAGTAGGTTTTGTTCTGCCAGTTGATTGTACAAATGCATTGTGCCAACCTTCTACTGCGTTGTTAGTTTTAGATTCTCCATTAAGGGTGCTTCTGTAAACGTTCCACCAGGGTATTAGGAATTTGGGGTTTCTTCTGTGGCCAGATCTGTGGAGTCTGCCTACCCAGGTGTCTTCAAAGTAGTCGAGAAATGGACTTAACTTAGCTTCATTTTGTTTGTAGAAGGGGCTGTCTATGAGAATGTTGTAGTGTTCTGCTACGTCTGTTTCTGGGACATAAGCAAGTGCAATGAGTTTTTTAATTTGGAAAGCAAAAGATGAGTTTGTAGCATATTCTACACTTAGGGTAGTTTTTTGAAGATGTCTCCATAAACACTGGTTTAAATGATAGTAGCAGTCTTGAATGCAGGTATGGGGGTGGATTTTTAGGATTGTTGAGAGCATTGCTTGCTCAAAATCTAGAATGATTTTTTCAGGAGAAAAATCATTTGTTTTTTGTTTAATAATATTTAATAATTCCATATATGTGGAATTATTTTTGTTTGATAATAGTGCATATAGTAGTGGTATGTTGCAGTTGTGGTAGAGGCCATGTATTGTGTATAATTGGAAAAATGGTTTGGGACAGATGTTAAATGTTCCATCCATCATCCAATATTGGCTTTGCTGAAGTTTAACTAAATTCATATTTGTACCAAAAATTATAAGTCTTTTGTCATTGTTTTCGTTGTCGTAAACTATAAATGGTTGTTTGTTTAAAGTTATAATTTGGTTAGCATTTAAGTTTATATCATGATATGTTCTGGGAGATGGTGTTGTAGTAGTAGTAGCTTTTTTAGTTCGTGCTATAGTTCTTTTTAAGGAGAGAATATTTGGCATTTGGGTTGTGGCAGTTTTAGGGATTTTAGGAATGGCTTCTTTTAATATGACATTTGTTTGCTTTTGGGAACCTGTACTAGCTTCTTTTATATTTTCCAAAGCTGTTCTAACTTCTATTTTAGTAACATTTGGTGGATGATTGTGTTCCCTAGTATACAGTACTGTAGCTTCTCTAGTTGTTGCTCTTCCATAGCACTTGTTAGAATAATATTTACAACATTTCCAATTAACTTTCATGCCATATTGCTTTTCTTGTGTATAAGTGTAACCCATGCAGCATAGTAATAGTTTTCCTTTCTGGCTGGTGACAAATTCAGCTCCTTCTGTCATTTTGTACTTTGTATATCTAAAAAATATATATATAAGAGTTAATGTCAAATAAAATGTGATAATTAATCTAAGTTGGTGATAAGTAGGAATGTATATACTTACGTGTTTTTAAATTTTCACTGCAAAATTAGGATCTGTGTTAGAATATTCATCATGTTGGTAGGTTTTTTACAGAATATCAGGTATTTATGTGCTTTAATATACTTACTTAGTGATTAGTATATTTATTATTCCAAATGTGGAGTTCTGTATAATGTCTGTACATCTATTTGTAGTGTTTGCTCTGTAAAAAAACAATATATAATACAAACTGATTAGAAGAAGTGAAAATGTTTGTAGGTTTTTTGCCACCTTTATTTCAGTTTACAAATACTTACTTAGTAAAATGTAATGTAGAAATAGTAATGATGTCCTTAGTTCATTAGTAGTGCAGTTTTCTGTAGTAGAATCTGGAGAAGAAAAAGAATAAGTGGGAAAAATGTCATTCTTTCAGTGTGTTTAGATTTATGTGTCAAAAATTTAAAACTGTCTATTTACTTACATAGTTATTATAATCTGTATTCCTATGCTTTTGTTCACAGTTATTTTGTGTAGAATATTCAGTAGTTGTAGTATCTATAAAAAAATGGTTATATATAATTTATTTGCATGTTAAGTAGTATGAATAGAAAAGGAGTACTGGGTATTTAGCAGGTAAGTAAGTAGTAGTAGCAATTAATGCAGTTTCTATTTTATTTACTTACTTAGAAGAAGTAATTGTAGGTTGATAGTCTGGTTTGTCTTGTTGTTGTGCAGCAATTCAGAGAGACATGAATCTCCTTCAGTGACTTTTAGCAAGTAGTTTGTGTTTAGAGTTTAATTGTTTATATAGGGGAGTGTCATTAGTAATTAGTTTGCTATTGGTTAATTTAAAAAATCAGGGTTGTGATTGGTTAGTTAGTATATTTGAATTTCAGTTGTGATTACTTAGTAATAGAAGTGAAAAACCAAATACATTATAAAATTATAAAAACTAGAATATAATATGTTTAGATGTGTAGGTGATATAATGATACAAATAGTATAGTTTTGAAGAAGTAATAGTGTGACTATAGTGTTAATTTAAGTAGTGGGTGTTTATTTAGATGTTAAAACATATAAAACCTTAATTAAGTGTGCAAAGAGATGCATATAAAATGTCGATATTGCAGAAAAACCGATATGTTAGTTCACAATATTTTTGATGTCGATATTTTATTTAATGTATATATATTTTTTAGAAAGCGATATTTTTGTTTACCGATGTAAAAGTAGTCGATATCAATGTAAACGATGTTTGTGTATGTCGATATTAAAATTCCGATATTTTTGTACATATCTATATAAGTATAGGAAGTCGATATTAGTGAATTCGATATATTTGTTCTGATATTATTGTATGTCGATATTCTGAATTTCGATAATTTGTCAGACATTCATTGTATTTGGCCCAACAGGCTGAAATATGCCTTGATGGAGTATTGTAGGGAGTGGCACGTCTTCTTATATCTCCCCCCCCTCAGATATTCCTGAAAGCGTCTCCCGCCAGTCTGGTACTCGTTTCTGGGTGTGGGAGAGGGTCATGATCTCACCCTGTGGCTAAGGTCATGTAAGGTGGCTGGCTTTCTTCTTGAAATGACGGTCAGGCAAATGAGGACAAAAAAAAAGATTAATTCATTTTTCTTTTGTTTTTGGTATATGTTCTATCAACACGTAACACAACTTTTCTTATTTCGTGCTAATCCATTAATACAAAAACGTGCAACAATTATATACAGTGCATAGATCGGAAAACATTAATACAATGACATAACATCTGAAAATCATAATGGTCCTACTACATTTTGCTCATGTACCGGGATGTTGACCGCTTATCCTCGATACTGTCTATTCTATGTGGTCCCAAAAAAGTGGGGGGTATATAGGTCAGAGAACGCTTTTTGATTGACTTATCAGTATTAGCATCAATATTAGTTGGTTGACAAAATTATTTCGTAACTTTTTCTTTGCTTAGAGTGAAGCAATACTCTTGACCTTGTGCTGTGGGTAGGTGAGTGAAGGGCGTGCCGACGCGTTTCGACCTTCATGTATGGACCTGGGTGATTAAAAGAAGATCTTCCTCAGGGCTGATATGATTTCTTGCTGTAGGACACTGCAAGGGGAGTACAGTGATAAACAAATTAGGTTTGTGAATGTGAATTATGGTTTTTGGTTTTGCTAACAGAAATAGAGTTTTACTCTTTACCTGCTGCTGGTTTCGGTATACAGACTGTGAGCCTCTGAAGCAGCTCTCAATCTTGATGATGATTTATTTCCCAAGGGCATGAATAATATTAAACATAATCAATTGTCTGAACTATCTATATTATGGGGCAATGGAAAACTAGATTTGCCAATTGCCCTATGTCTTCATACCTGTTCTCTCTATCGCTCTGTTTTACGTCTAATTCTTTGCAGGCTCTTGAAGGGATATTCGGTACTCCTACCAGGGTTGTTTCTTTTTCTATCTGTATAGGGGGAAGGAGGAGTCATTTTTCAAAGTTCTGCCCGTTTGTGAGATCGTCTGTTTCTCAAGCCCTCTACCATATATTTGAGTGCTGTGCGAGTCCTCCTACATGCAAGTGCCATGTGCCTTAACAGTGATTTATTTTTTGGGCCATATGTTCTCTGTTTACTGGTACTAAATTGTGAGGAAGCTGTTTCAGCTTTTGCGGGTGCGTTGCAAAGATCAAGTTTCCTTCGTGCAGCCGGTTGTGCCCAATATTGTTTTGGAGTGCTAGACCGGGAGACCGCATGCAAATTCTCCGTGTGACTCTTACGTTTATGAGACTAATGAAGTCCTTTACCTTCTTCCTCGGGGTCCCACGTTATCTGCCAGTGCCCGCATTCACGACACAGCTTCGGCTCGCTGCATTACGGCGTCCTCTCCTATGCGGTCCCGTTTCCTTCATTTCCTTCCTTGTTGGTCATGTGAGGAACTTGACCAATGGTGTTGTATTTTGGTCCTTCTTCCTCGGGGTTGCGTCCATCCTTTTTGATTCTGCTATGTCCTTTTAATTTTTGCTTGGCTTCCGGTGTTCATAGGGAAAGGTAGTCATAGTAATGGGATCTGGCTTGTTCTTAAATAGTGCCTACTATATTTCGCTCACTGCATGACACAAGATGATTCTGAAGCAGTGAGATGTTGGTTGTTTCTGGTATTTTTGTGTGGTTTAGATCGACTTCCCGAACTATTTAATAAAAGCGAGTCCCTGTGTTCATGAATGCATATTACTTTGAGGCTGTGAATGTTCTCTTTCAAAGAACACAAGTCAGCGGGGAAAAATCACTATAAAAGTAGAAAAAACACATACAAACAAAAGCAAAACAACAGCCAAGCACAATGGAGGTAACCGGAGCAAGTACAGAGGACAACCAGAACCCCACAAGCCCCCCGGAGGACTAACCTAAGACCTCGAGGTCAGGGAAGGGTGTAGTATCCTGATGTTATGGATTGCCTTTCTCATGTTTCCCTGCCCCTGGCCGTTCAGCCTGTGTGAGTGTTCTGAATGGAATGTTTGGTGTGTGGGCTATGAGTGGAATGCTTGGGTGACTGAATGAGGGATGACAGTTGATGGATGGGGCTGAGCAGCTAGCAGACTGCTCCGGGTGGGGCTGCTGTGGCATTGCACCTGGACTTGTTCTACTTGTTTACCTGCCTACCTGTTTTCTGAAAAAACCCTTGTTGACTTAATATCTCCAGCGTGGTCCTTGTTTACTACAAAGGGCAAGGACAAGAAAAAGAGGAAGATGCGGTTCAGTCCGCAGGAAAACAGAATCCTGATAACAGAGGTGGTAGAACACTATCAACAACTGTTTGTCACCTCCAGTGTGTCATTGGCAACAGAAAATGGAAAATAGCAGTCCATCGTGGACAAGGTGAATGCAATTGGATTTCTGAAGAGGACAATGGAGGAGGTCAAGAGGCGCTGGAATGATGTGAAGGGCAAAACCAAGCAGAAACTCGCCAACAACCGGAAGGCAGCAATGCAGACTGGAGTCCAGCAATCCAGTGCCACAGGAGATGCTGGACAAGATTGTGGAAATGGTGTCCACAGTCATCAGTGGGGAGACGGTGGCAGGAGTTGGGGGACCGGACACTGCTCAAGATGACCTAGCACAACAGCACCAGGGTGAGTATCTACCAGGTACCTGGATGGACGGGGAAGATGGGCACAATGGCACACATGCACAATTAAGTATAGCACATCTGTGGACAAACCATGCCCCAGACCCCCAACTCCCACAAAGTTACCAATGTACCCAAGTATGCGACAACTCAGCACTGTATAATCACAGATGTCAAAGGCACACCGCATGAAAGGGATAAGGGGGAGCAAAATCAGAGCTGTTGGGGTGACTCTCCCAAAATGCAGCTCACACACATAACATGCAGAGCACCTCAACATTGACAACAATGTGGTACAAACCGCAACACGTCCACAATAGAACAGAGGACTCAACTGGTGCCGCTTGTGGGTAGAAACTTGGCAATCACATTTGACACTGCAGGAAAATGTGAGTTGACAATGTACAAATACAAACACACATCCGTGATGTTGTTGAAATGTCCACTGTCCTGCATCAAATAGGCAGCTCCTCCCAAACAGTCACAATGTACACTGTCATGCAGTCTGTATGTAAACATGTACAATGTGTCAACATACATGTGAACACAATGTTAAACTGCATATCCCATTCACATTGCAGAGGGAAAACCAACACCTCCTGCAGAGCAGGCCGACCTCTCTTCTCTAATGACGAAGAGGTCCACCACACCTTTGACCCCGGCGCCCTCCAACAGCTTGTGGACAGCCTCTGCACCCCACCTCCAGGAGCAGGACAGCCCAGCTGCAACTAGGAGACCCCACCCCCTGCACAGAACACACAGCAGGCAGCACCCACCACCAGGGCTCCCTCCCAGGACCTCCACAAAGAACACATGGCCTTCCAACGCTGTGTGTTGGAGTGCCAGGAAAAGCTGGCGGAAAAGGTGCGGGTGGGGTTTGACTGCATGGCAGCCAAACTAGATGCCATACATGGGTGTCTAAGTCCCATAAGGGACCACTCACAGTCCCTAACTGACACCCACAATCTGCTTCATGCTCTCCAACGATCCATGGCTAACATCGTTGGAGTCCTGACTTAGAGACAAGAACAACTGTCTAGCAAGAGTGGCTCCAGCGATGTCACCCGGGATTGTGGACACATGCGGTGGATCATGGAGAACATGGAGCGGACGCAAGTGGAAAGAGCGCTGCCACGGCTGCACACCAGCGAGAGGTAGCGGGGTTCCTCAATGCCCTAAAGACCCTCCTCAAGGCATTGCTGCCACAAGGCCTGGCGCTGATGCATGCTGCTGCTACCACTCCATTCACATCTCCGCCCCCTGAAGTGTCAGTGCCACACAGTGCGGCAGACATTCCACCTCCAGCCCCTGAGGTATCACTGCCACACAGTGCTGGAGACAGAACACCACCACCCACATGTGAGGCACATGAAACAGCAGAGGACGAAGATGTGGATGAATCTGCCTTTATGGTAAGAAGGACGCAGTAGCATTCATCTCCGCCATATGGCCGGTTTCTGCCTGGTTCTGCCCTCAGCATCATCACCTTCCACTGTCCCCCGATACACTCTGAGACACTCACCTTGGACCTCAACATGGACAGCCATATTCTGTTTGGTCACCAATGACATAGCATTCAGACAGGGGACTGTACTCTTCCTCTTCCGATGAACTTGTCATTCCCTAAATAATTCTGACAGGCCTCCACGGGCCAACAATGCAAAGTGTGGTTTGCATGGCCCTTTACTGCTCCAGCTACACCACACCACTGAATGTGCATTAAACATTCATATTCACACAGATGTGTCATGTCTAGGATCTTACATGTTTGGAAGTATGGATGAATGTAAGGTCAGTGATTTCCCCTTACGTCCATGTTGCTCATGTTGTGGGACTTGGGTCACAGGGTGACACATTGCCTATAGCCTTCCGGGTGGCACCGACACTACAACAAAGACACACGCATTAGTTACTTCCTTGTCCAGCCCAGGACGGAACCATGCCCAGAGCCCCGGGGTCATTGTTCACACTCTTACGCTGGACTGGCATACGCCAGGCCAGCCCACTCCGCTTACGCTCACTGGGGGAAATGACAATGCTACATGTCCCAGGTCTTCCCTGTAGTGATCTGCTGATCACAGGGCAAGTTGGCAGCATGCGACAGCCACTCCATCACGGCTGGTTATCGCCCACACCACACCCATCCATCACATGCTTCACAGGACATGTGACCCTGCCAATAAAAAGGGCCTAAATCAGAAAGGGTTCATGACTTGTGTTGCACAGAGTTGGTGGCAATGGATACACTGCGGCCGGCACAGGCCTACAGTCACAGGACGGTGAATTTCGGTGCCCTGAGGTAGGGGCACCTAAAGAGCTGAGCGGGTGTGCAGCCTGCGATGATGCCCCTTCCTGGCAGTCCGGACTGGTAAGGATTTGTTTGAGCCCTGCTGGACCGCAGTGTAAGCCTGAGCCAGCGGGCAGTGCGGGCCTACCGCCACGTGGAGTTGGCTCGTGGGTCACAGAGTAAGTGGCGCCTAAAGGGCTGAGTGGGTGTGCAGCCTGCAATGATGCTGTGTGCACAGATATGATCTCTGCCATAGCGAAATCAAGATCCAGAAGTAAGTGTGTGACCTGGTAGCCAACGGAGCAGGGCTGCATGATGTGGAGGTTGCCAAGGACGCGGGACCCGGGCTTGGAGCTTGCACCGGAACGTGGTGGGCTCTCTTGGAGACACGCCAGTGGCGGAAGGTGAGCAGTGAGGTCTGGGTGCGCAGAGGCGGGCAGTCACAGCTGGGTGGTGGGAGGGGCTGGGTTGCAGCAGCCTCTGTTTGCGGGGACAGAAAAGCAATAATGGCGTGTGCAATTGTATGTACTCTGCCATTCATAAATCTCAGATAAGGGACCTGGTGGACTGCAGTGCATACCGGCACGTGGTTGGAGACACACTGGTGGCAGCAGGTGAGCAGTGAGGCCTGGGTCCTCAGTTTCGGCACTCCCTCTCCCTCTCCCCTACTTCTTTTCACTGTCTCTCTCTCTCTTCCTTTCTTTCTCTCTCTTTCTCACTCCTTTTTCCTCTTTCTCTCTTTCTCTTCCTCTCTCCCTCTATTTCTCTCTCTCTCCCTCTCTTTCTCTCTATCTCTATCTCTCTATCTCTTTCAATCTCTCTCTCTCTGTCCTTTGATGAGCGCATGACACACCTTAAATGTGTAATTCTCCTTTTTCTGCCAAACATGCATGTTGAGTGTTGACATTGTGCAACATCAGGTGAATTGTTTTGTTCATGGTTTCGTAAGTTGATGTAACATATCTTTGTCCGGGGGTGGCCCGGGGGGAGACCCTGGAGGTGGTGGCGGTGGGTGTTGTGGCTCTCTTGGGTGTCAGAGCTGCACGATTAGTGGCTCCATGGCATCTGTTGTTCTTCAGGTGTGTATCTGGGCTGGGCCCCCTTTTCTGGTGCAGGTTGTCGTCCGACTTTACACCAGTTAAGAGCAGGTGTTAAATCCCTTCTGCTAACGCGCCTTATTGCCTGTTTTGTGATCTTATTGCCGATCTGTCTGGTCATTGAGAATGTTGCGGAGTGGTGTTGTTGTGGCTTTTTTGCACGGGAATGCTTACTCTGCATATCATTAGCGATAATTGCCGGTGTCATCTGTGGCGATGTTTTTTGCAGCTGCTATCGCAGGGGAACTGATGTTATCGGATGTTGGCACCAGCTTGTGAATGGGGCGATGAATTTACAGGACTGGCTGCGATAAAGTGCCGCTAACTTGGCGATAAGTCCTTGAGAATATGCCGCTGTATATCGAGAATTTCACACAACATTCTTACTGGTATTCTCACAGAAAACACTAAGACAGTGGGCTTGCTTCCAATGCATGGAATAACACTGAGGAGAATAAGAAAAATATTACTCTTGACAGCAAGCCATGTCAGAGTTCTTATTGAAGATTAGTTTTAGTATAGTGTCCCCTTCACCCTATTGTGACTTTTGGGAATGTAAGTGCGAAGAACTAGAAAAACAACTTACGAATAAAGAGGCATAAACTGAAGTCAATAAAGCAACAGAAGGAATCACTGACAGATTATCGATTTCTAAAAAATCGACCTACTATAACATCGAGTCTCTAATATCGATAGCACTAATATCGACACCCTATACTTAACATGAAAACTACAATAATATCGAGCAAACTATATCGATGCACAAAAATATCGTCTACAGAAATATCGTTAGCATTATTTTCGATTACCATAATATCGACACTCAATACTACATATAACACATTACAATAATATCGAATACAAAAATTTCGATAGCACTATTTTCGTCTATATCAAAATATCGATAGCTAAATTATACTCCATTTTTTATATATAACACCAATAAATCTATTCTCTAAGTAATACACACATTTCTAATGACTTCACTAATGTATTTTCAAATTATTAAGTAACATTTAGTGTACAAAATTGTGTTTTCGCAAACTGACGAAATTTGTATATAAACTCTTTGTAAACATACTTATTTAATACTTAGTACTCATTTTACATAACCTTTATTTATTACAAGAGTTTTTTTTAACATAAATATATCATTTCAATTCCTCAACATAAACTATATAAGAAGATATATCTTAAATGTTTAACTTAAAAAAAATTCAAACTAACCAATAGTAACTCGTCTTTACATATCTGACCAATCAGATGGCTAACTTAATTACACATAGACTATATAAACCAATCACAAATAGCCATACAAGTTGCAGGAAATATTCTTCGTGACCACATACTGCCAATTTTGGGAGCACCATCTATATTCTTCTCTTCAAGAAAATTCGTCCTGAAACTACAAGTAAGTAATCATATAGCTCTGTTAATAAATTCTAATGTTTTTTGTCTATTAATTATAGACCAAGATTTGTAACCTATTTTGTTATTTCTTTATGTACTTTACCTTTAAACAGACTCTACAAACAAATAAAGTTATACTTCAACTTCAAGATATGAGGAAAATTAAATTTTGGTCATGATGTGTTCCCTAGCGCGTACCCCACCGACTCCATGTACCAGCTTAAAGTGCATGTAACTTCCCTCCTGTGCCAGCTATGAAGACGCAAATACATTTGCGTCCACCGTCAACTTGTCCTCTTTCAGAAGCACCATGAATGGATTATATAGTCCGTTCCTAAGTATGCTATGCCACCGTCTTTTTGTAGTACACTTTTCACTTTTTCCTGCTCTAGCCAGAGTAGGCCCTGAATTCCTGCCATCTGAACCTCTTTTGTGGCTCCTGACTCTGCCCAGGCTACCTCTGTACTCGTGAACTCTGCCCTACATTCAGCGCGGCCCCTCGCGCTCAGCTCAAGCCTGTTTTCTGCCAAGACTGACTATAACCTTCGAGTTATCTGTTCCGCTCCCCGAGAATACATTCCTGCCTACTAGATCCTGTAAACATCCTCTCCAGCTGCAGAGTCAAAAGGCCGATCTGTCTTAATGCAAGTAATTCATAGCCCCCGTTGCCATGCTTCCATGGAAGGCCCCGTGCCCCACGCTTCATATGTAGACACTTAGGCGCTCATACACGCATCCACAGTTAGCATAGAACAGCCTCTACCCTAGAGACCTTTTCGCCCAGATAGTATAGTTCCTAAACATCAGATATCAGATATGATAGAAGTACAAGTTGATCTGACATGCCAGACTTCTGTCTCTCTCCGTCAGTGTAAATGTCAAGACCCCTGCACCCCGTCAATCACACGTCATGCAGCTGCGCGCGCATCCAAGCTTCCGATTTCTGCTGACATTGCAACATTCTGTTAGCACCACCCCTTGGTGCCACCCACTTGTGTCACCTATCAGTGACGTTTCTAGCACACATCTCTAGTTCACGCCTAGTTTACGCCTCTTGATGATGTATTGGTACCACGTGTATACTGTTATCTTGTCTTCTCTCAGCTGTTACGCCTCTTACATTGAACCTTATGATGTAAATCAAGTATATAAGCTATGTAGTGTCAATAAACGAGAGCGCGCTCATCTATCCCTTCTGACACCCCTGTGGTGGTCAGAACATGATATCCTGATTCCTTTATGAGGAATAAAACCCTTAGAAACTCTAACACCACGGACTCTGTTTTCTTTCCTTCTGATTGAGTTATCATTTATTAAGTACTTACCTGCATAGAAATTAAGAGAGTAAATTAATTATTTACGTCAGATACAGGACACTTTAAATTTAAAAAAGGTATCTACATATGTTTAACATTTACCTAACGTTATTTGCCAATTATTGGCCTAATTTAAAACTCTATACTTTGTTTCTTAGCCTGTAAATCTTAATACATAGTGTGAATCCAGAATATTTTCAGGAAAAAACGTTACAATGCTGTGTAAAAAATGTTTTCTTCCTGTTCTTAAATATGTTTTAATGTGCTTTTACTCATAATACATGTGTCATCCTCGGTTCTTTTTAGCAATTAAGTAACAATGCTTTATAACAAATGTGTGTTATTTATATAACATATAAACGCATTAGTAATTTTCATCAACTTTCTCTCTAAACAGAACTTAAAGGTACAGAAAAGAGATAATTCACATCAAAGAACAAACATTCTGCTACTACTATAATTCTCTTGGTAAGTTCATAAATAAAACATAACTAGTCTTTATAAACTCTATGGAATGTACTAGAAATAAAATGACTCTTTTTATGCATCTGTTAGTATAATCTTCCTGTTCTTAAATATGTTTTTTTGTGCTTTTACTCATAATACATGTATCATCCCCGGTTCTTTTTAGCAATTAAGTAACAATGCTTTATAACAAATGTGTATTATTTATATCACATATAAACGCATTAGTAATTTTCATCAACTTTCTCTCTAAACAGAACTCAAAGGTACAGAAAAGAGATAATTCACATCAAAGAACAAACATTCTGCTACTACTATAATTCTCTTGGTAAGTTCATAAATAAAACATAATTAGTCTTTATAAACTCTATAGAATGTACTAGAAATAAAAATGACTCTTTTTATGCATCTGTTAGTATAATCTTGGAAATTTCTCTTTTTAAATTCAAATAAACAAAACTATTTTTAGAGACGTTATAACGTAAAACAAAAGTTACCAAAAAACTAATGGTAACTTTTCCTATAACATACTTAATTATTTCTCAACAGACCGTGGCAATAGACGAACAACATCTAACTCAACAAGCATCTACTTTCGATAAATAGAACATTACTGGTGGTAAGTAAATTACTAGAAGAATACTAGCTTTATTTAAAATCTTTTATAGATTTCAGATTGTATTAATATTTGTATATTAACTTTTCTAGATACCAGAAGTCAAGAATGAGTGATGATGCAACCTTTATTACATCTCAGAAAGGCACATTTTTGTTATGCTATATGGGCTACATTTATACTCAGGAGAAACAAAAAGACCTTAAAGTGAATTGGAAGTGTACAAAATATTACTCCAATAAATGCTATGGCCGTGCTACAACAAGGGAAACTAGTGTTATAAATACCACTGAACATAATCACCCACCAAACATCTCGGAAATAGAAGTGAGATCCACTCTTGAAAATATCAAGGAATTAAGTACCAGATCAGAACTACCTACCAACGTAATTCTGAAAGAATTACTACCTAAAGTTCCCAAAGAAGCAAGAGGTCAGCTACCATCTATTGCTACCATTAAAAGAACAATAGCAAGAACAAAAAAAACAAGTAGACCCAATATACCAACTCCTAAAACTTTTGAAGAAGTCATAATTCCGCCAGAGCTTGTAATTACTCATAATGACGAGCCATTTATATTTTATGATAATCATAGCAAGGACAAAAGAATAATCATGTTTGCAACTAATAACAATATAAAAAAATTAACTGAAAGTACTACTTGGATGATGGATGGTACTTTTTCTATATGCCCAAAACCTTTCTACCAGTTATACACAATTCATGGCCAATATCATAATACCTGTATCCCCTTCATATATTGTTTATTACCAAACAAACAAGCCACAACTTACTCAGAAATCTTACAAAAAATAAAGGAATAAAGTTCTGACTACTTCCCAATGAAAATCATCATAGACTTCGAGCAAGCTATGATTAATTCTATTTTGAAAACTTACCCACACACATCCATTCAAGGATGTTATTTTCATTTCAATCAATGTCTCTGGAGACATTTACAAAAATCTGCCCTTAGTGTTGAGTATGCAACAAATATAACTTTTGCATGCCAAATCAAACATCTTATTGCTCTGGCATATGTACCAGTAACTGATGTGGCCGAACATTACAATTTGTTAATTGAAAGTCCTTTCTACACCCAAAATGAGCAAAGACTCGCCCCACTTTTAGATTACTTTGAGGACAACTGGGTAGGAAGACTACATAGGTCAGGCCACAGACGCCAGCCAAAATTTGCAATTCCCTGGTGGAATGTCTATCTACCAACACTCAACCAAGAGGCAAAAACGAACAATGCTGTTGAAGGTTGGCACAATGCCTTCCTCTCTTCTACTGGACGTACAACACCCACATTACACAAGCTAGTCACAGCTATACAAAAAGAGCAAAGCTTTCAGGAACTACGTATGCAGCAATCAGTCATACAACTGAAACCAAAACTCTCTAGACAAACTGCTCAAATGTATTTATATCTTCAACAGCAAGTCCAACTATATCCTACAACAAGAGGACTGGAATATTTAAAAATGATAGCCAAAACATTGAACTAATTGCTATAACTAAATTAATTGATAGAGATCAAAGAATGTCCTTAATCTTAAAAAACACATATTTTAATATAATAAAAAAATATTTATTTAGTCTAATTTATTTTTTAACACTATTCTAAAAAGACTAAATAAATATATTATTATATCACAATATTTGTTTTTAAAAACTGCTTCCATCCAAATAAAATAACATAAATTTATAACTTACCTTTAAATAGAACATCATAAAGATAATCCTTTACCGACAATACAATGTGTAAATATCAAAGACTTAATCCAACAAATCATTATTTATGTTTTCTTTAACTCTGCAAAAACTATCCATCATCCAAATTAAACGACTATTTAAATGCCATTTAAAATAGCGACTGTTATCTTAAAGTGTGAAAAATATTTCACAGAACTCAAAATATAAAGGAAGAATGTAAATCATCTCCGTTCTAACAACTGAAACACACTTCCTTTCCCAAAAAAAAAAATAATCGGAAACGGAAATAGCTGTTTCAAAATACGAGAAAAAAACAGCTAAACAATCCCACCGACATAACACTAACGAGTATCCCAGAATATATAAACATAACATTCCTATTTATTTTTAATTTAATTAAATTATACCACATACTCATTAACTCCAACTATTTTAAATGGCTCAAAAAGTCGTGAACGAAAATACGTATTGATTCCACTCCATTATATGTAAATAGTCATACTTTAATTACCAACCCCAAAATAACAAAATATAACCTTTAATTTTAATTTACAATACTTTAAAAATATAAAAGTAGATTCGTACCTACTCAAAAGTGAACCTGCTTCCAACCGCGACTTTCCCTTTACCAAAATACCGCAAAAAGACAAAGAGTGGTTACAAAATGAACGATCCAAATTATATGTAACTGTGAAAAGTACTACTATAAATGTCCATTATTGTTATATATATGGCTCGAAATTATGTGTAATGTTAAAAAAATTGTATAGTATATTGTGAATAGAAAATGTTTTTGGCTGTATATTAATTATATATTACATACTTTTAATATTTATTACATTAAGTATGAAAATATAAACATATTTAATGTAATATTTATTAAAATTATTATATAACTAAATGTGTAATATTGTATTTGTTTATCAGATTTAATTGTTTACAATATGACTAATATGTGAAAATTGTTATTATTAAAACGTATTTATTAATAATAATAATCATACATAAGAATATTGTAATGTTAAAAGAATCATTGATGATGATGTACATGTTCTAATTAGGATATTTATATTATATTATAAATGTAAAAGTGTTCATATGTTAATATCATCATCAGTATATCACTATATGTATTAAAAATTTGTGACTTATGTTTTTCATTACACATGTTTGATGTTTTATTAAGAAACAATAATAGTATAATGTATGTATAATATCATACATTGCATTATGTGAACTAACCATTTTTTCTCTACAAATTAAAAGTACTTGTCAAGAAAATTACTGTAAAATGTGATTATTAAAAGAACATTGTCCTCCATTTTTGTTTATATGTATACCAAAGATAGCTTAATAAAATGTATATATGTTCGTATATTTCAAGTGTTGAATAAAAAAATGTACAGGAAAGAAAACTGGTGTCATTATTTTGTATTACCTATGACAAAATCATTGTTATGTATTTTTGCAAATGTATTATAACTGTAATGTTCTATCTATTTCTATATACCACATGTAAATAAATAACATACTATACACTGAAGTTATAACAATTATTAATCATACACCCATATACATATAATATCAATATTTGAAAGACACATAATTAAATTTTTAAATATTCCGACTCCAATAACCATTTACTTTAGGTAATTGCTTCTCAAAAACCGTGATTAATTTACAATTAGAAATGCAATCGCCATTTAATTAGAGTAAGTGCAGGACACAGAACATATTAAATTTACTCTTCCAACTCCAATTAACAATTAATGTAAGTAACTGCAGGACATTAAATAATAATTAATTACTATAAAAAATAAAATGTTAAAAAATGAATAATGTAATATCATTAAATTTAATTTAATATAATTAATTTAATTTAAATAGAATCTTAATTTATGTTTTCCCTGTACCCCTATAACTAAAAACTGACCCTGAAACCTAAAAATACCCCTTCACCCACAAACTAAAAACTGACCCTGAAACCTGACAAAACCCCTTCACCAACAAACTAAAAACTGACCCAGAAACCTAAAAATACCCCTTTACCCACAAACTGAAAACTGACTCTGAAACCTCACAAAACTCCTTTACCCACAAACTAAAAACTGACCCAGAAACCTAAAAATACCCCTTTACCCACAAACTGAAAACTGACTCTGAAACCTCACAAAACGCCTTTACCCACAAACTAAAAACTGACCCTGAAACCTAAAAATACCCCTTTACCCACAAACTGAAAACTGACTCTGAAACCTCACAAAACCCCTTTACCCACAAACTAAAAACTGACCCTGAAACCTTACAAAACACCTTTACCCACAAACTAAAAACTGACCCTGAAACCTAAAAATACCCCTTTACCCACAAACTAAAAACTGACCCTGAAACCTTACAAAACCCTTCACCCACAAACTAAAAACTGACCCTGAAACCTAAAAATACCCCTTTACACACAAACAAAAAACTGACCCAGAAACCTAAAAATACCCCTTTACCCACAAACTAAAAACTGACCCTGAAACCTTACAAAACCCTTCACCCACAAACTAAAAACTAACCCAGAAACCTAAAAATACCCCTTTACACACAAACCAAAAACTGACCCTGAAACCTAAAAATACCCCTTTACCCACAAACTAAAAACTGACCCAGAAACCTAAAAATACCCCTTTACCCACAAACTAAAAACTGACTCTGAAACCTCACAAAATCCCTTTACCCACAAACTAAAAACTGACCTTGAAACCTTACAAAACACCTTTACCCACAAACTAAAAACTGACCCAGAAACCTTACAAAACTCCTTCACCCACAAACTAAAAACTAACACTGAAACATTACAAAACTCCTTCACACACAAACTAAAAACTGACCCTGAAACCTAAAAATACCCCTTTACCCACAAACTAAAAACTGACCCTGAAACCTTACAAAACTCCTTTACCCACAAACTAAAAACTGACCCTGAAACCTTACAAAACACCTTCACCCACAAACTAAAAACTGACCCTGAAACCTAAAAATACCCCTTTACCCACAACCTAAAAACTGACCCTGAAACCTTACAAAACTCCTTTACCCACAAACTAAAAACTGACCCTGAAACCTTACAAAACAACTTCACCCACAAACTAAAAACTGACCCTGAAACCAAAAAATGCCCCTTTACCCACAAACTAAAAACTGAACCTTAAACCTTACAAAACCCCTTCACCCACAAACCAAAAACTGACCCTGAACACTTAAAATATCCCTTCGCACATACACAAAAAACAGACCCTAAACGCACAAAATGTACCTTTGATAAAACTACCCACCCTGATCCACTATAAAGTCTATATCCCACTCCTAAAAATATGATAAATTTAGTTATTTAATATCTACTACATTATATATGTTTGATTCATTTTACTACATACACTAAATACCTAAATTTAGAACAACATAATAGTGTTCATAATTTCGTATTTAAATAATATTTATATAAAATTTCGAATCGAAACTAAAATTAAATACAAGGCGAAATTTTTACTTCTATAATTAGAGTATACTTTGTTTATACACTACCCACCCTTATCCCCTTGAAAGTATACATCCCACTCATAAAATAATTAGACAAATATGTTTAGCAAATATATAAAAATATTATAATTACAAATCTATTTTAGTACATACACAACAGCAAACTTAAAAAATAAGTACTATATTCCAATACAATCGATATCATTTCGCATAATTCGAAATATTAAATTAAATTTTAGAAATTTCGCAAATTTATATGAAATTGCGAAATTTTAATTTATATCATTACCCTATATATTTTTAAAACACTACCCACCCTTATCCCCTATAAACTCTACATCCCGCTCCTAAATTTATTGTACAAATATTATAAAAATATAATGTAATATTTTAATATTTATAATTCTTTTTTGTACATACACAAAAATTAATCATAATGTTTTATGTACTCCCTAAATTTCGATCAAATTTCGACTACTAAAATTTTTTTTTACAAATATCGAAAATTTGAAATCTAAAGGAAATGCGAAATTTAAAATTTTACAATTTCACTATACTTTTTTAAAACACTACCCACCCTTATCCCCTATAAACTCTACATCCCGCTCCTAACATTAATATACAATTATTTAGTTAAAAATGAAATATTTAGATATATTTACACAATTTAATAATATATATACAAAAGCAAAGAACAAATAATTTAACAATACTCAATAAATTTATATAAAATTTCGCTTTTTTAAATAATTTGAATAAAATTTTGCAAATTTAAAATTTTACTTCAATTGCGAAATTAATTAATCAATTTTTACACTATACTTTTTTAATACACTACCCACCCTTATCCCCTATAAACTCTACATCCCGCTCCTAGACTTCTAACTAAAAATAATAAAATGATATGTAAAAATTACCTTATATATAAACAACATTTAACTAGATCATTACTTAACATACTTTAAAACATCACTTTTACATATCGATATTTTTGACAATCGATATTTTCAGCATCGATATTACTGATTTCGATATTCATGTCTTCGATATTTTTGACACACACATAAATCGATATTTTCTACGACGATATTTTTGTTTGCGAAATTTCTTACCATCGATATTTTGGACTCGATAATATGGTACATCGACATTTACAACTCGATATTTTGACTGTCTACCCAACAGAAGATCACAGGGCTGCTGTTGATTAAAGTGTGCATGTCAGGCTGAACAAGAATTGTGGCAAGTCCATTCTGAGATGTGCACTTAGAGGTCCTCTCAACCCGCACTGTGTTAGAGAGCCTATGGGACAGTTATGACTGGTCTCTGTTCAAAAGGTCTCTGCTCTATGAAGTAACACTAGGTTGCCTTGGTCAAGACTATCCCAGCGCTGCTCTTATAGGCTTTAATACAAGTCTAATACTCTGTATTTTAAAGTGCAGTGTTGTGATTAGCTTGCATTGTCTGGGCTCTGCTGGGCTAGGCTGAGCCAGGCTGACATAAACTCTTCAAAAAAAAGGTTGAAGTACCAGTCTCTACGGCTCTATAGGATACCTTTCTTTCATACATCTGGACTTTCACTAATTAGAGGTAAGTTTTGAATCTGAAGATCTCTTTTGCATCAAATAAATAATGTAGATTCATACTTTTGAAGGATTAAGTCTGTGTTTTGTGCTGTCCACTTCTCCTATTTGTCGATGGATGACAGAAACCTTCTTACTTTTTCCATGTCTGATGAGTATAAATATCTAGCTGTTTCTTTCATTAATGTTTACATTTGACCCTTGTTGCTTTTTTGTTAAGGTAGTTCAGTGGGTTACTGTTCAAGCTGCAAAGACCACTGTTTAACCTCCACAATTGGAAGAATTGGGCTTACTCTCCACATGGCACTAAGAACAGGCATTTACGCCCCACCGCATTTAAATGTCACCTGCCCCCAGTGGCGATGGAGCAATCCTTATGCAAATGGGGATGTTGCTACAGATCCTGGGTGCATAGATGGATAAGGTCTGCTGACTTGCATTTAGCTCTGCCTGTGGGTGTGACAAGAGCCAATATAGGTTTTGAGCTTGTCCACAAGACAAGTGGCAATGCTGGTCATGATGGCTTTCTAAATGATATAACTGGTTTTGAAGGTGATGTGGGCTGGCAAGGGGCGCCAATGGAGGGATTGGTGTGATGTGATACTATTTCTTCCTGCACTCAATGAGACATTCCTTTAAAGGATGCCACTGTGTTGTCTTTGGAGGCCATGGAGAAGGGTGTTACCACCATCCCACTGAAAGAGTATGAGGGCATGAACAGCAGTTCTCAAGTCACTTTTAGGAAGAAACTGTTTAACTTTCTTTATAAGAGAGAGCTGGTACCAGGCCATCTTTGGTTTTTTGGCAATTTGTTCTGTGATGAAGAGGTAGCTGTGCAAGCAGTGTTTAAGGAATTTATTGAGTGGTGGAGTCTTGTTAAAGAGATATACAATATGGAATATGCTCTGGCAAATACTAGGGGTGCACAGGCTAAGCGAAAAGTGGACAGAATATGGGGTCTAATTATGTCATAAAATAGTTTTTCCTTTTTATCTTTTTTTCTTTGTTTATTGCTTATATCTTGTTGTATAATGTGTTTATTTTACCCCATTGATGCAAAACAATAAAAAAGTTTAAAAAAATTAAAAAAAAGGAATTAATTGCATGGAGCAGATAAGTCTTTCATGTAAAATTGCATAAAGTTGACATATTAGTGAATCTTGATGCTGCTATCTGTGAGTAGATCCATGAGGGGCTCCATGTAGAGGCTGACGTTGGCAGTAGGAGATAGTGTGGATACCGGGGGTACTCCACAGGTGAGAGGAATCTTTAGCACCTGGAGGTAGACAGGTGAAGTGAAACCAGAGAAATGCATGTTTACGCAGGAATAAAGCTTTATTTATTTGTTCAGAGCACGCAAATTCTTGCTTTGGAAGTTTCTTTTGGAAACATTTGGGATCCCTTTTGTTGTGTTTTGTTGTGGATTGTCTGATTTTCCCTGCCATTTGATTAGCCATGCCAACCCTGTGCACTTCCCAGCCAGCGTTTCTATCCACCCTTTCTCCAGTCACATCACCTTTTTAACCCTTCTGTTATCTGTCATTTTTCAAGAAGGCCCACCTCCTTTCGACTTCTAGCAAACTACAAAAAATAACCTATTTGATGTCAAGAGGTATAATTCACGACCAAATCATAAAGAGTGATATAATCTACAAAAATGTCTTTGTCTTTTGCAGTATCTCAGAAAGATGTCTAGTGCTCTGAACTCTATAAATAATAAAGCCTCAAAGATGGTAATTATGACATTTCTTATAAGGTATTCACAACAGAGTAAACCTTTACTCAGATAAAAATAGCTTTATTTTGAGTTCCATCTAGATTAATAATGGACATTTCCTAAGAAGCTTACCTGGAACTACCAGGAAAGTGACATAATAACTTTCCAAATAAAATGTGCTTGCTCTAGCAGAGCAGGTGAGGGGGAACCAATATCTTTTTTTCCATGATAGGTGCCCAGAGGGTTTACTCAAAAGCCTAAATAAGCGAGTTCTGATTTATAATATTTTCATTTGAGAATAAATTAATTCTTTCCTAACACATATTGCACAAACAAGTAGGATGTTTGCTTTCACATGGTTCCACCACTTGTCTGCATCCAAAAATCACAATAGTAGCACTTGACATACACTACAGATCATTTAAAATACTCACAGTTTTCTTCCAACTTTATTTCTATATGGCTGAGATACCCGCCACCCCCTCTCAACACAATCCCCAAGGATGTGAAACCGGAAACAGTTCTGAACTTTTGGAAGACGGGAGGGAGTGACCCTCCCGGCCGTATTTATTAAAATATGAAACAAAATTAAAACATTAAAATAACAGTTTCATATTATGTACAATTTCATTACCACATTGCGATGTTTGGCTAACCTTAACATATTCTCTAATACAAAGGTTCTCCTAGCCGAACTAACATCCTACAAAACATCTACTTGAAATTTTGAAATTGTACATCCTAACGTTTAAGGGCCAACGGCAAGGTCGTAACCGGTGTCAAGATCCCTAACCAGAAATATCCCCCTCACTTGTGAGGGGCGACCGCACAGAGGTGTACCTCGAGTGCAACTACCAATTTCCCTTGACTTGACGGGGGCCCCAATAAACTCGACGCCACTTAAAGGTCGTCCGAGGACTCGTGTGAGGAATCTAGAAGGTAGCGTAGACCCCCCCCCAAACACCACACAACTTACCACATCTGCCGTCGCAGATGTCCTGTCCCCGGGAAATTCTCCGGGAGGGGGCTGTAGCCCCTCCTACCCAGGAAGGGGCCTTGACCGCCTTTCCTTTCCTTTCAGCGTCCCATCCTTAGAAGGGACCGCCTTCCCCGTTGAGGGGCCAATGGCCACCTCCTTCGAGCGCTCCCATCTGTAATGGGTGACGCCCACTCATAGGGATCTTCCAATTAGTGCTCACCGATCATGACCTTACCGCCCGACCAAAATAAATACGACAGTTCTAAACTAAATGAGTTCTAAACTAAATGACTAAATTACTTAAAAGACAGTTAAAAGCAACAATTTTATTAAAACATGCTACTGATCAACACTAGAGCAAGATTACTTTATTTGCAAAACATACCACAAATTGACCATTTCTTTATTGCATATTCAAGGTTATCACGATAATAATCCGACCTGCAAACAAAAGAGTTACCACATCAAACTTTATTCAAAACTACTTGCTGTCTTCAGGGGCTGGTGGGTGGGTCAAAATTGGCTCTTCGTTCCGTCTCGAGCTCACGTGCAGCGAGGTGGTGCAGCTTCAGAGCACAGGAACAAGAGGATGCTTCCTTGGCTTGCTGCTCCTTTTATCCGTCTTCAGGGCGGGCGTAAACCCGCCCCGGCCTGCCCCGAGGGCGTGGCCCGGCCGCGTCAGTGTCTAGGCCAGCCCACTCCAGGGCGGGAAAAGGCGCGCCCCGGCTACGCCGCTTCGGGCATACCAGCCGAGACTTGCCTCCCGCCCAAGATGGCTTCCCGGGGGGATCGTGGTACTCCGCCATACGTTCGGGGGGACCGAATGGTCGCCCCTTTCCATATGGCTGAGATACCCGCCACCCCCTCTCAACACAATCCCCAAGGATGGGAAACCGGAAACAGTTCTGAACTTTTGGAAGACGGGAGGGAGTGACCCTCCCGGCCGTATTTATTAAAATATGAAACAAAATTAAAACATTAAAATAACAGTTTCATATTATGTACAATTTCATTACCACATTGCGATGTTTGGCTAACCTTAACATATTCTCTAATACAAAGGTTCTCCTAGCCGAACTAACATCCTACAAAACATCTACTTGAAATTTTGAAATTGTACATCCTAACGTTTAAGGGCCAACGGCAAGGTCGTAACCGGTGTCAAGATCCCTAACCAGAAATATCCCCCTCACTTGTGAGGGGCGACCGCACAGAGGTGTACCTCGAGTGCAACTACCAATTTCCCTTGACTTGACGGGGGCCCCAATAAACTCGACGCCACTTAAAGGTCGTCCGAGGACTCGTGTGAGGAATCTAGAAGGTAGCGTAGACCCCCCCCCAAACCCCACACAACTTACCACATCTGCCGTCGCAGATGTCCTGGCCCCGGGAAATTCTCCGGGAGGGGGCTGTAGCCCCTCCGACCCAGGAAGGGGCCTTGACCGCCTTTCCTTTCCTTTCGGCGCCCCATCCTTAGAAGGGACCGCCTTCCCCGTTGAGGGGCCAATGGCCACCTCCTTCGAGCGCTCCCATCCGTAATGGGTGACGCCCACTCATAGGGATCTTCCAATTAGTGCTCACCGATCATGACCTTACCGCCACAGGCCGGATAGTTGACCGGCTATCCGGACCCCCCACAAGACTCCTACCTAAAGGTCATGTCTTAAAGTCTTTAGCCAAGCTATACAGTCTCCTATGAGTAACTCGTTCCCCACCCGGGACAAATGAACACCATCCCCCAAATACATACTGTCACCAGTAATACAACCATGCAAAATAGAATGCAGTGTATTGGAACGGAACAATCTACTCACTTTGTTATTAATTTTCCTTACTGAATGGTTTAGAGCAGAAACAGAAATAGCCCCCCGCCATACTTTTCGTGGGATCATATGTGACCATGCAATCGTGCACCCTGGAACTCTCCTCGCCAACCAACTTACAGTGGAAAGCATCGCCTCAAGAAGAAGTCGTCTACCAGTGGTGACCAAATCATTGCCCCCAAGATGTACTATGACTATAGACGGCGGTGACCTCGTCCGCCCTAGCAAACCCTCAAAAAATGATTGAAACTGGTCAATACAGAGTCCGCCCTTTCCGTAGAAGGACACACTGTACCCGTATTCCCCAGCCACGTGATTCATGTCACCTGCTTTGAATACGTCCGCGGCACGCCTCACGTATGAGTGGCCCACGACCCACACCTCCTTTTTCACAGCCGGTGAAGTATGACCGCTGGCCCGGTGTTGGGTCGACTGCATAGTCCGCCCCGCCTCGTATGCTTGCGCAACTGAAACCAAACAAAAACAAGAAGCGTGAGTACATCGTTACAGCTTCACAACATGTGCAACCGCACATACCTCTTATAACAATTGGAGGACCAACGCCCCACACGTTTAATTTGTTCAACATTCAGACCCCTGGCCGTAGCCTCTGTAGCAGCCCCTATCCGAAAGGAATGGGTCCCAAACTCGCCCGGGTTCAAGCCCGCAGCCGTAATCGACATCGCAAGCACCCGCTGAAACTGAAACCTCGTCAGTGGGGTGGCGTCAGCGTGTCTCAACAAAGTCCCTCCCCATGATGCCACCCTTTGTGCTAAATACTCCTCTACACAACTCACCGGGCACATGGAGGACCCGGGGATCCTTCGTATCATTATGCAATCCCCCATCGAGTCCTGATCGGTCTTGGACTTGACAAATGAGACAGTCATTGTCCCCCCCCTGACTTGGACGTGCTCTCGGCACAGTCCCCCCATGGTATCCTGCTTGTTCCTTGCCACTAATTCGCTTACCCGCATAGCCCCATGGAATGCCAGCACAAAAGCGGCTCGGAATAACACTGCTTCATACTGGGATGAACATGTTGCAGGAAGTACAGATAACAACAAAGCCAACCTATCCAGACCTATCGGGCGCCTTTCATCTACTCTGCGACCCTCAAGGCGTTGCCACCCACGTAGCGCTTTTTGCACAACGAAAGACGCTGTCGGGTCCTGGATCCCATGAGCCCTAGCCACAAAGGAAATGGCGGCCCGATGCCTCTGGACCGTAGCCACTGATTTGCCTGCCTGACGTAAAGAAAGCAGGAATTTCACTACCAACTCCTCCTGGCCCCAAAGCTCCCCTCTAGCTGCCCCCAAAAAGGCCCAATAGGAACGGAACGCCCCTTCATATGCCTTCCTCGTCCTGGGTGCTAAACTCTCTCCCACGAGGTTCTGTAGTTCGGGGCACAGAGAGACCAGAGAGCTTCGGGAAAGGGTGCTGCCACCGGGTCCGCTGAGGGCAGAAAACCCCAGAAGGCCTGCATACGAAAACGAGAAAGCGCATCAGCCGCCTGGTTCATCACCCCCGGGACATGTCTTGCCTTAAATAGTACATTCAATTGCATACACAATAACACAATTTCCTTGAGCAATCTCAGAATCCACTTGCATCGTGCTGCCTGGCTATTGATACACTCAACAACGGTCATGTTATCAGACCAGAATACCACAGAGTGATCTCTGAACCCCTCGGGCCAAGTTCTCAGGGCCACCAGAATGGGAAAAAGTTCTAGGAAAGCAATGTTACTTGTCAGACCACTCTCGTGCCACCATGACGGCCATTTTTGTGCCGACCACTGTGTGCCGAATATGGCACCAAAACCAATGCTCCCTGCCGAATCCGTCCACAGCCCCAGCTCCTCGGAGGACACGGCCGGTTTGTTCCAGACAATTCGGCCATTGAAATCCGCCAGAAATGCCAACCAAATGCGCATGTCCTGGCGAACCTCTGCCGAGAGCCTTGTGCGATGATGACCCTCCTTCAGGCCGACCATGGCTTGAGCGATCGAGCGAGAAAAGGGGCGGGCCATCGGTATAACTCTTAGGGCAAAATTCAACTGTCCCACCAATTGCTGTAATTGATGTAGCCTAACCTTAGACTCACTTATACACATTTGCAGGGATGCCCTGAATCTTAACACTTTGTCCCCTGGTAGACGAAAACAACCTTCCTCGGAATCAAGCTCGATCCCCAGAAACTCGAGGCAAGTCGAGGGACCCACTGTCTTACCTGGTGCCAATGGCACGCCAAACTGATTCATCAATACACAAAATGCAGTCAAAGCCTGTCCACATTCGGGATCCCCGGCTGCCCCCAGAAACAAAAAGTCATCGAGATAATGCATCACATGTTGAAACCCCGTTTTCCTCGTGAAGACCCATTGCAGGAAGCAACTGAACTTTTCGAAATAGGCACAAGATATAGAGCACCCCATCGGCATACACCTATCCATGTAATAATGACCCTGAAACATGAAACCAAGGAGACGCTGATCGTCTGGATGTACCGGGAGCAACCGGAACGCTGACTCGATGTCAGATTTTGCCATCAGCGCACCGGGCCCCAGGCGATTCAAAATGGCTACGGCCTCATCGAAGGATGCGTACCGCACCGAACACACTTCCGGGTCTATCGCATCGTTTACTGAAAGACCACGTGGGGCTGATAAATTATGTATCAGCCGAAACTCCCCCGGGTCCTTCTTGGGGACCACCCCTAAAGGGGAACAAACAAAGTTAGCGACTGGTGGCACATTAAATGGACCGGCGACTCGACCTCGGGCCACCTCTTTCCCGATCTTTTCTTGTACCACGGTCGTATGCTGTAAGACCGATATCTGGTTTTTACATTGTGGCATACCCTGAAACTCTCCCACTGGGATGCGGAAACCATATGAAAATCCGTTGCGCAACACCCCAGCGGAAGCGTGATCCGGGTATTCGCTGAGCCAGGGAATCATTGCCATGGTATCAATCGGGGTAGGTAAAGGCGCCCCTCGGACTATGTCAGACCTGTTTGGCGCCTCCTCTACCCCCGTTATCACCCGTTTTGGCTCTGCACATGGACTCAGGATGGGATGATTGCCCACACCCCCCACATTCGTGCCTAAATTTGCATGACCCCTGGGGCCTAGTACATTTCCCCCTGTTAAAGTTCCAACAAACCCCCCTTTTACTTGCGTTGCCGGCTGGCCTCGAGTGATTGTCGTTACTCGTACCTGATCGAAAGGGCGTCCCCGCATATTGGCGGGAGGATTCACCAACGTTACTCCCTACCAATGGTACCTTCAACATACCAGAGTCCTCCATTTTGGACCAGGACACAGAATCATAACAATCCCAAGTTAAATTTTTATCATGCTCTTTTGCTTTTCTGAAAATATTGTCGTAACAAAACCAATGATTGCCCTCGTGAGATACTGAATACCCCATGATCCGTGACTGATAAATCGGCAATTCGGGCAGCAATTCGGGCCTACGTTCACCCAAAATGGATGTAAAAACCCCCCATGCCTTGCCCCAATTACCAATGTTTTCATTTACCATAAAGGCGGCCATCTTTGCGCGCCAAACACTTGGATGCATGAGCTCTTTCTGGCTCTTAACATGCTCCATTTCATAATGGTCGGTAAGCAACGAGAAGATGTTTATATATTCCCCTGCCCATATCTTCTCTTTAATAGCCAGAGGGACATGTTGACCCAATTTTTCCCTCCGAGAGGGTGCCGACTTATCCCTCGCAATCGGCAATGGCCGCTTACCTGAACCGGAAGCTGTATCTGCGACTGGAACTGATGGCGATGGTGCCTTCGTCGCTTCCCTTGTTTCCCGCAGCTGCCTCATCAACACCTGCGCGTCGTCAGCCGTGGCGCCCTTGCTACCTTTACCCAACCACGCTGCTAATTGTGCTGCCAGCTCGGGCGGCATATCCTCCCCGGACACGGGGGTGACCACTACGGGAATCGGATTCCCTTCCTCCGGCAAAGGAGTGGGTGCTTCAAGTGGGGTACAGGGAACTGGGACGTCTCCCTCAGCTGCTCCCCTTCTGGGCCTCTTGCCTTTTCCTCCTGGAGCTGCTCCTGCCAGAGGACGTTTAGGCCCCCCTTCCTCGTCTTTCTCCGCCATTCGCTTCTTTAAGTCGGTCACCTCCTTCATGAGAACACGCAGCATCTGGTCGGTAGTCATTCGCTTTCCCGCCTTCTTAGGCATTCTCCGACAGAGTATCTGAAAAACAAACAAGAAAGATTACAACGCTCAAAATTGGCTCTTCGTTCCGTCTCGAGCTCACGTGCAGCGAGGTGGTGCAGCTTCAGAGCACAGGAACAAGAGGATGCTTCCTTGGCTTGCTGCTCCTTTTATCCGTCTTCAGGGCGGGCGTAAACCCGCCCCGGCCTGCCCCGAGGGCGTGGCCCGGCCGCGTCAGTGTCTAGGCCAGCCCACTCCAGGGCGGGAAAAGGCGCGCCCCGGCTACGCCGCTTCGGGCATACCAGCCGAGACTCGCCTCCCGCCCAAGATGGCTTCCCGGGGGGATCGTGGTACTCCGCCATACGTTCGGGGGGACCGAATGGTCGCCCCTTTCCATACTTTTGGTTTGGGTTCTATAGATGCACAGTTCTTAAGCAAATGTTATATGATGTGACATATAGTTTCTGATCACAGGGTCATTTCAATCCAGTGTTTCTGCATCTGGTGAAATGTCATAAACAAAAGTCAGTGATGCTCCACAAGCACTTTCACATACAATGAGGAGACATGTCAACACCTACATACAGTTCATATACAATGAGGATTTAGCCAATTTGAAGGCAGAATAACATGACGGGGCTCAACACAACATTGTGTTGGAGCACATGATGGCACAAAATTTGCATTAGGACCACCACACCACAAGGAACAAGTCCAATGGAACCCTCTTAACTTCCCTCCTATTGCTGTGCACGCTGTCTTGGTTTTGTACACCCAAAGTATGTGACAGACATTTCTAGGAACAATCCATGTCCACTTCATACTTCCAAACAGCATCATATACCCTCTAATGTTACAACTCTGAAATGTCCAAATGAAGATGCCTTGATGAAGGGATCTAAAACATACCAAAACAAAGAGATTAGCTATGACACCATACATATGACACAATTCACATAGTCAGCTTCTAGAGAACACAGTCTAAGACACAATTCTAAGCTAAATAAAGCAACACTAACAAAACAAACACCGTTCACCAGTTTTTGCCAGAGCTTACTCCTCACATCATCACAAGAGTTTCTTTAACAGTCAAAGTAATGACATCTCACAACATACTTACACTGATGAGAAGACGTTTTCGATGAGATCTTGATGCAAGTCAGCTCCTTCCTCTTCACATCTACCATTAGCATTTGACATTTCAGGATCCTCACCCAGTGGCTCATCATGGGCTTCATCCTCTACATTATAAGGGATGTTGCATCACTGGGCAATGTTATGGAGCATGTAGCAGGGCACAGTGATTTGACGTACCTTTCCGGTTGAGTAGAGAAGGGCTCTCCCATTCTTGTCCAGGCATCTGAATCTGGCCTTCAGGAGCCCAAAGGCCCAATCTACTGACTGCTGTGATCTTCCATGGGCCTCATTGAAGCGGACTTCACCTGGTGTAGTTGGATTCCTCATCGGTGCAAACAACCATGGACATTTGGGATAGCTGAGTCTAATCAATGGAAAACGGATAGAAGTGAAACAATAAGTTACACATTTTCAGATTATTCTACCTGCCATACAAAGTTAGGACAGAATAAACTTACCAACAAGGCAGGTCCTCCCCGGTTGTACTTATGACCTCATCTGGGGTACGGTGCTGTTCCACAGTATGAAGGAATCATGTGCAGATCATGTAAATTGAAGACAGTCATTTGAGCTGTACAAATCTGTTAGGCAGACAGCTTGCACGTTGAAAGAATGGAAATGTTTCCTGTTCTGGTAAACCTGCTCCCTGGCTTGCAGTGGTACTAAGGCAATACAGGTGTCATCAATGGCTCCAACTAAATGTGGGATGCGACCAAATCTATTGAAATCACATTCCACAGGGGCTAAATCCTCATATCTGGGGAACTGGATATAGCTGTCTCTGTGTCTCATCATTGCTGAAAGCTCATCTCGTAGTACTCCACTGAACATTGGTTGTGACATACCAGTGTCCTGAGAGGAACCTGTGAGCAGAAAATACAATACTGACATAAGTTTCACAATTGATGTGATACATGTAGTATACGTGATTTGAGGTAGGAGGTCAGGCTCCAACAGATGACCTGTCCATCTGTAATGTAACTGGTGCTCATGTAAAGCGCTATGATTCCTTCAGGTCTAGTTGGCACTACATAAAACTCCACAAAAAAACACAAATCCTGTACTGGTTGCCTATTCAAGCAAAATGTCTTTCTTCCGTGGTCTGAAGGTCTGGAAATGGGGATACACTGGAGGCTGTTGTGTCGTTCCTCTCCAGGGGTACCTATGCAAGGAGAAAAAAACAATTTTGCACAGTGGTCATAGTGTCCAGAGTAACATATATGAAGAGTAAGCCAAAAGTCATGTGACAAAGCATGACTGCTTCATAAAGCATTACACATTTTTGACATATTTTGTTTGCAGGTGGTTCTGACACTATGGGCCGCCCTGATTTTTTGCTTTTTGAGCACCTAATTGTTGAGCTTTTACTTTGAGTGAGCCTCATAAATTGGGACTCACCCACAGTGAACTCCGGATGAAAGAGACTGCATGGGGATTTTACTGGTGTCCCCCTGGCTTGACCAGGCCAATGTGCAGCAGCTGGAGTAAGGGACACTGGGCTGATTACATGCAGACCCAGGTGTACATATGTGTGCACACTTGTAGGGGCTGTGCAGGAGAGATTCCTAGCGTGTGCAGTCCAGGAGCAGCTACAGAGTGAATGGTGTGGCAAGACTTATGCAGAATTGGGTGGTGACATGGAATAGGCTTTATACACTGTGAAGGAACATGCCAGGGAAAGTCAGTGTGTTTGACTGTTTTTCAATTCATATTCCCTTAGTGGGGTGTGGAGCCCATGGGCTAGAGTAACTTTCATAAGGCCTACAGATTCCAAACACGCACTAAAGTCCACTGTAACGGATGTGAGAAAGAGTATTCTGCAGAGTCCAAAGTCATATTTGTACTGCTTTAGGGTCATCCAGGACTGTCATATTTCTCTGAGCCAGCCATAATCACACCTGCTGAAGGCTAACCTCAGCAGAATGGATTGATAAACTTTCTTCCACAAGTTAAGACCTCCTCTCCATGAAAAGAAGATGAGTGGGGTAACAGGCTCATCCATCAGCAACTATCAATGGGTGCCAGGCACCAGGCTGCACCAAGGAGGGAAAGCAGTGAGGGGGAAGGGGGCATTTTCAGAGACCATGTGGCTAGAGACCCTGGACGACACCATTTTGAACAAACCCAGTGGCAGGGCAGGAAGGAGGGAGCAGGGGCAGTGAAGTGATGTGTCGCTGTTTGATAGGACAGACCGAGACTTCCTGCCAGCCCCCTACTCAACTTTTAAAAAGTGCTTGCACAGGAAGAGAAGCTCTCTCTGGGGTGTGGTCTGCTCAGGAATAAGGTGCTTGAGCCTGGCCATGGGAGTTGGAAGGAAGAACCCTCTGACTGCCCCCCAGGTTCCTTAATAACGCCAGAAGAAGAGTCCAGGACCAGTTAGCAGCAGCCTGGGCCTCTAGGCAAGCAGAAGAGAGGTTCAGGGGGAGAGACAGGCGAAAGGCTGGCGCAGAGAGCCAGTGAAGACAGCTCCCTGCTGAATCCCCCTCTCAGAGACCCAGAGGGCAGAGGAGAGTGTTTCCTGTGGCTGGGACTGCCCAAGAGGAGCGAGAGGAGACAAAAATGAAAAATCAGTCTCCTGGGGCCGATATATGCCACCCAGAAGGTAGGCGGCCTTTGACCTCTGGAGGAACCGATGACGAAGCACGTGGGGCTCCGCCGCTGGTCCATGATGTTCCCCTGGGGTGGGTCAGGTCCCGGGGGCTGCCACCAAAAAAAGGAAAGTCGAAGTGCGCTCTCGCGCACCCAGTGAAGGTTCCCCCGTGGGGTGCCAGGAGCCCACCCTGGCCCCTGCTGAATGAGAGGCCGGGGGAGTGCCGTTGCACCCCCGCAAACAAGTGCCCAAGGGGCCCGGGACACCATCCTCAGGCCCCAAAGAAGGAGAGGAGATGGGGATGGGGAGCGCCATTGCAGCCCCCGTGTAGAGGTCTCGAGGGGCCCGGGACCCCATCCCCGGGCCCCGAAGCAAAGTCAGGGAGCGCCGTCATGCTCCCCGTGAAGATGCCCCTGCGCGGGGTGCTAGGAGCCCACCCTGGCCCCAGCTGAAACAGCCAAAGACAGGGAGTGCCAGCACGCTGCCTGCGAGGAGGAGGAGGGGGCCCGGGACCCCATCCCAGGGTCCCGAAGAGACCAGGATGGAGAAGGGGCACTATCGCGCCCCCCGAAGATGTCTGGGACACGGTGCCTGGCCCCAAAGAATGGGAGGAGTCTGGGAAAGTTCCGGCGCACTCCCCCGCAGTCCAGCCGGACCGGAGGATGAGGATGCGACTGCTAACGGGCAGACCAAAAGTAACCAGCCGGCTCCTGCAGCAGCACACGAGTGAGTGGGGAGCTGGCGGGGGGAGCCAGGGGTGGGCTCCCCAGGCTGCCCTCCAACAATGGAGGCAGGCAAGGCTTGAGACGGTGCAGCATCGCGGGGCCTGGGTGGGACCAGGCCCCCTACGAGACAGGCAGAAGCGGTGTGAGGCCGGCAGCGGCATTGAGGCACTCCCCAGCACAGTGGGAGAGCCGCTAATCAAATATGCATGAAAGGAGCCTGAAGCGCCCCATAATGCCTTGCAAGGCATGGGGAAATCTATTGTGTTTGGTGCCTGGGGGCCCCAGAGGAGGAGGGTCACCCTCATTGGTGAAAGAGATGCAGGGTGAGCTGCTGTAGACTCGATAAATCTCGCCTCGGTGCCTACGCTAACCATGGGTCCCACTCTGCAACTCTGGGCAATAGCTTGCTTAATCTCCACAACGGCCCTAGCAGCGCCAGGGATGCCTGGCTTCACCTTGGGGGTGCCCTGGACGGGTTTCCCAGCGGTATACAACGCCAGGATGCCACATGATGGGGTAACAGTGCGCTTTACAAGTATACATACATTTACATTTACATTTACATTTACAGGGTGTCTGGCTGTATATGCGTAATCCTGTGATTTAATATATGATGCCTTTAGAGCCTGTAATTGCAATACATTCTACATTCTAACGATCCACAAATGTGATGAGTACTGTTGTTCTAAAGTGATGCTTAAACATGTATTCTTGCTGCTGCGCTTAGGTGAAGAACCCAGACTGCTAGCCCTTAAGATGTCGAGGTGTATATGTCATGGTCAATAGGAAATGCTCAGTCAGGGTGTAACAATTAAAGTTCTTGAATCCAGTATGTAAAGTAAATATAATTTATTGTAGATTAATCCAAGTTAAATGATCAATAGATATAATGATAAAAGTCCCACCAGGAGCAGATCTTCTCTCGCTCAGCCTGTCTGCCATCAACTGTCTCTACCTAGAGCAGTCAGGTACTTAACATTCTAGTATGACATCAAACATTCTATTACATGCAGTGGCTAAGCAATGGGGAAATCTAAGTAAGGGAAAAGTAAAGCATGAGCAAGATGTAACACATCCCCTTTCCTTATAAAACAACAAATAAAGATAATGGAATAAATTGCATTGCATTCATAAAAATATAACAATTGAAATATAAGATGGATTGCATTTACATTTTAAAATATAATGACCAAAGGAACACATTGCATTGCATTCTTAATTAACAGTTGAAATGCAAGAAGGATTTCATTTTCATATTTAATGACCTTTCAAATCTAAAGGCCCCATCCCCTTTCCAAAGAGAAAAAAAAATGTATCCACTAGAATGAAAATAAGGATCACAAGTATAACTTAATAAAATCCACTAGAATGGAAAATGTGGAATAAAAACACAATAACATCCATAAGAATGAGATGGATGGGTAAGATAAATAAATACATAAAAGCCAGATAGAGTAACCTGCGGCTCTTCACAACAAAATAAGTACAATATGAACACCTCTAAACATAGAGCACTTGCGTGGTTCATAATAGCCAATAGAATAACTTGTGGCTTTTAACAACATTGCAAAATGGAACTCCTCAGAGTCCATAACCAGAAAATTTAGCAACTACGGCTCTTCTAGACATCAGCAATTGAACCCCTCAGAGTCCATACAAGCAAATTGAGCAACTTATTGCTCTCCATAACAATAGAACCATTGAACTCCTCAGAGTTCATATCAAACAAATGGAGCACCTCCAAATGAGCACTGATGTGGCTCCTCAACTACACATCTAATAAATCCCAACTCCTCAGAGTTCAGAAAAGAAAATGGAGCGCCTCAAAATGAGCACAGATGTGACTCCGCAAATTACATATTTAATAAATCCAACACTAGGACAACTAATCCTCTGAAAAGAAAACCTCAAAATAATTTGAGCACACAGTGGTTCACAACAATAAAAGAAAATGCAAGACTCTACTCAATAACACATGTGAACTCCTCTAATATTTTAGAGCACTAATTAACCTGGTACATCAAAAACAAAAAAGAACAATATTGAACACCTCAATGGAAATTGAGCACCTAAATGGTGGTTCAAAACAGCATATCGATATCAAACATATCTGCAAATAATTACGAAAAAAATAAGCGAATTGAGCACCCCAACAACAGTTGAGCACAGGCGTGGCTCAATCCAATAAAATAAACCAACACAACACCATTCATAAATAAGAAATAGAGAAATGTAAAAGTAACATAAACATCACCAACACTGTGAATTATGTTATCAACAATAGAATAAATAAGATGGTAAATATGAATAGTACATTCCGAAGTGTGAGCAGCAGTCTTACTTAAATAGTTGTAAATAGATGTAAATAATTACCAAACATCTTTCTTAATTAGCGAGGCCTCCGTTATAGAAATATCTAGCTTAACATGTTTCCAGTGTCAGCCACCAAGCGAATGATTTTCAGACAGAGGATAACCCCAGTACTAAATGTTAGGGCGCTCAAGTCCGTCTGCACACTGCCCTCTAGTGTTTTGAACGTGCTATTGCACAAGCTACAGCTGAGTGAAGGAAGCTAACAGGAATGAAAACTCCTCTGCCTATGCGGAACACATTAATATACTTGAAGTAAAAAAACAAACACAATGACAAATTTTCTTATCTTCAAGTTCATCTTCTTTTCCATGTGGTGCTGGCACGAAGAAACTCCTCGGTTGAATTTCCTCACAGCCTTTAATTACTTCAGTTTCTAAAATAGCGAAGCAAGAAGGAAGTGACACAAACTTGACCCTGACGTGATAACGCTGACACGCAAACCCCTCTCTCCTTCAGTTGGAACGTAAATGACGTGAAGCAGACTTCTTGAAGAATGTTTGTGGCGAGTTGCAGTGCTTCACCAGAACCAAGCACACATTCTAATACGTCACCATTTGCAACTTGATTCCAGCTCGAACACAGCTCCCAGAACAACGTTTTTCTAACAGACTAAAGCTGATTCAAACAGTGACACGATGATTCAGCACCCTCTATCCTTCGTCAACTTCCTTTCCTTGAAAACCACTTGACTTTCCTGACCTTCTCATGAAAACTTCTTCCGCCGCTGGGGAAATAAACATTTCTTTTCCCATCAAGCTCACAGCCGCTGGAGAAGGTAGATTTTCTTTCATTTATTTACCATTCATGTACCATGCTGACATTTCATAAGAAGTTTTGGTATTTTAAATCTTATATTTTCAGTCACAGTTTATAATTTTTTTTTAATTACTTTTATCCGCTTGATGTATGCTCAGTTCCATTCACAAAATAGTCAGATGGGGAGTAGTCAGCTTCACAGTATTTAAAGAAATCGTGCTGCCTTTCACATTGAAAAAAAAATGAACCTGAGCTCCTCAACTACACATCTAATATATCCCACCCTCGTCGCCAATTTGTAACAATTAAAGTTCTTGAATCCAGTATGTAAAGTAAATATAATTTATTGTAGATTAATCCAAGTTAAATGATCAATAGATATAATGATAAAAGTCCCACCAGGAGCAGATCTTCTCTCGCTCAGCCTGTCTGCCATCAACTGTCTCTACCTAGAGCAGTCAGGTACTTAACATTCTAGTATGACATCAAACATTCTATTACATGCAGTGGCTAAGCAATGGGGAAATCTAAGTAAGGGAAAAGTAAAGCATGAGCAAGATGTAACACAGGGTTGTGTGTCACCAAGGGCAGGTTACCTATTTTAAATGCTTGTTGATATAATGGGGGGGTGCCACTGGGATGGTGCCAGTGCGCAGGGCCCTTGCTCCAGGTTATGTTCAACTAACTGCATTGGGGCAAGATGATGTGCATACATGGGAGTGGTGGTACTAGACCCCACCCCCCTGCGGGAGGGGTGGATATGTTATGCAATGTCACAAAGTAATTCCAACAGTGTATGTATATTTGTTAAATTGGTGCATAGTATTGAGTAGTGTGTGTGTTTAATAAATGTACTCTTACTTTTATAAAGCAAAGTACAGACCAGACAATCAATTATTGAGTGTTATTTCTGCGCACCTGCAAATGGCGATTACTAGCCCACACCACCTCCCTTGAGTAAGCTCAGACTGATCTGCAACGCTACCCACTGAGAGTCAGGCGCTACCCAACTAGTCAGGTAGGACTTTCCTTCTACTCTTATTTGGGGTGGTGTTTTCCTTAATTTGTTTGTCAAAAAATGTCTTTATTCCTAGTGGTAACAGGCTCATCCATCAGCAACTATCAATGGGTGCCAGGCACCAGGCTGCACCAAGGAGGGAAAGCAGTGAGGGGGAAGGGGGCATTTTCAGAGACCATGTGGCTAGAGACCCTGGACGACACCATTTTGAACAAACCCAGTGGCAGGGCAGGAAGGAGGGAGCAGGGGCAGTGAAGTGATGTGTCGCTGTTTGATAGGACAGACCGAGACTTCCTGCCAGCCCCCTACTCAACTTTTAAAAAGTGCTTGCACAGGAAGAGAAGCTCTCTCTGGGGTGTGGTCTGCTCAGGAATAAGGTGCTTGAGCCTGGCCATGGGAGTTGGAAGGAAGAACCCTCTGACTGCCCCCCAGGTTCCTTAATAACGCCAGAAGAAGAGTCCAGGACCAGTTAGCAGCAGCCTGGGCCTCTAGGCAAGCAGAAGAGAGGTTCAGGGGGAGAGACAGGCGAAAGGCTGGCGCAGAGAGCCAGTGAAGACAGCTCCCTGCTGAATCCCCCTCTCAGAGACCCAGAGGGCAGAGGAGAGTGTTTCCTGTGGCTGGGACTGCCCAAGAGGAGCGAGAGGAGACAAAAATGAAAAATCAGTCTCCTGGGGCCGATATATGCCACCCAGAAGGTAGGCGGCCTTTGACCTCTGGAGGAACCGATGACGAAGCACGTGGGGCTCCGCCGCTGGTCCATGATGTTCCCCTGGGGTGGGTCAGGTCCCGGGGGCTGCCACCAAAAAAAGGAAAGTCGAAGTGCGCTCTCGCGCACCCAGTGAAGGTTCCCCCGTGGGGTGCCAGGAGCCCACCCTGGCCCCTGCTGAATGAGAGGCCGGGGGAGTGCCGTTGCACCCCCGCAAACAAGTGCCCAAGGGGCCCGGGACACCATCCTCAGGCCCCAAAGAAGGAGAGGAGATGGGGATGGGGAGCGCCATTGCAGCCCCCGTGTAGAGGTCTCGAGGGGCCCGGGACCCCATCCCCGGGCCCCGAAGCAAAGTCAGGGAGCGCCGTCATGCTCCCCGTGAAGATGCCCCTGCGCGGGGTGCTAGGAGCCCACCCTGGCCCCAGCTGAAACAGCCAAAGACAGGGAGTGCCAGCACGCTGCCTGCGAGGAGGAGGAGGGGGCCCGGGACCCCATCCCAGGGTCCCGAAGAGACCAGGATGGAGAAGGGGCACTATCGCGCCCCCCGAAGATGTCTGGGACACGGTGCCTGGCCCCAAAGAATGGGAGGAGTCTGGGAAAGTTCCGGCGCACTCCCCCGCAGTCCAGCCGGACCGGAGGATGAGGATGCGACTGCTAACGGGCAGACCAAAAGTAACCAGCCGGCTCCTGCAGCAGCACACGAGTGAGTGGGGAGCTGGCGGGGGGAGCCAGGGGTGGGCTCCCCAGGCTGCCCTCCAACAATGGAGGCAGGCAAGGCTTGAGACGGTGCAGCATCGCGGGGCCTGGGTGGGACCAGGCCCCCTACGAGACAGGCAGAAGCGGTGTGAGGCCGGCAGCGGCATTGAGGCACTCCCCAGCACAGTGGGAGAGCCGCTAATCAAATATGCATGAAAGGAGCCTGAAGCGCCCCATAATGCCTTGCAAGGCATGGGGAAATCTATTGTGTTTGGTGCCTGGGGGCCCCAGAGGAGGAGGGTCACCCTCATTGGTGAAAGAGATGCAGGGTGAGCTGCTGTAGACTCGATAAATCTCGCCTCGGTGCCTACGCTAACCATGGGTCCCACTCTGCAACTCTGGGCAATAGCTTGCTTAATCTCCACAACGGCCCTAGCAGCGCCGGGGATGCCTGGCTTCACCTTGGGGGTGCCCTGGACGGGTTTCCCAGCGGTATACAACGCCAGGATGCCACATGATGGGGTAACAGTGCGCTTTACAAGTATACATACATTTACATTTACATTTACAGGGTGTCTGGCTGTATATGCGTAATCCTGTGATTTAATATATGATGCCTTTAGAGCCTGTAATTGCAATACATTCTACATTCTAACGATCCACAAATGTGATGAGTACTGTTGTTCTAAAGTGATGCTTAAACATGTATTCTTGCTGCTGCGCTTAGGTGAAGAACCCAGACTGCTAGCCCTTAAGATGTCGAGGTGTATATGTCATGGTCAATAGGAAATGCTCAGTCAGGGTGTAACAATTAAAGTTCTTGAATCCAGTATGTAAAGTAAATATAATTTATTGTAGATTAATCCAAGTTAAATGATCAATAGATATAATGATAAAAGTCCCACCAGGAGCAGATCTTCTCTCGCTCAGCCTGTCTGCCATCAACTGTCTCTACCTAGAGCAGTCAGGTACTTAACATTCTAGTATGACATCAAACATTCTATTACATGCAGTGGCTAAGCAATGGGGAAATCTAAGTAAGGGAAAAGTAAAGCATGAGCAAGATGTAACACATCCCCTTTCCTTATAAAACAACAAATAAAGATAATGGAATAAATTGCATTGCATTCATAAAAATATAACAATTGAAATATAAGATGGATTGCATTTACATTTTAAAATATAATGACCAAAGGAACACATTGCATTGCATTCTTAATTAACAGTTGAAATGCAAGAAGGATTTCATTTTCATATTTAATGACCTTTCAAATCTAAAGGCCCCATCCCCTTTCCAAAGAGAAAAAAAAATGTATCCACTAGAATGAAAATAAGGATCACAAGTATAACTTAATAAAATCCACTAGAATGGAAAATGTGGAATAAAAACACAATAACATCCATAAGAATGAGATGGATGGGTAAGATAAATAAATACATAAAAGCCAGATAGAGTAACCTGCGGCTCTTCACAACAAAATAAGTACAATATGAACACCTCTAAACATAGAGCACTTGCGTGGTTCATAATAGCCAATAGAATAACTTGTGGCTTTTAACAACATTGCAAAATGGAACTCCTCAGAGTCCATAACCAGAAAATTTAGCAACTACGGCTCTTCTAGACATCAGCAATTGAACCCCTCAGAGTCCATACAAGCAAATTGAGCAACTTATTGCTCTCCATAACAATAGAACCATTGAACTCCTCAGAGTTCATATCAAACAAATGGAGCACCTCCAAATGAGCACTGATGTGGCTCCTCAACTACACATCTAATAAATCCCAACTCCTCAGAGTTCAGAAAAGAAAATGGAGCGCCTCAAAATGAGCACAGATGTGACTCCGCAAATTACATATTTAATAAATCCAACACTAGGACAACTAATCCTCTGAAAAGAAAACCTCAAAATAATTTGAGCACACAGTGGTTCACAACAATAAAAGAAAATGCAAGACTCTACTCAATAACACATGTGAACTCCTCTAATATTTTAGAGCACTAATTAACCTGGTACATCAAAAACAAAAAAGAACAATATTGAACACCTCAATGGAAATTGAGCACCTAAATGGTGGTTCAAAACAGCATATCGATATCAAACATATCTGCAAATAATTACGAAAAAAATAAGCGAATTGAGCACCCCAACAACAGTTGAGCACAGGCGTGGCTCAATCCAATAAAATAAACCAACACAACACCATTCATAAATAAGAAATAGAGAAATGTAAAAGTAACATAAACATCACCAACACTGTGAATTATGTTATCAACAATAGAATAAATAAGATGGTAAATATGAATAGTACATTCCGAAGTGTGAGCAGCAGTCTTACTTAAATAGTTGTAAATAGATGTAAATAATTACCAAACATCTTTCTTAATTAGCGAGGCCTCCGTTATAGAAATATCTAGCTTAACATGTTTCCAGTGTCAGCCACCAAGCGAATGATTTTCAGACAGAGGATAACCCCAGTACTAAATGTTAGGGCGCTCAAGTCCGTCTGCACACTGCCCTCTAGTGTTTTGAACGTGCTATTGCACAAGCTACAGCTGAGTGAAGGAAGCTAACAGGAATGAAAACTCCTCTGCCTATGCGGAACACATTAATATACTTGAAGTAAAAAAACAAACACAATGACAAATTTTCTTATCTTCAAGTTCATCTTCTTTTCCATGTGGTGCTGGCACGAAGAAACTCCTCGGTTGAATTTCCTCACAGCCTTTAATTACTTCAGTTTCTAAAATAGCGAAGCAAGAAGGAAGTGACACAAACTTGACCCTGACGTGATAACGCTGACACGCAAACCCCTCTCTCCTTCAGTTGGAACGTAAATGACGTGAAGCAGACTTCTTGAAGAATGTTTGTGGCGAGTTGCAGTGCTTCACCAGAACCAAGCACACATTCTAATACGTCACCATTTGCAACTTGATTCCAGCTCGAACACAGCTCCCAGAACAACGTTTTTCTAACAGACTAAAGCTGATTCAAACAGTGACACGATGATTCAGCACCCTCTATCCTTCGTCAACTTCCTTTCCTTGAAAACCACTTGACTTTCCTGACCTTCTCATGAAAACTTCTTCCGCCGCTGGGGAAATAAACATTTCTTTTCCCATCAAGCTCACAGCCGCTGGAGAAGGTAGATTTTCTTTCATTTATTTACCATTCATGTACCATGCTGACATTTCATAAGAAGTTTTGGTATTTTAAATCTTATATTTTCAGTCACAGTTTATAATTTTTTTTTAATTACTTTTATCCGCTTGATGTATGCTCAGTTCCATTCACAAAATAGTCAGATGGGGAGTAGTCAGCTTCACAGTATTTAAAGAAATCGTGCTGCCTTTCACATTGAAAAAAAAATGAACTTGAGCTCCTCAACTACACATCTAATATATCCCACCCTCGTCGCCAATTTGTAACAATTAAAGTTCTTGAATCCAGTATGTAAAGTAAATATAATTTATTGTAGATTAATCCAAGTTAAATGATCAATAGATATAATGATAAAAGTCCCACCAGGAGCAGATCTTCTCTCGCTCAGCCTGTCTGCCATCAACTGTCTCTACCTAGAGCAGTCAGGTACTTAACATTCTAGTATGACATCAAACATTCTATTACATGCAGTGGCTAAGCAATGGGGAAATCTAAGTAAGGGAAAAGTAAAGCATGAGCAAGATGTAACACAGGGTTGTGTGTCACCAAGGGCAGGTTACCTATTTTAAATGCTTGTTGATATAATGGGGGGGTGCCACTGGGATGGTGCCAGTGCGCAGGGCCCTTGCTCCAGGTTATGTTCAACTAACTGCATTGGGGCAAGATGATGTGCATACATGGGAGTGGTGGTACTAGACCCCACCCCCCTGCGGGAGGGGTGGATATGTTATGCAATGTCACAAAGTAATTCCAACAGTGTATGTATATTTGTTAAATTGGTGCATAGTATTGAGTAGTGTGTGTGTTTAATAAATGTACTCTTACTTTTATAAAGCAAAGTACAGACCAGACAATCAATTATTGAGTGTTATTTCTGCGCACCTGCAAATGGCGATTACTAGCCCACACCACCTCCCTTGAGTAAGCTCAGACTGATCTGCAACGCTACCCACTGAGAGTCAGGCGCTACCCAACTAGTCAGGTAGGACTTTCCTTCTACTCTTATTTGGGGTGGTGTTTTCCTTAATTTGTTTGTCAAAAAATGTCTTTATTCCTAGTGGTGTACTTGAACCATTGTTTGGACTATAGTGTTAGCTACCCCTGGTTCAGGTTCTAGGGTTGCCCCTGTTATTTTTAACTCCTCAAGGTTAAGGCACCCTCTGTAGGCTCTGGTGCATTCCAGGGCTTATGCATTCTAGGGCTCGCATTCCATCCCCTGTTTTTCCATGGTTCAAACCAGCGGCTCAGTTCAGTTGTTGCAATGCCTCTGGGTGTGGGACTGCCAAAGTGCAAGTATACAACCATGTGCCGTCATCAACTGGACTGCGAGCGTTGAGGCACTGTGTGCGTTCTAAGCCTCATTCTGGCTTGAGCCGTCGCTTTGTTTACAATTGGGATATTAGCTTATTGTAGGAGTGTACAGCGCAACTGGTAAAATCCACCACATTGTGGTGGGCGGAGTTTTTGCCAAACTCCATGCTCTAAGCGGAGCACTATATGCAAAATCTTTGCAAACTCCACTGGCGGAGCAGAGCTTACTGCCCATCTATTATTTGATGCACAGTAATGCACAACACAGATGATTTCTGCAATGGAATTTAGGAGTGGAGTATTTCAAATGTAAACATTTTACCCCTCATTTGTAGTAGTGGTGTCACACTTAACAGTCACCAATACAAGAGTGCCAACAGCTAAGATGGCGAATGCCTGACCTCGCTTATAGGACATTTGGAATGACCACCGCCGGCAGACGTCAATGACATGGTGGGCTGTTGCATCCACAGAGGCCACTGCCACAGGCTACCATTGGTGATTGTGACGGTCACAGTTCAATGGCTGTGTGCGTCTACACGGATGACTATGTACGTGGCATACATGTACACCATGGCTAGAAAAATAACTCACTTGCCTCCTGGCACGGCTGCTATCAACACCTCCTCCATTTTAGCTGCTATTTGCTACTTCTGGGAGCAATCATTCCAGGCCAAGCCAGTGACAGGTCCCTACCTTCTCTCCAGAGAAGCTGGAGAAACTTGTAAAAGAGATCCTTCCCCCAAAAGGGCCAGCTCTATGGCTCACCAGAGGAGCAGGTAACTAACTTACATATTTTACTCTGTTCAACTCCATCCTTTCCATTCCCACAGGTTACAATGTGGTGCTGAGTACCAGAGTGAATTCTGATTACCATTGTAAATATTTTTGATGGCTACATAGGAAATTTATGTTAGGAATTGTGTATCTGCTGTACTTTGTGCACCATTGTGATGTGTGTTGTGTGCTAAGACCAAGGTTCTACTTGTGATCATTCACATATCTATGCATGCATTTGTACCTAATCCGATCATAGTAAATGTGCATCAAAATGTATAGGGTTCACTGTTGTCTGGGAGCTAACTATACTTCACAGACTCCCTCAGAGTGCCACACTATCTTGAGGTTACTTTTTGGATGGACACAATATGTACATTTATGTTTTGAAGTGTTTGAAATGTGAGGGTCATGTGGGAGCAAGGCCTGATAATGAGTAGTGACCAGTCTGGGCCATGGCCCAGGCTGGGCCAAAGTTACTGTGGCAATACAACTGATACACGGAGTAATCTCCCTGTAGACCTACAGATCCTTGAATGTTCCCAAAATGAGTTTTCCGAAACACTATTAGCCCTAATTAGTGTTACATGGACTACATTTAGAATGTTGACTGAGGTAACCCCCTGACCTGAGGCTTCTTTCGATTGACCCAAGTTGTCCATGTGCGTCATTTTCTTCTGACAGGAGCCTTACTCCCAGAGGTCTAGTGTCACTTTTCCATATGGGCCTGGCTGTTAAGGTGTCTGTACAATCATGCAAATGTAGTTTACCTTTCAGAAGCTCACAACGGTGTGTTGTGTTTCATAGTATCCCACACCACTGTACATCTAGGATGGACCTTTGCACTACATGATGTTAGTGGGCTGCCTTAGTCAGTGTGGGTCCTGATGAGGATTGTTGATAGTCAACAGATAACTACAAAAGTGTAAAATGAATGTCTTTGTAGTGCTTAGCATGGGAGGCTGACACATGTAATGTTTTAACTATTGATTAATGCTTGTATTAGGTGTATAAAAAATGTGTGTCAACCAAATAGATATCCTGAAACTTGCAGTTATAATCTGTGTATTTATCTATTGTATCCATACAAGTCAAAACCCATCAACAAAGTCAATTTGAAAAGCCATTGCCCGGAGGGTGCGGACCATGGGGTATTTTGCCGGTGCAGCATCCATTGTCATAAGAGGTGGGAGTACCTGAGGTTATGTTATGTTATGTTATGTTATAACCTATTTGTAAAGCGCACTTTGACCAAGGTTTCATGGCGCTGTTTGAAACTGTACTGAGTTGACTGTTCTGAGTTGATAGGAGTGGGAGTGTTTTACTCATGTGCCTGCATAAACAGCCATGTCTTGAGCTGCTTTCTGAATTGGAGCAGATGAGGACAGGAACGGATCTCCCATGGGAGTGAGATCCAAAGTTGTGGCGCCAGGTAGCCAAAACGGCTTCCGCTGTGCCGCTTACGTTTAAACTTTGCACTCACCAGCAGGTTTTGATGTTTAGAGCGGAGATCACGGGATGGAGTGTATCTCAAGATCAGGTTGTTAATAAACATTGGACTGTGACAGTTTAGGGACTTAAATGTAAGGCAGGCGGTGCTGGGCCAAAAAGATGACTGCGGTCTAGTTGGGGCAGTCCTCCCAATGTGGACGGGGCATGGGACAGCCCCTGATACCCCTAATGGTCTGATGGCAGTTGAGGGCCCAAAAGCAGTGACAAGAGGGTGTGTCCTGGCCACAGTCATGCATGTTACATTGCCAACTTTGTGTGTTACAGGCAGGCATTCACCCATCATTATTAGGAGTGGCCTATTTGGGCCACACAAGAAGATTTACTGTTTGTGTAGGTCCGGTGCATGCTGATGTGCTGTGCCTATTGTCGTTATGACCAGGAACACTGCAGAGTCAAGTCCACTACCAATTTACTGTCCGTCTTGAGCAGACACATAGCTGAATGTAGTAAAGCATCTGCTCATGTTTTTGCTGTGGTTGACAATTGTATCAAACAGGCCACTTATCCTTATGTAAGGAGTGATGTTCCCTTACTTCTGTCTCTCACGTGATTGTGGCCCTATTACATGTGACATGGTATAGAGTGCACTCTTTATGCAGTGATTGGATAACACTTACAATTGGTAAGTTGGGATTCAACAGTGACATGAACCTGCAAACATCACTAGTGCCATCATAAGTAAAAATCAATAGTTTTAACAGTGATATTCGTTTTCTCGATATTTGTGGCCTTATTAATTAAGAATAGGAAGGCAATATTTTTGTTAGCAGTATTGATTTTCTGATATTTTTGTGTTTCAGTATTGTGTGCATCAATATTATGTCAGTGATCCAAAAAACTCGAAGCAATAGATGCAAAGGTTTTCCCCCAGGTGCCCTGCTCGCTTAAAGATCATCTACAGGATGAGGCTTTCTCTTAAAAATGGACATAAAGCTAACCTTCTGACAATAGCTAACATTAGCCGACATTGATAATGCTTGACAAATTCAGTCCAACATTGATCCAGAGCAACTACATTGACTCATAAGTTGTCTCAGGAACAACTCTGATTCTTTTAGACTACAGCTGATATACATGCTGCTATTATGGTATAACAATCTCTCCTCTTGCCTTTATCTCCCCTTCTTTTCTTATTATATACTTAGTTGGGATTTAAGTGGCTAAGGTGTAGGCACTAGCTATAAAGGCATGAATGCCTTTTCTCTCTCTTTTCTCTCTTTCCACTCTCTCCGGGAGCACACGGCTATTTCATCGTACCATCTTCTACGCTTCTTTTTTCTTCGTAGATGGATTCAGTGAGTGATATCTGTTTCCATAGAAGTTTGGAAAAGGGGGGGTTCAAGGGCAATCCCATTGCTAGAGGTGGGGGTGCCGGGGACAGTTGGATGGTTCTGCATGGGTGGACATAAAAAGACAAGAACAAGATTTATATTTTGATATTGTAAGTATACAGTCATATCAGACAGGTGAAATATATAGTCTAATGTACCCTTGGTGTCAGGACGTGTAATTTCTTGAGCACTTAAAGCGGACCTTAGAAATTGGAAATTGAACCCGTGCTGAACCAGGGACACAGGCATATCGAACGCCGATTGAGGGCGAATCGAAGAACTTTGCCATATAGCGGGAGGGACTGTGAGGACCAGCCTGCACAGCGCCATCACCTTCGGTGCAGCTGGGTCCTCTTCCCGCCCCCACCTTCCTGTATATAACATCTGTGACTCCCGCGTGACGCGAGACGCGCGCGGGACGAAGCGCAGGCCGTCTGAGGCCCTCAGAGGCACGACAAGGCGGGCTGGGCCTATACCCTAACGTGCTGCTTAGGATTGTTTGTGCATATTCTTTGATCGCCTATTTGTCATGGCTGCGACACTTGATAAACCCACACCTGGAAGCGTAGTTGGGACTACCAAGGGTACATTAGACAACTATTTCACCAAGGTTGTTACTGATTTAGAAAGGAAGAGTGTTTTGGCTGAGCGTAGGGCTGAGCGGTGTCGCTCCATTGAATGCTTGAAAAGTAGACCTCTTTTGGATAGTTTGCATCAAACTACTTTATCTGATGCAATTATCCATACTGAAAATGAGGACACTTTATCTACTGATAGTGTCCCTATACTCTTGCGTGACACTCCCCCCCACTTAATTCCCCCAACACCTCATATACGAATATTGTATCTCTTTCTAGTAACTCCATTGTAGGTACAGATGTGATAGTTGAGCCACCCGTACCTATAGCTGAGACCGTTAGGAAAAAAAAGGTTAGGAAACCAGCCATGCCTAAAGTTTATGGCGCGCCACCAAACAAGAGAAGGAAGAGGGGTGGTGAGCCGCAAAGAAGTAAGATTAGCCACTCTGACTTTGGCAAGACCACTAAGGCAAATGTAATATCTACATCTACCTTAAAGGCCACTGTACCAAATGCCCAAACTTCAATGGCTCCTACGGACACAGTATTAATTTCAAAATCCCCTGTACTGACTGTATCAACTCCATCAGGTTTAGCTACTCCTCTACATTGTCCGCCTAAGGAAGCAGTGTCTGCTGTCCCTCTTGAAAGTTTTGAACATCTAATTAGGTCATTTGTTTTACCCATAATAGAGAGGCTGAAGAGGGTGGAACAAAGGCTAGGGGACCTAGAACTGGCTATTAGTAATAATGTTGGATCACTTAAGGGTCCTGTGAAGCCAGTCCCACCCCCGCAGTAGCATTGCCATCTCCAACCCCTGCTGTTGAGATGGGTATAAATAAAATTAGTAAGCCTACAAACCCAAAAAAACAGAGGGCAATACCCCCCAAATCGGTCCAACAACTATTACCACATGCTGTCAGCGAAGTTCCGAAGGCAGGGAATAAATCTCTCATGGGAAATAAGCAAGAGGAGAGGGGAACTGCTAGTCCAGCTAGGACAGAGAAGTACAGGGGCGTCAAGTCGAATTACCCCCTGAAGCGGTTCCTTTTGTGGTTGTCCTCACGGGTGTTCCGAGATTAGAGGATGGTAGAAGGGAAGGGTTCTCTCAGTTAAAAAACAAAACCATGCATTGGCTTAACTAAAACCGACCACTTCCCTTTAATATTAATAGAGAATCTGCATGTTCAGCGACTTCCCTGGTTGGGAAGCAGAGTGAAAAACATAAAGGGGGATCTAATTGTCATCAACTTCAGAGATCCCGGGGCTGTTAGATATATTCTAAATTGGACTCCAGGAAACGTTGGTAATTCCATTGTTCCTTGTGACCTGACTTATTTTTATCCGAGATCTCTAGTGAACCCTGTATTCCATCCGGGGGTACTAGCATGCCCGCAGATTAAACCATCTATACCATTTAACAACTGGTATATGATGCAGGCATCTAATTCCATGACTGCTGAAAATGTATTTGGGTGGGAAACCGTACCTCTCAGGAGCCATAGAAATGGAACTAGGAGGATGGACTATTTGTTAGGAAATGGGAGGATGGACTATCTATTACCATTTACCCCGTTGGAAGTAGCAAATAGGTTTGATGCCTTTTCAGGCTTTGACGATTGCGATTGACAAACGGGAGTCCCCACTAATAAGCGATCTGCAAACGAGAACCAAGATGCAAATGCCAAACCTAGCCGTCTAGTGCAAGTCCTGACACCAGAACAAACTACTCAACCCACCATTGTCATTTCTCCTGATGACCAACCCCCACTGAACTGCGAGCCTGAGTCGGGGACAGCTCTTAGTACCTCCACTATTAATGACCTTTCTGGTACCCTAGACTGTGAACCAACTAAGCAAGATTTGTCGGCTGCCCAGGTTAAAATCCTCTCTTGGAATGTGGCGGGTCTTAAGAATAAACTGCCCATCCCAGAGTGGGGCTCTTTTATGGCCTCACATGACATCTGTATGTAGCAGGAAACCTGGGCCTTAAAAGAAAGTAGGGTTCAGGGCTTTGCAACATACGACATCCTGGCAAGTATGGGTGAGAGGGGTAGGCCCTCGGATGGGCTGTCTATATGGGTTGGTACGCACCTAGGAGCTAAGGCATCTCAAATTCCAACTAATTCAACGGATGTCCAGTGCGTGTTGTTGAGTATGTTAAATGGGCCGGACATTGCCTTGATCAATGTATACTCAAGGCCAGTTAGGCGGGGCCTTGAGTTAGAGGCTATTGAGACCTTGTTAACCTTCATCCAATCGATTGATTCATCCACCGTGCTAATCCTGGGTGGAGATTTTAATTGTCACTTTGATCCACTCATGGATCCGAATTTGAGCAATCCGGATGAGGTTGACTTGCTGTGGGCTATTCCTGACCCATTGATTACCCGGGTAAAGGCATGGACCCCTTTGGTTCTACAATTGCAGTCATTCTCGGAGGGTGGAGCCTGATAGACCAGGGAAAAACACGTTTAATCGATTAAAAATTAGCACCTCAGTAATCGATTATATTTTCATCAAGGCCAGGCATTTGGACAGATTGCACGAGTTCAGGGTCATTGAAAGATCTGACAGTGATCATAATGCTTTGGTCCTGTCACTTAAACCGGGGAGCTTTGGGTTGAAATGCCAAACTTCGGCTGAACATTTCACCATTGTGCCTTTAATAATAACTAACTGTAGGCACAGGGTTAAATGGCCAGACCTCCAGATGTCCACTAGTAAACTTGCCGAATTATATGAGTTTGTTATTCCATTCATTGAAGATATGGGGAAATTCGGCCACTTAGGAGGGCATCTGAAATACATATTCAATTGGTTGCCGCACTCAAAGACATTCTGTATCCGGTAAGAAAGTTAAAACAGCCTCGAATTGTAATATCTAGATTGTTCAACACCCCCTGTCGGAAGGCCAAAAAGGCCCTTCTTACAGCAATAAAAACTAATACCAGGGAGGAAATCAGGGCCCATCGCATCATGTATAAAAAGGCAATTTGTGATGCCAAGAAGGAATGGGAGGCCTCTACATGGGAGGAATTGGGATCCTCGCTTAGTACCAATGACTTCAAATCATTCTGGTCCATAGTCGCAACTAGATTTAGTGGGCATACCCCCACACTTGCTCCGAATATTGCCCCTTCAATTTGGGAAAGCCACTTTTACGATCTTTATAGCATCTCTGAGCCTGATGAAAAGCCTGTTACTATTCTTGAACTTCAGCAGCCTAAAAACATTAGTGGGGCTGAGCGTGGACGGTTATTACAGTTCCCTTATGCCCGCTCCAGTTGAACTCTTTTTTTTTTTTGTAAAATTTTTATTTTGCAAGTTATATCATAGAAGAGGAAAGAGAGGAAAAACAGAGGAAGAGTGAGCAAGAGAGAGAGAAGAAGGAACAGGCGACATCCCGCCATGTATCCCCACACAGGGGGTGCTTTTAGAACATGTTCTCAAGAACCTCGAACGACGACTTAAACAACGCCAAAGTCTTATGTCGTAACCTCCAGCGGTGGCGAGGCACGCTCACTGCGCCGCAGTGATCCCAAATCTCAAAGAGGAGGAGCGACTCAAGCTCGATCACAGACCAAAGATAGGCCAAATCGTATGTCCATGTATGCAAATCTGTCGCAACAAAGAGATAAACATTCCCAACGTAACAACCCCTCCCTCCACCCCCCACCCTCAACCCTAGTGGTGGCGACCAACATTCATTCAAATCATCACAACATAATCAGGTGGCTAAAATTGGAAGAGGTGGAGCGCACGGAGCGCCGAGGGACACACTGCTGATGGCAATCCACGGGACAGAAAACGGACCAAAGGCCCCCAGGTGAACATGAAGTTTTTAAAGTTCCCCCGAAAGATATCAGAAAGCCTCTCCATACTCAAGAGGCGCCACAGACGAGCATGCCATAAGGAGATAGCCGGAGTCGTCGGACTCTTCCAGGCAGCCGCCAGGGTTAGTTTAGCCGCGCCAAGGCACAGCCATAGAATGCGTTTATCCGCCCTCGTCTGATATTGGAGCAATGGATCTCTCAGCCCCAACAGGACAAAGTCCAATGAGTCCGGGACCGGATAGCCCACCACTTCCCTGATGTGCGAGAGAATCTCAGACCAGAACGGTCGGATAGATGGGCAATCCCACCAAATGTGGCGAAAGTCCCCCAGTTCCCCACAACCCCGCCAACATCTATCAGAGGAAGCTGGGAAAATCCTATGTAGTTTGGATGGATATAGATACCAATCGAAGATGAGCTTCATGTGTGCCTCCCTAAGATCAGTGGAATGGTTATGTGTTGTCACATCCCTCCATAGAGTCCTCCATTCAATGTCAGTTATGTCCCGCCCCAGCGTAGTCTCCCAATGTTCCATATACCGAGGTCGGGGGGACACCGTGGTATCAAGGAGCATCTTGTACAAAAAAGAGATCGTCCCCTTCATGGTGGAAGTGTGGAGGATAAAGTCTTCAAACTTCGTCAGCGGTCTCGTGGCCGCATCCACCACCCCAGGCGATGTCGCCCAGTGAAGAAGTTGAAGATGACGAAAGCGTTCAGTAGATAAGACACCGTAATCCCTCATACAGTTATGGAACGTAAGAGGTGTCGCGCCATGGAATAGGTGGGTGAGGGACCTGCAGCCACCCTCTCTCCAAGGCCCAAAGGATCCATCTGTCAGAGCTGGTGGAAAGGCTGGATTGAAGTGGATAGGAGTAAATGGGGACGGGAACGTTGTCCAACGGTCATCGCCACTAATAGCGTCCCAAACTTTCAGCACCGTGCTAGTGGGGGTGCAAATGTACGCATTCCTGGGTCGGTCCGCCTTGGGCTTCCAGGCCAGGTCCCAAATGGACCGTCCCACTACACTTCGTTCCATGTGGAGCCAATGCTTTTCGGATAGCTGCTGGGACCACTCCACCAGGACTCTCAATTGGGCTGCCTTATAATATAGGTGCATATCTGGAAATCCCACCCCTCCCTCCGCCCGTGAACGTCGAAGCACCGCATAGGAAAGCCGTGCCCGACCACCTTGCCAGACGAATTTCAGCATGAGAGTTTTGAGTCGACGGAAGTAATCCACCCCTATCGGGATGGGCAGTGCCTGATAGAGATATAAGAGTTTGGGAAGAAGGACCATCTTGATGGCATGAACCCTACCCAGCCACGAGATAAATTTGGGTTTCCACCTCTCCAGCTCCGCCCGGATCACAGCCAGCATTGGTGGGAAGTTCGCCTGGAACAGCGCGACCAAGGTAGAGGTCAGTCGCACCCCCAGATACAACAGGGAGGAGGTCACCCACGGGAGCGGGGTAAGCAAGCTAACCCGTTGAACCTCCGGAGGCGGAAGGGTCAGGTTCAGAATGCACGATTTGTTGAGGTTCACTCTGAAACCAGCCACAGCTTCGAAGACCGCGAGTTCCTTGTGGACGTGTGGGAGCGATAGCACCGGGTCTCGGATAGAGAGCAACACATCGTCCGCGAAGAGCGAAATTTTGTGCTGTTCCCCCGTAAAGGGAAGTCCCAAGATCCGTTCATTCTCCCGGATTGCTAAGGCCAGCGGCTCTATGCTGAGGGCGAAAAGAAGCGGCGATAGCGGGCACCCCTGGCGCGTGCCGCGGGAATGCGAGAACGGCCCAGATCTACAGCCATTGACCAGCACCCGCGAGGTAGGGCTATGGTAATTGGCTTCGAGCATTCTAATAAAGGGAGGTGTAAACCCGAAGGCCTCCAATGTACGGTGTAGAAAGCCCCAGTCCACGCGGTCAAACGCTTCTTCCGCGTCGAGTCCTATCAGCACAGCGGGAATGTGAAAACGCTTCGCCTTTTCAATCAGATGAATCACGCGGCGTAGATTGTCATGGGTCTGACGACCCTTGATAAACCCAGACTGGTCCGGGTGGATCAGGGCCGGCATCAAATCCTTCATTCGACCGGCAAGGATAGAGGAATACAACTTAGCATCTAGATTAAGGAGCGCTATCGGGCGATAGGAAGCACATTCGGAAAGGTCCTTCCCCGTTTTGGGGAGAATGGCGATCAGGGCCTCCGCCATAGACTCCGAGGTTCGCCCTTCAGATGCCATCGCGTTAAAGAGTGAAATCAAGAAATCGCATAGTTCCGAGGCAAAGGTTTTATAGAACTGGGCTGTGTAACCGTCGGGGCCGGGCGCTTTGTGAAGCTTCAGGCCCTTGATGGCTCCCAATACCTCCTCCCTGGAGATGGGGGAAGAGAGCAAGTCGTTCCATTCCTCGGAGACCTGTGGAATAGGAAGACCCCCCAGGTACGCCTCCTGGGCTGCGGAGTCCAAGGCATCCGCTGAGTAAAGGTTCGCGTAGAAGCGGCCAAAAACGGCCGCCTTGTCCGCGTCCCTATGCCGGACAGCTCCCGTGTTGTCACGTATGCCCCCAATGTAATCCTTCTCACGCTTATCCCGGAGTTGCCGGGCTAGGTGACGCCCCACCTTGTTCCCCTGGGAGTAAGAAACCCGTCTGAGACGCAAGAGGGTATATTCAGCCCGGTTGTTATAGTGCGCCCTCAGTTTCCCCCGCACCGCCGTGAGGGGTCGAAGGGTCAACCTAGAGGGGTTCGACTTATGCGCCTGCTCCAATGTAGCCAACTCCGCCTCCAGGGCCTCCCTTTCAGTTCGCCTGAGCTTATTAAGATTCGCGTTAAGAGCGAGACACGTACCTCGTATAGAGGCCTTGCACGCATCCCATGTGGTGTATACCGACGTATCGGAGGGTGGGTTGAGAGTAAAGAAGTCTGCAAGCGCCCGTCGCAACGCGGTGCAAGAGACGTCATCCCGCACCAACGCCGCAGGGAAGTACCACTTCCGCCAGCCGTCCCCCCCCACCGCCCAGTGTAGCCCAAGCACCACTAAACTATGGTCAGATAGCGACAGTGGGAAAATACCAGCCAGAGTGATGTCCCCCATGAGAGCCTGGTTGACAAAGATGTAATCTATGCGGGAGTATGTATGATGCACATGAGAGAAGAACGTGTAATCCCGTGTGTGTGGGTGCATGAAGCGCCAGCTATCCACCAAACCCAGGTCGCTTACTTGCTGCTGTGTAGCCCCTGAAAAGACCCCGGTGTCTGCCCTGCGTGCACCCGAGCCATCCAAATCCCTGTCCCACAACATGTTGAAATCCCCCAACAGTATCAAGTGCCCTTCCACAAAGTCTCCCATTTTGTCCATCAGCCCTTGCAAAAACCCATTCTGACCAGTATTCGGAGCATACACAGCCACAAACGTACACAGGCGATCATACAACAAGCCCTTCACCATGAGCCAACGGCCCTCCCTGTCACTGCTCACTCCCAGTGGCTGGAACTGGAGAGAAGCCCTAAACATAAGGGCCACCCCCCTATGCTTAGAGGATGCCGAGGCCCTGTAGAGAAGAGGAAACTGTCTATGCCGAAGCCTCATCTCATCCTTCCTGGCCAGATGAGTCTCCTGTAGAGCAACTATATCTAGATGGTGGTCCAGCAAGTACTTCCAGAGTTTCTGGCGTTTCTGCGGGGAGTTAAGACCTTTCACGTTCCAGCTACCTATACTAACAGGCATAAGGACAGTAGAGGAATTCGCTCAATGCCTGCATGAGGGACAATCAGGGCGCGGAGCCGGAGCAGCACCCCACACCAAACCGCTACACCCCCAAGCAGAGCTACAGCCAAACAACCCCCTTCATTACCCAGGCCATTCCTTCGGGCCCGCCAGACCCATCCTCCAGACGACCAAGAGCTCCGTGGACAAGCAGACATAGGAAGAACGGCAATCTCAGGACATATAGACAAAGGACTCGGGCTCAGTATCCCGGACACCTCCCTCCCGTGGGGAATCCCACCCCCCTCCCCCCGAGGGATCAACCAGCATGACCTGACAAGGTAAACAGAGATCGAACAAGTCCCAGCCCAGCTCCTGATATAGGAAGCGGCAAAGACTATCACAAGCATCAACCACACCCAGTAGTAACCTACCAGGGTCGCCACCACACACCCCCCCCACCCCAACCCCAGCACCAACCAACCCCTCTCAACCAAAACCCCCAGAACTCCCCAGAACCAGAGCCCCCCCCGTTCCCCCCCCCTGCAAAAAAAAACAACAGCAATAGATTTAAGTCATAGAACCTGAGTCGAACAGTCATCAGGTCCAGTAGGTCACGATCCGAGGGACTCCTTCCGGATCGATCTGGGGAAGAGGGCACCAGATCGGTAGCCCCCTGGACCACGGCCCGGTGTGTCTTCTCCAAAGTACAATAGTACTCCCGGGCCTCGGGGTCAGAGCCCCTCCGACGCCATCAGTGGGAGAAGGGGTCATGCAGCTCCAGAGCTCGTTTGAGAATCAGCCAAAGTGGCGGAAGCCACCGATGCAACCGCAGCATCCCTTTCTTGCACGCTAGTCGTACGATCCGGCCGTCTCCGCTCTGGAGAGGGGCCGACTCTATGCCAGGAAGAAGAGCGTCGTCGTCTCCTGGACGGTGAAGAACGGCTCCCCTGAGATGGCGCCACATCCTCTAGGCCCAGCAAATCAACCGCCACCTGCAAAGTGTTTATCTGCGCCAGCGGGTTCTGCCAGCGGAAGATGATCCGGAAGGGATGTCCCCACGAGTAAGAGATATTGTTCTCCCTCAGGAAGGTGGTCACGGGACGGAACTCCCTCCGCTTCCGAAGGGTCGAGGCAGCCAGATCCTGGTACAGCTGTGGGTGGTCTCGAAACTGCAGAGAGGAGATGGTTCTAGCCTGGCGCAGGATACGCTCCTTCAGTTGAAAATCGTGCACACAGACGAGGATATCAGGAGGAGGGCCCCCTCCCCGTCTGGGCAGCCCCACTCTGTGCACCCTGTCCATCCGTATAGTCTGCACACTCTCGTCGTCCAGGATTTGCAAGAATAGGGCCTGAACATATTCACGGAGGTCCCCGGCTTCTCCTTGCCATGGCACAGCCTTGATGCGGATGTTATTCCGCCTGGAGCGGTTCTCCAAATCCTCCGTGTGGGTTTGCAAATCTAAATTTTGTTCCGTGAGACGGATAATGTCCTGCTGCAGCTGATGCACATCATTCGCCAAGCTGAGGCCGTGATCTTCCAGTGTCGCCACACGTTCGCCGATCCCGTCCACATCTCTCCTCACCTCCCGCAGGTCCGATGCCAGCTGTGACCTGAGTTCCGAGATGTCCTCCCTGATGGAGGAAAAGAGCTCTGTCATGAAGGCTTTAGTGGCAGGCGGCTCATCGTCAGATTGCCTCGATGAGCCACTAGCTCCCGGTGAGGCCGGCTGCTGAGAGTTCTTGGGGGCACCCTCCTTCCCCGCCCTCCCCTTGCGCAGTGAGGTGGCCATCCTGAGGGTCCGCCCCAGGCCGCAGCGTGGTGGGCCTCCCGCGCCCGGAAGTCCCTGCAGCGGTGGTAGGCTGGGCCCGCAAGCGATGAAGATCACCTCCTCAGGCAATCCGTGCAAGGGCACAGCCCGCCTCTGCCAGCAACTAGTACCACCGCGGGAGTGCAACAGTCATTAAGCGCGGTCCATAGGGCAGGGTGGGCCTCCGTACCGGGGACCGACACCATGGGCACCATGCAGAGGTAGCGTCACCACACGAGGCCCCCAGTACTATAATACCAGCAGCGAGGCTGGACAGGTCCCAGTCAGATAGAGGGGCCCCAGATAGAAGATGGCGCTGAGGCTGCCCTCGACGAATTCTGCAGACCAGAAACCCACCGTGGGAGCTCAGAACTCCGCCTCCAAGGGCCGATGGTCCGGTACTGGGGCCCTACAGGCCAGGCAGCAGGGAGTCCCAAGGGCCGATGCCCGCCAAAGAGATGTGCCCAAGCACGCCACGTGACCACCGGTACTCCGGGGACCGTTCCGCCCGCACCAAAAGAGGGCCGCCTCAAGCCTGTCTCAGGGTGTGCGTGATTCAGCTGGCACCCCGTGCCGGGTCCGCAGCAGCGCCAGCCGTTCCTCCAGCCGCCCCACTCCAGCAGGTCTCCATGAGCCGGGGCCGCCCTCCCACGTGTGCACGCAGCCTCAGAGTTCTCCGGCGCCGGGCTCCCCCTCCGGACCCGGTGCGCCGTCTCCCAATCCCCTTCCGAGGCTCCAGTCGCGCCCCGTCGGCTCCTCGACCACTCGGATCCCCGACCCACGCACAAGGCCGGTCAGCAAGTCTCGGGGGTGGGTCCCGGCAGCGAGCACCGAGCGTCCCTCGGCACGCCGGCTGCAGCGTCAGGTGTGGCCGGCCCCTCGGGCACCAGAGGCCGGTGCGTCGCAGGCCTCAGCTCGTCCCCGCTGCAATCTCCGCCACTGGTCTCCGGGCAGCACTCCGACGGTACCGGATGGCACCCTAAGCTTCCAGTGACCTCCGCTGCTCTCGGATCGCCGAAAGGAACGTCCTGGACCCCGCTATTCATTGCTGTGCAGAGTCGGCGTCGGAGAGGCTCTCAAAAGCGTCCTATTCCGACGCCATCTTGGCCACGCCCCCCCAGTTGAACTCTTTACCTTGGCTGAGGTAGAGACAGCTATAGGCAAATTGATTCCTAACAAGGCTCCAGGTTTGGATAAATTGCCAGGGGATTTGTTTAGGATGCAACCGAAAATGTGGGCCCCTATTTGGTTGTTCTGTTTAACAGCATTCTACAGGGAGATGACCTGCCACCTACCTGGTTAGGAGCTGAAATTGTGCCTATCTTAAAAAAAGTTTGCCCATTAACCCCTTCTAATTATAGACCGATCAGCCTAATTGATACATCTCAAAAGCTGATGGGGAGGGTCATCCTTGATAGGATTTTAGGGTGGATTGAGGATAATGGGATACTGTCTATACTCAAGGCAGGCTTTAGGTCTGGCACCTCCACTCTAGATCAAATATTTCGCCTGCAGGTCTTGTACTGGAAGACAGCTAAGGTGGAGGGTGGCAGCCACTACCTTGTGTTCGTGGACCTGCGGGCAGCTTTTGATCTAGTTCTGCGTGAAAAATTGTGGAGAGTACTAGCAGACTTGGGCCTCCCGCCCTATTTGCTACCCATTCTTTCTAGGCTTCATGAAAAACATTTTGCCCAGGTGAGGTGTGGCACGCATGGCGAACTCACAGATCAATTTCCTGTTCAAAAAGGAGTTCGCCAAGGGTGCGTATTGGCGCCAACGCTATTCAGCCTCCATATAAATGGCCTTGTGGAACATCTGAATGGTGTGGAAAATAACGATGCTGTGCAGTGTAAGGAGAAAGAAGTAGAACCTACATTAAGGCATTCCGCAATCCTCAGGGTTGTACAATCATGGAGTAAAAAGGGAAGATACTAAGATTTACTCTGCAGCACATTCTATTAGAACCCCCTATTATACCAGCAGAACTCCAGAAAGCAATCAATGATCTCTCTGATGGAAAGTTGGCCAGACCAGATTGCATTCCTTTTGAGTTTTATATCAGGTTCATTACTACTCTTACGCCTTTGATTATGAATTTGTTTTATTGATGCTAATAATTTGATCCCACCCTCCTGAAAAGAAACACATATGTTCTCTTTCTAAAGAAAATTAAAGACCCTCTTAATTGCAGGGCGTATCAACCAATATCACTTTTTAATGCCGACTCAAAGATCTTTTCGAAACTTTTGGCTAATAAATGTAATCCTTGGATTATTAGCTGGTTGATTCCCTACAGAATGGTTTTGTTACCAAGACAGACCAAACTCTCCACATTAATCGAGCTGTTGATAATTTTGATATGACGTCAGTGCTTAGATTACCATTTGGGGTGAACCTGTTGGACACCGAAAAAGGCGTTCAACATGGTCTCCTGGCCTTTTATCTGGTGTGTTCTGAGAACGTTTGAGCTTTTTCCCTGTCTTTCCACTGGCCTGGCAGTTTAGGCAAGTCCTACAGAATGCTTCTGAGGAGATCCTCATCCGGAGTCAATAAAAATGAGCGACAAGCCAGGCAAAGGGCTTGTCTAGTCCCCAATGTCCTGCCAGCCGTTCTCATTAGCCAGCCTCAGTAGGAAGGCCCTGCACATTGGGAGATTACCAACACACCTGAAGCCCCATGCACAGATGCCTTACACTCACTATACAAGAGATAATTATTCCAAAATTTAAGGTGATCTCCAGAGGTATCATCAGCTGCCTGGGCTTCAGGTTGCCGCTGCATGTGGGTTGGTCATTTCTTCTGTGCCTTACAGAACTCATCCTTGGTGGGTCCTCCCTCTGCTTGCCATCCAGCAAGCTCGGGTGAGTCACAAAGGGAGACATTGTCCTCCCCAGAAGGCTCTGGGGTGGCCTCCTTCGGCTCCCCATCCACCTCTACTGTGGGACGTTCAGGTTTTCCACATAACTTTTCCTTCCCTCTCTTGGCAGCTGTCTGGGTCATGTTTCTAGGCTTCAGAATGCCTTGACTCCATTCAAAAGCAGCCATGGACTTGATGGTCACACAGACCCACTCAAGCAACCCTAAAATTTCCAGGTGTGACCTGAGCTCCACTTCCTTCCAGGCAAAGTGCTCAAAATCATTCCCTTACAGACAATCCACAGGCATGACAGGGCTCACAGAAACTTTCAGAAGACCTTAGACCCCTAATTCACAGAAATCAGAGCCACAAGTTAGTGGCTCTTCTGGGTGTCTGCTACTACAACCTGGTGGAATATATTGGGAATCACTTGCTCGGAGGACACCAGATGATGCCTTACAATAGTCATACTGCCGACTGTGTCCCTCAGAGCCTCAACACTCTACCCATTGATGGTGAGTCACTGCCTGTACTTGTACGTATTGGCAGGCATGTGGGCACTGATGGTATGTTGCCACCAATATTGCTGGACTCCCTCTGGTTTGCTCTTAAGTCCAGCTCCCTGAGACTGAGTCCATGGGCCATCCTCCTCTCCTCCATTGCCAGTCTCTTTTCCTCCAAGGCTCTTTCAGCCTTTGCCTTCACCAGTTTTAGATTGGCCAGCTCCAGTTTGAGCTTCCTTATATCCCTCCTGTCCATCAGTTCCTCTGGGGTCAGGCCCCTGGCAGACACACTGCTCCTGGCTCCATCCTGAGTGTTGGGCCCTGCTTACCTTCTGTGGGTGGGGTGGTCTCTTCTGGCAGCTAAGGACCCTAGATTGTGTCCTATAGCTCCTCATTCTCTGTTTGTGCTCCTTTCTACTCATTGTCATCCATATCCACCTCTCCTGACTTGGAGTGCTATCTATGCACAGCCTCAAAGTCCCTGAGAGCTACCTGTTGATTTCATTTTGTAGCCCTCTTGTCTCCTTTCAGCCCCCTTTGCTTGTGGAGTTTCAGCAGCTCAGCCCTGTTGAGGGTGACCATGTTGCTCAGATCCATCTCCATGAGGCATAAAGAAAAGTAGGGCACTTAAAACTCAAAAAGAGAGAGAACATCCTGTGGAAAATCAAATGAAGAATTTAAAAGGGGGACACTCTAATCACTGTATTGTGCTGCACAAACACACTTCCTATTCCACATCACTGAACACCAGTGTTGGAAATTGGGTTTTTGGTTGATTGTCTTGTGGTCCTTGGTCAAGCAACAGCCACAATCCCTTGCAGGGTGAACCATAAAGAAACACTAAATTAACCTGTGTTTAACACTTGGTAGCTTAGCACAAATGCAGTCAGGCTTCACTAAGAGGCAATGTGTAAAGTATTTATACAGCACACAAACAATAATAAAGTGAAAACACCAAACAAGAACAATTCCACACCAATTTAGAAAAACAGAGCACATTAAAAAAATATATTTGACACCAAAACAACAAAAATCCAACCAGTTGAACCGGTGTTATGAATTTCTAAGGTGTTTAGTGAAAAGTAGCGCCTGAAAGATTAAAGCGCCAATTGCAGAAATCTAGTCGCATGAGACCAGGTCAAAGTCGAAAAATATGGCCGACCTCGATGGAGTGTGGTTCGGATACAAGAAGGGGATTGGGCTAGTCAGCGCATACCTATGGAAAAGTGTCTGAGAAGGTAAAGTTCAGTGGGGCAAGGCTTCAGGAAGTGTCAAGGATGGAGCTTAGTCGTCGGGTGGCCTTGGGTTGAAGATGCAGTGAAGACTTCTACATTCTGACTTAGTAGCAGAGATGGAGGTAGAAAATCTTCAGCAGCAAGAGTCAGAGGGCTATAGCTGAAGACAGTTCCACAAGGTCGTACACCCCTTCGGTGAAGGACCACTGAAAAAGGATTTGCTGCTGTGGAGAAGAATGTAGCGGTAGAAGCTGCAGAGTCAATCCGACCAACGATGCACCTCCGGAGGATAGGTGTGTAGGTTTGTCCTGATCTCCTCCTGGTTCTCAGAGCAGGTTTTGGCCAAACATTTTCTCAGTTTTGGCATTTGGCCATCTGGGCACATTTAACACCACATCCAAGAGTCCAAGACTGGTATGACACCTCTTGAAGGTTCAAAAGACACACAATTTATGGATGGAATGCAGAACAAATCTAAACCTTCACCCCCTGTCAAGAGATCTGGGTTAAATCCATCATTCTTTGCTCACCATGCCACCCCAGTTCAGACCTTGCCATATGCAAATCAGTCTTGACCCTGTGCCTCATGGGAACAGTCCAGCCCGAAATGCCAAGCCAGATCCTCCCTGGACCGGAAACAAGCATTTATTGTTCTACCCAATCATGTAAAAGCCTGTGAAAAATCTCAGCATATTAATGTCCTATTAACCATAGGCTTTAGGGTGCACATAGGTTGCACTCAATAAAACATGTTTACCCCGCAGTTGAAATTATTGTAAAGTGGGCCTTGAGTTCACCATCATAAGAAATATTACATTTCTGACACACATATCACACAAAGGCTTTAAAGTTCTAACTTCAAAGGTAAATAAAATAAACACATGTAGTGCACAATTTGTAGCAGGTAATCACATTTCGACATTATAAGTAAACACGTGCATTAGCATTTGTTAATGATTTTTTTTTGCCTAACTGCTGATGTCATAATGATGTCATATTGAATGTGGACTCTATGCTTTGAGGCTAAAATGCCTAGTTTCACATTTAAAATGTTTTTCTTTTTTTCCTACAAGCAGAGGCTGCAATTTTCCAGAAGTCAACTCTTAGCTAGTGAATAGGCATGTGTTAGGTATTATACAACTGATATTGAGGTTCCCACTGGATGGAGAGGAGATGGCAGGAAGCACAACTCGTGAGAAGATCTGTATTAAATAACAAACCAAGACATGGATTTTTAACCAATTGTAAAGATGTGAGAAATTCGGGAGTTTACCTGCTCACAGAGTTTACGTAAAACTGATTGGTTCATGGGAGTAGGCAATGGAGAAATGTTGCAAATAATGTTTTATAGAATTATATTACTGTGTGGTCCTTGGACTAGGGAGGAGACATTGTTGCAGAATTTAAGCAGATCTTAGAGATGCCTGCTGTCTTTGAGCTGAGAAGACCCTTTTAGCCTCTGCTAATTTCCACTGCTTGAGTACTAAGGCTTCCTGCCTGTGCACTTCCATTTTCTTTTCAGAACCCTTCATTTGGGTTCCTGAAACTGACATTTTTCCTTACTTTGCTTAAAATAAATTACATTTACACCAAAATTACTTTAGATTGGGGATTTTTCCTTCATGGAAGGCACATGCTGCATATTCTGTATTGTTTTTGTAAATCTTTCCAATGTACTATTTTATCTTATATGTAAATATCAACTTTTAGATTATTTCAATCTGTAATAATGACTAAAATTAAGTACTTACTGAACTAATGATTGATTTGAATTATTTGTTCAAAAACCCTTTTAAACTCACACTAAGGGTCTGATTATGAGTTTGGCGGTTTTACCACCGTACTGTTGCAGCAGTTGTCTCAAGAAGACCACTGCGGCGGTGGTCTCCTGCCTGCCGTATTATGATGTGGTGGTTCTAAGGACAGTGAATGTTTTTTCATATGTGTGGACGCATGTGCGTATATTTCGACTGCACAAGTGTTAAATGTACACATATGCATGGCATGTGAAAAAATACCTACTATGAGTACTTTCCCATTTCTGGGGTCCAGACCATGTGTATCCAGTCTAGTTAATGGGTAAAAAGTGCAAAAAGGACTAACCGTGGATTTCGGTGCCAACAGGGTTGTTTTCTGTGTGGTCAAGATGCTACTGTGAAGGGGGGGCTGGAAGATTGTATACACATCGGTGACTGAAAGGAAGAAATGGAAACGGGTGAGTAGGCAGGAAATCGATTTTCAGGAACTCAAAGCAGGCTGTTTTCCCACCACAGTCAGTTCAACGGAAAGCCAACATGTAATTTGGACAGCGTGAACTTTTCTGTTCCACTCTCTGACAGCTGCTTTACCCCTACTGACACCACGGTGGTCAGCAAATGGCTGGTGGTGTCGGCAGTGCTCCAGCAATCTTTTGCTCTGAAAACCCACAACATCGCAATACGATGGGCATACTGGCTAGTTGGCGGGCGGTGGGTCTGACGCCGATGCTACGGTGGTCCAAAGACCGTTGAACTCGTATTCAGGCCATAAGTCTCTTTGTCGATCTCTGTGAAGCCCCAATTGAACTTCACAGTTCATGGTAATTTATGGAAATGATATCTCCTTATCACCTCTTCTTGTCAACTAGCAATGGCCCATATGACCAATAGGGGGGGGGGGTTATTTGATGATTATACTCAACGATTGAGATACAAGATAACCTCTCTGGCAAGTGGTGGCAGGGTGACAGTTAATGTCACAGGAGAAGGGAGCTAAAATTTGAAAATATAAATTGTTTAAATTGCTCCAGTTTATAATTGCCCATGTCCCTAAATTCCATGGCCCAAACTTGAAGATTGAAGGAGTTTGGCAGTTCAAAATGTGTTTGCAGTGATGGAGGTGTAAGTATTAATAGGTTTGTGCTTCGCAATTGTCCATTTTGAGCTTATGGTATTGTGTTTAAGTTGCATGACTTGCGTTCTTGTAATGTTTATGGTTTAATTGTGTAAATGTTTATACACATTTGATATTGAGCAGTTGAAGTTGTTATCAGGCTCATCGCAGTCCAAGATCGTTTGATAGATAAGACATATTAGTGTATTACTTGTCTGCTAATGTTTTGTGGAGTCAGTTTGTGAGGTACCATCGCCTACCCAATTGGGATAGGGACTGTAACAGATTGCTGTGACTGTAATAATAGTGATTGCTGCTAGTGGGTCCTATTGTGCAAAGGGGAAGCTGCATTAGTCAGGGTGATTTCCACTGGTCGAGATTTCATCTGTGTGTGTGAAGGCTAGAAACAGTAAACTCTTGTGTGAGTGATTACTATGAATTCCTTAGTGGAGCAGACAAGGGTTATTTGTTTATTGTGTGCTTGCTTAACCCCTTCACTGCCGCGGCTATTCCGCCGCAGTGCTAAGGGGGCGGGGCGGAAATGCGGCGGGAGCATGCTGGTGACGGAACCGCTCCATCACCAGCGTCCGTTGCGCTGTGCTTATGATGGAGCGGTTCCGTCATGGCCCCGCCCGCTCAATAGAACGCTCAGCGCAGGCACGGAATTCGCGCTGCGCAAGAGCGTCGGGCGGGCCATGACGGAACCGCTCCATCATCAGCACAGCGCCCCCGCAGCTGATGACGGAGTGGTTCCGTCATCAGCAGGGGCGGGATTAAAATTGTAGAATTTTACATGAGAGAAAATTGTAAAGGAGGGTGAACCACTACGAGGAGTGAGAGTTGCATCAGAGAGTGCCACGCTGGGATAGATCAACTGGTGTGAAGTGTTGCACTGGGATAGGTTTGTGAGTCATCAGGTGTTGTGTTGTTATAGGTCCACAGAGGAAAGGATTGTACTGAAATTGGGTGCAAATATTGTTCTATATTGATTTGGCAAAACTTTGAAAATATATGAATTACAATTGCTAATTTCGTTGTTGAATTGTTACAAACATGAAATGTTTCAGAGCCCTTAACGATTTAACGAGGAGGCACATGCGAGTCCCTTTCCGTGAGGGAGAGGAGGATCTACTGAAAAGTATGCCAGGTCATTATATGATTCAGGCGTTGGCTTCATATGTGTTTGTGGCTTCCTCAATGGCACAAGATGACCAAAAAAGATGGAGCATTAAGATTTCTACAGTTTGGCGCATCTAATTTTAAGGTTATTGAGAATATGAGTGTAATATTATTTGACATGGAACCATCTCCTAGACCTGCACATTATGAATAGAAGAATAGAGCAAAGAGAGCAGTGTGTAATTATGCTGATGCTAAATGGGATGAAGAACAGCAGAGATTAAGGAAATGTGTAGTTGAGGGAGCTAGAATGTACCCAGCATCTACAACGGAGAAGCCTAAAAAGAATAAGAAACAGGGAAATGAAGATGCTGATATTACAGATAAAACTGGTACTGATAGTGATTCTGGTGATGATCTTTTGGATGCTCTGTTGTCCTCACGTCCAGCACCTTATGTTGCTCCATCATCAAATTCAGATAGTGCTACAGCATTTAATGGTACAGTTCCCACTGCCCCTGTTTACCCAAATGTAACTCAAACTGGGCTACCACTTCCAACTCTTTCAATTGCAGCTGCATCCCGAGACAGCTACTACTGTAATTGCTCTGGTAGTACTAGCTTCTATTGTGACTGTTCTTGCACCAATGTCACAAGCCATATCAGCTCAGACTTAGTAATTCCTGTTGTATCCATGCCAGTAACCAATTGCCCTAAATCCTGCCCTTTCAGTAGCTTTTGGTGGAGTAGCAGCAGAAGGGTTTATTCCGATGTCACAAAACTGTTGCTTGGACCCCACTGCAAAATGTCCAATCTCTAAGAGAAGGGGGAAAACTTGTTTTATGACTCATGATGCAGAGGGGGAATAGGACCATTTGATAATTCGATTTTACCCCAATGGTTTGAAGAGACTTTGGAGAATAGAGGGACAGAAGAGACAGAGTCACCACTTACAAGTCAATTGAGGGTTAGACACCTAATCGTACCAAAATTGAAGGTGGGATTGGAAAATATATTTAAATGATATTTAGATATCTCACATCTGAATCAATACCAAGAAAATTAGCTTATTTATTGAGTGTTTTATAGAGTGTGAACGTGTCCTGTTAGGGTATCAGAGCACTTTACAGACTCATCTCTTCACATCTGTCTGCTAATTACTCCTCTGTCCCTTTTATGTGCACTGTAGGTTTACGGCTTCCCCAGCGCTTGGACGCCCATGGGCAACAACTGCGCTCTATAAATCCCCAAGTTTACAAGTTTACATATAAAGCTTTCCATGGAATATGAGCAAGCTATCCTGATTAACAGTTAATAGAGATGATATATGTAAGTAAAGGGGTTGCTATGCATGCAACTACCACACATGAGATGAGAAATTAACAAAAGTGGTAGGGAAATATGAGGTAGATCCTTCTAAAAGAATTCCTTTGCAGAAAATGTTCACGGCACAAGATGATATTGCGACTATCACCATGAGATCTTTAAGGACGAAGTAGCACATTGCCAACTTGGTTAAATGCATTCGGAAATTGAGTATTCTGACAGATTACTGAGCAAACTTTTGGAAAAGCAGTGACAGAAAAAGAAGCAACCCTATAATGTAGTCGTAAATGGCAAACCATCTCCAGTAGTCCCAGCTGAAGATGAGGCTTTGGCCTTCCTAGTGAGAGAGATAACAGTTGGGGGGTATGTTCATGTGCCATGGAGTAGAGGTGATCTTGCTACATTCACAAACAACGTCCGCAAACTGAGAGAGAATCCTGCCTAATGTTACACCCAGGGTCATAGGCTTGTGAACATTTTGAAGGTTTTGTGTACAGATATAAATATCTATTTTTTACATTGTGGTGATCTTTAGGTCTATTGTAAGATAGCCGTTCTGTGGCCACTTACAGAGCCCCAAGGGATCGGCATACTTGTGCATCATCTCCTATGGTGATGACAAAGTATAATGACTTGAGTACTTTCTTGAAAGAAAAAGTCCAGATCAGGCATATTGATTGGTTAAAGATTGATAAGACGACTCAGAAAGCTAAAGAATCAGTTTATGCCTATTATGAACAATTGTTACAGGTGTTTAAACAGCACAGTGGACAAGAAAATCCTCAAAGGGGAGATATGTGATTTGCTAGCAGTCTGAGGGCCTGATTTAGATTTTGGCTGGACTACCTTTGTCCCATCCCGTCAGTGGTTCCAAAATGGTTCCAAGTACTCTGTCAAGCTGATGGTTGTCTGCTCACTGTATTTAGATTTTGCTGTAATAGGCAGTTGACTGTCTCAGTGGCGGTCTTCTCTGCTGGCTCACGGAACTCTTTCGCCTTCATGCCGGCAGGTTGCGCCAAGCCAATTTCGATGTTCTCATTGTGCCTGCAGTGTTCTGGTGGTGGAGTCCTGATGGAGTGAGGCCATGATGGTGTGGAAACAGGTAAGTACTACTCATCATTTTCTTACTTAACATATCTGTTGTGAATGTAGGTAATGTGTATTGCCCTTTTTTTTACATATAGCATTGCACACCAGCAGCGTACACGCACTATTGAATGTACACCCACATGTGCCTCAAGCCCAACACCCACAACCAGCACCACCCTTTATCATGAATCAATATAGGTGTGTTTATTTTACCATGATAATTTGTTAGATGGACACTTATGCAAAATACATGAGACGAAAGCACATTATAACACACAAATCATAGTGAGACCAGAGACATAGAGGCCTAACTTAGATTGCGGTGAGAACGAGATTGATGAGTGTCATGATGAAGTAGCTGCAGCACAAGAAGCTCCTGGACAATGGGGTTCAAGAAGGAAACGGAAGTGGGAAACCAATTTTTTTTTTGTTCACCTCTTTTCCTTCCATGCCGCCAATTCAAGTTTGGAGGATTCCCCAGCACAGTTGCCTCAATGGAAAGGCACATCGTAATTGGGACGGTGGGAATATTGGCTGGACTCCATCCAACAGCCGCTTCTGCTTCTAACGCCTTCAATGTGGGAGCAAGATTCTGGTAGAAGCGGCTGATCTCCCTCCATAGACCTGTAGACATCTAAATACAGCAGGCGGACTGCTAAGTCGGTAGGCGGGAAGACTGTTGAAAAAGTGATGGTAGGACCTGACCCACCAACATCTAAATCAGCCCCTAAACCTTTAGATGAGATCCTGAGGAATGCTCAATACTGTAATAATGAAAAGGAAAGTAAGCAGAAAAGGCTTAAGGAGAAGTTAATTCTTGCACAGACCGAGTTAACTGAGAAGGGGTATCAAAGTCATCCATATATGGGAAATGCTGGTTGAATGCAAGGTTTTGGTTACCAGAGTGGCGGTAAAACAATGCAAAGTAGAGTTGGTGTTCCACAAGGCAGAGGTCGAGGTGTTTCAGTTGCTCCAAATTCAGGTGCCGATATTTCAATGTTGAAGAGATGGACTCCTTGTCATTATTGTAACAAGCTCTGGCATTGGAAATGGAAATGTATATAGAATACTAATAGAGTAAGTGGTAATGGGCAAATGCAAAATGTTAAACTGACTCAGATGCAGAATGTCCCAGATCAGCGAACACAAATTCCAAATCAGCGTCATGCCCCAGCGTTGCAGGTCCTGCAATTATTTTTATTATTATTTAATATTTATAAGTTTTATATAGCGCTAGCTAGACCCGGGGGTATCAGAGAACTTTACATTCACAGGGGAACAGAAATTGTATTGCATAGCAGGACCTACAGATGCATAACAAATATAAGCTAAACATTATAATTATATACAAAGATATAAGCTAAACATTATAATTAGGCCTAAAATTACATAGCAGGACATAAGGGTACATGAGGATATAAGCAACACATTATAATTAGGCACAAGGTGAAGGGTAGGGAGGAAGGTCAAGAAGTTGCAACTTTCTCATAACCATCAATCCTGAATGAACAAGTGAGCAGGGGGACAACTAGGCTATTGAAGTTTAGGTTTGATTGACTTGGATGGTAATGTATTTCTTGAGGAGAAGGAGTTTCAGGTCCCTTTTGAAGCAGGGAAACGAGGTGGTACATCTGAGGTCAATCGGGAGTGAGTTCCATATCCTGGGTACGTTAGCAGAAAAGGATCAGAACTGGGTAGTTTTCTTTTTCAATTTCAGAGGGATGAAAAGAAGTGATTTGGAGCTCTCAGGGATCTGGATCTTCTAGCATTAACCAATTTGCTGTTTAGGTAGTTGGGGGAATGTGAGTGAAGAGTTTTGTGTGTGATACAGGCCAATTTGTAGGCACATCTGCCTTTAATGGGCAGCCAGTTGAGGGAGCGGAGGTTTGGTGTAATGTGTTCAACCCGTTTTACCCCAGGTATGAGTCGAGCTGCCATGTTAAGCACTGAACATAGTGGGGCGAGGTGAGCTTTCGGCGTCCCTGAAAGGATGGTGTTCCCGTAGTCTAGTTGGGAGAGGACTAGGGATTGAACAATAGTCTTGAAATTGTCTTGGGGACTGAAAGGTTTAATTTTCTTCAGGTGTTTTAGTGAGTAAAGTGCACTTTTTGTAGAATTTTTGATGTGGTCCTTCATCGATAAGCTCTTGTCCAGGGTAATGCCTAGTGACTTAACCGAGTCGGTAAGGACGAGAGAGCAGCTTAGGGCATCCAGGTTCTTGAGCCAGTCTTGCATAGGAAGGTGCTTATTTTTTGTAGCGAACAGTATTAATTCTGTTTTGTCCGGGTTCAGTTTTAAGTGGTTTGCGTTAAACCAGGATTTGATCTTGGCTAGTGTGACATTGAGGTGTCGGATGTCACTAAGCGATTTGATTTTGTAGTAGAGTTGAGTGTCATCTGCATATTGGTGATAATTAACTTCTGTTCATTTCAGAATGATTGAAAGGGGTTCCATGAAGAGATTGAAGAGGGCTGGGGAGAGGATCGAGCTTTAAGAGACCCCAAGTGTGACTCATGTTGGCTTAGAGAGACAGGAGTTAATTTTAATTTGTTGTGAGAGGTGCTGAAGGTAGGAAGCGAACCCTTTTAGTACTATGCCAATAATGCCAGAACGGCCCTTCAAACTTTCAAGTAAAGCTTGACGATTTATTGTGTCGAAAGCAGCAGATAGGTCAATAAGGATGAGAAGACAGGCTTCACCATCATCTAAGGCTCTGTGGATATCATCTGAGATATTGAGCATAGCTGTTTCGGTGCTACACCTTTTCCTGATTCCCGATTGAAAGGTGTCGAGGAGGTTGAAATCATCAATATGTTTGTTAAGTTGTTGGAGAACGCACTTCTCCAGGGTTTTGGCAAGGAATGGAAGGTTGGAGATAGGTCTGTGGTTGTTAAGTTCATTAGGGTCAGCCCCTGGTTTTTTGAGTATGGGTGTGATTTGTCCTAATTGAAGGGATTCTGGGACACAGCCTGATGTGAGGGAGGAGTTGATGATCTTAGTCTAGGCAAGGGTAATGATGTGGTTGAGTTTTTGTACTATTGTGGCTGGGAGAGGATCCATAGTGTGGGAGGTAGGCTTTAAGCTCGCAATTATATTGAAGACCTTGTTTTCCGACACAAGATCAACGTCCGACCAGCTTGCATCCTTTTTCAATTGGCAGCGGACTTGGAATAGGATCTGCTAGGTTGAGCCTGAGTATAGAGGGGCAGGTTAGGATTGATGGTGTATTGAAGGTTTGGATGAAGGATTGATCTATTTTTGTGACTTTGTCTGTGAAGAAGCTGGCAATTTCTTCGCATCGGGCCGTGGTCAGTTTTATTCTGTGGGGGGATGCGCCATTTGTTTGCCTTTTGACAATGTTGAAGAGTTCTCTAGGTCTATTCTTGGCTTGGTCTAGTTGTCTGCGGAAGAATGAGGCCTTTTCTCTAAAGATGTGCTTTTTGTATTCCAACCATGCAGATCTAAGTAGCACTTGGTGCCTTGTCGATGGGTTTTGTCTCCAAGTCCCTATCGCAAGTCTGAGTTGTCGTCTTTCGGTATTGAGATCCACATTGAACCATGATTTAGATTTGATCGATCTCAATTGTTCGAGTGGAGCTACTTGATCTAATACCTCCATCATTGTTGAGTTAAAGTGAACTGTGAGGTCATCCGCCAACAAGGAGGTAGGCTGGGACTGTAGATGGGCATGACTCTCGTATTCAAGCTGGAGATAGGGACTTCATTGATGTTCCTGATCCAGTGTTTGGGTTTGTCAGATCGTATTGGATGTTATCTGACAGGTGAGTCGATATTAAACAATATGAGGTGGTGGTCAGACCAGTCAATGGGAGAGATCGATCTCAGGGAGACTAGTTTGTTTTTGGTGACAATCGCATCTAGAGTTGCTCCTTTGATGTGTGTTGGTTCATTGCAGAGTTGTTTGAGGTTGGTTATGTCAAGCAGGTTGGATAGGATTTGGACAGTGGTGTCTTCTGTGTTATTCCAGTGGATATTGAAGTCACCCAGGAACACGTCTTTTGTGTCTGTTAGGGAGAAATGAGGTATTAGGTTGGTTAACCCCTTCGGTGTTCATGACGACCTCAGCTCGTCATGAGGCACAGTGCTCCTGTGCTCATGACGAGCTGAGCTCGTCATGACCACACCCGTTTCTATTATGGTCCAGCACAGGAGATAAATACCTCAAGCAGCCAAGGTGTTAATTCTTCGGCGAAGAGGGCGGGCCCCCAAGGGTGATGGTAGATGGTGTGAAATTTGATGGGCGTGGTGCCTTTGACTGTAAGTTCAACACCGAGGTACTCCAGAGTCCGGAATCTGCACATTTTCATGTGGTAATCTGAATACCTTATTTGTGGACAATCGCTAGCCCGCTACCTGTTTTGAGCGGTATGTCCTGTCGTGACATTATATCCTGCGTTATATCCTGGCGGGATGAGAAGGTCTAGAATGGGGTAGAATGGTTTTTGAGCCATGATTCTGTGAGGAATGCTAAGTCTATTTCTTCTCAAAGTATCACTTCAGCAATGTCTGTGGTGTGTTGTACTGCTGAAATACAGCTGAGGAGCATGCAATAGAGTGGGCAGGAAGTTTTAATGTCGAGGTGTGCTATATGGATAGAAGTGTATTGCGCCGGGGGTCTGGGCGAGAGTACTGGCCTAGGGATTTTATTTGTGCCAACTATGACTGGGTTTGCAGCAGGATCTGTATTCTGGCTCTTTGCAGGGTGAGAGTTGTTGATCTTATCGGCTTCCATTACTGAACTGGGGCAGAGAGTTCAGTTAGGTCGATGAAACTGTCTCCCCAAAGGAATGGAGGGCCATGGGGGGGGCAGGTGGGGCTTTGTGAGAGACTGTGTGGGGAGAAGGTGTGTAGCTACCCGGAGAGTATGAGCCAGGTGGCTTAAACAGGTTGGGAGGGTCTAGTTGCACGCATAGGAGGTCAGCAGCTAGGGCGTTGATTTTCTGCTCCATTCTGTTCAGTTGGGTAATTGAGATGAAGGATTTTTTAGTCCTCAGAGGGAGCAGTGTACAACTAGAGTCTGTAGAAGGAGAGATTACTGGGTTCTGGTATTCAACAGTATCATTGGGGTTTGGCATGGGGATGGATTGAGTGTGGTGTGCTGGGTTGTTGATGCTTGCAGTCTTGGGTAAGGAGGAGGTGTTGCTTGTCTTGGCCCAAGAGAGGGTAGTGAGCAAAGAAAGGTAAGGAGGGGGTCAGTGTCCAAGGGATTGGTAGTGAGATTGGTGCTGAAGACTGTTTGGGCATGTGGTCATGGGTCAGGGTAAGAAAAGCGTGAGCAGTGGTTTGAGGGAGGTCGGTGTCCGAGGCATTGCTGGTGACGTTGGACCTGGGGATGGTTTGGGAAGATGGAGTAGGGTCAGTGTTGGAGTTGGGGATAGTTTGGAGGGTGGAATCGGGTTTACTGAGGTTAAGGGGGAGTGGCTATGGCGAGTTGAGTAGCGGAGAGACTGCAGATTGTGTCCGATGTGTTTGGCTCTGGGTCAGCCTTGCGGTGTTTGTTAGCTGTGCGTTTGCTGGTCCTGGTGGGATTAGTGGAAGTCATGATAGTGGGTGTCAGGGTGGAGAGGGATAGGGGAGGTTAGGTTTGATGGCTCTGTTGAGATAATGAGAAGAATAGTGTCGGGAAGTGACGATCATAAATGGTGAAGCTGCAAGCTTCGATGGCCCCACCGAACATGGGAAACCCAAGATTTAATATGAATCAAGTATCAGTCAGGCAAATCACTTTATTCGATGCTTAAAATGTAACATCATAAAGGTACAGAGTACACATTATAAACAATTTTCATAATACAGATGTTAAGAAAACAGCAATTTTCAATAAAAATAGAGAGGCACAATTCATCTAGTGAGATTACGTAATCGTCTAGTCTTCCATGAGACTAGTAAAAATCAGGCCACAGAATAAAATACTAGTTGGTTAGGCAATGATTGGAAAAAGTAAATCCCAGGCCAACACTGACTAAAATATTATTTGCCCACAAGTGGCTGGATAAATCTAGTGTGAGGATCCTTATAAAATTTACAAAAGAAAAAAAGATGTGAATTTGATTGAGTGGAGATTATATCTCACAGGCAAGAAGGAAGGTCAAAAATAGAGTATATTCCGGGTGGAAAGGAAAACATACAGGGGATTATATTCATTCTAAACCTCACTAGTATAAATATATGGCTTGGATTGGCAACAAAAGATAAATAAGGACTGCACCTTTCTGATCAATTGGGCCTTCCAAGTATAATTTTACAGACACCTTTGAGACATTCATTTTATGTCGCTCAGCTGCTCTTTGGTTATAATATAATGTATTGATTTCTTTTTTGGATACTGAAGAGCAGTTAGATGGTGCTGTAAACAAATGATCTAGACCAAGGGAAACAAGGCTATTCTTAATGTGTGTTAGCCACGGGAGTCTGTGACGATGGTCAAGGGAGAGGCAATCTTCTATCAGCCTCGGAGTAATGTTCACAGATTCTCTCCTCCAGATCGAATGCCATAAAAGTGTTGGTGCCAAACTGATGGTCAGTGATATAGGGGATGTCTAATTCTGTATGGCAAGTAAAATTAGAGCAACTGGATGGTAGGCCAACAAGCATTTTCCAAAAAGAGTCCTTGATGGTCTGGAGGTTTTGGGGGTTAGCAATTCCCCAGATTTCAGCCCAGTCGGTTGTAACTGATTTTGACTTGGCAGAGTAAAGAGTAAACCTTTTTGGCCATGTCAAGGGGCCTAGCACCCAGTTTCCTGATAAAAGTATTTAAAGCAATGATGCTTTTCTCGAGCGGTAGTCCCCTGTTTGTAATCATATGGGACCAAGTTAACTGCCTGTCAAAGGTTATTCCAAGATAGGAAAATGTGTCTGTGTGTGCTATTCTACGTCCTGACATCTGGAAATTTGGGGCCCTCTTTTATTTACTCCCAGATATTAGGACGAAAGTCTTCAGGTCTAAGCTACTCATGTATTTAAAGTAGGTTTCTAGTAGCTGCTGCAGCACTTGACCAGTGCGGGCAATTAGCACCGCGACACCCGCGTATAGTAGTATTGCGGTGCGCGTTTTATTAATCATCAGGACATCCTGTGTGGCGTTCAACAGGGGTGGATTCGTATAAGTTCAATAGAGGAATGGGGCAAGAACACAACCCTGGTGTACTCCCCTTTTGATTGAGAATGACCTGGAGCACTCACACTGTTTCCAACAACGGACACTTGCAGAGGATAAGAAGTAAAGCTGTCTGATAAAAGTAATTATGGTAATCAGACATAATATCGAAAATGTTATATCGATAAGACATAATATCGAAGATTTAATATGGTAGGTAGATAATATCGAAAAAAAGAAATATCGAATACAAAAATATTGTAAATAGTATGTCTATTAATATATCGAAAGTAAGTATATCGTGAGATAAAATATTGACTATAACAAATATCGTATAATAGTAAAAAAAAATTGAAATAATGTATGCAAAAAATGTATTATAATTATTAAAAGTGATATAGAAAAAATAAAATAATATATTAAAAATTAATATAATTAATAAAAAACATATATAGTTTTAGAAGAGGGTTATTGGGTTTATAGGAGATAAGGGTGGGGAGTGTTTTAAAATATATGTAACAAAATATTAAAATATTTTAAAAAAATTAGAAATTACTATTATTTTTACTGATTATAAATAGAAAAAAATATATATATATTAAAAAATATTATAATTAATAAAATAACATATATATGTTTAGGAGCGGGTTATTGGGTTTATAGGGGATAAGGGTGGGGAGTGTTTTAAAATACATGTAAGAAAATAATAAATATTTTTAAGAAATTACTATTATTTTTACTGATTATAAATAGAAAAAATTAAAAAATATATTGAAAAATATTATAATTAATAAAATAACATATATATTTTTAGGAGCGGGTTATTGGGTTTATAGGGGATAAGGGTGGGGAGTGTTTTAAAATATAAGTAAGAAAATAATAAAATATTTCAAAAAATTTAATAATTACTATTATTTGTAGTGATTAAAAATAGAAAACATTTAAAAATCTATTTACAAATAATATAAAAATAAAAGAAATACTTTAATTTAATGTAGACTGGAGTGGGAATAATACATTATATTTAATTAGTGTCCAGCATCTACTTCAATTCAATGTAGAGTGGAGTGGGAATAGTAAATTATATTTAATTAGTGTCCAGCACCAACTATACTTTAATGTAGAATGGAGTGGGAATAGTACATTATATTTCATTAGTGTCCAGCACCTACTTCAATTTAATGTAGACTGGAGTTGGAATAGTAAATTATATTTAATTAGTGTCCAGCACCTACTTCAATTCAATGTAGACTGGAGTGGGAATAGTAAATTATATACAATTAGTGTCCAGCATCTACTATACTTTAATGTAGACTGGAGTGGGAATAGTAAATTATATTTAATTAGTGTCCAGCACCTACTTCAATTTAATGTAGACTGGAGTGGGAATAGTAAATTATATGTAATTAGTGTACATCACCTACTTCAATTTAATTTAGATTGGAGTTGGAATAGTAAATTATATATAATTAGTGTCCGGCACCTACTTCAATTTAATGTGAACTGGAGTGGGAATAGTAAATTATATTTAATTAGTGTCCAGCACCTCCTTCAATTCAATGTAGACTGGAGTGGGAATACTAAATTATATTTAATTAGTGTCCAGCACCTACTATAATTTAATGTAGAATGCAGTGGGAATAGTCAATTATATTTAATTAGTGTCCAGCACCTACTTCAATTTAATGTAGATTGGAGTTGGAATAGTAAATTATATATAATTAGTGTCCAGCACCTACTTCAATTCAATGTAGATTGGAGTGGGAATATTAAATTATATTCAATTAGTGTCTAACACCTACTTTAATTTAATGTAGACTGGAGTGGGAATAGTAAATTATATTAAATTAGTGTGCAGCACCTACTATAATTTAATGTAGACTGGAGTGGGAATAGTAAATTAAATTTAATTAGTGTCCAGCACCTAGATCAATTTAATGTAGACTGGAGTGGGAATTGCAAATTATATTTAATTAGTGTCCAGCACCTACTTCAATTTAATGTAGAGTGAAGTTGGAATAGTAAATTATATTAAATAGTGTCCAGCACCTACTTCAATTCAATGTAGACTGGAGTGGGAATAGTAAATTATATTTAATTAGTGTCCAGCATCTACTATAATTTAATGTAGACTGGAGTGGGAATAGTAAATGATATTTAATTAGTGTCCAGCAGCTACTTCAATTTAATGTAGACTGGAGTGGGAATAGTAAATTATATTTAATTAGTGTCCAGCACCTACTTCAATTTAATGTAGATTGGAGTTGGATTAGTACATTATATATAATTAGTGTCCAACACCTACTTTAATTTAATATACACTGGAGTGGAAATATTACATTATTTTTAATTAGTGTCCAGCACCTACTTCAATTCAATGTAGAATGGAGTGGGAATAGTAAATTATATTTAATTAGTGTCCAGCACCTACATCAAATTAATGTAGACTGGAGTTGGAATAGTAATTTATATTTAATTAGTGTCCAGCACCTACTTCAATTTAATGTAGACTGGAGTTGGAATAGTAAAATATATTTAATTAGTGTCCAGCACCTACTTCAATTTATTGTAGATTGGATTGGGAATAGTAAATTGTATTTAATTAGTGTCCAGCACCTAATTCCATTTTGCCAATAATAAATTCGTGAGATTATAGTAGTAAAAACACAGAAAATGTTAAACATATTTTCAACAACAAATATTTATTAGGTATTGTATATTTAGCAGAGATAATATTTAAAATAATATGTATTTAACATTTATGAAACATGTATATTTGTCCAAAAACTTTTTATACAAAATTACAATAATTTTTACAGAAGAAGAAGAAAATATAATATGCTTATATGTAATATGTAATATCATTTATTTATGATATTACATATGTTGTTAGTAAATAAAATATAAAAATGAATAATAATATTTTAAGTATTATTAATAATTATTTTTACAATTATTTTTTAGAAAAAAGTTGTTTAGATATTGGGATATTTATTTCAAACAGAAATAGTATATTACAACATTGTGTAACATTTTTTAACATTTCTAATCTTTTTTAAATGAATATTATTAAATTCATAATATTTATTTGTACAGTTTTAATACATATTTCAAAATGATTTAATACTAGCTAGTTATAAAAAAATAGTAGCTATTTTGTAATTATTGTAGGTGATTTTACAAAGATTTTATATTATATTTCTTACATTGGACTATTTTGTTACTTTTGGGTTCTTTATTTTGTAACCGGGTTAGGTCGTTTTGTGTCATTTGGATGAAGAGCAGCTCGCGGTTGGGAGAGACTTCACGTCGCTTAAGGTAAGGTTTGTTTTATATGTTTTATGTGTATTTTAATGTAGTTTTGAGAGTAGTCTGCTGCTATTTACTGTTGTTAGATGTGAGTGAGTTGTATTTTAGATTTTGAGAACGATTATTTACGTGTGGTGGCTACACATACTTTTACCTTGTTTTAGGCTTGTTTGCAGAGTTACTATATCTATGTTTTAAGTTTATGTAGTAGGAATATAATGTTATTACTAATGTTAGTAGTTGTTTATGTGCTGTTTAATGTGGGTGGGAATGTCTGTTTTATATGTTTCTGTTATAGGTGTTCGCCATATCGGAAGTTGCGTTTTTTTTTTAAGGAAGTGTTTGTTGGTTTTATTAACCAATGGATTTCAAACACTTCTTTAAAGTTTTTGGTTTTCCAAGAGCATTTCTTCAATTTTTAACTATTTTTCGGGATTTTTATGGTTATTTGACGGATCTTCACTGCATGGATTGTCTCTTTTTGGTACAGTTGTATTTTTGCATTTTATTTTGGGTTAACTTTTCCCTAACTGGATTATTTTGGTGGAGAAGGACGTTATTGGATTTCCAACATGATTGGTAAGTTATTTATTTCTTCTATTTTGTGGGTGGGTAATGTAATTATTAATCTTGCATTGTTTTATATTTCTTATGTAAGTAATGTGTGCATATATATGTGATTAATTATTATATATATTGCATACATTAAAGAGTTTCAAAAATCAAGATTCAAATGTTATTCTGAATATTTAGGTGACAGTTTTAGGGACTGGTTTGGTGTTGAGATTTATTCAGAGTAGGGTTTTGGCAATTATGTTTAAGTATTCAATGCCTTTTGTACTAGGATATATTTTCACTTGCTCTTCTAGGTATTTGTGCATTTGCTTATTTTGTTTTGATGTTTTAGGGACTAGTTCAGTTATGGATTGCTCCATTCTGAATTCCTGGTAGCTTTGTTCTTTTTATAGGCACTTAATAAAATGTTCTAAACTTGGTTTTGTTCTGCCAGTTGATTGTATAAAGGCATTGTGCCAACCTTCTACTGCGTTGTTAGTTTTAGATTCACCATTTAAGGTGCTTCTGTAAATGTTTCACCAGGGTATTAGGAATTTAGGGTTTCTTCTGTGGCCAGATCTATGGAGTCTGCCTACCCAGGTGTCTTCAAAGTAGTCCAAAAATGGACTCAACTTAGCTTCATTTTGTTTATAGAAGGTGCTGTCTATTAGAATGTTGTAGTGTTCTGCTACTTCTGTTTCCGGAACATAAGCCAGTGCTATGAGTTTTTTAATTTGGTATGCAAAAGATGAGTTAGTTATATATTCTACACTTAAGGTCATTTTTTGTAGATGTCTCCATAGACACTGGTTTAAATGGTAGTAGCAGCCTTGAATGGAGGTATGGGGGTGGAGTTTTAGGATGGTTGAAAGCATTGCTTGCTCAAAATCTAGGATTATTTTTTCAGGAGAATAGTCATTTGTTTTTTGTTTAATTATATTTAATAATTCCATATATGTGGAACTATTTTTGTTTGATAGTAGTGCATACAGTAGTGGTATGTTGCAGTTTTGGTAGAGGCCATGTACAGTGTATAATTGGAAAAATGGTTTGGGACAGATGTTAAAAGTCCCATCCATCATCCAATATTGGCTTTGCTGAAGTTTTAATAGATTCATATTTGTCCCAAAAATAATAAGTCTTTTCTCATTGTTTTCATTGTCGTAAATGATAAATGGTTGTTTGTTTAAAGTTATAATTTGGTTGGCATTTAAACTGATATCACTATATGTTCTTGGAGGTGGTGTGGTAGTAGTAGTAGCTTTTTTTGTTCGTGCTATAGTTCTTTTTAGTGAAAGAATATTTGGCATCTGTGTTGTGGCAGTTTTAGGGACTTTAGGAATTTCTTCTTTTAATATGACGTTGGTTTGTTTTTGGGAACCTGTGCTTGCCTCTTTTATATTTTCCAATGCTGTTCTAACTTCAATTTCTGTTACGTTTGGTGGATGGGTGTGTTCCCTAGTCTACAGTACAGTTGCTTCTCTCGTTGTTGCCCTTCCATAACACTTGTTTGAATAATATTTACAAAATTTCCAATTTACTTTCATTCCATATTGCTTTTCTTGTGTATATGTGTAACCCATGTAGCAGAGTAATAGCTTTACTTTCTGGCTGGTTACAAATTCTGCTCCTTCAGTCATTTTGTTGTTTGTAAATCTAGAAGACTTATATATATAATAGTTAATTAAAAAGAAAAGTTTGTTTTTAATCCTAAGTAAGTGAACAATAGTAATGTATATACTTACGTGTTTTTGAAATCAGTGAAATATTTTTATATGCTTTATTCTTTCGTTGTGAACTGTGTTTTCTGATGTTGTTTGATCTGTTAGGAAAAAAAATTATTACAATGTTATTACTAGAATTTGTGTATATTTAGACTTTCAGTGCTAATTTTTCCTATAAAAGTGGATACTAATAAGTGTAGGATTGTTATAAAAATAGTGAAGATACTTGGGGCCTTATTTATGAAGGCCTTGCGCTACCGATGCGTCACTTTTTCCCATGTTAAAAGTGACGCACCGGCGGCGCAAGGCCTTCATAAATGAGGCCCTTACTTATTTAGTTTTAGGTAGGGTTTTCGAGTAGAGTAGTCTGTTCTTTCTTAGTAGAGTATGTTGTAGTGTTATCTGAAAAAAATAGGTAGATAAGTGTTAGAAAAGTCACCATGTTTGTAGGTTTTCAACAATTTACCAGTTAAATTAGTGCTTTAATATACTTACTTAGTGAGTTGTATCTTTGGCATTCGGATTTTGGAAATATGAATTTCGTCAGTATAGTTTCCTGTAGTGTTAGCTGTGAAAAAAATTAGATAATTGTTATTAGTTAGAGCAAGTGCTAATGTTTGTCGTTTTTACCAGTTTATTTTCAGTTTAGAAATACTTACTTTGTTATTTTTATTTTAGAAATTGGAATTGTGTTCTCTGTTCTTTTGTAGTGTAGTTTTCTGTAGTTGGATCTGGAGAAATAAAGTTGATCTGTGTTATAAATGTTAATGTGTGTTTTTGTTTAGAACATTTTACAAGTTAATTTAATGTTACAATATACTTACTTAGTTATTGTATCTTTTGTTTTCGGATATTGTTCGCTGTTGTTTGTCTGTTGACTTTTCTGTAGTGGTAGTAGAGAAAAAAACATATGCATGTATCATTAATTACAACATGTGCTCATTTGTTGGGATTGTTCTAGTTAATTTAGTGTTAAACTATACTTACTTTGATATTTCTATATTTCCTAAAGAGTTGTGTAGTCTTGTTTTAGTTAGTAGAGTTTTCTGTAGCATTAGGAGAGAAATTAAAATGGTTAGGATATACTCATAAGTAGTATTTTATTTGAAAGCTTACAACATTAATGTAATATAGAGATAATATTTACATTTTTAGTAGTTTCTGTGTTTTCTGAAATCAGTTATCTGTTATTTATTAGTAGAGTGTTCTGTAGTAGTAAAAGAAAAGGAGAAGTGGATATTTAGCAAGGAATTAAAATAGTAGCAGTTATTTACATTTTGTTTATTAGAGTTACTTACTTGAAATCTTTTATTGTATCTTGATAATATTGATGTTCTTGTCGGTGTGCTGCAATTCATCCAGGATGTAACTCCTTTCGTTACTTTTAGCAAGTGGTTTGTGTTTAGTGTGTAATTGTTTATATAGAGGATTGTAATTAGTAATTAGTTTGCTATTGGTTATATAACAAATTCTGTGTGTTGATTGGTTAGTTAGTATTTTTGAATTTCAGTTGTGAATTTTATCTTGTACAATAAGGCAAAATCAATTAACTTATATAATGAAAAAAAGGGAAATAAATTATTTACAATGTGTAGGTTATATAATAGATAAACTGAATAGTTTTATTTTTTTTAAACAATGAAAAAAATGTATCTTTAAATAGGAAGTGTGTATTTTATTGCAAATAACATTATAATATGTAAAAAAAAGTGTATATAAATATATATATATATAAAACGTCGATTTATTTGATTACACTATATTATTGTTCACAATATTATTGATCTCGTTATTTTAGTTCATGTGTATGTATTTTTCTGTGATCGATATTTCTTTCCATCGATATATATGTAGTCGATATAAATGATAACAGTGTTTTTGTATGTCGATATAGTGTATCCGATATATTTGTATGTTTATAGTAAAGTATAGGAAGTCGATAATAGTGTTTTCGATATATTTGTCCCGATAATCGTGTAATACGATATTGTGTCTTTCGATGATATGTCAGACATTCATTAATTATCCCATCCTCAATGCCGAATCCTGTCATTATATTCCACAGATGGTGATAGGTAATGCAGTCGTAAGCTGCTGACAAGTCCATAATGCCAGGTATAATATCCCCTGCTTTACTTTGGTATACTTGGCCATTAATAAGCTTAAATTGAGGCACTGATCCTCAGACCCTCTCCCCTTTTTAGACCCGTACGGCACAGGGATCAAGACATTAATGTTTGTGGCCCATTCCTCTATCCTATTTAATAGGATGGGGTTCATAAGCTTGGCAGTGCTGTCCAACAAGGATATGGGTCTATAGTTTTTAGGCTCAGTTTTGTTGCCCTTCTTGTGAACTGGAATTATAATCAACCTCTTCCATGAGTACGGAGGGTCTACAGTTACGATTGTATTAAAAAACATTTGTCAGGACCGGACCCCAAAGTTCTGGCTGCACCATAAAATATCAATTGGTGTGCCGTCTGGAACAGGAGCTCTGTTAATCGAACACTGGGAAAGGGCCTCTCTAATTTCATATATGTTAAAAAGTAGGGGAGACTTAATTAGAGAAATACTTGGGGCCTGGTGGCTAATGAATCTCTCCTCAGTTGGGTTAAAGATGTTAGAAAAATGTGCAATCCAAGCTTCCTCCTCTACGTGGCAGTCTGTACTCAGCTTCTCTGGAGGTTTGAGAAAAGGAGCATTGATAACTTTCCAGAAATCCTTGGGACTGTTCGAGAGGGCCGCCAAGTGCAACTGCTTCCATGCCTCTTCCTTAAGAATTTTAATTCACAGCTTCCTCACCTCTAAGTAGCGATGGAGTAATGTCTTGACTAATTCCGTATCTTTAGGGGTGGATTTAAGAGCCTGGTGTAGGGGGGATAGGGACTTAGTGCATGCCTAGTCGAATCATTTGTGACCTTATTTATTTGAAGTTGGGGGGCTTGGCCGACAGCCGAGCATGGCTGCTGCGTTTTAGTAGAGCTCCGGTCCTGGGCTCTTATAACCTGAGTGTATCTGGCTAACGTTGCTTAATCACACCCAGAAAAGGGACCGACATTGCCTGCTGGACAGGGGCGACCATCGGATGGTTCATTGGCCTTCTTCTTGTCGGAGTTTGGAGCGTTCTGGCACACAAGGCCTCCCTGCCGCCTGTGAGATCAGGGCGGGCCTGGTGCCCAGAGCTGTCTGCTGGCCTTTAGTTTCAGGGCCGACCCTGGTTGGTCTCTGCTCTGCATCGAGGGGCCGGCTGAAGAGACCCGAGGCGAATGAGAGGTGCCCTCAAGCAAGCTGCCTGCACGCTGGCGGCCCAGACCGAGAGAGGTGGAGGTCGGCGGCCATACGCTGAACATGGTCCCCGGTGGTTCCCTTACGCAAGCATTGGGGATGCATCACAGCCTTCAACTCATGCGCAGGGAGTGAGGCGCTGCTTCCCCGCTGGGCAGGTGGTCACCACCTGCAGCAGGAGCCCAATAACTGAACTTACCTTTCTTCAACAGGGACTGTGTTGCCCACTGGACCGGCCCTGTCGCACCTGCGGCTTACTGCCTTTGGCAGTGGGGCCCGGCCTTGTGGGGCCTATTCGCCACCTGCGGCCTGTCATCTGGGGCCCGCCGGCTGGATTTGTGGACCAACGCCGACCTGTAAGGTGACTGCGCTGCTGCGGGGGGCCCAGTGCCGTTGGTCTGGAGGAGGGCAACATACCCAGACATCTTTGGCCGGAGTAGGAGCAACCAGACTGGGTGAGCCTGCTTCACTCACCCCACACGATGGTGGGGCCCCCGAGATAAACACGCATTTGCCCCTGGAGTAGGACTGTGAACTGCTGATACCTCGCTGAGGGCAGGTGAGGCTTGCTGACTTGGCTTGTTGCAGCGATTCCCCCGCCTGATGCGAGGATAATTGCGTTGGCGGTGCAAGGGACTTCCCCCGGAGGTTCCCGCTGGCTGGGAGATTCGGCACGGGCCTGGAGTGTGCCATTGTGGTGAACGACCCCATACATCCCTGCTGGACCTGGGAGGCGGTGAGTTGGACCTCATGCCTGGGATGACTGAACGCTCATAACTGTGGTGGCCCGCACATGCTTGTCAGAGACTAATTGGACCTCTGCTTGTTGGATCTTCTGGATTGCCTGATTAATACTTGGTGTGGGGCGCCTGCGCGTGGCGTACCGGGGCCCGAGGAGCCCGGCCCGACAGACGCTCTGGGGCAACCCTGTCGCTGTTGCTACATGGGGCTTTGGTGTTTGTTGCTTAGGATATTGCTGTCGAGGTGTGCCGGCTGTGATTACGCGGTCCCTCTGGTTGCACTGTAACGCGTTGGGCTCTTGGCTTGCCTCTCCCCCGGGACAGTGGACCGTGCTGACGAGCTCCTGGAGGCTACCTGGTGGTAATGGGCCACAGCATAGGTGGCAACAGGACACTGGAACCGGTGCAGACTCCACCATGGCTTGGGTGGACCTCAGTGGGGTATCACAGCTGCCCAGCTGCATCCCACCTACTGCCGAACAGGAACCGGTGGATAAATTGGACCTCATCTTGCAGGAAGTCAGGTATTCAAGAAGGGCCATCGAGTTACAGATTGGCACTCTCATGACAGGTCTCACTCTACTTAAGGCAGACCACGCAAAACTGGCGGACAAGGTGAAGGATATTGCCTTGGCATTAGCAGACCTCTTCCCACGACAAACTCAAGCCGAGACCAAAGTGCAGCAACTACAGCAGCAAGTCAGCAGCATACTGGATCGGGTGGAAGGGAGGACAAGACGGAACAATGTCCGAGTCATTGGCCTGCCATAATGCTGAGAGGGGCGTGACCCGGCGACGTATATGGAACAGTGGTTCTGTGACCATATTACCCTAGAAGCGCTCTCTAATCAATACTGCATGGAACGTGCGCTTAGGATACCCACTGGACAACCTAAACCGGTTGCTCCACCGCGGCCACTCATTGCTGGCTATTGAATTATAGGGATAGGATGCACTATTGCAGAAGGCACGTGAGCTGGGACAGATCAACTTTGAAAATGCTTGAATATCCATGTACCCGGATTACACGCTTATGGTATAGTGTCGGCGGTCCTTGTTCATGGCCCTGAAGAAGAAACTGAGGGCTCTGAACCTAAAATATGCTTTCCTCTTCCTTGCCCGTTTAAAAATCATTTATGACCATAAAACGTACTTCTTTAAAAGTCCGGAGGACGTTGAGGAATGGTTGGAGGTAACTGACCCCTCAGAGGCTAGTGATCACGCTTCCCAGAGTACCAAAGATGGGTCCAGCCATGCGGACCAGACCGGTGTGCGTTGCAGCAGACGCCTGCATGGGACTTCCCGACAGCCTCCTCCGACACTGCAGCAACAAAGGCGGGACAAGGAACAAGCTCTTGTAACGGCTGCTACTTTTCGACAACCTCTGCCTGTGAAAGACTCGGCCTCTTCAGCAGAAGACGATGAACTGAACAAATCGGACTCTGAGGGTAGTGTGGCTCTCTTTCCCTTTGTCACTCCTCAAACGGCGGATGGGCTGTTTGGCTGAAACTGGTATGGTGCGGTTCTTTACAAATTGTCTTTATACATAGGTCTGCTAGCCTTATTGTTTCTTGATATGATGTAAGTATAGTGCACATTATGTTCAGTTATGCAGAGTAATGTGATTACATTTCTTGAGCCCGGATCCCGTGCAGTTCGGAACTTGTGTATATGATGGAGCGTTATTCACGCCAAGTAGACGGCATTGGCGATGTCCCCCAATCGGCGAATGCTGTTGTAGTCAAGGGCACTGTCCTGTTCTATGTGTTAAGATAAGTGGTCCAGTATAGTTCTTCGACCGGACCGAGTATTTGTGTATTTAAGGGAGTGATGCGGTCCTATATGCTTGTTGGCCTTGAGAGCACTGCACACAGTCAACAATATGCTTTGGTTTGCTTACAAGACTGACCAGATATACCAATGCATACACTCAGTAGGTCTAATGTATTAACGTGGAATGTTAGGGGATTGGGCTCTATCCCTAAAGGCCATAGTATACACGCCCAGTTACTGCGAAGGAAAGCAAAATTAGTATACTTACAAGAATCCTACATGTTACAACATGAAGCATTGAAACTCCGCAAGAAGTGGAGGGGGCAGGTGTTCACTACTAGTTACTCTGGGTATGCCCGGGGGTCACAATATAGATTCGCCATGGGGTGCCTTTTACACCACTGGAGCACCGAATTGATAAGCAGGGGATGTATATATTCATATGAGGGTCCCTGGACAGCCAGGTGGTGGTGTTAGGTAGCGTATATGCACCAAATACTGAACAGGAACCCTTCCTTGCCACACTGAACTTGGCACTGGCTGGTTGGGAAATACACCATGGATTATTGGAGGGGATTACAATACGGTTATGGACATCTCCTTAGATAGGTCACATCCCCCTCTGAATGGGGCGGGCGTCATTAAACAAGCAAAGGCGATGTGTGGATGGGCGGCCGGCTGGGCCCTGTGTGATGTGTGGAGGATGTGGCACCCAACACATAGAGAGTACTCAGTTTATTCTCCGGTCCACATGCTGCATACCAGGATCGATAGGGTCTACTGTTCAAATAGTATTGCAACACAAGTCACACACACCACCTATCTTGCCAAAACCTTCTCTGATCACAACCCGTTGGAACTTACGATCCCATGGGGCAGGGTACCCACTCCAGTGCCCACCTGAAGATTGTGGCCACAGATGTTAGAAGACACAGTGTTCCACGCCACTATGGCAGACACCATTACGCATTACTTCCTAGAAAACAGTAACATAGCTTCTAATGGTTTGATTTAATGGGACGCCTTTAAGGCTGTAATTCGTGAAAGGGCCATCAGCGCGACTGTTGGTGCTCGGCAGGAGGTTAATAAATCTCTTCTGGACACAGAACGTAAGATGGACTGCTTGGAACAGGAAGCGGCGCGCGATAGGGAAAAGCAAGGGCCACTCCAGGAACTCCGTATTCAACATGCGGAGCTCCTTGAATCGCTTCGCAACATAGACTACCAACGATACACACAGAGGACCCACACTGAGGCAAACAAATTGGGGGCGCTGTTGGCTAAATTAATAAAGGATGTCCCCCCGGCGACGGTGATTGGTGAGGTCTCTACGATAGAGGGTGGTACAGCGCATACACAACATGACATTAATACGGCTTTCTTCCGTTACTATGCTATGCTTTACGGCAAGCCCACGGATCGACCGGGCACACAGATAGATGACTGACCCCGGATGCACTCAAGGCTCTCTCAGGCCCAGTAACAAGGGCAGAAATAAAAACGGCAATCAACGGGCTTCCCCGAAATAAAACTCAGAGTCTAGACGGGTTGCCCGCAGAATTTTATGTCAATTATGGAGATTCACTTATTTCCTAGTTTGAACTCCTATATAAAACAGCATTAGAAAGAGGTGAATTACCATGTATGACAGCGCAGGCACTGATAATTACACTTCCCAAACCGGACAGGGATCCCACTGACATGGCAGGCTACCGCCCGCTGTCGCTTCTCGAGACAGAATATAAATGTAAAATGTAAATGAAGTATACTTGTAAAGCGCACTGTTACTCCATCTCGGAGTGTCCTGGCGCTGTATACCGCTGGGGAACCCGTCCTGGCTTTCCCTGTGAGATGGTCCCTCTTGGGCACCCCCAAGATGAGACCAGGCATCCCCGGCGTTGAAGGGGCCGTTGTGAAGATTGAGCAAGCTATTGCCCAGAGTTGCAGAGTGGAGCCCAAGGTTAGAGTAGGCGCCAAGGCGAGAATCATCGAGTCCACGGACATTGACCCAAGACCCTGCCACGTTGGGAATTTAACCCTGGTCCCGGGCCGATCTCAGCTTCCGGGTCTGCCGCCTCTAACCACTGAGCCACACTTCTCCACATAAAATTCTTAGTAAGGTACTTGCAAACAGACTCCTACCCATCCTGCATAAATTCATACATATTGATCAGACTGGGTTTCTACTGGCCCGTAGCACATCTTTGAACATTAGGAGATTGCATTCCCTAATGTCGGCCACCCCACCACACTACACTCATGCTGGCTGTGTATCCTTAGACCTCCGCCAGGCATTCGATACACTGAATATGGAATATCTGTTTAAAGTACTGGCCAAATTCGGGCTCCCAGATGATTATCTACAGTGGCTCCGTCTGTTGTATCATGCTCCCACAGCTCGTGTCCGCACCGGGGGCCATATCTTAGATGTATACCCGATTTTTCGAGGGACGAGAAAGGAATGCCCACTGTTGCCTCTTCTATTCATATTGGCACTGGAACCCCTGGCTATTAAACTGCGGGCAGAGGTGCAGGATCTGGGTATCCCGATAGGACATGCCATACATCTTTACTCCGCCTACACAGACGACATAATCTTATATGTCAATGATCTCAGATCAGACCTAACGCCTATGGCAGAGATATTTACTGTATTTGAATATATATCACGGTTGGCCATTAACCCTGGGTAGTCGTATGCCTTTTATTTCCGTATGCAGCTGACACCCATGATTGTCCCATTCAGACCAATGGCGATACAGGTTGCACCAAAGACATTTAAATACCTGGGCATACAGGTGTACCGGACACCTACGGACCTATTAGATGGCAATTTACATAAGGCGATTAGAGGCCTCCGCGCTAGTATTGCCTTCTGGATTACGTTGCCACTGTCTGTGATAGGTAGGATAGCCCTTACAAAAATGGTCGTTCTCCCAAGATTACTCTATTACTTTACGAATCTACGGATACTGCTCCCACAACGTACCTTTAAACTTTTAAACTCTTTACTGATTGACCTCATCTGGGGGGCCGTCAGATGGAGGATTAGTCTCCAAAATCTCCAACTTGGTACAGATAAAGGGGGACTCGGGGTTCCTGACCTCAGGGCAAACTATTATGCCTGCCAGTTACAATGGCTCTCTTTTTGGGCGGCCGGACGGAATCTCCAGGAAATGGGCTCGACGTAGCACAATATAGCAGCTGGAGCACTGCATACACTGTTGCCCCCAGGATGCACATTCCCCCAATATCTCCCTACATTATTACGCACAGCACTACAATTCTGGAAAGCGGCACTACTCTACACAAACACGCCCCCTGCTTATGCAGGCAACATCCCCCTCCTAGGCATCCCATTGGAGACTGGACGTATAACACACCGCACCATTGCCCCCTGGACTGATGCAGGTGTTGACACGGTGGCAGATCTGTTCCATGAAGGGCATTTGCTGGATTACAATACCTTTTTCCGGAACGCGGGAGTCCCAGACCACCTCTACATCCTGCATGCGGCTGTGACGCAGTATGTGAAGGCACAGGGGACCCCGCTCAGGCAAGAGCCGGATACTTACAAATTAGTTAAATTGTTACATTACATGAACCGGGGCAGGCACTGGTGAAATGGTTATATGCTGGCCTCCGGGTGCATGCTGGACAACCCCTCATCCACTTGCAAGATGCTTGGTCGGAGGACATCGGACGAGTCTTAGAGGGGAAGGAATGGGGGAAAATCATAGAACATCCTAGGAAAGTTTCCAGAAACGCCAAATTTAAATTAATTCAGATCATGGTCCTGCACAGGGCCTACCTCACCCCGCATTGCCTTGGCAAAATGTTTCCACACACTTAGCACCACTGCCCCAGATGTTATGTGGATGGGGCTGAACTAGCGCATATGTTATGGTCCTGCCCCCGCCTACGGGCGTCTGGGACACGGTCAGGAGGATCACCACTACAGCTATTCAAAGAGACAAAGCAAACACTATGGAGGAATGTATCCGAGGCCTGCATAAGACCCCCTCAAAACACAAAGTGCCATACCGGTTTGCAAACCTGTCATTACTGTTAGCAATACGGGCCATCACAATGCGCTGGAAGTCCAAAAAAACACTCCACATACATGTATGGCATGGCGAAGTGATCAGATGGGGTGGGGCAGAAAGTGCTGCACTAAGACGTGAGGAGGCCAGGGGCCTGCGTAAAACCCTGATAGCGCTGGAGTGGGATACAATGCTGGAATCCTTAAAAGCACAAGAGGTAGCTGTAGTGGAATCTTGCACTAATTTGCAGTAATGCAAACGTAACCCAGGAACCTATGTAGTACACGTTACACATTCATATGTATTTTTCTTTGCTGATGGTATCTGCATAATATTAATCGAAATCTGGAATGTATATCGGTATTTGCTTAATCTCTTGTTGATATTAAACTGTATATGTCAACCGGCTCAGTACAAATGGCTACTCTATTTGTCATTTATGGAAGCTCAAAGGACTGTAGGGTGGGGGAGGGAATACTTAGTTGGGGAAAGTTTTGTTTTATTAACACCATCGCTGCTGGTCTTATTCCTCTCCTGTGTTGGGCCATAATAAAATATGGGTGTGGTCATGACGAGCTCAGCTCGTCATGAGCACAGGAGCACTGTACTGCATGACGAGCTGAGCTCGTCATGATCACCGAAGGGGCTAATACAGATGATGTTACAGGTATCCAGTTGCTTGTGTGGATAGCACTGTTGCGAATACTAGTATAGACAGCTTGTCATCCTCCCTTATGTTGTATTGGAAGAAATATGTGTGTGACAACTATAACCACGGGTAGGTGTATTCTTCTGTCGGTCCCAGTCGAGTACTGCTTGTATTGTAATGTACGGTATGGAAAACTATTAATAAAACTTTGTTTAAGTAAAATGTATTTGAAGTTGAACTAACCCTAGTTAGGGCTTATTTGGTCTCTAGCAGTATCTGATCAAAAGGCTCAATAATCAGACTTGAATCAGGATTTTCTGCCATGCAAATCATGATGTCATTATATATGTTGCCAACCTGGTCTGTGATGACTCTTGTTTAGTCAGCCATTGCCCATTTTAGGATGATCCAGTTTTTCCTGGCTATAGTGGGTCTGATGTGCATTTTCTGCTGTAGACAAATTCCCCCTCCATTCCAAATCGCTGGTTTCACTAAACCCAAAAGGGGTAATTACAGTGTTTGAGACCGATGTTTTAATGGACGAGGATATTAGCATATAATCTAGAGTGGAGCCCCGACCAGTGGGCCAAAGGTATTTTGTAACATGCCTGTGCTAGGATCTACAGGATTCATGATTTCCATATCATGAATAAAAACAATCTGTTCATTAAACATGCCCCATCCTGTTTTGCTTGAGGAAGAATTATGCGTGTTAAAATCCCCCACCCAAAAGAATTTTAGAGGTTGATTACGAGAATGTAAAGAAATTGTGATGTCCCTTTCCAGTGTGTCTACAACCTCCTTCATGTTCTCATTAAAAGTATTGTTATAAAAGTTCATTAGTAGAATGCTGTCTCTGTTCAGGACTTTTTAAAGAAGGACATGATAATAGGGGAGTCATTAAAAAACGATGAAACTGATAGTTTTAAAGTCTTTTTTTAACAGGGTTAAGATTATCATTCTAGCACGGCCAGAAGCAGACGGGCGAGCAGGTGTGTTGTAAGAGCGGTAGCCATCTAAATCAATTGGTCCTGTATCCCATGTTTCTTGGAGACATACTAAGTCATACTTATCTACAATTGCTAGCCAGTCTGGATTAGACACTTTTGATCTTAGGCCAGCGACGTTCCAGGTAATACATTTTACATGGTCGTTCTGATTCGATGGTTGGTTGTAACTAGCCGTGGGAGCTTTAAAGGGTTCAGAGCCCCACTTACTTAGAGTTTGGACAGAGGTAAATGAAATCCTATTCCCCCACTGTCAATCACACCCGTTCAGGTCAGTTAAGGCTAAAGCGGTTGTTGACTAGGAGAGGGGTGAATGGTCAATTCAACAAAGAATGGGGGGCTCGTAACAGATGGCATTGGACTTGCACGGAGGAACTTCAAGCCTGGTAGGGGGATTGTGCGGTGTGTAGAAATAGCCGGGTGGCAGTGCAAACATTTGGGAATATTTTGAAGGACAGACAGGTAGGCGGCCAAATAGTAGCTGGACCATATGGTGCGAATTTGGGCTAACTACCACACAATCCCCTTGGATTGATTTAATGGAATTTCCCACCCAGACCACCCTTCTTGCCATTAGAATACAGGGTAATAGCTCCCCTGACCCCCCTGCATATTTGCTGATCCAGTGGCATGCCTTTGTGATGAGCTGCTCCAAGCTTTCTTTCTTAGTTGGATCCAGTTTGGGAACGTTCGCCAAGACTATCACATAGGGGCATGCAGCTGGAGGGAGGTCCGAAGAACTGCCTAAACTCTGCTGATGAAGGGTAACAATCCTGAAACATCGGTGTCCAGAGTTTGCCAGGAAACTTTGCATTTACACTTGAGATTCTTTGAAAAGCGCACACGCTTCAAAGAACTGCATTTAAAATGATGCTCAGGGGTATACCTGCTGGTGGGTGGAGCAGTGTGCGACCTATGGACTTTCACAGAAGTGGTTGTGTCTAAGGTCCAGTATATATGCCCAGTTGTGCCTTTAAAGTGGGAAGACGCTTCTAGAGGCATGCCTTTCAAGTGCACAGGTGCCTTGCTTTCCTGGCTCCAGGCTAAATACAGGGGGTATGCAGCCCTTTGTCTGTGGACAGGACACAATCTATTCAAGTGGAAGAAGTGCTGGGCCCAGCACCACCCTCCCATCCTGCCAGTGATAGCCCATCCAGTGAACCCTAAGCTCTCCATTTTGTGTGGTTATCTAGGAGAAATACACAAAGTACAACTGTCACCCACCCTCAGACATGTGACCCAGAGACAGGCTGTCGGCACCAAAAGGCTAAGGCAAGATAATGTCACCTTTCTAAAAGTTTAACCTGTATCAGTCAGCAAGGCTGGCCCCCAAAAACTGTATACAAAACAAAACTGCAGTCCTAAAGATCATTTAACACTGACAAAGGCTTTGAATTTCTTGGGTGGGCAACTTAATTAATGCGGCCACCATTTACTATTTTTAAGATATTCAGAAAAACTTAACAGTTCATTTATGTACATCAAAATCAGACACAGTGGACGGAAACACATTAGAAAACAATCATTTAGCAGGAACTTACAACCCACAAAACATTTCCCAATGCATGACAAGTAACAAAAACCATGATACAATGCTATTTCACCTATGTGTAAACATATACTGATGTTTATATCTAGGGTCTGAATTAATCTTTCAGAAAAGAACGTAACCAATTCCCACTATTTCATAGCTCATCCCTGCAGGGCCTATACCAGAAGCGGTGAAATAAATTCAACCAGTGGCATACAGCATGGATATTTTCTTTACTCCATTTACATCATTAACCCTGTAAGCCCAAGGTCACTTATTAACAACGCTCTCTGGGTTATGCCCTTGTCGTCAACACATTACGAACTCTTAAAAATGTTGGGGTTCTCCTCAGCACTCAGAACACATGTGTACTGTACAAACAAAAACATGATGCCTTTAATATCTCATAACTGTGTGTATAGGGTCGACCTTACAATGACTGTTTGTTCACCTATTTACTTTAAGCCAAGTGGTAAATTTGTGTTTTGGTCTTCCAAGTCGTCACAGGAAGAATGGATGGCAAGTCTTTCTATTTAACAGTAAGTAAGGTATTTCGGGGTGGCAAATCGAGTCTGTCATCGTCTCTAACTCAAAATAACTTTCCGAAGCTTTCACGTGTACTCTGAGCTTGATTAATTGTAGGGTGTTTTGCTTCAACAGTGGAGCATGCATTGTTAAATGCCTATTTTATAAAGAAAGGAAATTGGAAAGTCAGCAAGCTAAAGATCGAGGGGCATATTATCAAGGGGGTTTATCTCCACTTTTTTGGCTTTAAAAGCCAAGAAAGCTGAGATAAAATGATCTCCCTATTACCCAGCTGTCGCTAACACCAGTTAGCGACAGCTAGTAGGAGATAGCGACCATCTTGGGCCCCACTTTGCATGTCAGTGATATTTATCACTAATGACATGCAAAGTGGGCGTGCCAAGATGTTAGCGACTGAAAACAGTTGCTAACATCGCTATCTCCTGTTACCAACTTTTGGAGATATTCGCGCTAAGCGCGAATATCTCCAAAAGCTAACACCTGCCCTGAGCAGTTCTTAGCCATGTTATCCAATGGGAGGTGGATAACATGGCTAAGAGCATTAGCTCGCTAATGCATGAATATTGCAGACTTTTCAGCGATATTCATGCATTGCAGTGATTTTTATTGCATTTGCGATAAACCTTGGTAATCCAAGGTTTATTTGCGGTAAAAATCGCCGCAAGTCGGCGATACATTTTTGTCTCTAACCAAGCAATAGCGATAATTATCGCTATTGCTTGGTAATATGCCCCCGAGTTTTTCTGCATAATTAAAGTTAAAATGGGTGCTACTTAAATGAAATGTGTCTATTTTCTAATATGTACCACGACCTTGTCGAAAATTAACACGACTGGTCACAAACTAACAGAAAATTTTAAATCATCACAAGACTGTCATATGGACACAAAAGAAACTATGGAAAAACCGAGAAAAAAACGCCTCTTACATGTCTATTCGGCATTTGGGCTCATTTAGTCCGCACTAAGTATTGGCTTGGGGGAGGATTCTTAGTGTGGATTCCTCCTAAAACAAGATTGAACTCAATATGTAAACTAACCTGACATATTTTAAGGAGAGCGCACACGCACTTTAGCACAGAGTGCTTAAGCCAACAAAATAGGAGCAAAAAGGCACAACGTTTAGGGATGACCTTGCAGAAAGGGCCAAGTCCAACAGTCTCAACATGAAACACTCATGGGACCTGCTATGCAAATTCCTGCTGTGCCAGCAAATGCGCTTGTAAATAACACTGTTGGCATGATTCTTGACTACTGCAAAGGATTTGCTGATGTGGTATGCACTGTTTCTCGCCCGGTTGGGCTGTCACGGCCATCCCAAATCAAGAGGAATTCAATGATTTTAGACCTGCTGACTGAGTCCTAATAAAAAAGCACATCTGAAAATCTTGTTTTGGAGTCAAGGTAGATAGGTCCCTACCAGGTGATCGTGATATTCAACACTGCTTTTCAGTGTAGTAAGTTACCTAACTGTATTCATTCCTCCCATACACAGAGAGTGAGATGCACAACTCGATGAGATAGTGACATTTGAGCCAAGCCCTTGACCTCCTGTGACAGGGGGATGTTGCCCATCAGAGTTTCTCACCCATCCAAGTTTCTGAAATTTTGCTAAGTGATGTGGAAGCATCTTGTGAAGACAAAGATCTGAGACCTGAAATGGGGGACACAGCAGAACCATCACAGGTGTAAACGAGTGACTCCAAAGAAGGAACAAGTGTGAGGAGAGGAAAACTAAAAAACAAAAAGCAATTAAAATCTAGTGTGTCAGTCGAACGCATAATACACACCACTGTTGAAGAGAGCAATTCTAGTGGTATAAATGATACTGAAGATTAACAGAAAACTAGGAGTTATAGGAGCGCATGGGTACCTTATTGCATGTTTTCAACACCTGACTGGGCTTATTCTAGAGACAGTATGCCTAATCAAACATCCTATGATCCGAATGAACTGAGAGTAGGACCGCTTGACCCTTCATGATATGTCACATCATCACAGTACATGATTCAAATCCATGAAACAATTCTATAATTAAGCTTGACTCATTTGCTATCAGATTGATTCGATTCAACAATAACGATGAAGATATACTTTTATTTGATTTCTTAAAATCATCAAAGGGTGGAAAATACCACCATGGAATGTACAATGTAATGTAGTAAACTTGATTAAAATTACAGCAAATCATTTTTTTTTAAAATAGTAATGTAATTAATTCCAAGGTCAAGAATTTGTGATAAAATACCTCAACCAGAGGTCTTTAAAATTAAGTTATAAAAGTGTCTATGCCTCCTGCTATAGGTAAAGTTCTTGTGCTGGAAAGGGAAAGGTGAGAGAAAAAACAGGTAAAAAGTTCTGGGTAGGACTCAACCTGACTGCATGGTGGAATACTCTTCATTTGTCCTTCTTATCAAGTTCTTTGATCGCTGAGTCCTTCCTTTCAAGTTCTTTTGCTGCTATGTTAAAAAATTGATTGTTTTACAAGACAGTTCAACAGAGGAACCACTGAGACATGTTATAACTGCTGCTCTGCAAGCCCTTATTTGTTCTTCTCTCAAGATTGACTGTAAAAGGATGTTCCTCATATTGTGTAGAGCTTGACAGATGCATAGTAGGTGTAATAGAGACCCAACTCCATTTCCACCGAGGTGGCAATCCGTGGTCGACCAGGTCCGTAGCCATTTCGGAGTAAGGTCTTTTGTAGTGAAGGACCCGACTCAATAGGGTCAATTTCCACTTGTAGTGATCTGTGAAGCCCTCTTGTAGATATGGTTGCGGTTTCAGCAGTTTGTAGGTTGCATTACCATCCATGCATGAATTTGGCCGACCAGTAAGGCTTTATCTGTTTGTAGCGACAGTTGTTTGATTGCTTTATTGGTGATTTATTTAAATGCTGAGTATGGCATTGGTGTGTGCCAGGTTCCTCGAGCTTTAACATTGAAAGACCTTGTTTTAAATTTCGAAACATGGACTTGTTCCTTCTTGATTTTTTTTCAACCTCCCAGCAACAATAATTCAACAATTATTGAGTCTTTGAACTATGAACTGTGTCTGAGCAGTGCTATTGAATAGATGGTGACACCTGATATATGAACTTAACAACTTTGCATAATCAGACCCTTCAGGATTTAGCAATTTCGTGATTTGAAAATCATCCAAAAGTAAGCCGTTTTGTAAAAAGGCCTCACTTTTTACAAAAGGGCCCGCAATATGGGTGGAGCAGTGTGCGACCTATGGACTTTAACTTAATATGGCTCCCTCGAGCCACATGAGCTGACGAGCTCAGGTTACGCACCTGCGCACCGTGAGAGGTACCAGACCCGATAAAACGTGGCAGCCTGCACAGCAAACCCCGAAGAACTGCCTAAACTCTGCTGATGAAAGGTAACAATCCTGAAACACCGGTATCCAAAGTTTGCCTGAAATTTGCATTTACACTTGAGATTCTTTGAAAAGCGCACACGCTTCAAAGAACTGCATTTACCATGATGCTCAGGGGTATACCCGCTGGTGAATGGAGCAGTGTGCGACCTATGGACTTTCACAGAAGTGGTTGTGTCTAAGGTCCAGTATATATGCCCAGTTGTGTCTTTAAAGTGGGAAGACGCTTCTAGAGGCATGCCTTTCAAGTGCACAGGTGCCTTGCCTTCCTGGCCCTGGCTCCAGGCTAAATACAGGGGGTATGCAGCCCTTTGTGTGTGGACAGGACACAATTTATTCAAGTGGAAGAAGTGCTGGGCCCAGCACCACCCTCCCATCCTGCCAGTGATAGCCCATCCAGTGAACCCTAAGCTCTCCATTTTGTGTGGTTATCTATGAGAAATACACAAAGTACAACTGTCACCCACCCTCAGACATGTGACCCAGAGACAGGCTGTCGGCACCAAAAGGCTAAGGCAAGATAATGTCAACTTTCTAAAAGTTTAACCCGTGTCAGTCAGCAAGGCTGGCCCCCAAAAACTGTATACAAAACAAAACTGCAGTGCTAAAGATCATTTAACACTGACAAAGGTTTTGAATTTCTTGGGTGCGCAACTCAATTAATGTGGCCGCCATTTACTATTTTTAAGATATTCAGAAAAACTTAACAGTTCATTTATGTACATCAAAATCAGACACAGTGGACGGAAAGACATTAGAAAACAATCATTTTGCAGGAACTTACAACCCACAAAACATTTCCCAATGCATGACATGTAACAAAAACCATGATACAATGCTATTTCACCTATGTGTAAACATATACTGATGTTTATATCCCGGGTCTGAATTAATCTTTCAGAAAAGAACGTAACCAATTCCCACTATTTCATAGCTCATCCCTGCAGGGCCTATACCAGAAGCGGTGAAATAAATTCAAACAGTGGCACACAGCATGGATATTTTCTTTACTCCATTTACATCATTAACCCTGTAAGCCCAAGGTCACTTATTAACAACGCTCTCTGGGTTATGCCCTTGTCATCCACGCATTACAAACTCTTAAAAATGGGGGGGTTCTCCTCAGGACTCAGAACACATGTGTACTGTACAAAGAAAAACATGATGCCTTTAATATCTCATTACTGTGTGTATAGGGTCGACCTTACAATGACTGTTAGTTCAACTATTTACTTTAAGCCAAGTGGTAAATTTGTGTTTTGCTCTTCCAATTCGTCACAGGAAGAATGGATGGCAAGTCTTTCTATTTAACAGTAAGTAAGGTATTTCGGGGTGGCAAATCGAGTCTGTCATCGTCTCTAACTCAAAATAACTTTCTGAAGCTTTCACGTGTACTCTGAGCTTGATTAATTGTAGGGTGTTTTGCTTCAACAGTGGAGCATGCATTGTTAAAGGACTACTTTATAAAGAAAGGAAATTGGAAAGTCAACAAGCTACAGATCGAGTTTTTTTGCATAATTAAAGTTAAAATCAGTGCTCCTAAGATGAAACGTGTCTATTTTCTAATATGTACCACGACCTTGTCGAAAATTAATACGACTCGTCACAAACTAACAGAAAATGTGAAATCATCACAAGACTGTCTTATGTACACAAAAGAAACTATACAAACACTGAGAAAAAAAACGCCTCTTACATGTCTGTTCGGCATTTGGACTCATTTAGTCCGCACTTAGGGCCTCATTATGATGGAGGATTTTCCGCCTCCTCCGGGCCGGCGGAAGCCACCTCCGGCCCGGAGGAGACGGAGAATCCTCTGCAGACTCACCAAAGACCCACCGCCGCATTACGATGGCTGGTGGGTCTTGGTTTCTGTCCACTGCTTTTCCGCCGCGGTCGGATTACAACCGCGGTGGAAAAGCTCTCATTTGACTGGCAGTGTCTATCAGACACCGCCAGACAAATTAGGAAGCATTTGTAAACATGCTTTTCCGCGGCGGTTTTTCCGCCGTGGAAAAGCATGTGTACTTTTGATTTTGGGGGCCCGTTGCGGGCCCCCAGGGTGTTGGCGGGTGGGGGGTGCACATGGGGGGTACCTATGGTACCCCCCAGCATTTACATGCATGCATACTTTGTGCATGTAAATGTTAAACATGCACTTTTAACATTGCGGCGGGTGCTGCTTGAAGCAGCACCCGCCGCAATGTTAAATTTCCAGGATGTGACCGCCAGGGTGGCGGTCACATCCTAATCGCACATGAGGGAACGCCGCAGCCCATGCGGACGTTCCCTCATCCTCTGGGGTCGCGGACGGACTTGCGTCCTAATGAGGCCCTAAGTATTGGCTTGGGGGAGGATTCTTAGTGTGGATTCCTCCTAAAAGAAGATTGTACTCAATATGTAAACCAACCTAACATGTTTTAAGGACAGCGCACACGCACTTTAGCAGAGAGTGCTAAGGCCAATAAAATAGGAGCAAAAAGGCACAAAGTTTAGGGATGACCTTGCAGAAAGGGCCATGTCCAACAGACTCAACATGAAACACTCATGGGACGTGCTATGCAAATTCCTGCTGTGCCAGCAAATGCGCTTGTAAATAACACAGTTGGCATGATTCTTGACTACTGCAAAGGATTTGCTGGTGTGGTATGCACTGTTTCTCTCCCGGTTGGGCTGTCACGGCCATCCCAAATCAAGAGGAATTCAATGATTTTAGACCTGGTGACTGAGTCCTAATAAAAAAGCACATCTGAAAATGTTGTTTTGGAGTCAAGGTAGATGGGTCCCTAACAGGTGATCGTGATATTCAACACTGCTGTTCAGTGTAGTAAGTTACCTAACTGTATTAATTCCTCCTATACCCAGAGAGTGAGATGCACAACTCGATGAGATAGTGACATTTGAGCCAAGCCCTTGACCTCCTGTGACAGGGGGATGTTGCCCATCAGAGTTTCTCACCCATCCAAGTTTCAGAAATTTTGCTAAGTGATGTGGAAGCATCTTGTGAAGACAAAGATCTGAGACCTGAAATGGGGGACACAGCAGAACCATCACAGGTGCAAACGAGTGACTCCAAAGAAGGAACAAGTGTGAGGAGAGGAAAACTAAAGAACAGAAAGCAATTACAATCTAGTGTGTCAGTCGAACGCATAATACACACCACTGTTGAAGAAAGCAAGTCTAGTGGTATAAGTGATACTGAAGATTAATAGAAAACTAGGAGTTATAAGTGCGCATGGGTACCGTATTGCATGTTTTCAACACCTGACTGGGCTTATTCTAGAGACAGTGTGCCTAATCAAACATCCTATGATCCGAATGAACTGAGAGTAGGACCACTTGACCCTCCATGATATGTCACATTATCACAGTACATGATTCAAATCCATGAAACAATTCTATAATTAAGCTTGACTCATTTGCTATCAGAATGATTCTATTCAACAATAAAGATGAAGATATATTTTTATTTGATTTCTTGAAATCATAAAAGGGTGGAAAATACTACCATGGAATGTACAATGTAATGTAGTAAACTAGATTAAAATTACAGCAAATATATTTTTTTTTAAATAGTAATATAATTAATTCCAAGGTCAAGAATTTGTGATAAAATACCTCAACCAGAGGTCTTTAAAATTAAGTATAAAAGTGTCTATGCCTCCTGCTATAGGTAAAGTTCTTGTGCTGGAAAGGGAAAGGTGAGAGAAAAAACGAAAAAACAGATAAAAAGTTCTGGGTAGGACTCAACCTGACTGCATGGTGGAATACTGGTCATTTGTCCTTCTTATCAAGTTCTTTGATCGCTGAGTCCTTCCTTTCAAGTTCTTTTGCTGCTATGTTCAAAAATTGATTGTTTTACAAGACAGTTCAACAGAGGAACCACTGAGACATGTTATAACTGCTGCTCTGCAAGCCCTTATTTGTTCTTCTCTCAAGATTGACTGTAAAAGGATGTTCCTCATATTGTGTAGAGCTTGACAGATGCATAGTAGGTGTAATAGAGACCCAACTCCATTTCCACCGAGGTGGCAATCCGTGGTCGACCAGGTCCGTAGCCATTTCGGAGTAAGGTCTTTTGTAGTGAAGGACCCGACTCAATAGGGTCAATTTCCACTTGTAGTGATCTGTGAAGCCCTCTTGTAGATATGGTTGCGGTTTCAGCAGTTTGTAGGTTGCATTACCATCCATGCATGAATTTGGCCGACCAGTAAGGCTTTATCTGTTTGTAGCGACAGTTGTTTGATTGCTTTATTGGTGATTTATTTAAATGCTGAGTATGGCATTGGTGTGTGCCAGGTTCCTCGAGCTTTAACTTTGAAAGAGCTTGTTTTAAATTTCGAAACATGGACTTGTTCCTTCTTGATTGTTTTTTAACCTCCCAGCAACAATAATTCAACAATTATTGAGTCTTTGAACTATGAACTGTGTCTGAGCAGGGCTATTGAATAGATGGTGACACCTGATATATGAACTTAACAACTTTGCATAATCAGACCCTTCAGGATTTAGCAATTTCGTGATTTGAAAATCATCCAAAAGTAAGCCGTTTTGTAAAAAGGCCTCACTTTTTACAAAAGGGCCCGCAAAATGTGATCTTTACGACTGCATGAGACCATTGCATTCTATGATAAATATACACACAGTCCAGCCATTTTCTGCTACTCTGTCACTGTGAATGCCCCTCAGTCTCCGTTACCATTGCTGCACAGATGCTGAACCCTTCTTGGCTGCAGTAGGCAGTGCTCCCTGAATACTTCTAAAGGTCTTGGCTGCTTTCATTCAGGCCAAGCCTGCACAACACATGCCCTTGTGTTGTTGATTCCAAACTAAAACCCTCTGCCAGGGCCGGCGCTAGGCATGCGCAGTGTGGGCAGCGGCCCAGGGCCTCGCGCTCTGCCAAAAATTAAGGGCCCCCCCCCCATCAGTGTGAAAGGCCACACTTTCACATTAGCCAACCTATTCTTGCGAGGCCCACTGCCCCAGCTGATCATATTACATCATGAACTTGCTGGCGTGGTGACATTCCTGGGGGAAGGTACAAACTGAATGGGGGACAGCACACCAGCTGGGCCAGCAATTATCTCGGCTTAGTGTCAGAGGGAGGCAGCGCCTCAGTTAAGTATCAGCCATTCTAGGACCTTTGTTTCCAGGGGAAGGCGGACACAGGTAAGAGGAGGTGGGTGATGGGTGGAGGGGGCAGCCAGATCAACTTGTTTTTGACCTTTCTTTGTGTATAAACTGCCCTCCCTGGGCCTTGAAGCACTGGATCAAGCTGCAAGGTTCAGGTGTGGAAGCCCCCTTCCCTGGGCCTTGTAGTAATTATGCAGTGCCAGGGTTGGATTGGGAAGGGAGTTATTCGGCTGGTGCGCGAGGCCCAGTTCCTGAGGCTTAAGTGGGTCGTTTTTTTTCCTCATTTATGTTGAGGCTTGCTCTGCTGCTGTGAACTCGACAGGCCTCAGCAGCTTCTTCCACTGCCCATTTTCATATAAATAATTCGTTTTTCGATTTGCCCTTGAACAGCAAAAGAACTGAATGGTTTTTGGGATTGATTTAATATTAAATGTTCAATCTTGGTGCTCCATGTAAAGCAAGCATTTGCAATGCAATAGGTCTCGCATTTAAGCGCGTTTGAGCTATTGACATTGTAAATGACAATGCCTTTTTATTTATATTTTGGTTTTTTAAACATAAATAAAAGGCATAGTCATTTATTATTATTATTATTATTATTATTATGTTTCTTATATAGCGCAGAATCGACCCCCGAAGGGGTATCTCCGCGCTTGCCTTGGGAACCCGTCCTGGCTTTTCCCTGTGAGATAGCCCCTACAGGGCATCCCCAAGGTGAAAGCCAGGCATCCCGCCGCGGGGGGGGCTGTTGTGGAGATTAAGCAAGCCTAATGCCCAGAGTTGCAGAGTGTGAACCCATGATTAGGTCAGGCACCGAAGCGAGAATTATCGAGTCCATGGACATTTGAGGTCAAGACCCTGCCGCGTCGGGAATTGAACCCTGGTCCCGGGTCTGACCTCTGCTTCAGGGTCTGCCTGCTCTAACCAGTGAGCCACACTTCTCCACTCCACTGAGGCTTTTTGTCCGTAATTTAAAAAGAGAAAAGTCTGACAATACCATCTGCATGTATGTATTAAGCGGGTATATCGCTCCTTGGGACGGGGCCTGTCCTTTCACCAAAAACACACAATGTAGCATGCAGCCTTTCAATAAAAGAGACAAAAATAAACACACCCAGCCAGCAGTGGTCTGCAGTAGTTTATTTATAGCTGGTAGAATAATTTCAAAGAGCAGAGCAGTGAGTGCTTAATTTGTAACAACATAAGTGCAAGGGCTCTCATCAGGCGGTCACTACAGCTTGCACCACACATTTACAATGCTAATAGCTTAAATTCGCGCAAATGGGAGACCTATTACATTGTGAATGCTTGTTTCCTTCGGGCACTCCGAGCGCCTAAATTCGCGCAAATGGGAGACCTATTGCATTGTGAATGCGTGTTTCCTTCTGGCACTCCGAGCGCCGCAGAAGGGAAGTAAAACTACAGGTTCCAGAACGCACATGTGTGAGGCAACTATAGAGCTCTAAGTATCTGCTTGATGCCTGCCCACTAAGTCTAGTTAAGCATATTAGTTGCACAGAGAGTCAGTGATAGCACTGTCCACCTTTGGAGCTGAAATCATCCATAACAATTACTCAGTGAGAATAATCATGGCATACTCATCCTCCTGTGTAACCTTTGACCCACAGTGTGTCCGCCTTGCATGACATCTGGCACTGCAAGTGAGAGACCAACTTCACCTCTCTATTAATTTTTGAACTTCCAAAGACTCTTATTTTGCAGTCATATTTAAGTATTATGTCCCTTGTGGTTCTCGCTGAGTGATGGATTAGAAGCCTGTGGTCCCAGACCAGTTATCTGATCTGCATAAATGAGCTTTGCCTGAGGCTTTTTGTCCGTAATTTAAAAAGAGAAAAGTCTGACAATACCATCTGCATGTATGTATTAAGCGGGTATATCGCTCCTTGGGACGGGGCCTGTCCTTTCACCAAAAACACACAATGTAGCATGTGTTACTGTTCAGCTGCCTTTCTGCAAAATGTATATGAGTTGATAGTATATTATCTCTCTGTATAAAATTAAACAGAGACCTTAAGCATGCTAGAAGTAATTCAGTTTAAGGTGGTGTGCTGCGCATCTCATCTCACCTATGTGTTGATTAAATGATGCAGCCTGGGTGAGGGTCTCAAGAATGCAAGGAAATACAGTTACTCACATCATTTCCTTGGCCTCTCTTTCAGTGGGTGTCAGTAAAAACTGCTGACAAATGGAGAGCAGTACAAAAGCACCATGGTGCTCTGCTGGGCCTAATCCACTCTTAGAATGCAGTTTTGAGGGGGAGTAGTGAATATGAAAAAGAAAGATTAGAGAGGAATAGAGACAAGAAAAGAAAGTGAGGGTTACAATGAGTGAATAAGAGAAATGGGAGATTGAAGCAGAATAGGAAAATGGAGATGCAGTAGGAAACCGTGAGTATGAAGGAACCCAGTTGTGGAAGAGAATGGAAGGGTGTACAGGAATAAAAATCTGGGGAAGGGTATGGAATGAGGGAAGGCTGCATGAAAGAGCGCCCTTTGTATGCAACGAATTTCCACTGATTATATAAGGTATGCAACCAGCATGCTAAGGATAGCTGTATGTTATAATACAGGAATATGTAACATGCTTATATGAGTCCTGGCAATGCACCCCCACCCACTGTGATCCGAGGGCAGCTGAGGAAAAGGGTTAGCGTAGAATTAAGTCTGAAAATGAATGATTACGAGTTAAATAAAGTGCTGCAATAATGCTTCAATATTGCAATTTTTGTACCACAAGATTTCAACTTCTGGACCACAACATTTGCAAATCTATTCGGCAATAACCCTGAGGTTCTCTAGGAAAGTAAAACAAAATAAAAATAATTAAGAAGAATTCCTTAGGGCCATGGCTGCAGTAGAATATCATGGATGACATTCTTGGAAGAAGACAAAGTAGGGCTTGGTATGCCTCAGGAAGACTGCTGCATATATCATGAATGAAATAACTGCAAAACAAGTAGAAACAAATACAGAATATAAAGTCTGTCTGCTGCTATATTCTACTTAAGGTCTGAGAGTAGACAAACCTATATTTCCCTACTAAAGCTAGATGTAGGAAAATAATTGCTGTAACCTTAACAGGTATTGTGTAAGTATTTATTGTCCTCTTAATTGTGCACACTTAGCTGCTTCAGCTACTGAGTATGTGACCTATCATCATAGTCCACTTTCAAATGCAGTCACATATAGTACATTGTTTAGTTTGTTTTACAGGCAGAATCATTTCAAATATTATGTTTCTAGGTCTGATTTTATCCTTTCTGAAGTCCCTCTTCACAAACAAATGAATCTCCTCCACAGGCTAAGGAGATGGAAACAGCTTGTGTTTTAGTTTTTTCTTCATGTCCCCTAAAAAAATAGACGCTGTTAAGGCATATGAATGAAAATTGACTTGCTCCATTGGACTTGCTCCATTGGAAAAGAGATGTATACAAGCTTTATGGGAAAGGAGAGCTCACATGCTTCATAATACAGCAAAACAAGAAGATGTTTGAAGAATGTGTGGAAAAAGGAGGAAGATGAGTATAACGAGAAAAATGTATATCCTAGATTAAACTTAGACCGAAGGCAAAAAGAGAAACTATTCTTTTACAAGAAATCATATCAGAACTAGACACATGGGAAGAAGTAGTTGTGAACACACATTGAAAGTTCTTGGAGGGCCTGTCCAGATTTTATCTGGAGAAGAACCAGTCATCCCTGGAGTTTATTTTGAGTCATTTTATAAATTGCTTGATGATTGAGAATGTGTTTGTTACTTACCTTTATGGTTTCATAAGTTGTATCATTTGAATAGCATAGAAGCTTTGACAAATAATTGATCTCACAGATATAGACATAGTACTAATGATGGTACATAATTAGTTGGAGATGTTGTTGGTGCTTATATTCCTCCAGTAGGATTAGTTCTAACCGATGAGAAAAAATCTGAAAGTTTTCTAGAGAAGTAGATAAATTAGCCACTAGTACATCTGGTGCTTTACTATCAGTACAATACATAATTATTACTATTATTATTACTGTTAGAACAATTATTTTGCAGGATCGATTAGCTTTGGACCTATTGTGGGTAGACAAAAGCAGAGTTTTTAAAATGTGAAGGCACACCATTGCTGTTCGTACATACCAGACAAAAGTAAGATGATAGAAGAATTTGCAAATAACATTTCTGACTTAAAACCAGAATTAGAAAACTTAGAAACAACTAGTATTTTAAGAACCTTTGGTAAAGAAGCTTCTGTTATTGGTAGTTGACTTGAAAACATTGGTAGTGGATTTTGATTGCTTGATATGCCTATTTGCTTTACATGGGAAGTTAGATGTTATTTGGGAAGAAGAAAAAAGAAAGAAAGAAAAAGTGCAAACAAAGAAGAAATAGAAATGGATGAGAGAAAGAGTAAGGTTTATAAAGAAACAAAGGTGATGCAAAACTTTAATAGCAAGATGGATGGCTCAGCAACGGAAGGGGGTGCACCTTGACAATTCATTTGTGTTAAAATGTGATGGCTATTCTAGCCGTCAGAGGGGGGATTTATAGAGCACCTCTCCTCTTTTTTGCAAATTAAATGCATATAACTGTAATGTGACAACTTATCTGTTGAATAACATACACACATTTAATGAAAAATTTGCAGAAGTTATACACATACAGACATTATAAGCAAACACTTGAGTTAGCATATTGTAATGAATTAAGTAAGCCTACCTGCTAATGCCATATTGAATGGTGACTCTAGACGTTACGGCTAACATGCCTGGTTTTGCATTAAAACTGTTGTTGTTTTAAGAGAAGTTTTTCTCTTTCTACTGCAGATGCTGACATTTACCAAAAGTATACTATTAGTTAGTGAATAGGCATTTGTTATGAATGAGACAACTGATAGTGAGGTTCTCACACGGAGTAGAGGAGATGGCAGGAAGTAGGACTCATGAAACTGCCTGAGTCACAAGACCTGTAAAAGTAACAAACCTAGGACATGGCTTTGTAATCCATTGTTAAGATGTGAGAAACTAGGGAGTTTACCTGCTCCCAGAGTTTGCTGAAGACTGTTTGGTTCATGGGAGTGGGGAATGTGCGAAATGTTGCACATAATATTTTGTAGAATTATATTAATGTGTGTCACTCAGACTAGGGAGGAGAGCTTGCTACAAAACTTAGAGGGTAGATATTAGAGACGCTTGCTGACTTTAGGCTGAGAAGACCTTTCCAGCCTCTGGTAATTTCCACTGCTTGAATGCTCAGGTGTCAAAATTTTGCTTTAAATAAATGCCCTTCACTCCCATATTTTGTTCATTTAGATTTGGGATTTTTCTATTATGGAACACACTTGCGGAAGACTCTGTATTCTTGTTGTAATTCTTACCAATGTACTATTTTATCTTATTTTGAAATATTGACTTTCAGATTATTTGGATCTCCATTAATGATGGCTGATATTTAAATACTTACTGAACTAATGATTGATTTGAATTAATGTGTTAATAAACCCATTTAAACTCAGACTTAGGGGCTCATTACGATGCCGGGTGGAAAGTCTCCGCCTGACACCGTCTCGGATTTGGAACCGACGACTTGCAGTCATTGGTTCCTTCTGCCAGATTATGATGCGACCAAACACTGTTTGGTACGATTCCCATTATTTCCTAATGGAGCTCGTGTTACGCCCGAGAAAAGGCCATAAAACAGGCTCCTATGGGGAAATGAGGTATGTGAAGAAAACTCTGCAACCCGTCGAAGGCACCCCATGGTGCCTCCCACACAGTGCAGGATTTCACAGGGGTGTACCGTAGGTACCCCCTTGGCAACCAACTATAGGCCACGGGGGCTAGGGGCCCTCAAAGTCACTTTCCGGCAGCCTTTCCATGTCAGACAGGCCAACGCGGAAAGGATGTGGGAAAGTGACATCGTAATCCCAACAGCGGAAATGTCGTCCATCATAATCAGGCGATCGGACTATAAACCGTCCAAGTCAGTCAAAAGGGCTCCGACGTGGTTGTGAAGATTCTGACTGTCAGGCGGAGGTTTTACAAGCGATATCATAATGAGCCTCCTAGTGCTACATGTACAAAAGAATTTTTGTGTCGGGGAACAACTTGATTTGCAGAATTGGGCCATTACCAAATGCAAAAATGCTTTTCCATATGTACAGAGCACAAATTGAGATTCCGTAACATGCTACCGAATTACAATTTGTGTTTAGCAATTTGGTATTTGGAAGAAGAGTGTTTAGGGCATCCCTTTCAAATACCAAAGTGATATGTATGAATGATTTGCGACCGAATTTTGGTTGCAAAACATACTTTTTTACCAACACCCCAAAAGTGGCGGAAAGGATTTGCAAATGAGAAAGATTCCCTCCAGAACTCCTTTCCCTTTGTGACTGTTGAAACAAATCTTTTAGAACAGCAGGCAGTGGTCCAAAAGACCACTGCCTGCTCTTCAAAAATGAAACCTAAACGTTTCATTTTATTTTTTTAAATGCATCCTGTTTTCCTTTAGGGAAAGTGGGTTTCACAAAAAAAAAGGTTTACTTTATGAACAAGCATTTACAATGCAATGGCTTCGCCTTTGGAAAAGTTAGAGCTATTGGCATTGTAAATGACAAAATTTGTATTTATGTTTTGGTTTTGAAAACAGATAAATAAATGGCATTGTAATTTACATTGCCATTAGCTTAATCTCTGCAGTCACTCTGCAGTCACTCTGCACTCCCTAGTCACTCTACACTCCCTAGGCATTCTGAACTCCCTAGCATTCTGCAGTCACTCTGCACTCCCTAGTCACTCTGCATTCCCTAGCACTCTGCAGTCATTCTGCACTCCCTAGCATTCTGCAGTCTCTGCCTCTCCTTCCGCCCGAGTCCCGGCGCCCAAGCAGGTTTGTGCAAAATCATGCAGCCCCCACTCATGTGGTTTGTGCGGTTGGAGACAGACCCTGTTAACACGCTCATATGCAAATGTGGCCATTCAAACACGCTCTCTCAGGCGGGGGTCGCCGTGTTCCTTGACCCATGCATTAGTGCTACTGATGGCGACGTTAATGAAGAGATGATCGCTAATTACAGGCTGAGGAACCAGCACCTCCTCGGATCTCCATCCAAACCCAACAGAGAAGCGTGCCCATCCTTCACTGGTGCCTTTAGCTCCTTGAGGGGCCTGTGGAGGTGGCGAGGCGCTGGGGCCTCTACTTGGCCAGGGTTGAGTCCCTGCCGCTGCTGGACGAGAGGGAAGAAGCAGGGAAGCAGATTTTAGTCCCCATTAAAAAGGACACTAGAAGGCTTTCAGAACAGCGAAACCTCCATGTTGGACAGCTGTAAAATCGTGTTGACAAGTCGTCATAGAACTTCTGGGAGAGGAGGGGGAGGGGTTGAGGCGTTCGTAATAAATACACAGAGCAGCGAAGGCGACCACTCAGAGGCGGGAGTGGTGCGTGGAGGGGACAGGGCTACACTCACACAGGGTTGGGGTGAGGTAAACAGACAGAACGTAGGGAAGATATGGACGTCTACACAGGACATGGTCGTGTTAGGTAGATTATTCATGTGTAGAATGAGCACTTACTAGGCAACTCGCTCTCCGTCTCTTTCCACAGACAATCCACAGGCTGTCTCTCACCCACTCTCATTACCTCTCTTCACCACACACTTCCATTCTGGCATATAGACACTATCACAAGCAGACACCCTCTCTGTTTAACACACACATGCTCTCCCAACCCCAAGCCAACATTTCTTTCTCAAAGAAACTATCGGTTTCACACACACTTCACAATTTACAAACTATTCCACACAGTAAATCCCTCCCTTACACACACAGTTATAACTTAGTTTTTCTGTCAGACAGACACATTGCTTCTTCCACTCTCTCTATCAAGAATAGACTGCTGGTCACTCTCACATTCTTGCTGTCTCTTTTTCTGTCTCTCTCACAATCTATCTCTCACGCACATGGCCAGCCTCTGTTCCTTCAGACACACACGCTCCAGCAGTGTCAGTTGCGCACCTTGTGCTCTGCGCACCCCTCCCACAGATCACGCTCTCGGGCTAGAGGACTTAGGAGGAGAGGGGTGCAGCCTGCCTGCCGCCCCACCAGGGAATGAGGGCAGCATATCCTTCCCGCAGTTGGGCTAACCGCAGTACCTGAGCGCCTGCCCAGGAGCAGTCTACGCGACAGGGGAGTGCCAGGGACTCCTGGCTGCAGCCGCCACCGCAGCATCGGGAGCCCGGGCGGGTGGAGGCAGCGAGCTGGGAGCCAGCAGCCCGGCTGCCCTCACCGCCTCGGTGCTGGGCATGTACAACGCTCACGTGCCCTACAGGGCCGCCCCCAACTACAGCGCCTTCCTGCCTTACACCACCAAGCTGGCGCTCTTCTCGCAGATGGTAAGTGTGGGCACGGGGGCAAAGGAACAGCAGAGAGTGCCGGGAAGGCAGAGGAAAGGGAGAGGAATCCCGACTACAAAGGGAACGGGCTGAGAAGGAACGAAAAGAGCCAGGGAGTAGGAAACACACCCGGGAGTGCCTTCACCTCAATTTCATGCTTTGCTCTGACTTATTCAAAAGGTGGCGGGTGTGGCATAGAGGTGCGGGCCGGCTGGCTTTCAAGCTGCGCTGCCAAAAACGCGCCTTTTGTCGCCCAGTGCAGCGTCTGGCGCAGGACGAGCGGCAGTCGAAGGAAGGTGTACGGGCTGCATTTTGGGGAGCACAGCTGTCGTCAGAGGCTGTGGTGTGTGCATGCGTGTGGAATACAATGAGCCTGTACAGCCATCGCAAAACCGAAAGCGATCTCTTTTTAAACCAGTGCTAGACTGCTCTCCGTGAACGAATATCGAGTTGTGGAGAGTGAAAGGGGAGGGGGGAGGAGGGGGGCGGGAACGGGCACACGGGGAGGGGGGCAGAATGGACAAATGGACAGCGGGAGGGGGCGGGAAGAAAAGAATTAAAAAAAACACTCACCTGGACTTCTTCCGCCGGCCGTGGTCGGCATGAAATGACGAATACAAACGAATTTAAAAAACAGAAACGAAACTCCGCCCACCGCCGCGATGGCGACATAGCAGAGGCGGAGAGTGAAAAAATCACGAGAACACACCCGAATCTGGTCCGGCCTTGACGGACAAATCCGGCTCCCAATGGCTAGCCTCCATTTATGGAGCTAGCCAATGGGAGCCGGGGGACGTTCCTGAAGCCCATATTGTAAACAATAGATTTCGCCTGCGCCGAAAAGCTGCGCAGAGCGCAGCCTTCGGCAGGCGAAACCTAAAAAGGAATCACAGTCATTGTGGTCTGTTGACCCCAGAAGGCCGCCATCCCTGTGATGACTGCAATTCCTAGGGGGTCCCAAATTGAGGCCTACCTCATTAATATTAATGATGTAGATCTATTGCAGCCCAATTAGAAATCACTATTTCAAACTTGTACATTTTTGTACATTAGGAATTGCAATTTCCTAAATTCGATTCGCAAAGATTCGCAATTAGGAAATCACAATCCCAAATTCTGTATATATGGCCCTAATTTTCTTTGTTGGTCCCTGTGAAGCCAAAATTGTACTTCACTATTCATAGTAATTTATGTAAATGATAGCTTTTTATTACCTCTCCTTGTTAAGTAGCAAAGGTCCATGTAACTAATGACAGGAGTTATTTGATGGTTATATTTGGCAATTGCGATACAAGAATCCCCACTCCAGAAATGCACAACCAGTGTTTCAAATATGGAAGTGGTTTCCCAGATTTTGTAAGAATGGAGGTGGCTGAACAGCTTACTTAGCAGTTGCCATGTTGAAGTAGAGTTTCTCACTTCTTGAAATTATGTACCTACATTTTTGTTGACAGTGCTTCATTTGAAGCCTGGCAGCCTTCACAATGCACGTACCACAGTGCTCTACCTCAGTGAGAGTCAATCAATCAATCAGGGTTTTGTAGAGCGCCTACTACTCACCCACAAAGGTCTCAGGGTGCTGTGGGGGTAGGGGCTGTGAGTTCTCTCAGGTATCCATGTTTATGCAATATTGATAAAGATAGCCACAGGTTTAGTGTTATTTGTGTGATGATGAAAAGTTGCCACTGTCTTCAAGCTAGCCTGGCTGATGAAGGGTGTTACACAGAAACCGGTCCCAGGATGCTTGTTTCCAGTTCAGGGAATACCTGGCTTGGCAGTTTGGGCTGGACTGTTCCCGTGAGGCACCGGGTCAAGACTGATTTACATATAGCTGGGTCTGGACTGGGGTGGCGAAGTGAGCTAAAGAATGATGATGGATTCAACCCAGATCTGTGACTCGGGGTGAGTGTCTGAAAAGTTTCAGCGCTCCATCCATCCTCTCCTTGTTTTTGCTTTGTTCGCCCTAAGTTGGCAGGGTATGCCCAGACATGGGTCCCTTGCTCACGTTGCCACTGGATTCAAGTGAGCCTGGCTGATGAAGGGTGTTACCCAGAATCTGGTCCCAGGATGCTTGTTTCCAGTTTAGGGAAGACCTGCCTTGGCAGTTCAGGCTGGATTGTTCCCATGAGGCACATAGTCAAGGCTGATTTGCATAGAGCTGTGTCTGAACTGAGGTGACGAAGTGCGCTAAAAAATGATGATGGATTCAACCCAGATTTGTGACTGGGGGTGAGTGTCTGAAACGTTTCAGTGCTCCGTCCATTGTCTCCTTGTGTTTGATTTGTGTGATGATATCATGCTGATGACGCACCACGCTTCAAGTGCATGCTGCCCTGGTGCGCGTCATTTGATGCTGCTCACTTGTGGATGGCATCACTTGGCAGGAGAAGCACAGGAACAGCTAGGACACTTAAGTGGAAATGTAATATTATAATTTGGCTTATGGAATCTCTCATGGTTACCCCTGAAATGAAGCCAAACAAACGTAATGTCCAGTGAACAGAAAAAACACTCCAAGTCCGGCCACCTGAACTTCTCTTTTTCTTTTTTTGTGTCTTTTGAAATATTCACTCTCAGACCAGGCTGGTGGACTCGAATCACAAATCCTCTTACCACCAAACATTGCATACAGTACAAATCAGCACCAGACAGATTAATTCAAAAGGATTGTATTAGTTGAAAGGAGCCCACAACCAGAAAAGACCATCCAGCTCAAGTGGCAGACCACAAGTGGCATCGGACTGCTATCCAGAGCATCAAGCCATATTGTTTGAAGATCCAGAACAATTTTTTTTAATCTTTTGATGTAACTATTTTGCCCGCTGTCGTTTTTTATTGTTCTGTATCGCTATATTTATATGTTATATGTACTTTTTATGGCTACAAAAAATTATGGTAACCGAATAAAAGTTGTATGACTGACTGACACATGCGCCTGTGTTGTTGATTCCAAACTAAAGCCCTCTGCACACACACTGCAATACTATTGCTGGCCAGGTAATTAGCTGGATAGCCAGTAGAAAAACCTTGTTTGCACCACTAACTCCGTTACCTTTGCAGAGCAGAAAAAAGCACCTAGCGGCATTTGTGGGAATTGCCAGAATGCACATATCTTCCAGTTCTTCCGCCCTATTTACAGTCATTGAGTCTCTTGTGGAGCCTAAACGAGCTTTATCGTCGAACAACACGTCAATAGCAGCAAAGATCAAGCAAGCTGCTTCTGCACACACTGTCTCACCTATAAAAGCGTCTACCGCGCACACCTCGACACACCTTAATCCCTTCTTTGCACTTTTGGTAGTGTGTAAGAAAAGCATGTCCCTTTTTTAGTTGGACTGAGTTATTTATTAGTTACCTCTAGTATAGGCATTTCGAGTAAGTCATAAATCTCAGAAGAGTCAAAAACAAACTGGAAATATTGGAAGGTATCCTCTGAATACTGCATGGGGAGATTTGTGTGTCAATTCTGTATTGTAGTAAGCACCTCAGAAAACTCTGTTTGAATACTTTGCTGTCAGCAACACCTAAAGCTACATCAGTCTTCAAAATGTTAGTGTTAGCTGAATGGATGTTGATAGATTGCACTATTAAAATTCCAAAATCTGGATCCACGCACACATCTTTTGGTGTACAAGAGATATGTGCATTTTAAGTATACACTGTTTAGGACTACCAAATGGACTGTCATTTATGACCAATGCTTCACAAAAGTAAACTCATGTGAAATAACAAATTCAGGCCAGAATTCCTTTAAAAAGAGCCACTTGACATTAGTGACTGTTTATTGCAAAGCTCACAGAGGCATCTTATAACGACACCTCTTTGTTGGCATACATTGTTGAGGTGTCTTTTGTAACAATGCGCTTGTGTGTAAACTAGGTAAATGAAATATATAGAGCGAAACAATGATGATAACCTTGGAGTACGGAATCCTGGGGTTGAGTCCCAGCTCCACAAAACCATGTGATCCTGGTCAATCTTCTGCATGTGTTACTGTTCAGCTGCCTTTCGGCCAAATGTAGATGAGTTGATAGTATATGATCTCTCTATGTTAAATTACACAAAGACCTTAAGCATGCTAGAAGTAATTCAGTTTAAGGTGGTGTGCTGCGCATCTCATCTCACCTATGTGTTGATTAAATGGTGCAGCCTGGGTGAGGGTCTCAAGAATGCAAGGAAATACAGTTACTCACATCATTTCCTTGGCCTCTCTTTCAGTGGGTGTCAGTAAAAACTGCTGACGAATGGAGAGCAGTACAAAAGCACCATGGTGCAATGCTGGCCCTAATCCACTCTTAGGATACAGTTTTGAGGGGGAGTAGTGAATATGAAAAAGAAAGATTAGAGAGGAATAGAGGCAAGAAAAGAAAGTGAGGGTTACAATGAGTGAATAAGAGAAATGGGAGATTGAAGCAGAATAGGAAAATGGAGATGCAGTAGGGAACCGTGAGTATGAAGGAACCCAGTTGTGGAAGAGAATGGAAGGGTGTACAGGAATAAAAATCTGGGGAAGGGTATGGAATGAGGGAAGGCTGCATGAAAGAGCGCCCTTTGTATGCAACGAATTTCCACTGATTATATAAGGTATGCAACCAGCATGCTAAGGATAGCTGTATGTTATAATACAGGAATATGTAACATGCTTATATGAGTCCTGGCAATGCACCCCCACCCACTGTGATCCGAGGGCAGCTGAGGAAAAGGGTTAGCGTAGAATTAAGTCTGAAAATGAATGATTACGAGTTAAATAAAGTGCTGCAATAATGCTTCAATATTGCAATTTTTGTGCCACAAGATTTCAACTCCTGGACCACACATTTGCAAATCTATTCGGCAATAACCCTGAGGTTCTCTAGGAAAGTAAAACAAAATAAATATAATTAAGAAGAATTCCTTAGGGCCATGGCTGCAGTAGAATATCATGGATGACATTCTTGGAAGAAGACAAAGTAGGGCTTGGTATGCCTCAGGAAGACTGCTGCATATATCATGAATGAAATAACTGCAAAACAAGTAGAAACAAATACAGAATATAAAGTCTGTCTGCTGCTATATTCTACTTAAGGTCTGAGAGTAGACAAACCTATATTTCCCTACTAAAGCTAAATGTAGGAAAATAATTGCTGTAACCTTAACAGGTATTGTGTAAGTATTTATTGTCCTCTTAATTGTGCAGACTTAGCTGCTTCAGCTACTGAGTATGTGATCTATCATCATAGTCCACTTTCAAATGCAGTCACATATAGTACATTGTTTAGTTTGTTTTACAGGCAGAATCATTTCAAATATTATGTTTCTAGGTCTGATTTTATCCTTTCTGAAGTCCCTCTTCACAAACAAATGAATCTCCTCCACAGGCTAAGGAGATGGAAACAGCTTGTGTTTTAGTTTTTTCTTCATGTCCCCTAAAAAAATAGACGCTGTTAAGGCATATGAATGAAAATTGACTTGCTCAATGAGTCCATTGGAAAAGAGATGTATACAAGCTTTATGGGAAAGGAGAGCTCACATGCTTCATAATACAGCAAAACAAGAAGATGTTTGAAGAATGTGTGGAAAAAGGAGGAAGATGAGTATAACGAGAAAAATGTATATCCTAGATTAAACTTAGACCGAAGGCAAAAAGAGAAACTATTCTTTTACAAGAAATCATATCAGAACTAGACACATGGGAAGAAGTAGTTGTGAACACACATTGAAAGTTCTTGGAGGGCCTGTCCAGATTTTATCTGGAGAAGAACCAGTCATCCCTGGAGTTTATTTTGAGTCATTTTTTAAATTGCTTGATGATTGAGAATGTGTTTGTTACTTACCTTTATGGTTTCATAAGTTGTATCATTTGAATAGCATAGAAGCTTTGACAATTAATTGATCTCACAGATATAGACATAGTACTAATGATGGTACATAATTAGTTGGAGATGTTGTTGGTGCTTATATTCCTCCAGTAGGATTAGTTCTAACCGATGAGAAAAAATCTGAAAGTTTTCTAGAGAAGTAGATAAATTAGCCACTAGTACATCTGGTGCTTTGCTATCAGTACAATACATAATTATTACTATTATTATTACTGTTAGAACAATTATTTTGCAGGATCGATTAGCTTTGGACCTATTGTGGGTAGACAAAAGCAGAGTTTTTAAAATGTGAAGGCACACCATTGCTGTTCGTACATACCAGACAAAAGTAAGATGATAGAAGAATTTGCAAATAACATTTCTGACTTAAAACCAGAATTAGAAAACTTAGAAACAACTAGTATTTTAAGAACCTTTGGTAAAGAAGCTTCTGTTATTGGTAGTTGACTTGAAAACATTGGTAGTGGATTTTGATTGCTTGATATGCCTATTTGCTTTACATGGGAAGTTAGATGTTATTTGGGAAGAAGAAAAAAGAAAGAAAGAAAAAGTGCAAACAAAGAAGAAATAGAAATGGATGAGAGAAAGAGTAAGGTTTATAAAGAAACAAAGGTGATGCAAAACTTTAATAGCAAGATGGACGGCTCAGCAACGGAAGGGGGTGCACCTTGACAATTCATTTGTGTTAAAATGTGATGGCTATTCTAGCCGTCAGGGGGGGGATTTATAGAGCACCTCTCCTCTTTTTTGCAAATTAAATGCATATAACTGTAATGTGACAACTTATCTGTTGAATAACATACACACATTTAATGAAAAATTTGCAGAAGTTATACACATACAGACATTATAAGCAAAAACTTGAGTTAGCATATTGTAATGAATTAAGTAAGCCTACCTGCTAATGCCATATTGAATGGTGACTCTAGACGTTACGGCTAACATGCCTGGTTTTGCATTAAAACTGTTGTTGTTTTAAGAGAAGTTTTTCTCTTTCAACTGCAGATGCTGACATTTACCAAAAGTATACTATTAGTTAGTGAATAGGCATTTGTTATGAATGAGACAACTGATAGTGAGGTTCTCACACGGAGTAGAGGAGATGGCAGGAAGTAGGACTCATGAAACTGCCTGAGTCACAAGACCTGTAAAAGTAACAAACCTAGGACATGGCTTTGTAATCCATTGTTAAGATGTGAAAAACTAGGGAGTTTACCTGCTCCCAGAGTTTGCTGAAGACTGTTTGGTTCATGGGAGTGGGGAATGTGCGAAATGTTGCACATAATATTTTGTAGAATTATATTAATGTGTGTCACTCAGACTAGGGAGGAGAGCTTGCTACAAAACTTAGAGGGTAGATATTAGAGACGCTTGCTGACTTTAGGCTGAGAAGACCTTTCCAGCCTCTGGTAATTTCCACTGCTTGAATGCTCAGGTGTCAAAATTTTGCTTTAAATAAATGCCCTTCACTCCCATATTTTGTTCATTTAGATTTGGGATTTTTCTATTATGGAACACACTTGCGGAAGACTCTGTATTCTTGTTGTAATTCTTACCAATGTACTATTTTATCTTATTTTGAAATATTGACTTTCAGATTATTTGGATCTCCATTAATGATGGCTGATATTTAAATACTTACTGAACTAATGATTGATTTGAATTAATGTGTTAATAAACCCATTTAAACTCAGACTTAGGGGCTCATTACGATGCCGGGTGGAAAGTCTCCGCCTGACACCGTCTCGGATTTGGAACCGACGACTTGCAGTCATTGGTTCCTTCTGCCAGATTATGATGCGACCAAACACTGTTTGGTACGATTCCCATTATTTCCTAATGGAGCTCGTGTTACGCCAGAGAAAAGGCCATAAAACAGGCTCCTATGGGGAAATGAGGTATGTGAAGAAAACTCTGCAACCCGTCGAAGGCACCCCATGGTGCCTCCCACACAGTGCAGGATTTCACAGGGGTGTACCGTAGGTACCCCCTTGGCAACCAACTATAGGCCACGGGGGCTAGGGGCCCTCAAAGTCACTTTCCGGCAGCCTTTCCATGTCAGACAGGCCAACGCGGAAAGGCTGTGGGAAAGTGACATCGTAATCCCAACAGCGGAAATGTCGTCCATCATAATCAGGCGATCTGACTATAAACCGTCCAAGTCAGTCAAAAGGGCTCCGACGTGGTTGTGAAGATTCTGACTGTCAGGCGGAGGTTTTACAAGCGATATCATAATGAGCCTCCTAGTGCTACATGTACAAAAGAATTTTTGTGTCGGGGAACAACTTGATTTGCAGAATTGGGCCATTACCAAATGCAAAAATGCTTTTCCATATGTACAGAGCACAAATTGAGATTCCGTAACATGCTACCGAATTACAATTTGTGTTTAGCAATTTGGTATTTGGAAGAAGAGTGTTTAGGGCATCCCTTTCAAATACCAAAGTGATATGTATGAATGATTTGCGACCGAATTTTGGTTGCAAAACATACTTTTTTACCAACACCCCAAAAGTGGCGGAAAGGATTTGCAAATGAGAAAGATTCCCTCCAGAACTCCTTTCCCTTTGTGACTGTCGAAACAAATCTTTTAGAACAGCAGGCAGTGGTCCAAAAGACCACTGCCTGCTCTTCAAAAATGAAACCTAAACGTTTCATTTTATTTTTTTAAAAGCATCCTGTTTTCCTTTAGGGAAAGTGGGTTTCACAAAAAAAAAGGTTTACTTTATGAACAAGCATTTACAATGCAATGGCTTCGCCTTTGGAAAAGTTAGAGCTATTGGCATTGTAAATGACAAAATTTGTATTTATGTTTTGGTTTTGAAAACAGATAAATAAATGGCATTGTAATTTACATTGCCATTAGCTTAATCTCTGCAGTCACTCTGCAGTCACTCTGCACTCCCTAGTCACTCTACACTCCCTAGGCATTCTGAACTCCCTAACATTCTGCAGTCACTCTGCACTCCCTAGTCACTCTGCATTCCCTAGCACTCTGCAGTCATTCTGCACTCCCTAGCATTCTGCAGTCTCTGCCTCTCCTTCCGCCCGAGTCCCGGCGCCCAAGCAGGTTTGTGCAAAATCATGCAGCCCCCACTCATGTGGTTTGTGCGGTTGGAGACAGACCCTGTTAACACGCTCATATGCAAATGTGGCCATTCAAACACGCTCTCTCAGGCGGGGGTCGCCGTGTTCCTTGACCCATGCATTAGTGCTACTGATGGCGACGTTAATGAAGAGATGATCGCTAATTACAGGCTGAGGAACCAGCACCTCCTCGGATCTCCATCCAAACCCAACAGAGAAGCGTGCCCATCCTTCACTGGTGCCTTTAGCTCCTTGAGGGGCCTGTGGAGGTGGCGAGGCGCTGGGGCCTCTACTTGGCCAGGGTTGAGTCCCTGCCGCTGCTGGACGAGAGGGAAGAAGCAGGGAAGCAGATTTTAGTCCCCATTAAAAAGGACACTAGAAGGCTTTCAGAACAGCGAAACCTCCATGTTGGACAGCTGTAAAATCGTGTTGACAAGTCGTCATAGAACTTCTGGGAGAGGAGGGGGAGGGGTTGAGGCGTTCATAATAAATACACAGAGCAGCGAAGGCGACCACTCAGAGGCGGGAGTGGTGCGTGGAGGGGACAGGGCTACACTCACACAGGGTTGGGGTGAGGTAAACAGACAGAACGTAGGGAAGATATGGACGTCTACACAGGACATGGTCGTGTTAGGTAGATTATTCATGTGTAGAATGAGCACTTACTAGGCAACTCGCTCTCCGTCTCTTTCCACAGACAATCCACAGGCTGTCTCTCACCCACTCTCATTACCTCTCTTCACCACACACTTCCATTCTGGCATATAGACACTATCACAAGCAGACACTCTCTCTGTTTAACACACACATGCTCTCCCAACCCCAAGCCAACATTTCTCTCTCAAAGAAACTATCGGTTTCACACACACTTCACATTTTACAAACTATTCCACACAGTAAATCCCTCCCTTACACACACAGTTATAACTTAGTTTTTCTGTCAGACAGACACATTGCTTCTTCCACTCTCTCTATCAAGAATAGACTGCTGGTCACTCTCACATTCTTGCTGTCTCTTTTTCTGTCTCTCTCACAATCTATCTCTCACGCACATGGCCAGCCTCTGTTCCTTCAGACACACACGCTCCAGCAGTGTCAGTTGCGCACCTTGTGCTCTGCGCACCCCTCCCACAGATCACGCTCTCGGGCTAGAGGACTTAGGAGGAGAGGGGTGCAGCCTGCCTGCCGCCCCACCAGGGAATGAGGGCAGCATATCCTTCCCGCAGTTGGGCTAACCGCAGTACCTGAGCGCCTGCCCAGGAGCAGTCTACGCGACAGGGGAGTGCCAGGGACTCCTGGCTGCAGCCGCCACTGCAGCATCGGGAGCCCGGGCGGGTGGAGGCAGCGAGCTGGGAGCCAGCAGCCCGGCTGCCCTCACCGCCTCGGTGCTGGGCATGTACAACGCTCACGTGCCCTACAGGGCCGCCCCCAACTACAGCGCCTTCCTGCCTTACACCACCAAGCTGGCGCTCTTCTCGCAGATGGTAAGTGTGGGCACGGGGGCAAAGGAACAGCAGAGAGTGCCGGGAAGGCAGAGGAAAGGGAGAGGAATCCCGACTACAAAGGGAACGGGCTGAGAAGGAACGAAAAGAGCCAGGGAGTAGGAAACACACCCGGGAGTGCCTTCACCTCAATTTCATGCTTTGCTCTGACTTATTCAAAAGGTGGCGGGTGTGGCATAGAGGTGCGGGCCGGCTGGCTTTCAAGCTGCGCTGCCAAAAACGCGCCTTTTGTCGCCCAGTGCAGCGTCTGGCGCAGGACGAGCGGCAGTCGAAGGAAGGTGTACGGGCTGCATTTTGGGGAGCACAGCTGTCGTCAGAGGCTGTGGTATGTGCATGCGTGTGGAATACAATGAGCCTGTACAGCCATCGCAAAACCGAAAGCGATCTCTTTTTAAACCAGTGCTAGACTGCTCTCCGTGAACGAATATCGAGTTGTGGAGAATGAAAGGGGAGGGGGGAGGAGGGGGGCGGGAACGGGCACACGGGGAGGGGGGCAGAATGGACAAATGGACAGCGGGAGGGGGCGGGAAGAAAAGAATTTAAAAAAACACTCACCTGGACTTCTTCCGCCGGCCGTGGTCGGCATGAAATGACGAATACAAACGAATTTAAAAAAAGAAACGAAACTCCGCCCACCGCCGCGATGGCGACATAGCAGAGGCGGAGAGTGAAAAAATCACGAGAACACACCCGAATCTGGTCCGGCCTTGACGGACAAATCCGGCTCCCAATGGCTAGCCTCCATTTATGGAGCTAGCCAATGGGAGCCGGGGGACGTTCCTGAAGCCCATATTGTAAACAATAGATTTCGCCTGCGCTGAAAAGCTGCGCAGAGCGCAGCCTTCGGCAGGCGAAACCTAAAAAGGAATCACAGTCATTGTGGTCTGTTGACCCCAGAAGGCCGCCATCCCTGTGATGACTGCAATTCCTAGGGGGTCCCAAATTGAGGCCTACCTCATTAATATTAATGATGTAGATCTATTGCAGCCCAATTAGAAATCACTATTTCAAACTTGTACATTTTTGTACATTAGGAATTGCAATTTCCTAAATTCGATTCGCAAAGATTCGCAATTAGGAAATCACAATCCCAAATTCTGTATATATGGCCCTAATTTTCTTTGTTGGTCCCTGTGAAGCCAAAATTGTACTTCACTATTCATAGTAATTTATGTAAATGATAGCTTTTTATTACCTCTCCTTGTTAAGTAGCAAAGGTCCATATAACTAATGACAGGAGTTATTTGATGGTTATATTTGGCAATTGCGATACAAGAATCCCCACTCCAGAAATGCACAACCAGTGTTTCAAATATGGAAGTGGTTTCCCAGATTTTGAAAGAATGGAGGTGGCTGAACAGCTTACTTAGCAGTTGCCATGTCGAAGTAGAGTTTCTCACTTCTTGAAATTATGTACCTACATTTTTGTTGACAGTGCTTCATTTGAAGCCTGGCAGCCTTCACAATGCACGAACCACAGTGCTCTTCATCAGTGAGAGTCAATCAATCAATCAGGGTTTTGTAGAGCACCTACTACTCACCCACAAGTGTCTCAGGGTGCTGTTGGGGGAAGGGGGCTGTGAGTTCTCTCAGGTATCCATATTTATGCGAAATTGATAAAGATAGCCACAGGTGTTATTTGTGTGATGATGTAAAGTTGCCACTGTCTTCAAGCTGGCCTGGATGATGAAGGGTGTTACACAGAAACCGGTCCCAGGATGCTTGTTTCCAGTTCAGGGAAGACCTGGCTTGGCAGTTTGGGCTGGACTGTTCCCATGAGGCACCGGGTCAAGACTGATTTACATATAGCTTGGTCTGAACTGATGTGGCGAAGTGAGCTAAAGAATGATGATGGATTCAATCCAGATCTCTGACTCGGGGTGAGTGTCTGAAAAGTTTCAGCGCTCCATCCATCATCTCCTTGTTTTTGCTTGGTTCGCCCTAAGTTGGCAGGGTATGCCCAGACATAGGTCCCTTGCTCACTTTGCCACTGGATTCAAGTGAGCCTGGCTAATAAAGGGTGTTATCCAGAATCTGGTCCTAGGATGCTTGTTTCTGGTTTAGGGAAGACCTGCCTTGGCAGTTCAGGCTGGATTGTTCGCATGAGGCACAGGGTCAAGACTGATTTGCATATAGCTGTGTCTGAACTGAGGTGATGAAGTGAGCTAAAGAATGATGATGGATTCAACCCAGATTTGTGACTGGGGGTGAGTGTCTGAAACGTTTCAGTGCTCCGTCCATTGTCTCCTTGTGTTTGATTTGTGTGATGATATCATGCTGATGACGCACCACGCTTCTTGATGACGCACCACGCTTCAAGTGCATGCTACCCTGGTGCGCGTCATTTGATGCTGCTCACTTGTGGATGGCATCACTTGGCAGGAGGAGCACAGGAACAGCTAAGACACTTAAGTGGTAATGTAATATTATAATTTGGCTTATGGAATCTCTCATGGTTACCCCTGAAATGAAGCCAAACAAAAGTAGTGTCCAGTGAACAGAAACAACACTGGCCGCCTGAACTTCTCTTTTTCTTTTTTTGTGTCTTTTGAAATATTCACTCTCTTATTGAAGACCAGGCTGGTGGACTCGAATCACAAATCCCCTTACCACCAAACGTTGCATACATTACAAATCTGCAACAGACAGATTAATTCATAAGGATTAGTACTTTCTCCTCAGCTCTTCAACATCTATATGGAACCGCTCGCCAAACTACTCAGGAATGCCAATATCCACTTCCACCTCTACGCGGATGACACACAGATCTACCTGGAAACCTCTTCAATTAACGACATCCACCGAGTAAATGCCGTCTTAAATGATGTTCAAGAATGGCTGACAAAGAATCACCTGAAACTCAATCCCGACAAGACCGAAACTCTTCTCATCTCAAACAAAGAAGACAACCCTCAAATCATCGAGTGGCTGAAGTCGATCGATGCTCTTAAAGGTTCTCTCACGCTAGCTGATTCCGTAAAATCTCTGGGCTTCACCTTAGACCCCAAACTAACCTTGACAAACCACATTAAGAACTCGGCAAAAAGCGCATTCTTTAACCTCAGACTGCTGAACAAAATCAAACCTTTCATTCCCAACAAGGACCTCAAACTAGCCACGCAATCTCTAGTTTTATCTAGACTGGACTATGGGAACTCAATCCTAACAGGCATCCCCAAATCACACCTGGCTCCATTAAAAACAACATTGCATGCGGCAGCAAGAATGATCACAGGATGCAAAAAATCCAACCACATCTCCCCTGCACTCAAAGAACTTGAATGGCTCCCGGTGGATATGCGTAGCACCTTCAGAACGGCCTGTCTAACCCACAAGGCCCTCCACACCGGAAAACCAGAATACCTGGCAAACAAACTCACAAAAGCTGGCCAAAGTAGAATCTTGAGAAGCTCTAACTCCCTGCTGCTCATCCTACCAAAAACCAGAAAGAAGAAAACTGCGGACTGCTCCTTCTCAGGAAATGCCCCCAAAATATGGAACTCTATCCCCCCGCATATCAGAACCATACCGTCCTATGCGGAATTCAAGAGCCAACTCAAATCCTTGTTCCTCATCCGTTCCCTAGGTCCTGGGTAACTAGGATCAACATCCATCCCCAGAACTATGTGAGAACTCTGTATCCTATTGCCAAGAAGTCCTACTGTACGAACTTCTCCTCTCCCCTAACTGTCATTTGATGATCACCTTTATTTGTTACTTGTCTTTTTGTCCACCTTTTCATGCCTTTACTGTAAAGCGCTCTGCTACCTTCGGGTCTTGTTAGCGCTATAGAAAACTTCTAAATAATAAATAAATAATAAATAATATTAGTTGAAAGGAGCCCACAACCAAAAAAGACCATCCAGCTCAAGTGGCAGACCACAAGTGGCATCGGACTGCTATCCAGAGCATCAAGCCATATTGTTTGAAGATCCAGAACATGGAACCAAATACAAGAATAAACAAGGTAAGTACTGTAAAGCAAAACTGCGCTATAATTTGGCATGACATCTCATATCACGTACGCACATCTGCACTTTTCTTGTCCAGTGTCCAGTCTTTTTCCTTTTATACTAGTTTTGTGCCACTCTTCTACACCTACTCCGCATCTACACCTACACAAGCAGGATTACAAATGTGCACAAGACTTATTACATCCGAGGTAACTGTGCTGTTCAGTGCACAATTTACAACTGATGGTTTTAAATGGCCACTAGTTTATTGCTTTTTAAAATTATGATGATGAGAAAGGTATGTATGAAGCCGAGAAACAGCAAAGATCACCGCCGTAAGGTGAGAGCCAGAGCATGGAAAGACCTGGCTAAGCGCACACGCAAGACTGTGTTCTTGTGCAGAGCAATTTTCCAAGTGCATGCATGCCAATAAATCTTTTAAGTTCAAGAAAATTTTATTTGATAATGACAAGAGAAAAACCAGGTGTCAAAACAAAGTACAATGGAATATAAACTTAAAGACAATGAGGAGAATAAAACAAGCATACAGGTGCAAAAATTATGAAAAGGTAAATCTGGGTATTGGAAAAAAGAAGGAGGAAAAGATAAATGAAAGGTATATTAAACAGCAAGCATATTAAGCATGAAAATATTCAAAAGGAATAAGAAAGTGGTACAATGAAGAAAATGGTACAATGAAGAAAAAGTGGAATGTATCGAGCACTTAAGGAGGTTTGAGGACTTCCTGCTGCGAAGGTGGTGGATGAAACAAACGTTTAGAACATGAGTCCAAATAGAGCGTGACAGGGAGCCATAAGTCCATGCGTTTTGCAGCCATGCATGCCGGAAAAACATAAGCAGTGTCAAGTCTATGGTTATGGCAGACATTAAACCACCATGCCTTGAAGGAAATATTGGAGAAGTCTTTCCAATTGACCGTTATTTGTTGGAAGGCAGCGGCCAGTAGTAAGTCAACAATCTGAGGCTTTAGATCAACATTGTCCCAGCAAGGGGAAAGGCTGCCCAGGAAGACATGTGTGTGAGAAAAAGGGACACAAGTATGAAAAATCAGATTAATTTGAGCCCATACCTGTAACCAAAAACCGCAAACAGGAGTGCATAAAAATAACATGTGAAATAAAGTAGCTTGTGGTGATGAACAAGACCAACATGTGTGGGGAGTGTTTGGGAAGCGTTTGTGAAGGTCAAAGGGTGCAAAAAGAAGCCTGTTGTAAATAAAAAACAAAGTCTGTGTAAGGGTTGCTGCTCTCGAGGATTTACGGATCTTGATCCAAATTTTGTCCCAAAATAAAACTGGCCAGGATACAGACAAGTCGTGTTCCCAACATTCCTCCACCTTGGATTTAGGTCTGACAGAGTCACCAGCGTGAAGGTATTTGTAGATAGCGGCAGCTTTTGGTGTAGAGCGTAAAAAGGAGTGAAGTGAAAAGGGGAGAGTGGATGAAGCCGGGGGAGGACAGGACTGAGAAAGCCGATTATAGTTTGTTAGGACTGTGTCCTTGAGCAACTGATAGTTGCGAGCAAAGGAGGTAGGTAAGTCATAGAGGGAGCAAAGAGTAGTGAAAGATAAGAAAGAGGAATGAGAAAAGAGTTGGGAAATCCACAACAGACCTCTGCAATGCCATGTTTTCCAAAAGAAGGGTCTGTTACGAATGAGCAGAGCAGTGTTATGCCAGATGGGGGAGGATAGAAAATCAGCAATGGTTGTGGGGGGGGGAATGGGAAGAAGATAGGAGTAATTTAGTAGTGAATTTATGAATAGGAGTAGAAATAGAAGCAGGTTTACGAGAGAAGGAAAGATATTCGGCAAAGGAAAAAGGAGAAAGGAGAAGACGTTCAAATTTAGTCCATAAAGGACAGGGAGAGCTAGGGTCCTGCAGCCAAAAGGAGGCTTGTCGCAATTGAAAAGCTTTATGGTAAGCAGGAAAGTCGGGGAAGTTAACCCCGCCCTCTGATTTAGGACGAATCAGTCGAGCCAAAGACATTCGGGGCTTCTTTTTATTCCAAAGGAAGGACGTTAAAGTGGAATTAATCTTTTTGAAAAATTTAGAAGGAATGGGGACTGGAATATTAGAGAGAGTATAAAGAACAATGGGAGACAGCATCATTTTAATAGTGTCAAGGCGACCCCACCAGGATAGGTAAAGAGGGTGCCATTTGGACGTTAAATCCGTTAACTTTTGGATGCATTTGGACATACAGAGGGAAACAGTACCTGGAATGGTAGGAGTGATGTGCAGCCCAAGGTATTTAATATTAGAGGGCTTCCATGTGAAGTTAGATGCGGCAAAATCAGGTTTGAATGTAAATTTTGTCAAGGGCAGGATCTCACATTTATCGTTGTTAAGCTTGTATCCAGATATTTAGGAGTAGGCGCGCACTTCGGTCAAGAAGGCGGGAATCGAAACAGTGGGATTGGAAACAAAGAGAAGGATGTCATCCGCATAGGCGGCTAATTTGATGTGAGAGTCTGATAGTTGGAAACCTTGGATGGAGGGATTTTGACGAAGTTTAGAAAGGAAAGGTTCTAAGGCCAAATTAAAGAGAAAGGGAGACAAGGGGCATCCTTGACGAACACCTCTTTTCAAATCAAAAAATGAGGATATTTGGCCATTGGCACAAACAGCCGCACGCGGGTTGGAATAAAGTAATGAAATTAGGGAAATGAAATTGGGACCAAAACCAAACCAACGGAGGGTGTGATAGAGATAGGTCCATTCGACCCTATCAAACGCTTTTTCAGCGTCCAAGGCAATGCCCGCAAGGGAGTGGGGTAAAAGGCGAGATTTAGAGAGAATATTGAAGAGAAGCCTAGTGTTATCAGTAATAAAGCGACTCTTGACAAAGCCCGACTGTTCCTCACCCAGAAGATCTGGGAGAAGAAGGTCAAGACGTGCCGCAAGAGACTTCGCAAATATTTTATAATCAATATTAACCAAAGAGATTGGCCTGTAATTTTTACAGTGTTGAGGATCCTTCCCCTCCTTGGGTATAAGGCAGATATGCGCATCTGAAAAAGAACCTGAGGAGGAACCCGAGGTGAGGAAAGCGCCAATGAGGGAATGGAGTTTTGGGATGAGAAGCTTTGAAAAGTGAAGAAAAAATTCTACAGTAAAGCCATCTGGCCCGGGAGCCTTATCCTTTCGGAGAGTTTGAAGTGCCTTGAGCAGTTCTTGTTGGGATATGTCAAGCTCTAAGTGAGAAAGGTCAAGTGGAAAGTGGGCTGGTTTTTGAATAGTAGAGAAAAAATGGTCTAGGGATTGAGAAGAGGGCTGGGTTTCAGAAGAGTATAGGGTCTTGTAAAAGGTAGAAAATTCAGTAAGAATATCTGCGTCTGTGTGTTTGAGATTGGAGTTAGTGGCGTAAATCGATTCAATATTCAACTTATTTTGCTTAACTTTTATATAATTAGCTAATATCTTACCAGCCTTATTTTTGCCCCCATAAAACTTGGCACTTGATTTCAATAGATACAAGGATGCATCATCCGTGGATTTTTTGTTAAATTTCATTTTAGCATTAACCAAGGCAGTTAGACTTTCCTGTGAACGAGAAGTAAAATAAGAATGCTCCAATTTCTTAATATCCAGAAGGATAGCCTTTGTAAAGTTGCGAGCAGCTTTTCGTTTTTTGCAACAAAGCCAATTATGAAGTCTCTTGCTGCAGCTTTAAAGGGGTCCCAAATGGTGTGCTTGGGGACGGAGGGATTATCATTAAAGGAGAAAAATTAATCTGAAAAGGCAGTGAAGGAGGTGGTGAATTTAGGGTCTAAGAGAAGAGAATTGTTAAAACGCCAGCGTTTAGGGCCAACTGATTTGGGTAAAATATCCAATTGAACTAAAGTGGGGGCATGATCGGAGAGCAAAATCGGACCAATTTCAGCATGGGTGAGAGTTTGAACAATGTTATGGGTAACAAAAATGTAGTCAATCCGGGATTGGGAGTGATGACAAGGAGAATAAAAAGTAAACTCTTGAAGTTGTGGGTTACATAAACGCCAAGCATCAGTAAGTTTGTGCTGGGAGATAGTTTGAGAAAAGGATTTATGAGACTTATTAGGAATGAAGTGTGCCTTGGAATTTCTATCCAAAAAGGGGTCCAGGGGCTGGTTGCAGTCTCCTGCTAAAATAAAATTGTCATCGATAAATCTGGTAATGTGCTGGGGAAAAGAATGCCAACAAGTAGGATCACCAGTAGTAGGGGCATAAACATTCAAAAGAGAAATTGGAAAATTCTTGATAGAGAGCTTAGCATACGTCCAACGACCATCACCATCCGATTCCTGAGCGAGCAGAGAGTGAGAAAGAGCTTTGTGACAGAGAATGGCCACACCATTACGTTTGCCATCCCCAGGAGAATAGTTAACATCACCCACCCAAATCCTCTTCAATTTAACAGATTCTTCAGCAGATAAATGGGTTTCTTGTAAAAAAGCAATATCAACATTTAAACGTGCAAGGTGAGATAAAATTCTCTGTCGCTTGATGGGGGAATTAATGCCCTTAACATTCCATGTAATTACGTTCAAAGACATATCACATAAGAAAAGAGGAAAATATCAAAATGAAGAAAAAAGATGTAAGAAGAACCCAGAGGGAGAGAAAAATCAAAAAGAGTAAGAAAGTCTATAAAAGGCAGTACAATATAAGATTGAAAAGGACGGTGAGGAATAGGGAAAAAGAGTAAAAAAGTAGGATTGACGATCTGTTGAATTAAAAAATAATAGAAGATAGTACAAGTAAAAGAAAAAGTAATAGGAAGGAATTTATAGCAGAAGAATTGTTGAGAGACAGGAGAGGAAGACACCTGTGGAACAAGGGAAATTAGTAAAGATGAGAGGAAAAAAGAGACAAAAAGGGAAGCGAACACCAGGGAGAAAATGGAGAACATACTTACGGAGGGCAGAGATGAGGAGGGATGATCACCGGGGAGAGGGGACGAGGAGAGAGGAGTGAGTGAGGGGGGAGCGCCAACTAGAGGAGGCAGAACATCCAACGTAAGCGAACCAGCAAGTCGAGGGGAAAACGCAATACAAATTGTATAACCTGCAAGGAAGAGAAAAAAAAGGAAATAACATTAGGAAAAAGAAAGGGAAACGTAAAAAAGGTGAGTGGTAAAAAAGGATACCAGATACACTAGTGAACAGTACATATCCATAGATCTGGGATGGAAGAAAATTAACGAGAATCAAAAGAGAAAAGTAGAAACGGAAGACGCTGGAAAACCCAATAAGGGCGAACAGGAAAACAGCCAGCATCAAACATCAAACATGCAGGTTAATTGGGACAACAAAGCAACGTCATGCAAGAGTCATGGAGGAAAAGCTGATGAAGAACCAGATAAGTCCATATCAGACGCCTGTGCAGAGTTCAAAAAGCTTCGGAGGCGAACAGGATCCTCGTAAGTCGTTGTCTTGTTGTTGTGAGTGACCCTGAACAGGCAAGGATGAAAAAGGCCATATCTGGCTCCAATAGAGCAAAGCTCTGGTCGCATATCAAAAAAGGCTTTGCGACGGTTGGCTGTGGTTTTGGCGTAATCTTGCGCAAAAAAGAGATTGGAACCTGACCATTGAAGACGAGGTGAGGCACGAGCCGCTGAGATGACTTTGAGAAGGTCAGTGTATTCTAAGAAGTACATGATGACACCTCTTGGCCGTGAAGAAGGAGAAGAAGTAGAAGATAGGCGGCCTAGCCTATGTGCTCGCTGGATGTTAAGCGTAGTACCTTCAGGCAGATGAAGAAGCTTGGGTAAAAATGATTTGAAAAAGGCGATGGGGTCAGTCCCCTCACAATTCTCCGCCAGGCCGTTGAGTCGAAGGTTATTGCGTCTGTTTCGGTTCTCCAATTCTTCAACTTGCTTTTGGAGAGAGGAAATCTGTGACTGCATGTGTGACACCTTGGAGGATGACTCTTGGAGAGAAGTTAGAGAGCGTTCCACTGTAGTCACTCTAGCATCCATCTGAGACCAGTTATCAGTAAGAACCTGCAATTTAGAATTAGTTTCCTCCATGAAGGGTCTGAGGGCCCGAATCTCTTCCAGTAACATCTCCATGGAGACAGCCGATGTGGATCCTGTCGGTGATGGAGGATCTTTTTTAAGGCGTTTCGTCATGACTTTCCCTGAAGGCTGGACAGGCCGCTCTGTGTTGGATTGCGACATTTGATCAACGAGCGCCTGAGAAGCCTCGAGGTGCGCCAATGCAGAGAAGACTTTTGAGTTTTTAATGAAAACACGACGTGGAGTCTTGGGGGTACGAGGAATAGCCCTTCTTTCCATAAAAAAAGAGTCACTGTTAGGGAGAAATGAAGCCCAGTAGTATTTGCTGCGTGCCCACAGACACCTAGAAGTGTGCGCAGGAACACCTGAATGAGAAAAGGCACACAGACTCCAAAAAAAAGGGAAGGAAAAGAAGGCTATCTGCTCGAAATTCAAGAACGCCAGGGAGGTAAAAAGATATGTGGAACAGCGTTCATATGGTTAATTGGAGAAGTTAACACATTGGATAATGAAGCAAAAAATCACCATGGCGATGAAATGCAGAGAAGTGGCATATCATGGAGCAAAAGAAGTCCATCAGGGAAGGCGCATTATGGATGTGAGAAGAGCAACTAGAGGTGAATGCGCAAAAACAGTACAAAAAAGTGCCACAAATTGCAAGTAACCATTTACAGGAAAGCGTGGGGAATTGCAGCGCTGTTAACAGAGAATAGACTGAAACTGCGTGTACAGGCAGGTTGCTTGAGGGAAGAAGAAGTCCAATGATACAAAATGGCCACCGAATTCATATAATCACGAGTGAAACTCGCTTAAGAGCAGCGTGTATCAAATACATGCGGCGGTAGTGCAAAAATGAAGGAAATAGCTCACCATGAGCAGTTGGTGGAAGATAGAGCTCCGTGGCAGGTGCGCATGACCTGCGAGCGGGTGCGCCGTGAATCGCGCTGAGAGGAACCAAAATGGCGGTCGCGACCGTCAGAGAGCCGCGTCCGCCTCAAAACTGGTGAAAGTAAGCATTCCGCCGCTCGAGCGCTGCCTCATTCAGGAGCGTGTTGGTGCCTGTGAGCTCCGGTCTGGGAAAATCAACTTTGCAGGCGGAGGTACGTTGAGAAAGGCAGCGAAGACCCCTGCCGACCCGGAGCGCTCACATCAGAGCTGCCGTCCTCGCCGGGCGCCAAGCCACGCCCCCATGCCAATAAATCTTAATTACATCCTTGTATAAATGAAGTGGCATATTTATCAAGGGTTTTGCTCCATCCTTGCTCTAAACAAGAGAGCGTAGGTGACACAAAACCTATATTGACATCTTCAAAGCCAAGCAGGCCACCTTGCGTGCATGGCCCTGCGTGGCTTGGCAAATCTGGAGTACAGCAAGGCAGCTTTTTTTCTGCCCCAGGGAGGTGTTCCATGGGTGGAGCGTAGGTGTTCCTACTCATCCGCCCATGGTTTCTAAAGCATTCTCAGATTTACGAATACTGGTAGTCCTGGGACTATGTCAGAATGCTACGCCTTCCCTGGGGAGGCATAAGGAAGAGAAGTATACGTGTTCCTTCTTGGTTTCTCCTCTTTCTACGGTGCTGCAGCACACGTGAAAGGGGGAAAGACTTTGAGGATTGTTTTGTGCAAGAAGGTGTCACTTCCTGCACAAAAAATAAAGCTGCCAGTGACGCAGGCACCCTTGCATTGTTTGTGCACCAGGCAGAGAGTAGGAATGCAGCATATTTTAATAGATAGGATGCATTTCTGCCCTCTCACTTTCAAGCGGCACACCAAGGTGTTTGCTGCATTGCAATGCGTGAAATAATGATAAATATGGCCCGAAATATTGCTGAAAATCCGTCTGACATCTGCAGTTTGTACCGATTTCGACAAAGATAGCCAAGCAGCTCTCCGTTTTTCAAACCTTAGCCTTGTGGGCGACGTGCGTGTGGCTATGCAAAGAGTCAGCTAAAATGGCCGCACTTTGTTTCTGTCCTGGCATGACATCCTGTCTTGACACTTTGAAAATCCTTTGTAGAAAAGAACTGAGAAACTACCAGCATCACATATTACTTATCTTGAAGAGCTCTTGTTAGCGCAGTTTAGAACTGGTTAAAGATTAATTCTTAAAGCATTTTCAGCTCTCTTTTTTAACAAAGAAGACATCAATTACAGGCTCGCTATAAACTTTGCCCCCTTTTTGAGTCCTGGCTGCCCTTTATAAATCTTACATTGCTTCCCCCTGAGTGTTTGTTCAAAGGCAAGATTTTATTGCCTCCAGGGGTTGTTAAACTGATTGCAATACCATGTATTTAGAGCAGTTCAGTGGGAATTAAGCTGGTTCAATGCTGTCAAACCCAGAATATAGCTGTCAAATTGCATTAGAAGTAAAACACCCTTTATAAGAAATAATGACCAAATGTCAATCTACTGCCTGCCAGCAGCCCTGCAGAACAAAGCCAGACAATGGCAAGTGCAATATTGCTCGCATTATTAAAATATGAACACAAATCAAACCTGTATCTAAAAAAGAGAGGTCGCAGGGGCAACATGTTTAATAATTTAATGTGTAAAAATGTAAATAAGAAAGCTCTCTTAAAGAAGCCCCCTGGATATGAAACAGCATATTAATGCTGCATTAATGAAAAGCAAGAGATTGTCATTCCCTGTTTGGTGTTATAAATAAAAGCGCAAAGTATTTTATGATTTGAACCCCAGAGACGTTTTTAGAAAATGTATAGGATAATTGTTTTAAAAAATACTTTCCCAAAAATGGCAAGAAAGTAAAAGTTGAACAGTATTTCGACCATCGGAGATCCAAAATAATTGTGTGAACACACTTTATATGGAACATAGTAGGAAAGAAAAAAAGGAAATCTTTCGATTGAACCTGCAATGTTTTAACTCTTTCCACCAATTAAAGTAAAAAGATTTTACAGTGGCTAGTAAAAAACATTTTGACAAATTCAGTGTACTAGGAGGAAACTGCGCTCCGGATGGACTACGAAGGCTCACAAAAATGACCTTATTATCTTAAATCTGTGACATTGCTGCCCTCTTTTGGTTGAAGTGCAAACTGCTATATAGTGAGAACTACAAATGTATTGGCAGCAACATGTTTGTGAGTACCTCACCTAATAATATATTTCAAGCTACTTTTTGAGTTTTAGATGACATTTGAAAGAAGCAATCAACAGCCCTCTTAACCCAAGAGACACACTCTATTTTAAAAGTATTTTTACCGTTCATAGAATGCTTGCAGATAAAGAAAGCAAGTGTACATATTGAAGGCAAGTAAGTTTGCATATTTGTTTTGTGATATTGCACGCAAGGTACATACATTGATGTGCTCTGCAAGGTTACAAATGACAATGTAGATTTTGCCAAAGCGGACTTTGGATTTAAGGCTTCCCTATGGAAAATCTTGCTGACTTGTGAAAATGTCTACTACTGGATCTTGAACTGGTTGGTTGGTATCCAATGCTGTCTGTAAAGTTATACTTGCTTCAGTTACGTATGTGCAGCATGAGAAACAAGATGAATCATGCGAGTGTGAGGCAACTTCATATAAAATGCAACAGTATTACTGTTGGATCTGACATCCTTGGTGTGGTTCTCCCACCAACTTTTTTTGCTGACTTCGTTTTTGCTGACTTTAGGACTATGCTTGCTTTACAACTACTAGCCTGTGCTAAAGTGCTTGTGCCACCTCATTTAAACATGGTAACACTGTCTAACACCCAATTGGAACACTTCATTTACTTTTAAGTCCCTAGTGCAGCGGCAGTATATGTTCCCAGGACCTGTAAATTAAATGCTGCTAAAGGGCCTGCAGCACTGATTGTGTACTTCACGTAAGTAGGCTTTTAAACATGTCTCAGGACTGCCTTTGCTGACTGCGTGTGTAGTTTTAAACTGACATTTAGACCTGGGAAAAGAAATATTTTACCAGTCCTAAACCTGCTTTTTAATATACATAAATCACCCTTAGGGTAGTCCGTAAACATCCCATAGTGAAGGGTGCAGTTTATTGAAAAGGTTGGACATGTACTTTTACGCTTTACATGTCCCGGTGCAATTATACAAGTCTAGAAGGTGGTTCGTCAGGACCTAAAGTTAAAAAACTATCTACACTAAGGTGGACTGGAAAACAATAATGAATTAATGTTTGGGATTTAAGCCACCATGACTTACTCTGTCTAATGGCTGGTAGTACAGGTTCTACCTATTATGGAGAGAAAATCACATATTAATATATATATTGTTGTGCTTTAGGTCCTGACTAATCCCCTCTAGACTTGTAGAATTGCGATGAAACATGTTGACCAACCACACGGAAGAGCGCCACACCTAAGACATTAACTTAGCATTGCGCCTTTCCTCTTTATTTTATTCAGGGTAGAAGACCCTGCAATTAAAGTTATTTTTGCTAGTACTCCCAACCCTGTTTTAACGCACATTTACATCACACAACACTTATTCATCTACACTCACTAAATCTCTCACCCCCACGGCACCAAACGGCTATTTGGAAAAAGATCTCCGTCAAAGTGCCCCTCATTGGGAGCCCGTCAGACATTGCAGCGCCAGATGAGGAGCAGCCCGATGATGAAGCATGACACCCAACTGGGTGTGTGAGGGCATTACATTCCAAAGAAATGAAATCCCATCTCTTTGACTCTGTAGCCTACTGACCTCTGCATATTGCTACATTCTAGATCATTCAGGAACAGCACAACTTTAATTTTCATACTGCATTTGGGCAACTGTGCTGGATCTTATGTATTAAAGCCCTTTGTCCCTCTATTTGTGAATAACAATTCTGAAACTACCACTTTTAGAAAGTTGGAGTTTTCTTGTCCCATCCATTTGGTGCTTGCAACCTATACCCTGGGTCACATGACTAGGTGTAGCTGACAAACCGTCTTTGTGTGTTGCACCCAGACAGTGAGACAAAGGGAAAGAGTTTTTGCCAGGAGGGGCCATCTCTAACTTGATGAGGGGAAGGAGTTGTCATCTACCTCACATGCACATTACAAAGGCTCTGCCTGAGCACTCTCACAAAGTGTTTGACACTACTTTTTTTGTGACCGCAGACAAGCAGAACAAAGGACTGCGAGGCAGGAAATTCCGAGCACTTCTGGGGTGAAAACCTCCAGAACCAGGTGTAAATTGTAGACCTCCAAGTCAGCACACGAGAGTAGGTCGTTCAGAGAGACGGTCCTAACCAAACTCACGCAAACGGTGTGCTATTGTGCACAACTCGAGGAGTCTTGAATTTTTACCCAATTGGGTCATCGCTAAATAAATCACAAATCAATACCAAAACCAAGGTATGTGTGATTGGGAGAAAATATATGAACCCATACATTACAACACCAATCACTAGGTAGATTAGGTTGATATTGGTCCTGATGAATAGCTACTAGATCATTGTTATGGCTACATGGAAGCTAGAAACATGTTGACCTACAGATATCTAAGATAAATAAAGTCTAATAGATAGCACCACACATTTGTAATATAAGTAAGAGAATTAGTTAATTAAAGTTTTTTCTGAGAAGTACCTCTGTCCCTATTTTTAACTTTACATTTTCACACACTTCAACACTAATCTACTCTTTAAGCCCCCACACTTCACTAAACGGCTGACAAGAAGATCTCTGGCAAAGAGCCCCCATTGAGGCGGCCCGTTGGGCATTGCAGCGCCAGCACGATGAGGAGCAAACATACTATGATGAAGTATGACACCTATCCAGGTGTGTGAGGGCATTTGATTCTTGCAGGTTCATGCCCACTGCATACCCTACACAATAGTCGTTGACCCACATAGACACTCATTCTTCTTTAGGAACTGCATAACTCATGTACATTTATTAGATTATTTTGAGCATGCATGCTGGACCTTGATGCGCTCTGAGTCGCTCCCTTTGTTAGACATAAATTGTAGACCCTCAGACTCAACTCTTCTGTACTCTTCTGGACCTATGGAAGACTCAGAGGAACCACTGTGCTGCTCTACAAGAAGGACTTCTACTCTCATGCACTGCTGCCTGAATGAAAGGACCTGTATTTTAGGCCCCAGAACACCAGAATGACCCGAGAGGCTAGATGACTGGGCACCTGATCAGAAACTCAGGGACAGAAAAGGCTCCTACCATCTTGAACACTGCACCTGAGCTCTGTCTTCTAAGAGACCTACCCACAAGCTGTGCCACTCCAATTACATCTCCTCACAGCTCTGCTTCTGAGTCGCCATTGCGCAACACATTCCCAACACCGAATCTCGCAGGGCAGCCCACAGTCTCCATGGAACCGCTGCTGTGAGATGCACCCTCAAAGCAGTCTTCACATCACAAGCCCGTCGTCAATGGCATCCTCCACAACAACACCGGACTTCACATCACCACCTCGCAGCTCCTCAGATCTGACACTGCGCAACACATCTTCAATGAGTAATCTCCCACCAAAAAGCTCACCCAGAATATAAAGTAGTTTCTTCAGCGGCCCTAACTTGGTCCCTGTATCCGACCTGCACTGTACTGCAGTAAGACTGAACTTGTGACTTTTTCCCAGTCCGGCGTGACCAGATAACTACAGTTGGCACTTCTAGACACTATTTCCACTTAAAATGTTCAATTTGCTTCTACTGACTGGATATTTGTTAGTGTTGGTCTCAAATTGATGTGGAATTTTTCTCCTGTTGTGTTTTTACTTTATGACTGTTTGAATTGCAGTATAAATATTTTACACATCGTCTCTAAGTTAAGCCTGACTGCTGTGTGCCAAGCTACCAAAGTGTTAAGCACATGTTAATTTGGGGTTTGCTTGTGTTTCACCCTGACTGAGATTGTGGTTTCTGTTTGAATAGGGTTTCACTCCCCTCAACCAATATTCATACAATTACCCTAATGAGTCATGAAGAATGACCCAAATATTGTTTCTAAAATGTGCCTGGTTAGGCTTTTATGGAAAAAACAGGAACATAACCAAACCTTAGTCAAAGTACCAGGAGCAAAAGAAGAAATTGATCTTGACTTGTCAAAAAAATGTTCATCTTAACCTTGGCATGCCTTAGATCCAAAACTACTTGTCTTTGTTTCTGTAGACAGTCAATGTGATCAGTATCTCTGGAAATTTAGAATCAGTGGGAAGTGAGGAAGCTACAATTCTCAGTTGAGGGTAGATGTGGCACCAGCTCCAAAATAGGTTTGACCATACAATTGTAGTTCGAATGTGTGACACATGATCATGAAACAGAATTTCTAGGGTAAGCATTTATTTTTTTGTCCTTGTTTACAAAATGATTGTGTAGGAATGCACTGTAAAGTAGAACTGTGTCTAGGCATTGTGATGTCACTGGAATGATAGGTTTGCTTATGTTCTAGAAAATGTTGTTGGTATTTTATTATGCCGGAGGTTATGAAGATATGAAGATGTATACTTAATGAAGAAGATCCTTGAGGAAATCAACGTTTGCATACCTGAATGCTACAGATTTTGGAGACAAGCCTCTGGCAACTCTGCGCAGGGGGCAGAGACTATTGAGTAACCTCCACCCCTGGAGAAGTACTGTTACATGGTGTTGGACAGTACTTCGAGGAGTAATTCTGTCTGCTTTCTATAAAAACGTGCTGTGACTCGCATCCATCGCACGCCAGCACAACCTTAACATCATTTCCTACGCTGACGACACACAGCTGATCCTCTCCCTCACCAAAGACCCAAACACAGCCAAAACCAACCTACACAAAGGGATGAAATACGTAGCTGAGTGGATGAAGAACAGCCGCCTAAAACTGAATTCAGACAAGACGGAAGTCCTCATCCTTGGATCATCCCCCTCCGCATGGGACGACTCATGGTGGCCTCCGGCCCTAGGCAGTGCGCCCAAACCTACGGACCATGCTCACAACCTAGGTTTCATACTAGACTCCTCCCTCTCAATGACCAGACAAGTCAACGCCGTCTCGTCATCTTGCTTTAACATCGTACGCATGCTCCGAAAGATCTTCCGATGGATCCCCACCGAAACAAGAAAGACGGTCACCCAAGCACTTGTCACAAGCCGACTGGACTACGAAAACACCCTCTACGCCGGAAACACAGCCAAATTACAGAAAAAACTCGAACGCATTCAGAACGCCTCCGCCCGACTCATCCTAGACATACCACGCCACAACCACATTTCCGGTCACCTGAGAGACCTTCACTGGCTCCCCGTCAACAAGAGAATCAAGTTCCGTCTCCTCACCCACGCACACAAGGCCCTCTACGACCTAGGACCCAGCTACCTCAACACGCGCCTGACCTTCTACACCCCCACCCGTCATCTATGATCGTCCAATCAAGCCCTCGCCGCGATGCCACGCATCCGAAGAGCCACCATGGGAGGAAGATCATTCTCCTACTTAGCAGCCAAAACCTGGAAATCTCTTCCCACCCACCTCCGCCTTACACAGAACCACCTCTCCTTCAGAAAACAACTCAAAACATGGCTGTTTGATAAATAGCGAACCCCCTCCCTCAAGCGCCTTGAGACCCTCTGGGTGAGTAGTGCACTATACAAATTTTAACTTGACTTGACTTGACAGTTTCGTGGCATGATTACAGCTTTGTGTCCCGTGAGGAAAGACGTACAGTTCAAGCTTTCCATTTCTTTGTGATAAAGCAGTTGTACCCTTCTGTTTTTATGTTATAGTAGGATTGTGCAACGTTTTTTTTCATTTTTGTCCATGTTTGACTCGTCATGAAGGATAAAACCGTAATAATTACTACCACCTTGCTCGAGCGCACTGAGCGCATGTGTTGCTGGGATATCATGAGCCCCATGAACACAGGCATTGACGCTTCAGACCATCTTGCTCAAGTGCTCCAAGCGAGTGTTTTGCTAGGGTAACTTGAGCTCTGTTGGCACCGGCATTGACGCAGAAGCAGCCTTGTTGTGTAATCGCTTTCATTCAGCATTGCTAAGCTCTATGAGGCCTCGCTGAAGCCAACTGTAGTAATATGGTTTCTTTATTAATGTTGTGGGGTTGGAATGTAGAATTATTATATCTTTAGGGATCTGGAATGTTTTGCCTCATTCTGAGGTCCCCCTGCTACTATGCTGCATGCACCTTTTTACCTGTGAACTTCAATAAGAGAAGATTAACTAAACAGCTTATAAGTGTGATTACTACACCTATTTTTGGTGACGAGGATGGGATATCTAAGAACCCATTGAAAAGAACCTCTTCTACAAGCAATTCTGGCTACACTGATTTTGTCGCTAGAAAAAAAGGAACTTGCGAGTGATATCCTCGGAGGAAATTCCACTTTCTGCGATCGTGTGCTGTAATTGAAGATCGTGTGAAGCAACGGTTTTGCAACTGGACCTACTTCAACTTAATCCAAGTAAGTGTAACCTTATTCTGTTACAACTTACCAACGGACATCTTTAACTGTGCCACTGGAATCAAGCTATCCTAGCAGAAGAGGGGTGAAACCCCGAAACCGGTCATAGGATGCTTGTTTCTGGTCCAGGGAGGACCTGGCGTTGCAGTTCTGGCTGGACTGTTCCCAAGAGGCACAGGGTCTAGACTGATTCGCATATGGCCAGGTCTAAACTGGGGTTGTATGGTGAGCAAAAGAATGATGGATTTAACCCAGATCTCTTGACTGGGGATGAATGTTTTGCCATTGTGCAACATTCCGTTCATCATCTTGTTTGTTTTGTTGTTCACCCTATGTGGGAAGGGTATGCCCAGACGTAGATCCCGTGCTCACTACGCCACTGGAGTCAAGCTATCCTGTCTGAAGACGGCTGATAGCCAGAAACCGGTCCTAGGATGCTTGATTCCGGTCCAGGGAAGTCATGGCTTGGCAGTTCGGGCTGGACTGTTCCCATGAGGCACAGGGTCAAGACTAATTTGCATATGGCCATGTCTGAACTGGGGTGGCTTGGTGAGCAAAATAACTATGGATTAAACCCAGATCTGTGACTGGGGGTGAATGTTTTGCCATTGTGCAACATTCTGTCCATCATCTTGTGTGTTTTGCTGTTCACCCTATGTGGGAAGGGTATGCCCAGACGTGGGTCCCGTGCTCACTACGCCACTGGAGTCCAGCTATCCTGGCTGAAGACGGCTGATAGCCAGAAACCGGCCCTAGGTGCAAGACTGATTTGCATATGGCCATGTCTGAACTGGGGTGGCTTGGTGAGCAAAATAACAATGGATTAAACCCAGATCTGTGACTGGGGTGAATGTTTTGCAATTGTGCAACATTCCGTCCATTATCTTGTGTGTTTTTCAGGGTCTCCATTCACCATTGTTTCTCAAAACATTTGGGAAAAAGCATTACATTAGGAGTATGGGTGTATGGTTGGAACCTAATGATATTTCTCCAGAGAGTTTTACGAGAGAAAATATTGATGTCTTGGGGTACAGAACATTGGTGTTTTGCTTCAAAGAAAGACATGCTACTGGAAAGTTGTATATTGCTAAAGAGGTGCCTTCAGTTCTAGGGTGGAAGGACCAGAAAAATTTGAACATAATTCTTGGCCCTAACAATAAGAAGCATGTTTTGGTTTCATGTGATGGAGAGGACACCAGAAAGTTCTACAAGATTTCTCTGAGGTTTTTGCGGGTGGTATGGGCAAACTTAAAGGTTTTACACACCAAATTCTATTAACGCATGGTGCTATCCCTAAGGTACACAAAGCTCTAAATATTCCTTTCATAGTGAGAGATGAAGCGAAGTCTGAGCTAGAGAAATTATTAAAGTCAAATGTTATTAAACCAGTGGGAGCATCCAAATGGGTTTCTCCATTGGTCGTTGCCCGAAAATCCAATGGAAAGGCTTGTTTGTGTGTGGACTTAAGGTATCTCAATAACAATATGCTGGTGGATCAATTTCCCCTTCCAAGAATTGATGAAATGTTGTCTTTAACACGAAATGCTAAATGGTTCTCCACATTGGACCTTTCCGCTGCTTACCACCAAATTGTGTTGGATACCAAAAGCAGACATTTGACTACTTTTTGCACACGTTTTGGGTGTTATAAATTCAAACGCATGCCTTTTGGGTTGGCATCAGCCGCTGTAGTTTTTCAGAGGTTAATTTCAAACATTTTTGGTCATATTCCTGAAGTAGTGTTCTTTCAGGACGACATCTTAGTGATGGGGAAGAATAAAACTCATCATGATGCCATTCTCAGGGAGGTTCTTCCCATCCTCAGGGACAATGGTTTGGCGGCTGAGGGTAGTAAGTGTAAGTTTGCGGAAAAGTCTGTTACTTACCTAGGACACGAAATTTGTGGCACTGGTATCAAGCCTAAGAACAAATTTGTTGAAGCTATTATAAATGCTCCAGCACCTAAATCAAAAGATGAACCTAGATCTTTTCTTGGTTTAGCCGAATATAATTAAAAATGTGTTTATCACTTTACTCAGAAAACGTATGAAATGTGGTTACTAATGAAGAACAAAGCTACTTTTTCATGGAGTGATGCATGTCAAAAGTCCTTTAGGGATATCAAAAAGGCCATTTCTAATGCTTCTAGGTTACAAGGATTTGATCCTTTTGCTGATAAATTTGTCACCACTGAGGCGAGTGGAACTGGATTAGGGGGTGTTTTATCACAGATGTCAGAGCATGGTAAGGAAGTTGTGGTGGCCTTTGAGTCATGTTCATTGTCTCCTACAGAGGAAAAATACTCTGTAATAGAGCAAGAAACGTTGGCATGCATATGAGCCATGGAACATTTCATGAAATTCATTGGGGGAAGAAATTTATTTTGCACTCTGACCATAAACCGTTGACCAAATTACTCGGCAAGAATCGCTAGATTATCAATGAGACTCCAAGATTTTGTGTATGAGGTACAATATATTTCAGGGGTCAAAAATGTGATTGCTGATTGTCTTAGTATACTTTCTTTACCTCTAAAGGAAATTGACCATGTCCCCTGGAGCAAGTTTTGCGTGGCTAGTGTGTTGTCTGACACTTCTGGGGTGAGTAAAAGTGAATGGGAAGATGAGTATAAAAAAGATGAAATTTTACTTACCGTGAAAAATAAGATTATAGATGGCTGGTCTAGTGACTGCAAGTGTAAACCGGAGTTATGAGCTTTTTGGGAAGTGCGGGATGAATTGAGTGTGGATGGTGAGTTTGTCCGTAGAGGTGGAAGAATTATTTCTCCTGTAGGTATCAGGCATAAGATTGTATCTGTTGGTCATAAAGGACATCCTGGCGTCTTGCGCACTAAAAGAAATATTAAGGCATTGTACTGGTGGCCCAGAGTAGATTTGGAAGTTGTAAGACTTGTTCATTCTTGTGTTAATTGTGAATGTGTGGACAAGACTAAAAAAAACTCAATCCTCCTATGTCTTCTCTTGGTTGTCCTAAACTACCTTGGTAAGAGGTTGCTTTAGATATTATGGGACCTATTTTGTGGCAAAATGGTGTCACAAAATATGTTTTGGTGTTGGTTGACCTTTTTTCTAGGTGGATTGAAGTGGAAGTGGTCAAGAAAGTAGACACTGAAGCTGTTATAATTTTTGGGGGAAAGTGCCTCTTAAGTGAGGGCTTTCCTGCATCAATTTTAACGGATAATGGTGTCCAATTTAAGTCTGACATGATGAAACAATTTATAGATTTTACTGGTATTGAACAAAGATTTACAGAATGATATCATCCCAAAGGTAACTCTGTTGTGGAGAGAGTGAACAGAGTATTAAAGGGTGTTTTACAATTGGCTAGCAAAGGAAATAAAAATTGGAAAGATGAACTGGATAAATTGATTTGATCTTACATGGTGATGGTTTATGGCACTGTGGGGAAAACTCCTTTTTGATTGATGCGTGGCAGATTCCCGTATTGCAGAATTAATCCTGGATGGATGGGCAGAAGTAAAAATTATGAATGGGACTGTAATCAGATAAGGGAGTGTATTGCCAATTCTCAAATTAAGAACAAAAATGAATTTGCAAGCATGGCACAAAAGAAGTGTGCATTAAGGTTGGAGAACTTGTCAGAGTTAAGTGTTGTAAGAAAGTGGGAAAAAAACACTCTCGGTTTTCTGAACCTAAAAGTGTGACTAAAATCATGTGTGACACTGTTGAATTAGATAATGGCAGTGTTCATCATATGAGTCGTATTTCTATTTCTAGTGGGCCTGTTTCTGTGAATGAAAGTCATACGAAGATTAAAGGTACCAATTATTGGTGGATGGATGCTTTACCAATTGCTAGAAAGGGGAAAGACTTGGATAAGGATTTTCATTCTTTTGAGACTGTTGTGAACCTGGAATTGAGTATGAAGATCGTCTGGATGGCGCTGGACCTCTTGATGGTGAATCTGACTCTTGTGTTGAGACCAGTTCTAATGAGAGATCCAGTAAACTTGGCAGACGTATCAAAACTCCAAAAACTCTAGTGGAGTTTGTCTGTTATTAAATATATATATTTTTTCTTATCCTATGTTTGTTTTGTATAAAGAAAGGGGATGTGTAGTAACATGGGCCCTTATTTATGAGGCCTTGCGTCAGTTTTGCGCCGCCGTTGCGTCACTTTTTGTGACGCACCAGCGGCGTACAAAATGTGCCTTGTCGCGCCATATTTAAAAAGTGACGCATCTAGGTAGATGCGTCACTTTTTAAACCCCTGTGCCACATTATACCTGCGTCAGGTATAATGTATGCAGAGGGGGCGTTCCCCCGCAAAAAGCCTCGTAATAGTGACGCAGTGAAATCTATGAGATTTCACTGCGTCACTTTTAGGATGCTGTTGCGTCAAAATCTTGTGCCTGCCTCACAGCAGGCGTAAGACTGACGCAAGCCCTTGCACATGGGGCTTTCCCCATGTGAAAGGACGCATTGCTGGAGTTGCGTCACTTTTGTGACGCACTCCAGCAATTCGTCACTTTTGCGCTTACAGATGCGTCAGAAATACTGACGTATCTGTAAGTCCTTGCGACATGATGCGTCATACATTAAATATGACGCATCATTGGTGTCGCAAGGAGTGCGCAGTGAAAAGTGACGCATCGCTGTTTTCACGCAGCGATGCGTCACTTTTCATAAATGAGGCCCATGGTTTCTTTATTAATGTTGTGGGGTTGGAATATAGAATTATTGCATGTCATCAGAATGGTATATCTTTAGGGATCTTGAAAGTTTTGCCTCATTCTGAGGTCGCCCTTTTACTATGCTGCATGCATCTTATTACCTGTGAATTTCAATAAAAGATTAACTAAACAGCTTTTAAGTGTGATTACTACACCATCATTAGCGTTTCGCTTCGCACAATGGCAAATGTAGGCAAACAAGTTGCAAGTCCGCACTTCCATATGGCAATCAATTATCTAGTTTGAAAATACCTTTTCTGTTTCACTTTGATCCAAGGTTCCTCTCACTGGCTTCTTCTGGCGTCACCGGCTTCATGAAGGGATACGAGCAGTCTGCACAGAGATAGGACTGCAGCTCTGCACTCTGCTAGAAACATTATCCAACTGAGCTTGTTATGAAAAAAGACTCTACATAAGTCTTCTTCATTTATTATTTTGGATAGTTATTTTAGATTGTTGTTTTAATTCATTGTTATAGCTTCTTATTTTTTATTATTGTGGAAGCCTGTTATTTTAACTTTTCCCTTTTTAGGGATTGCAGAATAAGGAGTGGCTGCTCTGCCTAGTTTTTTACTTTCACCTGGAGAACCTCTTATACCGTGGAAACAATGCAAAAACATATTTTTACTTATATGTTGGCCATAGATGGGGATAAGTATGGACCAGTAAGGAGGCAAGAAATATTGCTGCATCATTTAGGTACTGAGGGAAAAAGTATTTACGATGACCTATTGTTATTTTTATTTGACATTTGTTAAGCGTATATATCACCCTTAGGTCTCATAGCGCTGATACAAGCGGTTGGTTTCTGTTCTGTGGTTTGTGGGCAGCTTGTTCCAGATCGTAGGGGCAATTTTGGAGAATGATCTGCCACCATATCTGACGGTGCGGGTCTTAGGTATGGTTAGGAGATGTTTGCTGGCTGAGCGAAGGGTTCTTGAGGGTTGGTACGTGATTAGTTTCTGCGCTAGATAGTGGGGTCCCTTTCTGTTTAGGGTGTTGTGTACCAGAGAACATATTTTAAAGGTGAGTCATTTATAAAATGGGGAGTCAATGGAGGGACTTCAGACTTGGGGCAGAGGGCGAACGGGGGGGAGTTTAAGAACCAGTCTGACCACAGTGTTCTGTAGAACCTGGAGTTTTGTTAAGTGTGTTTCATTAATGGATGATAACAAGGCATTGCCGTAGTCCAGGTGGCTGATAATTAATCCCTGTGCTTATGGCATTCGTGAGGAGAGTGGTATCCATTTAATGATTTTTCTCAGGCTACGCATTAGTCCATAGCAAGTGCGTACTACCTGATTAACATGGTCAGACATTGAAAGGTTGGTGTCTATTATCATGCCAAGATTACGTGCTGCTTTTATAGGTGAGGGGCTGGGCCCTAATGTGGTAGGCCACCAGTCGTCGGTCCACAGTTGTTGTGCCTTTCCGAAGAGTAAGATCTCTGTTTTTCCGGCACTAAGTTGGAGGTGGTTGATAGTCATCCATTCCTTAATGTCTGTCAAACATTGTTTAAATTTGAGTTTTGTAGAGGTGGGATCTGGTCCAAGGGTGATCAGTAGTTGGGTGTTGTCAGCATACAACACTGTATCAAATCCATATGCTTTGATTACTTTAGCCAGAGGGGATAGGTACAGGTTGAAGAGAGGGGGACTCAGTATGGAACCTGGGGAAACATCCTTATCTATAGACTGGCTACTGGAGGGGAAGGCTCCTATTTGGACTTTGGATTTACGGTTGGTTAGGTGGCTCCTGAACCAGTTCAGCATAGTGCCTTCGACACCAAACTCCCACAGGCAATCCAGGAGGATGCTATGGAGATGGTGTCGAAGGCTGCAGACAGGTCCAGTAGCACCAGGATGGCGGATTGTCTGGAGTCAAAGACGATCTGATGTTATCAACCATCTCCAGTAGAACCATTTTGGTGCTATGGAAGGCCAGGAACCCGGACTGAGAGGGGTCCAGCAGGTTGTTATTCTCGAGGTGTTCAGACAGTTGCTTGTTTACTATCGCTTCCAGGACTTTTCCAAAGAGAGGTAGAAGGGAGATGGGTCCGTAATTATTGTGATCTTTGGGATCAGAGTTGGTTTTTTTTAGGATGGGTTTCACTATGGCCTCTTTCCAGATGGATAGCACAATGGACAGGGATAGTGGGTTATTAAATAGCTTGGTCAGTCTAGGTGTAAGGGCTGGTCCGATTTTGCATATAATCTGGGCGAAAGCTGGGTCCGTGGGAGCCAGATTTGATCCTTGCGAGAGTTGATAGGACTTCTTCCTCGTTAGTGGGGTGGAATTCTCTGAGGGGGTTGAGATGGGGTCTGGAGGAACTCTGAGTCCTTTCTAAAGGGAGTGTTCCTTCAGGTTGTGGGAAAAAGCTATGAATTATATTGATTTTATTTATGGAAAGGTCTGCGAGAGAGTGGACCCACTCTTGTGAGGAGGTCTGAGTTGGTTGACAAGAGGGGGGATTGGTGAATTCTTTCAGGATCTTATAGAACTCTTTTTGTGAGTTGGATGCTCAGTTAATTCTGTCCCCTAAGTAAGTATTTTTGGCTGCAGCTATATGGTCCATGTAGTGACGGTGTCTTGTTTTGTAGTCCTGCTTGTCTGGGGTACTTTATGTATGTCTCCATTTACATTCTGCCTTTCTGGCTGCTAGTTTGTCATTTTTCAGGTAAGGTGGGAACCAGGTGGATAGTTTGTGTGGGCATTTAGTTTGCTTTACCGGGGCGATTTTGTCGAGGGTGGATGAGATGGCTTGCTCGAGCGATTTGGGCACCTCATTTGGGAGTTAATGTTCGGGTGGAGGAAGGACAGCAAGACGAGTAAAGAAAGAGTGTACATTTATATTGTTCCACGGCCTGCTAGGACGTGTTTCTATTGATGGATTAGTTTGGGCCGCTATACCCAATATTTGAAACTTAAGGACTTGTTGGTCCGACCACAAGACAGGGACTGGTTTTTCGACCTTTACTAGGGGAGAGTTAGTAAATAGGAGATCTAAGGTGTGCCCTGCTGTATGGGTAGGGCCATTTACCAGTTGGTCAAGGCTGAGAGTGTTAAGATTTGTGACAAGATCGTCTGAGTGGGGGTCAAGTGGTATTTCTGCGTGTAATTAAAATCTCCCAGAAGGAGAAAGTTGTCAGCAGCGAGGACGTGTGGTGCAATTACCTCAGTTAAATGGCTGGTAAAAAGATTTTTGTTGCCGGGGGGGTGCTAGAGTAAGGCTCCTCTCCATGTTCCTTTCCTAGTACCGTTTATTTTAAAAATGCAGATTTCTCCCCAAGATGCTTTAACGGAGTCGATGATATGTATATCAAAGTTGGCCCAAAAAGCAATTGCTATGCCCCCTCCTTTTTTACCTTTCCTGTCCACTCTGGTCAGCTGATAATCAGGAGGGAGGGCTAAGGAGGTATCGGGTTGGGAGGCCTCGTGGAGCCAGGTCTCTGTGATAAAAAATAAGTCTATTTTTTCAGAATCTAGTAAGGACCAGATTTCGAGAGCATGTTTTGGGAGTAAGCGGGTGTTACAATATAAGCCTGTCCAGTTATTATGAGTTGGTTCTCCTGGGCATGGACCTGGTGGTGGAATAGGTACTTTAATTTGTGCAGCGTGCGAGCCGCCGGTGCACCGCTGCGTGCATCCGCTCAGTGCACTTCCTTTAATGTGCCAGGAAGTGGGCGTGACTGCAGCAGCGAGGGGGTGAGTGGGGCGCTGATCTCAGTTTCTCTGAGGCCCAGTGAAGGGTGAAAGTGGTGTGCGTGCCCTCTGCACAAGTGGCAAGCTACAGCAAACCAGAGCAGCACCGCGAAATTAAAAGTGAGCGGCGCAGCGCGATTAAAACAAGGTACAATTTTAAGATGCTGCTTTTGAGAACAGGTCTGACCTGTCTGGTCCTTCTGTGGAGCTGGTAGGCTGTGAGTCCACTCAGCACACTTCCTTTAATGTGCCAGGAAGTGGGCGGGACTGCAGCAATGAAGGGGTGAGTGGGGCGCTGACCTCGGTTTCTCTGAGGCTCAAAAGTGAGCAACGCGGCGCAATTAAAACAAGGTACAATTTTAAAATGCTGTTTTTGAGAACAGGTCTGACCTGTCTGGTCCTTCTGTTGAGCTGGTAGGCTGTGAGTGAGGCGATGACCTCAATTTCTCTGAGGTTCAGTGAAGGGTGTAAGTGGTGTGCGTGCCCTCTGCCCAAACGGCAAGCCAAGGCAGACCAGAGCAGCACCGTGAAATTAAAAGTGAGCGGCGCAGCGCGATTAAAACAAGGTAACATTTTAAGATGCTGTTTTTGAGAACAGGTCTGACCTGTCTGGTCCTTCTGTGGAGCTGGTAGGCTGTGAGTCCACTCGGCGCGCTTCCTTTAATGTGCCAGGAAATGGGCGGGACACAGGAAGTTTGTTCACTTTGATTTCTTTTTTTTTTTTAAATAATTCTTTATTTGATTGTTAACACGTCATGACAAGCACAATATACAGAAATATAGAAAAAGAAAAGAAAATACAAAAGAGCGATAACACAGAGACTTATGCAGGATAAACAAACAAAATATGCACTTATAAATCAATTGTAAGGCTTGATGGGCAAGACACCAACAATGAAACAGACATGATGGGGCAAAAATCAATACGGCCACACAAACTGCATTTAGTCCAGCTCCTTTACATCCATCATCACTTAGACCACTCCTTAAGCGGGGTCCATATTCTGGTGGCCATCTCCCGCCTCCTTTTCCCCCTTAAAAGATAAACAGAAGACTCCAAATTATACATTGCCAACATCCTGGCTCTCCAGTTAAAGAATGTAGGGGCTTCCGGACTTAACCATTGAGATGTGATGCACAACCGAATCATTGCCATCTCTGCAAACAGGAAGGCGGCAGTGTGCCTAGATCTTTCACCCATCCCGATATCCTCACATCCCATTATCACCAGCTCTGGGGAGATTACAACCGGAATCTGTAAAAGAGTGAAAGAGGATAGAGTAGGCAGATGGACAGTAGCTGAAATTATTATCAATAATAGACCTATTTATATCTATAAGATATATGGCTCAAACTTGGATGATCCAGAAGTTATGAAATGTTTAAATGTTGAATTAGCAGTGTGGCTGCATCCAATGATTGTGTGCGGGGACTTCCATATTCATTTGGCAGGTAACTTCAATCTTCTAAGTGATCAAAAGTATTGGGGTAGGAAACCTAGATCCTTTAAGGCTCTTCAGACTTTAGTCTCTGAGCACAGATTGGTTGACGTCTGGTACAGGCATAAAAAAGATAACAATGGTTTTACGTACTACTCCATCCCCCATAATAAAATGGCCCGTTTGAACTATCCTTTTATGTCCGATCAGTTGGTAGGGGAGACCTCTGTCGAAGTTCCCCCAAGAATTATATCTCACCATAATTCACTGATAGTGGATTTTCCCTGTGGGCGCCTGGATAGAGCTCCTAAACAGTGGACATTTGAAAGAAAATTATTGTCGGACCAATCCTATCATAATCACATGACTAAATGGATAGTGGAATTTTTAAGTATTAATGGAAAGACCGCTTCTGACTGTATAGTGTGGGACACATTCAAAGCTGCAGTGCGGAGGGAGACTAAGAGTTTTGCAGTCTATCGTTGGAAGATTGTACAGGAGCAGATCAAGGGGCGTGTTGAGGAGTTACGGGTAACAGAGATGGAGCTAACGCAGAATATCTAGGATGGCCACAATGCTGATCAGAGTCAACAGGTGGTGGCCATAATTAAGTCTAAATTATCAGAATCTTTTGTGGAAGGCTGTTCACTTTGATTTCAAGGGACAACTAAATAGATGATGTTAAGGGCTAGTTTAACAACTTGCTGCTGGCAGATGTTAAAGCAGTGGGATATGGTGGTAGGAAGATTAATATCATCGGTATGAAGTGGATAGATATTCATTTTAAACAAAAGGGTGTTCATGGAAGGGTATGCATTACGGAGGAGGGTTCAAATCTTTTGGGGTGGCACCACCAAAAGAATTGAACGTCATTCTGGACCCCATTGCTGTGGAGCAGGTAATGTGTGTTGAACCAGTGAATGAGAACAACTTGCTTAAACTTGATACTGAGCTGGAATGGGGTAAGAAGTTATTAATGGCATTTCCACCTGTGTTTTCAGAAAAGTTGGGTCTACTGAAAAAATGTACCCATCAGAAAATCTTAAAGAAAAATGTCATTCCTACTGTACATAGGTTGAGACCTGTACCCCTTCTTATGAGAGAGCAACTTTAACTAGAATTGGATAAGTTATTGAGTGACAAAATTATTGAACCAATAGAGTCGTCCGAATGGCTTTCTCCTACTGTAGTTGCTCGTAAGGAGAGGAACAAAATGTGCCTTTGCATTGACCTACGCAATTTAAATACAAATATATGGGTTGACAGCAAACCATTGCCCAATATCGCAGAGATGTTGAGTGAAATGGGAGGGGGAATAGATTCAGTGTGTTGGACATGTCAGCGGCATACCACCAGATAAATTTGCATCCCAAATCCACATCACTCATATCATTTGTGACCCCCTGGGCGCTTATTTCTATTGTCGGATGCAGTTCAGCTTGGCGCCAGCCTCAGCAGTCTTTCAGAGGATAATGCACAATATTTTCTTCGGTATGCAAAACGTCTTGTGCTTCCAGGAGGACAGTATGATGGTGGGGCAGTCAAGGGAAGATCATGATATGCTGTTGAATGAGGTGCTAAAAAGGATTGGTGATCATGGTGTAACTCTGAAAAGGGAAAAGTGTCAGTTGAGAAGACAGTAACTGAGTTACTTGAGCCATGAGATATCTGAAAAAGGTATAAGACCAAGGAATAATATAATGAATGCCCCTCAACCTGGGGACAAGGAGGAGTTGAAATCCTTTTTGGGACTAGTGGAATCTTGTTTCAAATTTGTCTCCAATTTTTCTGATGCGGTGGGGCCTATGAGAGCCTTGTTGAAAAAGGGGGTAGCGTTTGAATGGTGGACAGCCTGTACAACTGCATTTGATAACATCAAGTGGTCACTTGCGCATGCACCTATAATGGGATATTTCGATGTCAATTGGAAAACCATTGTATCTACTGATGCCAGCAAAGTGGGGCTTGGGGCAGTTCTGTCTCAAAATAAAATAGTACTGTAATCGTCCTAGCAAAAATATTATACTTTCTTTTTTCGTTCCCCGTCCAACTATTTCTCATTTTCTATTTGTTCAATGTAGTATGATTTTCTTAGAAGCTCGGTTTTTCCTCTGTTTTTTTTGTTTACTCCTTATGATGAATAAAAAAAATTAACAAATTAAAATTAAAATCAAAAGGTGGATGGTGAGGAGAGAATTATAGGATTTGCGTCACCGCGGTTGCAAGGGGCTGAGCGGTGAGATTCAGCTATAGAGAAGGAATCATTGGCCTGTTTCAGGGGTATGAACCACTTCAGGTATTATTTGTGGGGGTTGCCCTTTTTGCTTAAGACTGGCCATAAGCCTTTACTCCATATTTTTAGAGGGACTCAAGGGTAGTGTAACCCCTCATATTTCTAGGTGGTTAATGACTGTAATGGACATTAATTTCATGGTAGAATTCATTAGAAGAAAAGAAAATGTGGTTGCTGTTTGCCTACCACGCATGCCTGTGGTGGAGGATGAAGATACTTTATTTACAGATTCTATAGAGGCGGTAAATGCATCTGTTGATGGGCAGCTTGCTTTGAGTAAAGAAGAGTGGAGGAGTGCTATACTTGGTGATAGAGAATACAAGAATTAAAAAAATCTAATAAGCAATGAATGGTGTCCAAATATTGCTTTGAGTGAGGGCTTAAAGAAGTACTTGGTTGTGAGGGAAGAATTGAGCATTTAAGCGGACAAGGTTTTGAAGTGTAATTGAATTGTTCCTCCCAGAGCCTTGAGAGGGAGCTTAGTTAAAATTGTGCATGAAGGACATTTGGGGAGGAGTTTGACAAAAAGGAGGTTGAGGCAATCTTTTTGATAGCCTGACATGGATAAGGAGGTAGAGGCTTTAGTCAGTGATTTTGTGGCATGTAGGAACAGCGACAAGAATAGAGTGGTCAGACAACCACCATTAGAGTATATGGAACTTCCTATTAGGTCTTGAGAGAAATTGGCGGTGGATTTCTTAGGTCCTGTGGAAAAGTTGGGTCAAAGAGATGGGTTTCTTTTGGTTCTCATGGACTATCACAGCAAGTGGTTTGTGGTCTAGACCACGGAGAGTATCACAACGAGAAACGTGATAGAATTCTTGGAGAAAGTATTTTTTGAGGAGGGAATACCCACGGTATTGGTTACGGATAATGGTGTGCAGCTAGTGTCTTCAGCCATTTCAGAGTTCCTGGCAGATTTGGGTATCAGGTATGACAAAGGTGCACCCTATCTTAATTATAACTGCAAAAAAAAGGTTCACTCTATCGACCGCAGGCCAATGGATTGGTGGAGCGAGTCAACCCCACTATCATTGATAATATTCAGCTTTCTTTAGCCAATGGATTGGCATGGAAATAAGAATTGCATAACATTATGTGGGCCCATAGAGTTACTCCACACTCTGTGATGGGGTTATCTCCTTTCGTTACTCTTAAAGGAATCTCCTATGTGGTTGCTTGGGAAAGACCAGGTATGCGTTGATCGTGAGGATACGTCTGCTAGAACACCAGAGCCTCAAGGTCATAGTAATGCAAACTAAGACAACAGAAAAGGGGTGAAAATCGTCTACTTGAAATGTGGAGATTGGATGGTAGTGAAGAAGCCGAGGCATGTGATGAAAGGTGAAAGTTAGTTTTCCAAGTCACAAAAAGCGGTCAAGGTGTCGAATTCTGTGGCCAAATTGGATGATGGAAGGGAATAGAGTGTGGGAAATTTGGATCAGGTCAAATCTATTTAATGTTTCCTTTACCTTTCTAGTTTATGCCTCAGTGTTGTTATGGTTATGCTATTATTTCAATTTTTTCCAATTCAATATTATTTTCATGCACTGGTAACTTTACTTGTTTTCTGCGGGAGAGAAGTGTGGAAATGCACTGTAAAGTAGGACTGCACCTAGGCATTGTGATGTCATTGGAATGGTAGGTTTGCTTATGTTCTAGAAATGTTGTTGGTATTTTATTATACTGGAGGTTATGAAGCTATGAAGATGTATACTTAATAAAGAAGATCCTTTGGAAAATCAACATTTGTGAACCTGATTACTACAGATTGTTTAAAAAATGTTATACTAAATATTCTGGTATTTAGTTGTGCTTTAATGCATCATGGTATGTGTTTAGTTTATCTTAAATGTTGTTTTGAAATATTTGTTAAATTATTGTTATTTATTTTACCTTTTTATGGGTTTGGGGATTTTTTGTTTAGATTAGGTGGTAATATTAAATTGAAAAAATATATAGAAATATGTATACATGCTACTGTTATTATATTGATAAAATATTTCAAAATGTTGCTTTAATTAATATATTATTTAATGTCTTTTAAAAATAAAACTTTAAAATTATTTTTGGGGGATTGGGTGGTTTATTGTGCATTTATTTTCATCGCATGTTAAGTGAGAAGATGTTTTACGAGACATGCTGCTTATATTAATACATTTTAGATTTTACCTGTTCATTTAAACATTGAAAATACAGTTCTATAAGTGAAAAAATAGGGGTGGGGTTCATTTACTTTACAAAAAAGAAAAAATTGTTTCTCATTTTTATGGGGTGTTGGTTGTTTACTTTATTTTTATTAGTGATTTATATTCAGATACATTTTGAGAAATAATAGTGATAGTATTTTTTTATGTATATGATTTAAAGTGTCAAGATTTCTATTTTAATAATATATTGGGGTACATCGTTTAAATTAATATCTCCATTTGATACAAAATTGTCATTTAACTTTATTTTTAAATTTTACTTATTTTATTTATTCCTCTACCTATTGAAGTTTTTTAAGCACATTTAAGTCATTTAGAAAATGAAAGAATTTCAATGTAATTAAAAATAAAATTTATATTCTATACTAAAGAACTGTATATGCTTGAGAAGAAGGTATTTGTTTTTATGCATCTTATATTTATTTTATAAAAAAATTACATTTAACATTAGGATATGGAGATGTATTCCTTCCTCCCAGACAAACTAGTCTTACCTAAATGTTTGTGGACTTGGTGTTAGAATAGTATTGTAACCCTCTCACCCCAATATACACACTTTTCAAACTGTAAGCGGCGCAGCAGATAGAATATTTTGATATAATACATTTGACCCCCAACTTCTTCAAAAAGCATTTTCTTCTATGTTACTTCACCTGAATTTAGAATAGTAAATATGACCCTCTCCAATTTATGCACTTTCATCAATTGCAGTTGGACTGAAGTTACAATAGTAAATCAGAAATCAATGTGTGTTGCTGTTGAGTTAATCTGACCCTTCCATAATTTATGCAATTTCCCAATGCAAGTGGGTGTGGAGATAGAATAGTAAATCAGTCCTCCCCTTTCCACCCCCTCCCCCACACAAATATACAGGGTCACCAAAGATTATGCCCTGGAGTGAAAATAGTAAACCTGCTTCTCCTCCAATGTATATGCACTTTCCAGAATGTTTGTTGGTTTGGAGTTAGAATATTAAAATATGGCCTTCCACTTAGTGTAGGCCCTTTCTCTAATATAATAAGGAAAGAAGTTACAATAGTAAACATGCCCCCGAATATATATACTTCCTGCAATGTAAGGTGGACCGGAAGTGGAACTGGAGTTAGAATAGTAGATCTGCTCTACCCAATATATGTACAGTCCACAATGTGTGGTACTGAAAATTCTGGACTCGTGTCATAAACATCGTCGTATCATGACGATTTTGGTACTAGCAGACCGGTAATGACTTAAATACTATACATAAGCATTTTCGTCACGCTCGAGTGACGAAATCACCCTGAAATCGAAGTTTTCGCCCTGAACCCTCGGGTTCCATTTTGTGAGCGGCAGCCATTTTGGGATTGCCCTCACTTAGCCAAATGACTAAGGCTAAAATTCGATCTGAAGGACACGTATACCTTCGCTGACTCCTCTGTGACCTGGGCGAGCTGAGTCCACTGCCTGAAGCCAAACCTGTTCGACCAGTTCTTTTCCCAGTGGCCGAATGAGATTAGTATCAAGGCACAGCATGTCATAAACCGTTCATCGCACACAAACCATGCCTAATCTTACACACACCTGTCCCTGTTTCTTTTTTATGACCTGCTTTACGAGGAGGAGGTGCCCGTTTTTATTGGGGGTCTGTCGATATCTGATGAAAGTTCTGGGCCTTGCCGGGTAATTTATTATGGACTGGACAAACTGAAATGTGGGCTTGCCATCATGACTCTGCTTTTTCTTTGTAGTGAAAATATGTGTATGGTAAACTGTAAAATAAGGAATGTTTGCCGGAAGCATATTATTTTGTATAAAAAGAGAAGGCTGGCTTTGTTTTTTTGAGCAGTCTCCTGAGAACATACATGCTGTTGTGCTTCTAGGATACCTGTTACTGGCTGCAGCCAATAAATACGATCTTTGACTTCACCTAGAAGACTCTGTGTTTCTGTAGTCTGAAACAGGAAGGACTCGAAGTCTTTGGGTGATCTCCCTGGCACCACTGGGTTCTTAAAAACCCGGTACTTCAAATGCAACCTGGGCTGTCCTTAGAATATTAAATCTAACCCTCTCAAAAACATGCATTTTCCCCAGTGATCTGGGCCTAGATTGCGAATAGCAAATATAACCTTGACTTCAATGTTTGAACTTTGCACAATGTAAGTAGCATTGGAGTTAAAATAGTGAATATAAGCCCCTTTTAATTATTTTAGTACTTTTCCTTGTTCACACTAGAGTAAAGGTAGAATAGGAAATCACACCCTACACACAATGTATTTCTTTTAAATATTTAGAGCACTGCAAATTTGTATGTTTATTTTACAGATTTGTTACCTTAACAAAGGTAAAACTCCCTCTGTGGCTCAAGACTATTTTATAATCATTGTGGCAAGCAGCATTACATCACATTGACTGAAAGTGAAACAAGTCGGCACCATTAGCATGAGGTAGTTTCATTTGGATTGGTGCTCGGGAGCATATCCAAGCCCCCCAGAACCGCGATGCAAGCAGGAGGGGTACCTCTGAAAAGAGGACAATGTTTGTTTTCCAACAGTATCTCTCCATAATGTATCCATGCTTGAGAATCGCAGAAGGGCTGAGATCCCAAGTAGAGATCCACCCTGTACACATCATAGAGTGGGGACCTTCACCCCTGGGGCGGAAAGGCCAGTAAACATCAGGTATATTATTTTTTTTTAAAAGAAGGGGTGCACCAGCCAGGCTTCGGGCCATGCCCTCTCCCTATTATAGCCCATCTGCCACCCAGCAATTTTTCCCCTTGGAAAAATAGTACAGAAAAGTAGAGGAAGCCCACTCAGGAATCGAGTGATGCCCCTCCTCATAATGTCCTCAGAAGACTTTCGATACCCCGTGCCCGTGGTGAAGATTGGTTGCCTTAACCCAATCTACCCGCCTCGTGAGAAACAGTAAGCCAGTGGGCCTCCCCCTGAGAAGTGGAAAGCCAGCAGGCATCAGGCCATGCCCCCAACCACAATTTGGCCCAGTAGTCTTTCTGAATCTCACCCCCTTAACGATAGAAGAGAACGCTAGGGGGTAGGAACTTTGCAGATCCCGGCAGATTCCAGAAATGTTCATTTAAGAAATGTGAGGAAAGTGAGTGGTTTTAGCAGGGATCCACCCTCTAGACGCCATAGAGAAGGAGAGACCTCACAGGCATGGGCAATTCCTCTACCCACAATAAAAAGGAATAGTATATTTGCCCCCACCATGGAGACGATCAGAGTGTTTACCCCCATGCACCTATCCCCAGAGTGGTAGACACCACTAGACACCAAGGAATAGATATAAAAGAGATGGGTGAGATAGCCCACACCGGCATCATGCATCGACCCTAAAACAGCACTAACTGTCTTTCCACAACCTGTCACAGCAGAAAGTACACTAGACGCCAGAGAAAATAATTAAAAGACACAAAAAGGGGATAGAGATGGCCCGCCAGACAACACACTGCGCACATACCCCAATAACCCCATACCAGGCCCTGCAGTTTTTCTGCCACAGCAGAGGGCAGATTGGGGGATTTATCTCAATCTTAAAACCCCTCCAAGCGCAGAAAGCCCAGTGAACACTGGTATATTATTTTCAAAAAAAGAAGGGGGGTGGACAACCCTGGTTTCGGGACTTGCCTCCACCCCATAACACACCCAAAAGTATTTTAGCAGAGAAAAAGGATTTGAAAAAATGAAGGGGTGGCCCACACAGGAATCGAGCGATGTCCCTCCTCAAAATGGCCCCACCAATCTTTCTATACCCTTGGGGGCAGATTGTGGTTTATACCCCAATCTGATTCCCAGGCAGCAGAAAACCTGCAAGCATTGGGCCATTTCCCAACCAATAGTGGGCTCAATAGTATTTCTGACCCTCATTCCCTTTTCGAGAGAAGTAAGAGAATGCTAGGCGGGAGGAACTTTGTGGGTCCCTGCAGATTCTAGAAATTTCCCTCACAGAAATGTGAGGAAACCTTACCTCTGGGGTGATTAACACAGGGTCAACCTCACCAGCTAAAATGTCAAAATCCTTGATAAAAACCAAATTGAAAATCCTAGTATTCTTTGAGTTTCTTTGACAGTAGTGAGAGAAGGCAATTCAAGAATGGCTGATATTTCTTTAGGATCATATACAAACCAGATGCATTCTAACTGCATGTAAGATAATCACTCTCCACTTTCTCGAATTCATGTTTCTCAGGCTTGCAAGTGAATTCATGTAGCTGGTGCATGCTTCTGATGTTTTGTAAAACATTTTAGAAAAAACAAATATCATGCACATAGATCAGTACAAACTGATTAAAGACATCAGAAAAACTAAATACATGAAACAATGAAAAATGTCACGCATCCATCACCCAAATGGCATTATATGATACTTGAAATGATGAGTAGGGAAAGCTGCTATTAACTTGTCACTGTATTTTATACACAGGTGTTGGTAAGCACCTTGTACATCAAATTGGGTGAATATTTGTCATCCTCATGCAGATTCTACATTGTCTTTGATGAAAGGTAAAGAATACTGATCCGATATCATGATTTGATTTTACCTTCTATAGTTGATAAAGGAACTTGATCTTTCTTCAGAAGAAAAACCAAAGGTGCTCCAGCTGAGGGTGAAGAACACATAATCAAATCAGCGTGTAAGGTATTTTGTAATTAGGTCTTCAATATCTATTTCACATTCTCCAACAAAGAATAGATGTGCCCAAATGGTGTGACTGCTTCTGGTTCAATTAGTATGGCACAGTCATGTTCACAGTAAGGGGAAAGTGGGCAGATCTCTGGTATAGCAAAACCCCTAGTGTGTGCACAATACTCAGAAAGCGCAGAGGAAAGCTTAACGAAGATTAGGTTTGCAATTGCTGTGAAATCTCTCATATTTGACCAGTAACATCATGAGACCTATAATGGTCAGTGCAAAACTATGAAGATATTTTGTTGTTGTTCTGCTAGCCCAACTGATGCACTCATTGTGCTCCCTTACCAATATATCAAGAGATCAGTTCTCAAAATTAAAAATGTTAATATGCTTTAGACTGACCTGCCTAATGAATTAGGCTGGTTGCAACTCGAAACCCACTTTGACTGGCTATAATCACAGAGCGTGTGGCTTGAAAGGATTAGCAGACCCCAATCCCTGTAAGTTCTTTTGAAAAATAAAAGCTTTCTTTGTAAATCAGTAAAGTGTCCTTAAAGGGAAGCAGGCTGTTTTTAAAACAAAAAGGATTTAATTTTTGAAAAACGTCCAGGAGAGTCATCCACTGGCTGCCACCCCAATTTTCAAAGGAGCAAGGTACAATGGGGACCCCTTTCCTTTTGTGGTAAATTACCACATATAATAGGAGTTGATAACTTATCAATGTTAACCATGTGTATCCTTTTGTAAACACATTTTAGGTTTAGTACATTCAAAACAACGTTTTAGTTGGGGCAAATACTTCTATGGTGTGAATCGTAGGGTTTAAGACATCTAAAAGCTTTTATGCATCTGGCCCATTGTTCCTAGGAGCTCAAACATGACTGATCAATAAATATTCCACAGGTTCCACAATCCAACAGCGCCTGGGTATATTTAGGGCTTGATCACAGATCATACGTCCAGAATCAATAAACTAAGCCACAATAAAGGCTTTTGCCATGTTCCTTTTTATTTTCTCCGGTTGTCACTATATGCAGAGTTTTTTCTTCGGATGAAGGCGGATCCATGTTATTTCTGGATATGTGTAGGAGATGAAATCTTGGTGAACCATAAAACCTCACTTGAGAAATTTTCTTTCATTTCATTTCTCCCGAAGTCCAGAATCTAATAATAAGAGCATAACCATAAGTTCAGAAAATGAAGTAGGATGAGTTTAGGCTAATTTGTCTGGGATCTCTTCTTTTTATCTACAATGAAATAAAGTCACCCAGGTTCACTCAACCTTAGTAGTCTCAGTTTACATTTGGAGAGAATGAGCGACATGCTCATGTGTCACAAATGTCATAAATAATCTCTCAGATGAAATTACATCTCAAATTGCCCTATTAAAGAGATAAGAATGAATCTGGTACTTTTTTATTTGAGTATGTGTTGGTATTTAATGTTGTTGTGCTTTTAGGTATTGTTACCTATTAGTATAAATACTGTGGAACTGACTTACAAAGGGCCTCCACACTCCTGGCGGAGGCTGCACAGTCATAGAGGAGTCTAGGCACAGGGGGAGGAATCTCCGCAATGATAATTCTCATTGTGGAGATTCCACCCTGATGGGGAGACTCACCCACAACTGTGGGGCCAGTCCTACAAGTGTGGAGGTCCTTAGGCCCTTTGTAAATCAGGTCCTGGGAGTTTATAAGCATTAATTGGTTTGATTATGTTGTTATTTAATTACATTTTATTTCTAGGTATTGTTATTTATTAGTATAAGTATTGAGAAGTCATACTCACTGCCTTTGACAAAGGCCTGGACTGTGGCCAGGCCCTGATCCCACCCAGCTGAGTGAGACCAACTCCCATGTTTGACAATTGGCAAAGTAAAGTATTAGTGCTCTAAATACTCATATGTTCCTGTGTTCCTGGATCTTTTGCTGAATTTGTGAATCCTATGGCCTAGGAGGGCCCGAAGGACCCAAGGAAGGTTTGGGATCTTTAGATCCATCACAGGATTTATGAATCCCATATTTTTTTATTTTTTTATTTTTTTTTTTAAATCATGTGGAGTCCCTTTGGGCTCCCCCAACATGGCCTGAGGGATCAGGGTAGGTTTACTTTGCCCTCTTTTACGTGGTTGCATTTCCCCAACATGGTTTTCACTGCAACCTGGAACTGGATTAGTGAATCCAGAGGTGAATTTGCAAATACTCAATGCATGAAGGGAGAAAAGGCTCAGTAGTCCAATGGGGTGCCTTTATTTATTTATTTTAAATGGAGCCATGAATCCTCTGTTGGATCATGAATCCATGGAGGATCCATGAATTAACAATCCACAATTTAACGTCCTCATGCATAAACCCCAGCACCTTACTGCTATTTCCTCCAAAACTACTGAACAGATTTACACCAAACCCATTCAACCAACCTTGAGTACATTTTTGCCTTTGTGCAAAATTTAGTTCAATTCCACTCAGCTGCTTTTTCTGTGTAGAAGAGCAAAGAAACCTATGGGAGTTAAAATGGGAAATGGCACTTCTGGACCTCTCCCTTTTTCTTGGCACTCCCTCTACAGATCTTCACAGAACTGCTATGAAGATCCCAAATTGGGTGTACATTCATTTAAAACATTATGTATATAGTTAGGTGATAGTGTCAATTTTAAAAAATGCCTTTTTAAAACCTTTGAATGTCACCTGGGGCCAATAGTTGCTTGGGGGAGAGAGTTATGTGCCTAACCTTTATTAAAAGAGAAGGCTTCAGGGTATGTAGTCCCTAGGACCTCTAGAGGCTCCATGGGATGGAGTCCCCAAGGCCAATGGTAGCTTGTGAAGGGGGCTGCACAATCCCCACCCCCAGTGAGGTGTTGGCTGCCTGTATGTGGGTTCATCACAGGGCCTGACTGCAGGCTGACGGTAATGCAAAGCAGGGGTGGCAGACAGTAGGTATATGATTACATACAGGGCCCGTGGTCAACCCCATGCTGTGTGCTCGTGAAGGCCATTCACAGCAGGGATTTGCTTGGCTGAGGGAATGGCTACAGCCAACCTCCCGCCGTGCATGGGCAAAGACCGTGTGGAGAGAGGTAAAGTCTTTAGGTATGGTGATAAAATATTATTTTACATTAAAAACAAACTTGAAATTCACTGAAAAAAAGCGAAGGGTAACGTGACATTATAGTTATAAAATGTTATTACATTTCATTTTATATTTTAAAAACCCCCTAGAAGTTCACAGAAAAATACATAGGTTAAAGTGACATTATAGTTAGGTGAAAATGTCAGTGACAATGCAACGTTTTGATCTAAAACAAACACAAAAATTCACCAGTTATAGTTTTCATAGCTAACTTTAACTTGCACCCCAGCAATGTACTGCTTATACCCTCATATATTACCTCTCTCAAGACATGTTCTAGGACATCATTTATGACATCACTGATTACATCTCAGTACATCTCAGTAATGTACACAATAGTGTTTTGTCTGGATATATTAAGACCCTTGAATCTTTTCTTTGGGAAACAAATATGATTTTGACAAACCTGGAAAGAATGAGAATCGGATTAAAACCACTGAATTACTGAGGGAAATTCACCTTTTTCATATTTGCTCTCCTTTTTTCATTTTTCATGGACCTGGATTGCTTGTCTTTCTACCCTCTGGCCTCATTCTATTTGCCTTTCCCTAAACTAGGGCAACCAGTTGACTGAATGAATTGGCACAATTAACTTTTCTGCAGGTTTGCACAAACTGTACAGATAGCATCAATGTCAACTACTAAATATAGTGTACGAGGGAAAATGTCATTACCATGCTCAATTTTACTTGTGAGTCTGTTATCAATGTGCATTGTAGCAGCAAACCCCATTTGTATAATATTTTATTTAAAACAGGAAAGCTCTACTGCTACATCTGATTGCTTTTAGGTTTGGGAACAGGTAGAAATGTCATGTTTGGTCTCAAAGGAATTGTCATTTAAAATCCTCTTTAAAGGTAAACTTTGAAAATGCCACTTTGACAAATTTGGCATTTTCTTGTCCTTACCATTTGGTGTCTGCAGCCTGTATCCTAAGTCACAGCTGTGAATAGAGTGGCAGTTGGTGTGTGTGCATTCCTCCTAGCCAGTAAGACAAAGTGGGACTAGATGTTGGCAGGATTAGACATCCTGCCCCAATGAGAGAGGCAGAGCTGTTCCCTGCACCACATACACTTCAAAGGGGTTCCCTTAGCACACTTGCAAAGAGCTCGGTGCCAGTCCTTTGTCACCCTTGACCTCTAGGAGCCAGAGCAAGGAGGAAGGAACATTCCAGATGTGGGGGGGAGTATAGAAGTTTCTCCCACTTCTAAGATCGGCCCTCGATATTAATTTTGGACCCTCAGATAAACTCTTGAGTTCACTCCTGTATCTGTGGAGGTCCCCCAGAAGGACTGCCTTGTACTTCAGGGCACTGCCCTGCTGTTTGAGGCCTGCTTTGTATTCAGAGGACTGCCCTGCAGCTACCAGAGGACTGCCTTGCTGCTTGAAGCCTGCGTTGTACCGTCAGAGGACTGCCTTGCTGTTTGATCCCAGGACTACTAGAGTGACTCCAAGGGGCAGTCGGCAGGCCTCCTTTTCTGAGGTACAGGGACACAAAAGCTCCACTAACTTGAATCCTGCTACTGTACTCTTCCTGAAGTGAGCCTTACCCTCCAAGTGGTGCCCACTCAGTCTTGGACCCTTGTAGTTGTGCTAAAGCTGTCAAAACAGCCAGAAGCAGAAACATATCCAAATGCATGCTGAGGTGGGGCCCTTTTAACTCTGTGTATCTGACCGCACTCCATCATGACCGGCTATAACTTTCGAACTTGCTCGATTCTAGACTATCTAGATGTCCGCAGTTGGCATTTTTATCTTTTAGGAGCCACTGTTCACTAAAATCATTAAACATTCATAAGTACAGATCTACTGATTGGATTTATTTGCTTTGCTGTCATTTTATGTAATAAAATGTTCTCTGTTTTTCGAAATTGGTGTGGGATTTTTTTGTGTTGTGTTTTCACTTTATTAGTGTTTGTGTGCTGCATAAATACTTGGCACAGGTTGAGCCGGACAGCTTTTGTGTCAAGCTACTCAATGGTTAAGCACAGGCTAATTTAGTGACTTGTGTGGTTCACCGTGTGTTGGAAAGTGGGTTATTGGTAGGGGCAAATGTAGGTCTGCCACTGGCAATAAGGCCACTAACACATGATAGGACTCAACATAGGTCTTAGAAAATTATTCCCATGCTCAACCCTTGGTAAAGTGCCTGCGAGCAGGCAGGCTTAACTTCAAAAACAGGTATGTAAAGCATTTAAAAGCACCATTTCAGTTAATAATTAAGACGCAACACAAAATAAAAATCCCACATCAATTTATAAAAATAGGTAATATTTTTATCATTAAATAACACCAAAAGAAAAAAATCCACTGTAGGGAACCAACTATATGAATTTTTAACAATTAGTCACTTTCTAGTGCTTAGAAACCAACAGTGCCCTTTTTAGTAATTTTGTTTTCTCTGTCAGGGACACACCTTCATAAATTGTTCTGAAGAATTTTCTCACCACTGCGGTGGGTCGCCTTCTTCAGCAAGCGGGGTCCAGTTAGAACACCTTCCTGGAGTTCTGCTTGCGGGTCCCAAAGTATCCAACACACAATCCAAGGTTCTGGAATCTCCAAGAGGAACCTTGAAAGTGTGAAACTTCAATTCCGCAATCGAGTTGAACAAAACCCCTACAAATCCACTGGTACTCCAGGCTTTGAATTCTATGTGGGGCTGTCCACGTGAGCTCTGTTAACCTGTAGATTGCAGGGATTTCAACTCTTGAGTTCTTTGGCAGCAAGGTAATACACAGGGGTGCAGTTTCACTTGGTGCAGTCTTCAGAGGTCAGGCCTTAGAGTTCCTTGCACAGCAAAATCTTTTCAGCAGGGCACTTCTTGCTTCAGTAAGTTTCAAGCAGCAGATCTGGAGGGCTGTGCCCCTCCTAGATACGTATTCAAAATTCTCTGGGTCAAGCACCAGGTCACTGCTGACCAATGAGAGCAGGGCAACTCCTCATAGTTATGACTACATCCTGTAGAGTGTGGCATTAGTTTGTCCCAGAGTGCATCACTCTTCCAAATCCATTATGGCTGATTTTCCAGCAAGGAGGTAAGAGCTGGCTGAACACATCCCCTGGGATGGCTTATTTCCATGGACTCTCCCCCTACCATTTGCACATACCTTCCTTAAGCCTAGCCCTGTCTCTGGGTCAATATTGTCAGAGTGAAACTGGAACCCAGGCCTCCCCTCTGCCTTTGAAGAGGATGGTTTACGACTCCACCCCCTGGCCTGGCATTCCTATAAACCAGCACACTGCCCTCCCAGCAGAGTGATTAACCCGAGGGGTTCCTTATCAACTCTTCAAAGCAGCCTGGCTACTTCACTTAACTCTGACCAATCAGGGCAGACCACTGAAAGGCTGAATTTGGACTTACAAACAAGAAAGTCTTATAACTTCTTGTATGTACACTTTAGGAGAAATTCAACAATATAATATTGTTGAGTTTACTACTACCATTCTGGGAAGCCTTTGAATGGTCCAGCTAGTCCTCTCCTATCAAAACTTATTAATCAATAACTTCCTACCATGTTAACCTATGGGCCATGGGGTTTGCAATGGGGAAAATTACTTGGGCCAGTTTTCTAGCACCAGGGCTTATAAGAAAATATTTTATAAGTGTTTCCCTAATTTCTACAGGATCCCCGCCCCCTGTGCAACTAGGGGAGATGTCAGGGATTCTGAATCTTCAGAAATATTGCAGATCATCCTTACCCAATTCTTCTAGCATCAAAGTCGAATTTGAGCAGCTCTTTAACACAATGTGGGGAGTGAAATGTAAAATTTCACTTTACCCAGGCATATAAAAACTCATTTTATAAGGGTGCTCCTTATAGATAAGTGACCCCCCCCCCCACCCCTGGGATACCTAGGGGTGACCCTGAGGGTGCCTAATATGCAAAAACATGGTAGGTTTTTCATTTTTAAGGGCCCCTACCCCCAAAGTCGAGTGTGGGCACAATTTAAGGTTTAAAAGCTGTCCTGGCCACAAGTGCTGCTTTTAAACTGACCTCAGGCTTCAGCACTGCACACATGCTAGTGCAGAAAATCTGCTGGCCTCTAAACTGTCATGCCCCAGGATACTGGAGACTTCTAGGTAGTTTCAATAATCTTCCCTATTACATACTAAGGGCTTATGGAGTAGGTCATGCCAATTACAGGGGTACCCCACCACACCATAGTGTACCCTACTGTATATTGGGTGTCTTAACTGTATTCTAATGTGTTCCTTTTAGTTTGGCACTGGCCCTGGGCCTGGTTAAACAGGGCTCAGGGTCAGTCAGTTACCACCAGTTCCAGTCAGCAAAAAGTTGGGGGTTGCCAAGGGCACAGGATGACTTTGCAACATCATGACAGGGATTGTGGCTGATGCTTGAGAAGGGTCTTAACCCCCCCCCCAACCAAAAACCCAATCTACCCACTTGCCAGTTGAGAGGTGTAACATGGAACATGTTACTACTGAGAGTAAGGTAATGTTGCACCTTGGTAAATGTGTCCAGTATCAAAGGTGTTATTCTTCTAATGTTGCCTCAGCAGGAACAAGCACCAATTCTAGTGACTTTACATAGGCTACTTAGATTAGTGCACAGTTAATGTGGGAGGAACATGGCGGCCAGCTAGCGTAGCGATTGGGGAGCTCCATCTCTAGGAATCACAGAGCTGCACGGAGTGGTAGTGTTACATGTCTCTTTCTTGGTTAAGTGTCCGCTCTGGGCAGCAAAGTTCTTTTAGCTGTTTTTTTTTCAGGGGCTGATGTGTATGCAAACTGAGCTGCAGTGGTTCTCCCCGGCGAGTGCACTCTATAGCATCAGAGGGGCTCAGCTCATCTTTCCCCGACACAGAAGCAGTTTTGGCGCAGATAGCGTGGCAGAGTCAGCACAGGCTGCGCTATCCTGGCTGATACAGGGGGATTTGGCACGGTGAGGCAGTGCACAACACAATCAGTGGAGGAGCCTTGAGGAGCAAAGAAAGGGGTAAATGGATGATTAATGAAGTAGGAGTAAAGCTTATGGAAGCGGAGAAGCAGTGGATTGAGGGTAAGGCTGCATCTGGGGGCCCAGGGGTTGCACCAGGAGAGTACAAGGATATTGGTAACTGGCGCCTAACTGACAAGCCCTCCATAGAGGATGAGGCATTTGGCAAGCACTATAGATTAAGGTCAACGACCTTACTGCAAGGCGAATCTGGCAATATAGTTCTATGGCCAATAAACACTAATTTTTGCAAAAAATGAGAGGGAAAGAGGAAAAACGTTGTAAGGAAGACCACCTTAAGACTGGCAGGTCTAGTACCTTATATTGGTAGTCGGAACATTTTACAAATGATTAAAAGGAAAAATTATGAATATTAACTCATTTGGAGGTGAATATCGTTCACATTTTAGCATATTTATGGTCGTTTTTAGGTCAAGCCTACGCAGCGCGCATGAGCTGCTTGCGAGACTTTCAGTGATGGGCTTCACAAAGCTCACCACACACTTGTGCCTGTGGTGATGTTTTTCTCCCAGGCTATTGAGCTTTGCATGCGTCTTTCTAGGAAATACAGAACGCAATTGGGCAAAGGTGGGTGCATGTCCCACCTTTCCTCCACCCACGGCCTATTGCTTGCTGTTACCTGCACAGGCCACATCTGATTTCAATTATTGTGGCCAGACACTGGCAAGATAATTGAAAACAGATCTCTCGCTGTGGCGCGCGCCCACCACTCGCGTGCTTGAAAGTTGGAACCTCTGGTAAACTGTGAATATGGATGTTCAGGTGTCGTGAGAGAAGTCAGCTACTAGATCTAGCACTACAGGATCAGTGCATAAATTACGGTTACTACAGCCTCTACAACCGGAACTTTACAGCATTATTACGCTGCAGAGGGAAAAAACTATGACTCATAAACACGTGTAATAAGGCTCTACTAGTCCGCTACTTACGCGGATTGTCCACGAATTCAGCCTGAAGTCCGTCGTCAAAAATTGTATCTTTCAACAGATATCATTTGTACATACTTTTATCAATTCCGGGTCGCACAACAACCAATCTTTCAGCGAACATAATTATAGGCGGTATCTGGGAGTGGTCGGTAATGCTAATGTGTAAAGTGAACTACAATTGGAGAATATGAGGCCACCCTAGGCAATCCTAGTGTGCCATAGAGAATTCTGAAGTGCTGATTGACCGCTAAACCTTTGTCCGAGGCATTCTCTTGCTTGCCATGAGTGGGGTTTAGCTGGAGCTCAATCTGAGGGAAACTATTTGAGTTTCAGAATCGCCATTATGACAGCATTTTTTGGTGAGCAGGCCATGTTGGGCTGCGGCTGTCTTGGATAGGAAGGATGGAGGAGTGAAGGGAACGGCTGTGCTAAGTGTAGGGTCTTGTGCTGTGTGTGAGTGAGCTATGATTCTTTCTTGGGCTCAGGCTGGGCGTGACAGAGGTACGTGGTGCGGTTAGACCGGTACTATACCGGACGGTAGTTGTGTAGGCAAGCCTAGTATGTCTAACATTTACTGGCATTGGAGCGGCTGCACCCGTATTTTGTGGGACACTGGTGCGATTCGCACCATGCTGCTACTTTGCTCCATGACAGCACATCAAACTTTAGAAGTTGCACTGAGTAGGTTGGTCATGTTTCCCATGGCTCCCATGCAAGTGACATTCTGAATGGCAACCATACACAGAGGTGCAGCATCCGCTGGGCTAAATGGCCCTTTGAAGCCGCCCCATCCCCCCACTTCTCCTGTTGTATGCCGTAGCTTGGGCTGCGGCAGCTGCCAGGGCACAGAAGAAGTGTTATTTGATGTGTGGCAGCCGGACGGGGCCTCAAGGTCAGCATCATCCAAAACTTTGCACAGGTTGTCCAAAACACGTTTATACTTACATAAGGGGTTTTTACGTTGAGCCTGGAAACAGTGCACATGTGCTGCGAGGCATGTTGTATTCGTCTGTGGGCTTTAAACATACCAACTACATGGCCACATCTTTTCATTGGTTGCCTGGTTACTGATTCTATAGCTTTCGTTGGTGACTTGTGTATAGTCTGGTAGCCTTATGCAAGCACCCCCATGCGTGGTAAATCATAAACTAATAGTCTCAACCAAGCAGCAGAATTACAACACCTGCACTTATACTACATGGATCAAAGCAGCTTGATGCTCTAAGACGGGGCAAGTGAAATTTACGCACTCACTTTCCATCCTGCACTGCTCAGCTACTTATGACATATTCTGACAAGGAAACGAAACCTTAGTTTGTGTTTTTTGTTTTTGCCCCCATTTACTGCAGCACAGGAGAACTTTTCTCCATGACGACTTTGTCCGGCTAGGATTGCACACCTGCTGCCAGGCAGCAATTGCCAGCTTGAGCCCATCACTACCAAACATCAAAACTTTCTAATTTGTCCTGATGGCACCAACCAAAGTGGATCTAGCCAACTGCACCAGTGCTGCGGCAACACATTTTTAAATGCTCTATTTATTGCCTCCTTCTCACATATTCTCAATCACAGACAAGGGGTCGGCAAAACTGCCTCAACAACGACATGTTTAGCATGCCGAGCCAAAGACTTATCCCACAGCAGTTTGCACAAGGGGCGAGTCTTGCCACATCTTCAGTCTCTCACGCATTGTATGCACATCGGAGTCCATGAGAGTTGTACAATGACCAAAGCTGCTGCTTGACTATCCTAGGCTGGCCACCGCCCCATGTTTACTTCCACTCTTCGCACTACTCCGCTCCAAAATGTACTGTCCAGACTGCACCAGCCTTCGAGCAAGTAAACTTCTGCTATCTAGTCTCGTTTAGCTGAATGTTCTTTAGTTAGGCCTGTGGTCTGAAAAATGTACACATTGCTTCTAACACTTTTGCGCAAAACTGGTTTCATTTTATGCATTGTCTGCTGGTTTTTTAATTACTTTTAAAGTAAAGCAGCTAACCCTTCTGTCCACCTCTTCAGACCTGTGTTCTGCGCTTTGTTCCACCTCACAATGTGCTCTATTTGTTTTCTACTTATTAGAAAAGCAAGACCAATAGGAATCTTCTCCGTCTGTACTCAGCGTTGTTTTTATGACATGCCAATAGGTCTCGCCTTTGGTACCTTATAAGTGTTTAGCCATGCAACAGTTGATGTTGTTGCACCAAGGATATTGTACTGCATAACTAAATATTTTTAAGGTTCCAAAGGCGAGACCTATTGGCTATGCCAATGCTTGTTGTGTTTGGGTGTGATAAAATACTGAGATGAAGTCGTAATAATGTTCGATATGCCCATGTTTTATGATTGGCATAGTGTAATGGAAGGTGGTCCGAATTAACTTACTCTTTGGCTGACTGATTAATTGACTCTATATAACCCTAAACTGGAAACCAGGTTAATTTGATTGCAACCTTTCCTGCCACATTCGAACTCTGAAACTCTCCCCATCTGCAGGTTACTGTTGCTCTCTATTTTGTTTTCTACTGTGTTTCTCTTAATTTAAGCCTGGTTTCACTGTCTGTGATCAGTAGCATCACAAACAGTACGTTTTGCAAACCCAAAACAAAAGAACTCACTTTTGGCAGGAGGATTGAGATTTTCCATTTTTCAGTGTATCATTTGCTATTGGGTAAAGAGCACAATCGCTATATATTTGTTCCACTCAATTGCTACTGTAACGGCACTGATATCTTATTGGACTTTGAATGTTTTAGTATTTTAAACATTTATTGACTATAATGGTGCATAGTGTTTAGCGCTATAGCCCTAACGTTTATCACTGTCTTGTATTGCATTGCCAATTTCGTCTGTTTTGATTTGTGCGATTGTATTATCTGACCTACATTTTTACTATAATTCAATATATTAAAGTGCTTTGTATGTTTTTCAAACCCTGGCTGGACATTCAAATGTGTATTGCAACAGTAATAATTAGCTGTTCTGTATCCAGACTCTACCCCACACCATCTCCTGTGAGCTTGGCCTTAATTGCTTATCCATGACTACCTGGAGAGACAAGGAGGTTTGAGAACATCAAGGAAAATGAGTGTCCTCTGTTCTGGTCCGTAGGAAACACTACAACTCTCACCTTTGATAGTGTTTAAATCTCGCAGCAACAACCATGATCAGGGAGAACAGCAGATAATCAGGATTGTGCTAGGTTCAGAGCACAAAATATACCTGTATTTTAAAATGTAGCATATGCCTATAGTCGTGAGAAACTCGGTGTTCTGGTTTTTTAAGGAAAGGACAGCGGCCCACTGTAATGTTTTGTACAAGTGGACATACATGCTCCACATGTTCGGCACACTGCATGGCCAGGGAGGGGGGAATGTCGGCCGTGTGTTTGTTATAGGGGTGAATTATTTTGAATGTGCACTAAGATGTGTTTGCATTCGAGGACTTACCTTTATTTTTTAGTAGGTCCTAGACTAAATTTTGCTAAATGTCCTCACATGTGCCAGTAACTAAGAATTCTGTGGGAACCACTAAATCCGAAATGTCTTTGTACTTCAGGTTTGGACCGTCCCGGCTCACAGATGCTGGCAAGACGACCAGCCTTCACGTTAGCATTCTTTTATTGGAACAGTGTTCAGTATTTACATGACAGGGAGACAAGGAAGGCCTGGTCCTTTGGTCAGCCGTTCCTCTGGCATTGACTGCATGCATTGATTCTCTGTCATTTACAGTATGGTGGCAGTTCAGCTGCTTCTGAGCTCTCGACGCTGACGGCTTGTGAATGCCAAGAAATGTTTGTGCATTTCACAGAGAGCACATCTTTGTGCATCGATTGGTAAATTAGAGAGCCAATAGCTACAACTTTAATTACTTTGATGTCGTTTATTTTATTTGAAGAGCAATAAAATAAAAATTATTTGCTTTATCACTAATTCATTTATCAAAAGCCATAAGGAATGCGAGATAAAACCGATGTTTCAAACATCTGATGAGGCGGCGCAACTAGAAAGAATGTGAAAATGAGGTTGAACTTCATGGTATTTCTACAAAACGGATATTATGTTATAAAAGTCTAATTTTGCAAATATGCCTTTCTGGTGCTATCAACGTGTAGTACCGCAGGATGCCAAAAGATTGCAATTCTGGGTCTGAAGTGTGGGAAGCATTTGTTATAATGAGAGGCAGGCACTTGCGACTTGACAGCACCCCCTGGGACCAGCCAGCGAGCCCGGACGCGCTAGCTTTTCACGTCTGGTGACCAGGGTTCAGGCTTGGTTTAAACCACAAATGAAATGACCTTGGCGGGCTAGACCCGGTCCCCGAGGAGTGTGTGCACACATCACCTTAACCAGTCTACAGATCATCTTGATTGATTATCTCTGCTTAGCAGAGGCCTCAGCCGCGGAGGTGTCACAGGTCAGGGTCTAAGTACGCTAACAAGGAGGTGAAATGTTTGCACAGATTCCACCCCCCTCAATCTGTACAATAAGGTTCTTTTTACGTGGCTTTACATTTACAGGGCCGACACTGCAAATGTGATCTATATAAAATGAAGGGAATGCAATTGTATACGTTTATTTTTGTAATAAAAGTGTTCGCTAGAGGCAGAGTGTGGAAAGGGGCGAGATTCCCTGCTTGGCGCACTGGTCCTTGCAGTCATCTCGAACATGTAAACGGTCTGTCCTCGCTCCTGAATCCTCACTTGCATACTGTGCAAGTGCGCACAGCATTTGTATGACTTGAGATTAGAAAGAACACGGGAAACAGCCCTAGGTCACCCTGGGATATAAGCACCAGTGCCACCTGCCACAATATACTGCATCCTTCTTCATCCTCCTTATATATATAGACTTTATGTAGGCAGGGAGTCCATCATTGGCCTAGAAGACCGGTACCAGGCCATATGCTTAGGATACCTGCACAAGATACAGTCACAGACGATACGTGTAAGTAGAATGCATTTACACAGTCAGTGGTTATTTGAAAGTCTTGCACATGTCTGGCACTTATGGATCTTCAATGAGCATCTATCTTTAGGAGGTGAATTTGGGTTAGGAACTGGGCATAGTGTGGCTTGATGAAATAGCTAATGATCAATGTTTAGTTAGAGGTCTGGTGTAGAAATGTGAATGTCTTTATTTACCAAATACATAGACAAAGGAGTAAACTTAGAAGAAACCTGAAGGAACAAGCCCACTCTAGGGCCAAGACATGACACCAAACGTTATTATAGCACTTCCATATCTTGCCGCTATTGAGCCCATGACCAATGTGACCAGTGTTGCTCTGTCTCTAGAGTTCCCATGGGGCATGGTAACCGTCCACAACTGAACTGCTTTGGTTTTTAGACTGAGGGACTCATTCAGATCCTAGTGTGCACACAGCTGGCTCGCTCTCCTGGGTGGGAACCACCCACCATATTTGGAGATCATCTCCCTGCAAATGGGGATCTCTTTGCCTTGTGTGGAATGTCTGGGGTGATGGCTCCATTGAGAGCAATGACCTTTGTGAGCCGTCACCATGTTTGATGCACCCAGTCTCTAAAGTTTTTATTTTCTGAAAACAAACTCCTTTACAATACACATAGCATAACACAACACAACAAAACATAGCATAAGTTTATTTTACGTAAAGTGCACAACCACCTGCAAGGGTATCCTGGTGCTGAGCAGGTGTGTTCATCTAGCCCTACCTATGGTAGTGTGGTTAATTGAAACGCCAGGTCTTCAGCTTCTTGTGGAATTCAAGAAGAGAAGAGGAGGCTTTGATGTGCATAGGGAAGTCATTTCATTCTTTAGTAGCGATGTACGGGAACGCTCATCCTCCTGATCTGGTTCTGTGTATGTGTGCAATATTTGTGAGTAGGAGTCCTGCGGTGAGTAGGAGTTCTGGGTAGCTGGTGGAAGGAGATGTGACTGTTCAGGTAGATGGGGCCTGAGCTGTGTAGTGCATTGAATGTATACATCTTTCTTGCTATTCTGCCTCGATGCAAAGAGAGCAGTCTCTTCTATGCACTAATGCCAATATTAGGCAGCAATACGTTCTTTTCATCCCACACACCTTTATGCTTTTCATCAGAAACAATGTTTATTTTCAAACTGACTCCACCAAAGTTTAAATGTTTTACCATCCACCATCACCCATACATAATGATCCTCACACACAACAACACCTTTGTTGATCACTCCTGCGTTATCTATAACTACTAGCACCAAGGCCGTCAACTCTTGCTCCAATTTACCCATGTGGCCATTCACGACCATAAGATTCTCCAGCCTTTTTATACCTCTGGAAACACTGCTGAAATGTCCTACCTTACATTGCGTACTTCATTCCCAACCAGGGATAGAAATGTTGCATTGTAGGTAAGAAATGCAGAGCCATATATATTTGTTCTTTTACTTAGTGCTTTTTAAAGTGCTACAAGAACAAGTGGTAGTATCTGAGCTCTTGGGTAAGATACAAAAGTGTGGCAATAGGTGAAAAACAATGCAGACAAAATGCAGCTAGAACGAACTGGCCTGCATTCTGAATACAAGGTGGGAAGACTTAGAAGAGGGAATGCAGTTTGAAAATATGCATTGACCCAGGTTCTTTTTGGTCTAGAAAGCAGCGATGAAATGGAGAAGGAGGCAACAGCAGTAAGCTTTTGGTAGCAGGATGACCATTTGTCTGCCTAATTAAGTGGGTTCTTACCAACTTGCTGGCTTTGAGAACGTTTTTTTTCCCAATATGAGGTGCACGGGGGTGAGTTCCACATAGATGATCCTTCCACTTGGAGGATTCTTCCCACACTTTTTTGGGGCAAAATATAAGAATAGGAAGTAATTTGGGACTTGCAGGTCTTAATAATCTGGATGAGCAGTAAGGGTCAACCAATTTAGCTAAGTAAAAGCAGGTGAAGAGGAAATTAAGTTCGTTCTTGTGTGGTGTGTTATGTTAGTGTTATATGATCATAGCAATTCATCACAAGAAGATGTGCAGCATGATTCTGAACTCTTTGAAATTCGTGATTGATTTGCTTCAAAGTGGGGGAAAGTTAGCAAATAACACAATCTGCTAGTTACCTCGCAAACTAATCTCCCTTTCTACTGTCTTGCATACAGCGGTTATCTAGAAGAAGTGTGTGGAATTCATTGACGCATTGACAAAGTGTTATCAACACACTTACAGCCAGATTCATGAAGCTACCATTTTGCGATTAGCAAATAGCGAAAAATAGCGTATCGCTATTTGAGAGTCGCAAAATGGCATTCATGATAAAATGCGAGGAAAAATTGCGATTTGCAATCGATCGCAATTGGCAATTGCGATCTAGCCGCAATTGCTAAATAATCGCAGTTTCGGCAATTTCCCATGCCGAAATTGCGATATCGCAAATAGCGGTATCGCAATTTGCGATCTCGCTAACTGCGAGATCGCAAAAACGGGAAGTTGCATTTCGATCCCACTGATGACATCACAACCAGGAAGTAGGCTCACCACACTCACAAACCGAACACAGAGCCAGGGAGTGGCAACAGGAAAGTGAGGAGCTCCAAAAGCAAGACCATGCAGCACCCCAGCCTGAAGGAAAGTTTAGAAAGATATCCCAGGATGCAGCAGGGAGCAGTGGGCAGGAGAGGAAGAGGAAAATGAAATTTTCTGAAGCAGAATTGGAGTATGTAATTGAGGGGGTGTGCAATGACTATGGCAAGCTGTTTGGGAAAGACTCTCGGAAGGTGCCTGAGCCCGAGAAGCGCAGGATCTGGCAGCGCATCCGCGTCAAGGTCAATTCTGTCGGTGTCACCCAGCGCTCCATAGATGACATCAAAAAGCGCTGGTACGACCTGAGAGGACGTTCCAAGGAGCGGATTGCTTTGAGGCTTGGGGACCAACTGGGCACCGTTGGAGGGGATGCATTAGCCATACCTAACACCCCATTGGAGAACATGATCGAGGAGACCATAGCGCCAGCAGCCTGCGTGGGGGTCATTCAGCTGGACTCCTCTCGACCCAGCCAACAACAAAGTCAAGGTAAGTGCAATGCAACTGCGACCCAGTCCCCTAACAATGCCCTTACGTACTGAACTAGCAACATGACATCCCCAAATATGCAGACCAAGCTCACCAAAAAAGCCCCATTGCATTGTGGTACTTGTAGTGTAATCATGAGCCCGCAGTCAGCCCAACAGTGCCAGACCACTCATTGCTAAGTCTAACCAAAACCCAGTCAGGGTAAGCAAGGCTGCGTGCATGTGATAACATTTCCTGCGCAAGACACATCACATTAATCATGCACCCTTTCACATTACAGGTGCAGGTGATCAAGCCAGCACGGACAGCGATGCGCTACACATCGCTGAGAGCCCGGAGGACACTGAGGGTGAGGGACAGTCCTCCCAACAACCTGGCACATCACAGGAACCAGCAGTGCAGCCAGCACCACACACAGCACCAACACCCCGTGCCGACAGGGCCACCCCTGCAGCCACTGCAGTGCAGTCAGCACCACCTACAGCACCAACACCCCGTGCCAACAGGGCCACCCCTGCAGCCACTGCAGTGCAGCCACCACCACCAACACAACCACCACCCCGTGCCGCCACAGCAGTGCTACAGGCTCCACCACCAGCGCCTCGGAGGCAGACGAGGCACACACCTGCTGGCAGGTCACAGACCAGCACACAGAGGCGCCAGCAGTGCCAGGGCCCAGCAGGCACCGGCAGGGCACTAGATACACCGGACCCAGGCCTGGTCATTGAACGCCGCATGCTGGCGGTGCATCGCACGCAGGCACGCCACATGGCAGCAATGCTTGTACAGATGCAGGCAAACGGACAACATATTGCCCAGATGACAGCAGCTGTGAGACAGAACAACCAGCTGTTTGTATCCCAGCAGGACATGACCCGTCGACGCCACCGCCAACTACTGGCCTGCCTATCGGCCTACACTAGGTCTAATCATGTTGTTGGCCACACCGCATCTCAGCTGGCACGACGATCACTTGCTATGCAGGCCCAAATGGTGCAGTGTTGCCAAGATGTGGCCAGGTCACTCGACCTACTCACAGCAGCTGTGCTTGGCAGACAGGCCACTGGCCAGGAAGAAGCAGAGGGGGGTGAAGACGCAAGTGAGGCTGCGTCGACCAATAGCAGTGCCTCCTTACCACCGTTGCCTGCACCTCGCCGCAGCAGCAGGCCAACATCAGGCAGTAGGGCCAACACCGTCCCTCAGGATGCGGAGAGACGACTTGGGGCGTCTCGTCGTCAACATCGCTGAGGACTGTAAAACTATGAGGGAGGCCATTCAGTCGACCCCTGCAAAGCCCCTACCCCAGCATGGGGAGGTATGGAGCAATACACTCCCCATCACACAATTTGTTACTTGAAGGCCTATTTATTGTGATGTAACATTAAAGAAGAAAGGTCAAACTTCATACACACTCATGTCATTATTTCATTTGTCATGCATGGGTGCAGTGTTGTGATAGTGGTATGTGTGCACTAGAAACAGTTTGTAGTGATGTGGTTGCGGCGCCTGTGTCCTTCCGCAGGATCTTCTCCGCGGGCATGACGTACATGTGGAGGTGGCCAGTCGTCCCCTTCAGATTCACTGCCAGAGATGTCGACATGTATCCGGCGCTTGGTTGCCATGTTACGTAGTATTGCGCAGACAGCCACAATGCGGCAACACACTGCTGGACTGTAATACATGGCCCCACCTGTCTTGTGCAGTATGCGGAACCTGCTCTTGAGCAGGCCAAATGTCCTTTCTATGCAATTCCTTGTCCGTATGTAGGCAGCATTGTAACGCCGTTGCTGGGGTGTGGCAGGGTTGAAGTAAGGGGTCAGGAGGTATTCACGGAGGGCTAAGCCACTGTCACCTGAATGAGAGGAGCAGATGGTGATTGGCTGTGCTGCGCAGTTACTTCATAGCAATGTGACATTGTCGAAAAAGTGCACTTACCAAGTAGGTGTCCTTCCCCAAACTCTCCCCTGACCAGTCGTGAGTGGAGGCCGCTGTGCCGGAATATGAAGAAGTCATGGGTACTCCCTGGGTACTGGGCGACAATGTCAGTGATGTATGTCTTAGCATTGCAGACCATCTGTATGTTGAGGGAGTGGTAGGACTTTCTATTGCGGAACATATACTCCGTGGCAGCTGGTGGGCAGATGGCGACGTGGGTACAGTCTATGCATCCGAGTACATGTGGAAAATGGGCTACATTGTAGAATTGTAGCTTGGTCAAGTCCAATTCCTGTTGGCTGGTGGGAAATTTGATATGACGGTGTAGCTGGGTGAGCATGGCGTCAACGAAAGTGTGGAGGCAGCGTGACATGGTGGGCTGTGATATCCCCCCAGCAGCCGCTACTATCCCCTGGAAACTCCCGGAGGCCAGGAGGTGCAGGCTACACAATACCTGCACATGTGTAGGCACCGCATTGGTACGGCTTGTTGGGTGCTGCATCAGGGGGTCAAGGTCCTGTATTAGCTGCATTATCATTTCCCCATTCAGCCTATATTTTGCATATATCTGCTCTCTGGTTTGGCCCAGCAAGGTGACCCGCTGGAGGAAAATTCTGTCCTGGATCCTGCGTCCCCTCTGTGCTGCTCGCTGTAGCCTTCGACGCCTCACCACCATGTACATTCCTGGCATTGTGGCACTCCAAATGCTGATGCTGAAAGTCCTTATGTGTGATTGGTCAGGCCTGAACCTGTTGCTGATTAGCCAACGGTTTTTCAAATGGAATTTTTTCATGGCTTTTATGGTTACCACCTGCTTTGAGTTGTCCTTAATTTGCGCGGCGCAAACAGCGATTTTTGGGTTTTTCGCTATTAGCGATTTTTTATGAATGCCGATTGCGATTATATAGCGAATTCACAATTTATTTCGCAGAATCCGTGGTTTGTCGCATTTTCCGTTTCGCTAATGGTCGCCTACCCAGATTCTGCGATTTTTATTGCGAATTCTCTATTATGTGTTAGCGAATTCGCTATTTTGATGTTGAATGCCGATTACGTAAATTGCGCCCGCAATTGCATTTTTGCAGCGATTGCTGGCGCAATTTCACTTCATGAATCTGGCAGATGACTTTTCCAGAACAAGGGCTAGAAGTAGGTAAATTAGATTTATCGATTCTAAAATACCGAATTTTACCGATTCGATATTTTAGAATCGGTAAATCTGATGTGTGTAATATTTTTTACCGAATCGTTACGATTTGGTATTTACCAATTCGGTAAATACCAAATCGGTATTTGCTATTGAATCCTATGGGCCATGAAGCCCATAGGATTCAATAGCAAATACTGATTTGGTATTTACCGAATCGGTAAAAATACCGAATTGCCAAGGGGGACAGGGTGTCACTTTGACACCCTGTTACACCCCTGTTTCTGGCTTGTATGCTAAGTGGCACACATACATGCCCTAAGGGCATGTATGTGTCACATGGCACAGGTGTACATGCACAGGTGTGCATGTACACAAGAATTCGTTATTTACCATGCAATTGTATTACATGGTAAATAACGAATTCTAAAGGCCCTGTAGCATTGTTAGAAGTGATACCTACATAGGAAAATACAGATTCGGTAATTTTACCGATCTGTAAATTTACAGAATCGGTAAAATGTACCGATTCTGTAATTTTACAGAATCAGTAATTTTACCAAATCGATAAAATTACCGATTCGGTAAAATTACCGAATCTGTAGGATTTTCAATGCCCTACATACCAATGTCAAAATACCGGTCGGAAATGGCCAAAAATCGGTATTTTCGGCCATTTTCGACCGGTATTTTGACACTTACATCGGGCCCTTAGTCTAAAAAAATCCTGATCCCCTTTATGATATGCAGGTCGCAGATTCCACAACACACTGGTACCCTAAGTTGCTCCATCAAGATATTCATGTGAGGTCTTGATATTGCCACCCTCAGGTCCTGAAGGGACCCGAAATGTGTCAGTAGAAATCGCATTTCACTACATATGATACAGGAAGGTGTTGGATCCACACCCAAAAGGAATGGCTATACGCACGCCCAGATAAAACAAAAAGCTAGTTGAAAGCTTGAGATGCTGCTGGGTGCTAGGCATGTGCTGTGGTCTCTCGCAGGCAAAACAGTAAGGGCCAGACGTATCAAAAATTGCATTTGCAAATCTTAAATAGCGAATTTTACTGATTCGCTATTTAAGAAAAGCAATATGCAATGCATGTAGGATTTGCAAACAAAATTGCAAATCCTACATATTCCTTAATAGCGAATCGCAAATTGGGATTCACTATTAACCCCTTCGATGCTCATGACGGAACGGTTCCGTCATGAGCATCGGTCGCGCTGTGCTCATGACGGAACCGTTCCGTCATGACCACACCCGCGAATGGAATGTTCAGCACCGGGGAAGAATCGGCGTCGCAGGCAAGGTGTTAAGGAATACCTTCCCATTAATTTCTATGGGCCTCTAGGAACTCGCAAATTGCGAATGCAATTCCCAGGGTGAGAGGGGTGCCAAAAGGCCACCCTGTTGCACCCCCTAAAAGGTAAGTGTGCACATGTGGCGCACATACACGCCAACGCCACATGGCACCTTGAAAATGAATGCACAAATGTGCATTTTTCATGGAAATCACATATTACCACCAACTTGAAGTTGGTGGTAATTTGCGATTCCTTAAGGCAGGTCGCAAATCTTTTTGGCTTCCAGCATTTCATTTAAGGAATTGCATTCGCAAAATAAGGAATCCTAATTTTTGCAATTCGCTATTTTGTGAATGTCTTTTGGGATGGTACATCCCGAAAGGCTTTTTCCCATTCACAAACAGGCCCATTCGCGAACCTGGAAACGCGTTTCAAACATCTGGCCCTAAGCTTTTAGTAAAGCCTTGGGAATCCCAGTAGATAGATCCTACATATCAATTACTGTACCTTGCACCTTTGACACCACGAGCTGGCCACCATGTGCTACACTTCACAAATAGCAAGCCACCATGCAACACAATGTACCTGCTGGCATGCAATAAACAGCCAAGGTAAATGACTGTATGATCAATAGGATCTCATAAATGAAAGGCTACTGAAAATGTCCCAGTTTCTTTAAAACACGTCACCAACCATACCTTCTTAAAATGTGTTCATCTTTGGTGTTTTAACGATACCTACTACATGTGCAGCCAGGGTACTTTAGACAGGTGCACTTAGGTGTCGGCCCACCTATTTCAAAATTGAACAAGCACAGCCTTCAGAAAGTTGTAAAGAAATATGTTTTTTCTTTAAGGCAAGAGTATAAGCTAAATACAGTACCCAACAATGAATGCAAAGGGTAACTGCCTGAGAAGGGACGTGCAGATAATAATGGTCCAAATTAGAACAATGTGGGTTTTCCACAATACATGCACAAAGGACGTACATCGTAGAACACACAAATTAAAAATACGGTCATAGCTTTCTCTTTGTACACGACGTCTGCACACTCCACCTTGACTGTGTACCACAAAATTAATGCCAAAAATATTGACCTGTAAAATATATCAACACCACAATTTCGAAAAGCATACATAAGGAAATTTAGATTTACTATTTCGAATTCCACATCTACTTAACTTGACAATATGTTGGTAGTCAATCAATATAGTCTTTATTCGGCAAAAGCCATAAAAGCAAGCACATAAATATACAGTACATGGAAAGAGACATAAAATATAAAAGCCATCAGAATAAAAACTAGTGACAGCAAACAGAATCTTCATAATCAGTGCACACAAAAAAACGTCACAGGCATAAAAATGCAAACTATTTCCTGATAATAAAAGCCACTCTTATGAAATTTAAAATTGCCTAACAAATCTCTATAGAAACAACGCACTACAAGAACACAAACTCCTCATCATGCTGTCTCAAATTTGTTTTACGCAAAATAGGAACCAAGAAGGCAGACCGAGGGGCAGAATACAAAGTGCCAAACAGAACAAAGTGGCTTGTGCTTTGATTGGAGACATTATCACAACGACAAGGATATAAATCATGTTTCCAAGGCCCTTGAAGGGGAAAGACAAACTTAAAATGCAAAGTGCACAATCTGAAAAGAATAAGATAAAAAACAATGGGTAGGGTTCGTGATCCAGTCTAAGTAAGGTTCCAAATTCCTTGTTGTTGATACTAACAAGTATCTTTCAATTGAACGCATGCACTAGTCCCTCCACACGCTCTTATTCATACAGTGGTTTAATTAACGCTGTTTGACTACTTCTTCATGTGTAAGTCTGATCACATTTCTGTATAATTCTAGGAGGCCTAGAATCTCAAAGGTTTTACTCACATAGGAAATCCAAGAAATCTGGTCTACTCTATTAGGAAACAGGCAATTGGAAATACAAGTTCCAACAAGGGCCGCCTCCGGGTATCCCCAACTCTTAATCCAAAGTAATAAGGGGGCAAGCCCAATTGATATGATAGCAAGATATGAAAACCCGAATTCCTCTGGGCATATAAAAGTGGCAGTGCCACTAGGAGCTGACAGTAGTCTACGGGTAAATAATTGTTCGACATGCTGAAGGATCCCCACGCTACAGTAACCCCATAGCGCAGTGCCATATACCCCTCCCGAGAGGAGAAGGATTCAGCTAAATAGAATCTGGGAAAGATGGACATATATTAGCTGAAAATAGACCTTGATTGAGGCTTTTTGCAGTTTCCCGTCCTCCCTTTTCCTTTTTAGGTCGAGGTAATATCCGGTTTGCCAAAGGCAGAAACGGAAGTACCGAGATTTAATGTTTCTTAGTGTGGACTATTTGTCCCGCATCTGTTTTTGCCTCTCTCCCATTGGCTGGCTTCCTAAACGGAGGCCAGCCATTGGAGGAGAGAGCTGTCCCTCCGAATATGCTCCGTCCTTTTCGGATTTGGAGGTGTGTTCGGTGTTCTTCTTTCCACTTTTAGGCCAGGCCCATTCTGAAAACACTGAACACGCCCCAAATCCGAAAAATTTCGAACGTTGTGTCCGCCATTATTTGTTTTGTGTTCCCATGAGGATCGTCTCGCTTTCTCCATGATGCAAGGACCGGCAGGTAAGCCATATTGTTTTTTTAGCTTACATTCTCTCTTTTTTTGTGTTTGCTTTCTGTGTTTCTCTGTGTCCTGTGAGCTGTTTGTCCTGTCCGATGTGTCCTGTTTGTCCCGTCCGATTTTTTGGTGTTTGCTTTCTGTATTTCCCTGGGTCCTGTGAGCTGTTTGTCCCGTCCGATGTGTTCTGTTTGTCCCGTCCGATTTGTCAGCATCACCATCCCGTCGTGTATGGCGACATTAGAGGAGGCCCCTGCCGAGAGAGCTAGTGGGGATCACGATTGTAGAAGCGAGAGGTGAAACACGGCAGAGGCGGGTAAAGTGGCGTGAAGCCGAGGCCAGTCGCCGAATCGTGGTCTGGTGGAAAGGATGAGGTGGAGCGCGAAGGAGGGACAAGCACCTGAAACTCACAGGTCCATTATAAAATAAAAACACTTTTGAATGGTGTGGGTGCAGGCTTCATGCTTAGCCCTTGCTTGTAGCGCTTGCATAAAGTGGTTTGCCTTTTGATAGCTAGGGGCATCACCTGGTTCCACACCGGTTCACATTGAGTCTTTCCCCTCACACTCTCGTTATCTCCGTTTCGTCTGTCTTTTCCATTTCTTCACTTTATTTCTCCACATCCTTCTCCATTCCCACCCTCGTATTCTTCTGCCTCCTCACTCTCGCACTTTCACTCTCTCTCCTCCCTCTCGTTCCCTGTCACACTCAATCTCCATTTTCTACTGTATTTCGCGCGTTCCCCCCTCTTTTGCATCTCCCTCGTTTCCCCTCATCGACTGTGTGCGCTCTCTCTCTCTATATATATATTATAAATAGAATTTCGCAAGGTTTCCGTCCCACACACAATCATAGTCTCTCTCTCTCAATTTATATATATTTATATATATATATATATATATATCGTGGTCTCTTTATATGGCTCTCACACCTGCTATCTTACTTTCGGGCGCTCTTCCTCTCTTTACCCTTGCTCGCCGTCTCGCGCCCTTCTGTTCTGTCGTCCTCCCCCCTCTCCACAACCCCCCTTTCACACTCACTCTCCCTGCCCGCGCCTCTGTAACCCGGCCACTCCACCAATCCCTTGTTTCCTGTATGAAAGAAAGGAGCCGCCGACCCACTCATCCTTCCCTCCCCTGTCCCAACTTTTATGTTTACACCAAGTCTCGCCTCCTAGTATTTTCTGTTTTGATTTAGTATCGTTGCGTTAGCGGGGTCCTGCATTCCAGCGGGTGCTTGGAAGCGCTATGTAAACATGCATACGGGGCTTGCATTGAAGTTGGAGAAGCTGAGTTGTTCATCATCTAAGTGTAACTCGGCATCAGTTCCACCCCTAACAGGTGTGCTGATGAAATTAACGATTCACGAGAGAAGTGGGCAAATGTAGCTTGACTAGATACCGGTGGTAGCATGATGGGCTCTGCAATCATTTAGCCAGTTAACCCTGCAATAGAACAACACTGACATACACGTATTCTGCAACATCTAAAAGCCAGTGGCTAGTGGCCACCGGCTCTGCAAAAATGACACAAAACGGAAAAAAACACATGGTCAATAGAGTCATTTACGGACAGAAGAACAAAGCCAACTTATCAGTTCCGAAAACGTAGTTTGGAGAGCGAAGTACGTATTGCTTCAGGCATGCAATTGGTGTCTTCTGTGGTAATTTCTGATAACACTGAGCGATATGGCCATTACTAGTTCTATTCAGTGAGTGCACGCATGCTTTTAAGTGGAGACAATGCCTATGTATGTGTTTTTTTTTAAAGATAACCAGTCCGAAGTTAGTTTGCACTCTGGTTTACCCTGAATTAAAACTTTAGTCTACAGCAAATTGGTGCAGCCTTCATTATCACACTAGCAGCAAATCTATGCCCCCTCCCCTTTCAAATTAAGACTGCTAATGGTTTGGTTAGGGGGTGAGTGTGAGACCTCAAAGGGTGTTAAGACACAGGAGCGTTGGGGAGGGACAGTCTGGGGCCACCACCCACTGGGAGCACAATGTGACAATGTGTACTAGAACAGCAGGGAGGGGGGGGCTAGCAGGGTTGAGGTGACACGCAAAGCAGGCTAAGGCTTTTTACACAACTAGCGCTTTTTAACAAACACGCCATTTTAAAACATTATAAATAACTTTTTACCAGGTAAACAGTGGTTTGCCTTGACTTCTTTTTTTTCTTCTTCCCCTAGCTTCTACTATCTGAGCCTTTAGTCCTTTGAAATCCTTATTGTAGGGTTCCGCCCTGTCCCTTCTTGTATTTGTGTACATAGTGCAACTCCTACAAGTTCGAAGCAACTGTTTTAATTTTTTTGCGACAGACACACACCTTTCTCATGGAGGGGTATATCCTGTATGCCATGTTTGGCTTTCCGATATTTATGAGGGTTTCTCCCCATTCCACCAAGCTGGACCTTTCTTGTGTCTTTAGGAGAGAGGTCCTTCCATTGCGTGTAAGGCCAGGTACGTTCGTGCCCTTGGATATTTAGTTCACTCATGCATCTCACTCCTCTTTGCCTCATGCCTTCTATCGGGTTAAGTGCTACTTCTTGCATCTTTCCTGTTCACTTTAACTGTGCTGTTGACTGTTTCTCTGATCTCATTATTCGGATATACTCTTGATGCAGATTCAGAGTGCAGATTCAGAGTGCAGATTCAGAGTGCAGATTCAGAGTTCTGATTCAGAGTGCAGATGCAGAGTGCAGATGCAGAGTGCAGATGCAGAGTATAGATTCAGAGTGCAGATTCAGAGTGCAGATTCAGAGTGCAGAGTGCAGATTCAGAGTGCAGAGTGCAGATTCAGAGTGCAGGTTCAGAGTGCAGAGTGCAGATGCAGAGTGCAGATGCAGATTCAGAGTGCATATTCAGAGTGCAGATGCAGAGTGCAGATGCAGAGTACAAATTCAGAGTGCAGATTCAGAGTGCAGAGTGCAGATTCAGAGTGCAGAGTGCAGATTCAGAGTGCAGAGTGCAGATTCAGATTGCAGATTCATAGTGCAGAGTGCAGATGCAGATTCAGAGTGCAGATTCAGAGTGCAGATTCAGAGTGCAGAGTGCAGATTCAGAGTGCAGAGTGCAGATTCAGAGTGCAGAGTGCAGATTCGGAGTGCAGAGTGCAGATTCAGAGTGCAGAGTGCAGATTCAGAGTGCAGATTCAGAGTGCAGATTCAGCGTGCAGATTCAGAGTGCAGATTCAGAGTGCAGATTCAGAGTGCAGATTCAAGATTGAGAGTGGAGATTGAGAGTGCAGATTGAGAGTGCAGGTTGAGAGTGCAGCATGCAGATTGAGAGTGCAGCGTGCAGATTCAGAGTGCGGAGTGCAGAGTGCAGATTCAGTGTGCAGAGTGCAGAGTGCAGATTCAGAGTGCAGATTTAAGATTGAGAGTGCAGATTGAGAGTGCAGATTGAGAGTGCAGCGTTCAGATTCAGAGTGCAGAGTGCAGAGGGCAGATTCAGAGTGCAGAGTGCAGATTCAGAGTGCAGAGTGCAGATTCAGAGTGCAGATTCAGAGTGCAAAGTGCAGATTCAGAGTGAAGATTCAGAGTGCAGATTCAGAGTGCAGAGTGCAGATTCAGAGTGCAGATTCAGAGTGCAGATTCAGAGTGCAGAGTGCAGATTCAGAGTGCAGATTCAGAGTGCAGATTCAGAGTGCAGAGTGCATATGCAGAGTGCGGATGCAGAGTGCAGATTTAGAGTGCAGATTTAGAGTGCAGATTCAGAGTGCAGATTCAGAGTGCAGATTCAGAGTGCAGAGTGCAGATTCAGAGTGCAGATTCAGAGTGCAGAGCGCAGATTCAGAGTGCAGATTCAGAGTGCAGATTCAGAGTGCAGAGTGCATATGCAGAGTGCAGATGCAGAGTGCAGATTTAGAGTGCAGATGATTCAGAGTGCAGATTTAGAGTGCAGATTTAGAGTGCAGAGTGCAGAGTGCAGATTCAGAGTGCAGATTCAGAGTGCAGATTCAGAGTGTAGAGTGCAGATTCAGAGTGCAGCTTCAGAGTGCAGTTTCAGGGTGCAGATTCAGAGTGCAGATTCAGACTGCAGATTCAGAGAGCAGATTCAGATTGCAGATTCAGAGTGCAGAGTGCAGATTCAGAGTGCAGATTCAGAGTGCAGATTCAGAGTGCAGAGTGCAGATCCTGAGTGCAGATTCAGAGTTCAGAGTGCAGATGCAGAGTGCAGATTTAGAGTGCAGATTTAGAGTGCAGATTCAGAGTGCAGATTCAGAGTGCAGATTCAGAGTGCAGAGTGCAGATCCTGAGTGCAGATTCAGAGTTCAGAGTGCAGATGCAGAGTGCAGATTTAGAGTGCAGATTTAGAGTGCAGATTCTGAGTGCAGATTCAGAGGGCAGATTCAGAGGGCAGATTCAGAGGGCAGAGTGCAGATTTAGAGTGCAGATTTAGAGTGCAGATTCAGAGTGCAGATTCAGAGTGCAGAGTGCAGATTTAGAGTGCAGATTCAGAGTGCAGAGTGCAGATTTAGAGTGCAGATTTAGAGTGCAGATTCAGAGTGCAGATTTAGTGCAGATTCAGAGTGCAGAGTGCAGATTTAGAGTGCAGATTCAGAGTGCAGAATGCATATTTAGAGTGCAGATTCAGAGTGCAGAGTGCAGATTTAGAGTGCAGATTCAGAGTGCAGAGTGCAGATTTAGAGTGCAGAGTACAGATTTAGAGTGCAGAGTGCAGATTCAGAGTGCAGATTCAGAGTGCAGATTCAGAGTGCAGATGCAGAGTGCAGATGCAGAGTGCAGATTCTCTGTGTGGGTGTAAATGCAATAGGTCATGCATTTTCGAGCGATTAAGCTATTGGCATTGTAGATGACAATGCCATTTATTTAAGGATTACGCTATTGGCAATGTAAATGACAATGCCATTTATTTAACGATTACGCTATTGGCAATGTAAATGACAATGCCATTTATTTATGATTTTTTTAAAAAAAACACCCCAAAAAAAAATGTCATGAGCAATGCCAATAGCTCTACCTTTAATAATGCCGAGACCATTGCATTGTAAATGCTTGTTTCTTTTACAGCAAGTACTTTTGTCTGGAAACGTATAAGACCCACATGTGCTGCATTCTCATTTCTCTTTTATACCTCTCTGAACATTCCAAACTGACAGAAAGCCCAAAGACGTATATATCTTGTGAAAAACATAAAAGATCAAAAGCACAAGCACTTTTAGTGAAAAGAGAGTACACCAATGTTTACATTACAGCTAATAAGAAGTATAGTCAAAGTAATTTCCTATAATTGCTGTTCATAGGCACTACTCGAGGGCCATTCCTCCTTTTCTAATATTGTCATTGTTTTAATTTTTTTATTACGTACATTTGTGTATTGTTGCTTTCCTCATGGTGCCACGTTTCACCCTGTATGATGTGGTTTATTTCATGGTGGTATGTTCCACCCTTTTATGATTTTAACAAATCAAGTAAAGGTATCTTATTCATTCATTCATCGTCCCGAGATGCATTTGCTTTTCTATAGGCTTAACATCTCTTTGATTACTTCATGTCTTAGTCTGTGTAAAAATTTAAAAGTAGCCTCAATGTTGCTGCTAAAATGTTGGCATCTTAAGTTAATTGTGGGATCCTATTAAACAATAAGCTAAAAAGAATTCTCAGATAATGAAAAGATTTAACATTTTCTAGATGTGTCTACCCATGATGTAGCGCTTGGGTGGCAACTGGTCATAATATGAGACTTAGAATGGTTTACCTGCAGATCCAGGTCTTCCATATAGCTAAAAAATATATCTAATAAGTCCTGTAGGCCGTTTGCTGTACGAGCAAAAAGCACTGCATCATCTGCATATAATAGGATGTGTATAGGTTGAGTGCCCATGCGAGGTGTGTTGTTATCTTTATCCACTAAGTGTTTATTGATCCCATTTATATAGGGCAGGAAGAGAAAGGGTGTCAAAATGCAGCCCTGTCTAATGCCTCTAGTGGAGCTAATATGGGGGAACATTCCCCCAAGGGGCAAAAACAGCCCCTAACCATAAGGTCCTGATGTAGATGCCATATAAACACAAGGAGTTCTTTTTTAACTCCCATTTCGTCCATTAGCTCTCATAACTTAAAGTGGTTCACTAAATCAAATGCGCTTGAAAGATTAACAAGGTTCAGATATAGTGACTCCTCTATAGCCCTTACATATTTACCTACTATAAGGTAAATGTTTAAGTACTGATCACAAGTACCAATATCATGTCTAAACCCATATTGAACTTCTGTTAAGATGTTATTTTTACCAGCCCAGCTCTCCAAACGGGACAAAAGTACACAACAGAGAATTTTAACACTAGAGTCCAATAATGAGATTGGCCTATAACAGGATAGCAGACATCTGTCTCCCTCTTTAAAAAAGGAACAACTATAGCTGTCCTAAAAAATAATAGTTAGTATTGGTGCCCACAGATTTATGTTTTATTTACAAATATCGACTGAGGCACTGTCCGGGACATGTGCCTTCCCAGGAACACGTTTCCCAATGGCTAGAATCATTTCCCAAGTGCCAACGGGGTTCGGTACACTTTGTGGGTATTGGGGAATCAATAGATCATTTGGGGAAAATGGGAGATCCAGGAATCAGCTGGGATTAAGGTTTCCACTTTGGGGCCTCTACCTCTGAAAAGAAAGGCCCGTTTAATACTTCCCAGAACTTCGTACTGTCCCTAGCCCACTTCGTCACTAGAAGATCTTCCTATGCTGAATTTCATATGGCAGATTTCTTCCCCTCAAAGTGCTTTTATATAACCTTCTTGCATCCTTAACCTCCTGTATTAGAGGGGGGAACATTCAAGAGCCGCGGTCAACTGTTTATGGGCAGCTGAACAAGCTGAATTAAACCATCAGTGTGGGAGAGACACACTGGGGGTCCTGATGGAGGTTAACTTGTCTGATATGAATCTGCAAATGTTCTTAAACCCATTTTGTATAGTGTTGGGCCCTATATACTCCTTAAGGCAGTTTAAAATAGAGGCCATATTTTCGACCACAATATTGCGATTGCATACAACAGGGTCAATCTTAAGTCATTTTAAGCTATCCCATCCTTTTTTTTTACCCTTTTGGTGTGATATAGGAATTCAGTGTGATAATAAGAGTATTATGATAATGATCACTTGCACATGTATTAGACACTTTAAAATCTGAGAATACGTGGGAAAGCTCAGCCGATATCACAATATAAGCAATAGTACTACCTGAGTGGTTGCCCAAGAAGGTTGGGATGCGAGCATTAATTCTCATAGAACATGTTGCAAGAAAATATTGAATTATACTTCATAATAAGAGTATTTAATGCCTCACCATAAACTGTATTTTTAAAATGTGTAGCCTTATGATTCTTTGAGTCGTAAAACCACACACAGTATTACCAAAATGTTGACAGAAGATAATAGTAAAACCAGCGATCCATATTATAAAAACAATGCGATTTGTTTTCTGGAAGAAGTATTGTAAAAACCCATCAAAGTGGTCTATTGCTTCAGAGTTCTGGTTAAAGATATTATACTAAAAAATAATCAACAGAAGATCAAGTTCAAAAGAGAAAGATAAAAGAGTTATCAAAAAAAAGGAGAAGGATAGAGTGCCAAGACTTGAAATGCAGTAATTTGAGCAGAGAAAAAAGTAGCAATGCCATCCTTTGCTCTTTCCGCCTTCGAGGTCAGAGCTAGCTGGAAATAAGTATGGTACCCATCATTATAGAACCTTTCTTTCATCCATGATTCTATTCAGCAAATAATTTCAAAGGCACTAATAAACCTAACCCAGTCAGGATTTGTAATTTATTTTTTTTGTTTACATTTTTTATTGGTTTTCTTTAACAAACATATAATACAGTACAATACAGAAACGCGTGGCTCGCTGGCTGTACAAGGTATGTTATTGATAGCCTGAGTTACAGAGGCTTGGCTTCCCTGTATTTGACATTGTACAACATTTAACATGTAACATAGAACATGTATCCTGCGGCTTTAAACGTTGAGGGGTGCCTGGCAAACGCAGCTGGTTGAGTTGGGTTCTGCGTTGTGGTCGGCCCCTGTCCTCTAGTCTACTCTGTGGTGCGTATTGGTTGACTGAGAGGTAAAGCAGGGGGGAGGGTAAGGGGGGAGATGGGGTGTGGGGCTGCCTGCTTGGTTAGGGGAGTCATGTACACAAAACCAGTGGTTTGTTGCTATCTATCACGGTGGGTCGAATGGGTTCAAGAATCTGTCTAGCGCAGACTATAGTCCCGTGTTGGGTTTCCTCCCTGGTGTGTAACGAAGTGTTGTGGTGTCTGCCCCTCTTAAGAACGTCACCCAGTTCAGCGAGCCTTTAAATGTTGCCTTGGAGGTATCCTTCCAGTTGGTGAGGACTATTTTTGTTGCCGATGTTAGTAAGAGATCTAGCAGATCTCTGTCTTATTGCAAATATAGATCTGCTGTTATGAATGCGGTGGTGAGGGTGGAGAGCTCCTTTTTAAGGGTGCACCGTAGGATGTTCTGTATGAAGGAGAAGACTTTGTTCCAATATCTCTTGACTTTTGTGCAGTGGAGTATGAGGTGTGCCAGGTCGCCTTTTTCTAAATCGCAGTTCCAGCAGCGGTCGTGTTCTTTCAGGCCCATGGACGCCAGGCGGGCCGGGGTCCAGTAGAGTTTCTGTAGCAGCCACAATTTTGTTTGGGCAAGGATCGGTGTTACCATATTCTTTGAGGGAGCTGACCATAGGTCTTTGACTTGTTGTTCGGTTAGTGCTTCGTCTAGGCTCGTCTCCCAGAATTTAGTTGTTTTGTTGTTAAGTGAGGACGTGTTGGGCCAGGGAAGTTTGTATATGTGGGAGATTTGGTGGCCTACAATGTTCAGATTTAGCAGGTATTAGAATATTGATGGGGTTTGCTTGGTTAGGTTTGCTTTGGTCATGGCCGTTCTAAGTTTGAGGTAGTTCTACAGTTCTATGTTTGGGAGGTTATGTCTTGATTGTAGAGTGCTAAAAGTAATGGGCGAGCCCCCCTCTTCCAGCTGGGCGGGGATAGAGAGACCCAATTTTTCCCATATTTCTATTTTTTGGGGTTTCCCTCTGTATTTTATCCTGGGGTTTTCCCATAAAGATTCCCACTTCGAGTTTTTGATATTGTGTTTTAGTAGCCTGTCCACCTTAAGGAGGGCTAGTTTGGTGTTCCTGAGTATGAGGCTCGCCTTTTGTGCTTGTTTGTTTGTGGTGAGAAGTGATAATGGGTCACGGTTGTTAAGTATGGCTTTCTCTATTTTGAGCCACGTTGGCGTGTAGATTGGGTTGGGTGTGACCCAGTATATGCCTTGTCTTGCTATAGCCGCAGTCTGGAACGTTCTGTAATCTGACAGATTTAGACCTCCTAGGTTCTTGTTTAACCGTAGTTTTTTTAGACTTATTCTAGGTTTTTTATCTTGCCAGAGGAATTTGTTTATTAGTTTGTCAGTTTTGTGGTGGAAGTCGTCTGTTAATGTGAGTGGGATCATCCCTGTGAGGTAGATGATCAATGGGGTGATCATCTTCTTAATTGTGTCTATCCTCCCCCACCATGGTATTAACGTTGGAGACCAAACCTCTAGAAGCTTTTTTATCTTTTCAAGGGTGATTTTCTCATTTTGTTCGAGTGTGAACTGGAGGTTTTCCCAAATTGTATCCCTAGATATTTGATGTATCCTGGTTGCCATGCGAGGCCTGATTTGTTGGCCACCTCTCTGGAGGTGTGGATGTTAAGTGGCATGCAGTCAGATTTGTCTTTGTTGAGCTTGTACCCTGAGAGGGCCGAGTATATATCTATGGTGTCCATGCAGGCTGGTATGGATGTTATGGGGTCTTCTGTGATGATGAGTATGTTGTCTGCATATGCGGCTAGTTTTGCAACAGTTCCATTTATGTTGATCCCCTAACGCCTTCGTTGGCTAAGATGTCTCTAATTAGAGGTTAGAGAGCTAGTAAGAAGAGCGCTGGGGACAGGGGGCACCCCTGTCTTGTCCCTCTCTGTAAGTTAAACTGTTCTGAAACACTCCTGTTGATTGCTATTTGCGCCTTTGGGTCTGCATATAGTGCCATAACTTTCCGTGTAAAGTCACCTCCCATGTTGTACGACCTTAGGCACTTTTCTAGGAAGTGCCAGGAACTCTGTTGAAGGCCTTCTCAGCGTCTAGGGTGATTGCTACCGCAGGTCTGGTGTTTGAGGCTGATTGTTCTAGGACGTGGCATAGGAGTCTTGTGTTGTCGTGCGACATGCGTGCTTTGAGGTATCTTACTTGTGTGTGCCCTATAAGTCTTGGTAGTACTGCGTTGAGTCGCATGGCTATGACTTTGGCGTATATCTTACAGTCTAAGTTGATAAGGGAGATTGGTCTATAGGTTTGCGGGCATAGTGGGTCTTTACCCTCCTTGGGGACTGTGACATTTGCTTCGGCCATAGTGTCTGTAACTCTACCCGCCCCTTCGCAGTGGTTGAAGACCTTTTTCATGGTTGGGAGAAGTTGAGATCTAAATGTTTTGCAGAAGGAGGCTGTGTAGCCGTTTGGTTCTGGGGCTTTGTTATCTTTAAGCGATTTAATCGCCATCTCGATTTCTGGCTCACTCATAGCACTCCCTAGCGCGTCTGCTTCTTCATTAGTTATCTTGGGTAAGTTTAAACGATTTAAGTACTCGGATACCACCTCTTGGTCCAGTGTGGTGTCACTCTTATAGAGGTTTTGGTAAATCTCGCGGAACGTGTGCAGGATCTCTTTATGTTTCGTGTGTGTGATGTTGTTTACGTCTGTGATGGAAGGTATGCAGTGCTGTCTCTGTTTGTATTTCAGGTTTGCTGCGAGGGATTTCCCTGCCTTGTTGGCCTCACATAGGTTTATCTGTTTGTATTTATTGATCCATAGGCCCGCTCTTTTGCTCAGGATTCTGTTGTACTCGTACTTTTTTTGTCAGTTCTACTAGGGCGGTTATGTTGCTTGTGTCCTTACTATGTGTTTGCTCTAGTCCTTTGATGTCTGTTTCTAGGTGGTCTAGCTGCTCTTTCACCAGTTTGTTATGCTTAGCCATGATGCTGATTAGGGTGCCCGTGACTGTGGCTTTTAGGGCGTCCCACAGTGTTACTAGGTCTATATCAGGCGTATCATTGTGTTGAACCTATTCGTTGGAGGCTTGCTCTATTCTGTCTCTGTCCTCTTGTTTGGCTAACGACGTGTTGTTAAACCTCCATTTGCGTTTGATTTGTTCGTTATGTCGGCCTGTTAGTTGCAAGCTGATGCAGGAGTGGTCTGAGATTGTTCTAGCCGCTATCTCTGTGTGGTTAATTAGGAGGGTGTGGGAGCCTGAGAGTATGTAGTCAATCCTACTATAGGAATTGTGTCGGGTGGAATAAAAGGTGTAGTCCCTGATGTCTGGGTGCTGGAGCCTCCAAGGGTCACTGAGTTTGAACCTATTGCACATATTTTTCAGAGCGGTGTGAGAAGACGGGGTTTGCTATGTGACTGTGATTGTCTGTCTAGGGTATGGTCAAGTGCTAGGTTGAAGTCCCCTGCCACCACTGTCATGTCACATGTTGGACCCGATTCCAATCTTCTGGCAACATCCTCCCAGTATGGTGTGTGTTCTGTGTTTGGTGCTTAAAGGGTTAATTATTTGGATTGTCTCACTGTCTCTCTTCAGTTGTGTTATTAGAATTCTGCCCTCGGTGTCTGGCTGTTGCCCTGTTATTGTCATTCTGGCCTTCTTGTTTATGATTGTTATGACTCCTTTCTTTTTTCTTGTCGCTGGTGAGCATGCGACCGCCCCTATCCACTTTCCTTTTCTTCTGGCCGTGTCTTCTAGGGACAGCCTTGTTTCTTTTAGCAGTATGATATCACCTTTAGTTTTTGCTAAATAATCTAGGATTTTCTTTCTCTTGACTGGGTGGTTGAGACCCTTGACGTTTATGGAGACTATCTTGAGGTCAGATGTTAGGGAGGGGAGGTTATTGTGCGTCATGGAATGGTCTGTGTGTGTAGGTTGTTAATATCCCGCCCTCTTGTGTTTGAATAGTGATGTCTCTTTCTACTGTGGTGTGTCGCATTCTGGGTCTCCCTCACTTTGTACCTGGGATTTTGTAGATCAGTGCTGCGTAGGCACCAGGAAGGAAAAGGAAAAGGAAAAAAGTGCAGTGGTGTTGTAGAGTAGCCGAGATACATAGGCTTTCTCTGATGGACATACTGGGCAAACGGGACTAACTGGACAACAATAAAGACGAACAAGACAAACACCCCCATCCCCCCTCCCAGCTCCCCCCTTCTCCCCCGCTCCCGCCCACCCTCCCTACAATTTGTATGTTGAGCGTGCGACGGCAAGATCCCCTGATCCGCCTCCCTGAGAGTGTGACCAGCCTTTATCCCAAAGTTAGTTTGTCTTCGCTGTACGTGCTGGTTGTCTTAGCTTTTAAGCAGAGTTGGCCATTAAAGGAACAACTATTAGACTACAATGTTACCCTCTGTTCCACTAGACTAGGTGGACAGCTGGGTAGACTCTTTTTATGTGCAAAGGATATGAAGGCACTGGTCAAGATAGCTTTGTTGTAATGGCACAGTTCTGGGACTTGTAGTTCTTCTGAGGTAGATATGGTTGATTGTCTATGTTGCAGTTCCTATTTCCTTTCTTTGTTACGGACGTCGGCATCCTCCAATCTTGGCTCAGGTGATACCCTTCTTTTGCTCGATCCTGGGGTTTCCATTTCTTGATGTATCAGGTCTTGCAGGTATCTGTACAGTTCGTTGGGTTCCTCAAAGTTTAGAGCTCTCCCCTTGTTGTTATTCTGAATCTGGTTGGTCCCACCAATGAGAATGTGATGTTTTCTTTCTTTAGTTTTTCTTGCTGGGCAAGGAAGCCTTTTCTTATGTCTACTGTTCTTTTCAAATAATCTTGAGTGAAGATTATTTTGTGACCGTTCCACTGCGTTACCTTGTTTCTCTGTGCTATCGCGAAGATGGCTTCAGTGTGGTGCGCACGAAGCGGTTTGCATATGATCGGGCGCGGTGTTGATTTGTTTGCTGATCTAAACGCTGGGACCCTGTATGCCTTGTCTGGCTCAAAGGGCTGGTCTAGTTTGACATTGGTGAATTTGGGGATCAGGTCTTCGATGAGGGCCCTACATGAGTCGGCTTTGTCTTCTTCCCCTTCAGGGACCCCGAGGATCCTTATGTGGCCCTTTCTGTTGCGGTCGTCCAGCTCCGTTGTAAGTTTTAGCACCGTCGCTGTGGACTTAGCCAAGGCATCAATGATTTTGTTCATGTTTAGGTCCGTGTTTTCTATGTCGCTGACTCTGTTCTACCGCTGTGATTCTGTTGTTTGCCGCATGATTGTCTGCTCTGGCTGCTGCCAGCTCCAGTTGGATTGCGTCCGTCGTTTGCTTGGTCGTTTTGGCAAGGTCATGCACATCAGCTAGCTTTTTCAGTATCATGTCCAGCGTGGCGTTAAGATCAGCTCTTTGTTTTACGGGGGAGTCTCCTCTGTTTTTCTTTGATTGTTGACTTGCCATTGTGTGGAGGCCTCTTTTTGTTTGGATTAGTTGGAATCTTCTGTCCCCTTTCTGACCAGTATTCAGATTTCGAAGGTCTTTGTTTGTCGCTCTTGTCCTTTTGGGTTCCGCTGCGATTTGTTCGGGGGCTGTAGTTATGAGGTTAATGGTTCTTTTTGCTTTTTCTGGCTTGGTCCTGGGGCCGTAGATTGCTTCTCTTTGTACTTTCCCTTTCGGGGGCTTGCCCTGGTGCCCTTACATTCACCACTGTCTTGTTGATAGCTCTTGCACTCTTGGTATTTACCGTGAGGGCATGTGTCGGCTGGTTTTGCGTGGCTGCTGTAGCTTAGGTTACTGAAGGGTGGTGGGTCTCTACCATGCTGGGACACCCTTAGTCAGTGTTCTTGTGTAGTTGTCTACTTTTACTGATGGCGTCTTCTACGGGCAGCAGCGGCTGGACTTGCTGGGGTTTGGGTGTGCGTTTTCTGTGTTCCTCCCGGGTGTGTGTACTTGGTCTCTTTCTTCTCTGATCGCTTCTTGGCTAGAGCTGTGCCATGTATTCCCTTCCCCTGAGTTCGTTGTCTCAGGAGGGTGGTTCTGCTCGGGTTTGTCCTGGTGTTACTCGTCTGTATCACCTTTCCTTGTTGACTTCCTTTGTGTTTTATCCGGGGTTTCGTTGGTGACCTCCTGCGCAAGCACCCTTCCCTTATATTGCCGCCGGCTTTCGCTTCATTTCGGATGTTCCCGCTGTTGGTGCACAGATCGTTGTGTCCCATGTGCACTCACGGTGGTGAGCGTTTGCCCTCTATTGTTTCCCCATCACGTGGCAATAGTGGTTTTAAGATGGCGGCCCCCTTGCGCTTAGTTTCGTTTATTTCTTTGTTTTGAGTAGGGTGCGGACTGCGGGTTGTTGAGTGGATCGCTTCTTCACGTGGACCGCTTCCTCGTGTGGTTGCTTTGCTGTCTCTGTACGCCCGCCTTCGATGACGATCCCGGGGTTTCTATCTCACAGGAGTCCCGGTCACTGTATCAGAGCATTCTCATTCCCCACAGCTTCCCCGTGCTTTTCTTTATGTGTCCGTTTTCTGTTCTAGTTGTCAATCAATCAATCAACAAAATTTGTATAGCGCGCTACTCACCCGTAAGGGTCTCAAGGCGCTAAGGGGGGTGGGGGGGTCGCTACTGCTCGAACAGCCAGGTCATGAGTTGTTTCCTGAAGGAGAGATGGTCCAGTTTACTTGCAGCCCCACCTATTCCAAGATGGCGGCCCCCACGATGGTATCGGTTTCGGTATCGCTACCGGGCTCGGTACCCTCCACGCCGCAAATGTGCGTTTGTCTCTGTTGTATTGTGTGGGGTTGGAACCGCTTGCAATTGGCCGGTTTCACTTGCTTGTCATACCTTTTCAGGTGCTACTTTTCAGGCTTCGCTGGCTTTGATGAGGATGGTGGTCGCCATCTTAGGGACGCAGATGGGCTGTTAGTCGGGACTCCTCTTACCCCTCTGTTTTGTTGGTTGGTGTTCTCACCCCTCTCGTTCAGTGCTCAGTACCATCTGACATGTTTCTAGCCGTTTTCACGGTTTTCTGGGACCTCTTGACCGGTTATTTTGTATGGTTTCCCTCAGGGAGATGCGGAGCTTGGGATTTAGGCAGGATGCCTCATTGCCGTCCAAGCCACGCCCCCGGATTTGTAATTTATGAGGGAACTCATGCAATGTTTCAAGAAATAAGGCTAAAACCATTTGTACTGGAAAAGGACCGGCTGCAGGCGGCTCTGCTACATCCCTTCATTGACTAGGGCTAGGTTTGAGATGGGTAAGCTCAAGGTATTGTGCTGGGAGCAGCTTTCCTACACCTGGTGATCAGGAAGGCCTCAGAGTTGGAGATTTAGCATCAACATACCCTGCAGATTGACATCCTGCAAAGGAAGTTAAACGATCACTTCTAACTCTTCCATGATGTCGTATTGATTGCTCACTGATTTGATTTGATTTGTGGAGTTGTAAAGTGCAACGAATGCCAATGGGCGTCTTGGCACTAATCAGAGTCATGACCAAACTGCTCAACATGAGAACAACTAGCTCAGGCTGAATAACCATGTTTTTATCTCTTTCCGAAAGGAGAGTAGAGATGGGTTATTCCTAATTGAAAATGGAAGCAGGTTCCAGGCCTTTGCTGCGTACAACAAGAAGCTTCTCCCTCCCCATCTGAGTTGTTTTATCTTGGGACCTGGATCAGTTTTAGATTACTGGATCTCAAGGACCTATTAGGCGGGTACCTTACCAGGTGGGTTTTTAGAAAATGTGAGCCTACCCCTTGGAGGGCTTTATAAGCCAGACATAAGGATTTAAATTGTATTCTGTTTTTCATGGGTAGCCAATGCAGAGCTCTCTATTCGTGGGCTATGGGCTCATGTTTGGGTATATTTAGCACCAACCGTGCTGCTGCATTTTGTAGGCGTTGGAGTTTTGCGAGGTGTTGGGTCTGGATCCCCGCATAAAGCGCATTACCGTAATCTAGTCTCGATAAAGCCAGCATTGTGACTACTGTTTTGCAGGATGTCAGAGGAATGAAGGGTAAAAGCTTCCTGATCATCTTCAGGATAAACCAGATTGAGGATGATAGCTTATTAGTTTGTGCTTCATAGGACAGTTTGTTATCGAGGAGTATGCCTACATTTTTTACCTTGTGTACTGGAGATGGACATTGACCTAGATTATCTGGCCACCAGTCCTGGGACCATGATTGCAAATCAGAGCCCAACAGCATCACTTCACTTTTATCCCCGTTTAGCTCGAGGTAGTTAATCTGCATCCAGCCAGTGATCTGTTCCATACAGTATTTGAATCTAGTTGCTGTCTCTCGGGTATTGTTAGAGATGGAGACCACTATTTGAGTGTCATCTGCGTATAAAACTGGGAGAAATCCACAATTCCTGATTATAGCCACCAGGGGTGCCACATAAAGATTGAAAATGGTGGGGCTCAGTGACGACCCCTGGGCCACCCCACAAAGGGGACTTGAAGGCTTTAGATTTGGCTTCTCCCAGTTCCACCGTAAAGGTCCTGTTGGATAGGAAAGACGCTAGCAGAGCCTGAGCTGTCCTGTGCACTCCAGCCTCCATGAGCCGGACGAGGAGAGTGTTGTGGTTTACCGTGTTGAAGGCCGCCGATAGATCTAACAAAATCAAGGCTGCCTTCCCCCCGGCATCCAGAACACTCCTAAGCTCCTCGGTTGCCATCAATAATGCAGTCTCTGTTCCGTGCCCTTCCCGGAAGCCGAATTGCGAGTAATCTAGTATATTTGCTTCTGTAAGAAATTGAGACAGCTATCTATTCAGAAGCTTTCCTGGTTCTTGGGGATCTAGATTGGATTTTTTGAGAAGAGTTAGTACTGAAGCAGTTTTCCAGGGTGTAGGGAAATGATTAGAGTTGATTATATTGGCAAAAAGTAGGCATAGTTGCTCGCTCAGAAGGTCATCGAAGAGGTGCATCACCTTCGGCGGGCAGGGATCAGATGTACTGCCAGATTTTGTTGATCCAACCACCTGGAGGATCTGTTCAATCGACGGGGGCTGAAAGTGAAAGCTGTGGCCATGTGGCCAGGGTAAACTTTCCTCTTGTGTCTGTGATTAATGCCTAGATGAATCAACCTTTTTAGGAAGTGTAAACGGTGCGAATCGCAAAATTCGGCCGTTTGCACTTCCTAAATTTGTTTCTGGGATGCATCAAGCATTTTTGGAAAATCGCTATTTTTAGCGAATTCCAAAAATGCGATTGCTTTTAAGGAATCGCAAATTTGCGATTCCTTATAAGCAATGCATGATTATTTTTAAAATTGCGATTTCGCAATTAGGGATTGCAAATTACCACGAAATTGAACCTCGTGGTAATTTGCAAAAATGTGTCAAAATGCCCAAAGATGCATTTTAAAACACTGTCATGTTACAGACACACATGTCTTTAGGACATGTGTGTGTGTAACATGCACTTTAAAATACATTTCAGGGGTGCAGGGTGGGTTGCTTTGGACCCCCCCCTGCACCCATGGAATGCATTAAGATTTTGCGAATTCCAATTTGCGAATTCGCAATTCCCATTGATTCCTATGGGCCGTTTGGCCCATAGGAATCAATGGGAATTGCGAAATCGCAATTTGGAATTCGCAAAATATTTGCGATTCGGTAAAAATTGCGATTTTTACCGAATCGCAATTAAATTGCGAAAATAATGATGAATTGCCATTTGCGATTCCTTATTTGCGATTCCTTATTTTTCGCAAATAAGGAATCGCAAATGCAAACGTTGATGCATCTACCCATTAGTCTGCTTGTGTGTGACCGCTTCTGACCCCCTGAAGGATTCGTAAACTGCATATACTTTGTCTACCGAGAACTGACCCAGTATGTTACAGAAGTCTGAGCTCATTTCCGTGGGCATAGAGGTATTTATGCTGGTTAATTTTCTAACTTTAGCAAAAAGTTCTTTGCTAGAATTTTTTGCCTCTTCTATTTTTTGCGTGAAATATTTGCTTTTCTCGGTCAATATAAATTTTTTGTAAGTGGCTAAAGAGATTTTATATTCGTCTTTTGGTCCTTGTTCGTCAGCTGATCTCCATTTTTTCTCAAGCTTTCTGCAGTTCTGTTTTTGTTTTTTTAGTACATGCGAGAACCAAGGTTGGGATGGCGTCTTTCTCCTAGATGGTTTGTTTTTATAAGGGACTGCTGTTTCCGTGGCTGAAAGTATCCAGTTTGAAATTTGGTGAGTAGCAGTATTACAGTCCCTGTCCAGGACTGGGATAGATTGACTTAGCTGATTTTTTAGTTTTGAGACATCAACTTTGGACCAATCAAGGTATGTGGACTGATTGCGGCAAAACGCTGGTGTCTTCTCGTTTTTTCCTACCTCTAGTGTAAATATTATTGCCTTGTGGTCGGACCAAGGAACTGGAAGAATCTCAGGTGTCCGGAAACACTTGTTGGACGTAAAGATTCCATCAAGTGTGGGCCCTGCCTTGTGTGTGGTTTGCTTCACTAATTGCTCCATATCTAGATTCATTAGGGAATCTGACAACTGTATAACTCTTGGGTCTGCACCGTTCTCTAGGTGTAAATTAAAGTCACCTAGGATTGTAAAGTCATCGTTCCTCACGCTATTTTCTAAGAAAGGGCTCAAAATTTGAGTCAGAGGGGTCTTGGCCTTCGGGGGTCTATAAATTAAAAGGCCTCTGAAGGTATCATTATTGGAGATATTTATCTGAAAATCTAAAATCTCGCAATCTGGGCTGCTACTCTGGTTAGTACCCTTAGTTCTTAGCTCACCCCTTTTAAAATGGCCAGCCCGCCCCCTCGCTTCACCTTCCTTTCTGCTCTGATAATTGAGTAACCGTCTGGAATTGCTAATGACAGATCAATATCCGAGGCTTCATCCGCCCAAGTCTCTGTAATAAAAAAATGTGTTTAATAAGGCACGGTGCATTGATTAAGCCTGCCCTAATGATCGCGTTAGCTGGCTTCTCCTCTCGCTGAAAAGTGGGAGTATTGGCCAGTGTGTCGGAAAAAATTAACTGACAAGTATGGCAAGGTTTGGCTAAGTTCATAGCGGATCGTGGAGGGCAGGCCGGGACCGGCCTGAGTGCAAGCAGCTCCCCTCTCGAATAGCAGATTCCATTAGAATGGTCATGCATAGCAATGTGCATGGTATTGCCTCTCTGTTCAGAGGCATGATTGATTGGTGGTGGGAAGACAGGCCTGTAGAAAAACCCTAGAGCAGGGGTCTCCAAACCGGTCCTGGAGGGCCGGATCCATGCCAGATTTTTGTGATATCCTCATTGAGATACATGTAGTTATTTTAAAAAATCTGGCATGGATCCGGCCCTCCAGGACCGGTTTGGAGACCCCTGCCCTAGAGTAAGGGCCCATATGCCCTTCTGATGTTTTGTCAAGTAATTTAAAAAAATGGAGGAGAGTATTTCCAAGTTTTGTGTCTCTAGCCATGCAATCGCCGTCCAATGTTTTGTTTGACCAGCCAATCCACCCGCTTCTATGGGTGAAAATAATTTGATTGTGCAAATCCTTCTGATGGACATATTTAAAATGTAGCTAATGAGCTAACTTGCATTTAGGAGCCTATGTGTCCTCCTCTGTCCCACAGGCAATTGTGGGAATATTTTCTAACACAATCACGTAAGGAATACAGTCAGTTGGGACCTGCAAGGACTCTGTATGCCAGTAGTTGTTATGATCTTGATTAGAGTTCAAGTTTTTAAAGAGCCCATTTTTGTGCAAAACAGATTGTGCAAACCCTTTTGACTCCCTGGTCATCACTGAAAGTCTGCGCCCCCTAATGGGCAGTCATTTGTGGCGGCAATAGCCCGATCAGCAAGACCCTTGATAATTTTCTCATCCGCATTCTGGGCGGCCTGCCCCTCATTAGTTGGCATCTGTGTCATCCTATGAGTGAGCTAGGCCTTGCATTACTGAAAAACTACTTTGAGAGTTTTTCACTTCCAGGACATGTAAAACTTAGAAGTACATGTCCTACTTTTTAAATACATTGCACCCTGCCCTCTGGGCTGTCTAGGGCCTACCCTAGGGGTGATTTATATGTATTAAAAAGGAAGGTTTGGGCCTCACAAAAGATTAATGTTGCCAGGTCACACTGGCAGTTTAAACTGCACACACAAGCTTTGCAATGGCAGGCCTGAGGCCTGTTTAAAGGGCCACTAGTAGCATTTAATTTACAGGCCCTGGGTACATACAGCACCCCTTTATTAGGGCATATAAGTAAATTAAATATGCCAATTGGGTATAAGCCAATATTAGCAGCTTGTATTTATTTTGCTTTCTGTATTCTAAAGCTGCAGGTTGTTTCAATGTGTAATCCTTGAAATTTGGTGCCATTTACAAGTCATGGGATGAAGCTGAGAAGGTTCATAACTCGAAGCCAGCCCAGCCTGTGTTTCTATTGGATGGTCAACATACAAACTTGAGTTACCAAGAAGCTATTCTTTAGTCATGTGATGTAATTTCCAGACGTGGTCTATAGGTAAATCTGGGTGTCATTCAATTCAATTCAATGTAAGCACTTTAGTTCGGTCAAAGACCTTAAAAAGAACATGATCAACAAATTTACATTTACGGTATAACACACAATAAAAACATTTTTACTAATCATATTTCATACAATTCAACTTGTACAAATGTGGAAGTTAAAAGTGCTTAACAAGTACAAAAATGCACAAACAATAAAACTTTCAATAAAAGCCACATTTTGTGCATGGGAAGAAAAGTGCTATTTTTTGCAAATTGTAAACATTCACACAATTTTAAAGAAATACAAATTAAAGACAATTTCTCCACGTAGGGGACACATAATTCATGTACTTCCAGCCCCCTAGAGCAAAGTGCTTTGGGTTTAATTTCAGAATGGTAAAGTGCATTGTTAGGGTGTTTTAATATACATGGTATTAGACAAGTTTAAACCATAACCACACTTATCAAACAAAAATACAATCAAGTCACTGAGATACGATTCTGGAACGAGCCTGCCAAAAATGTTCAAAATATTTTGCAATTGGAAAGACAATTTAGGGTGTGATGTCTGTCTTAAGTATTCTCAGTGCAACCCAAATATTTTGAATACTCTAAGTGTGACTTAATAGAACAATCCAGCGTTTATGCTGCCTGGCGTACATTAGGCAAAAGAACAGAAGATGTTCCTCCTGTTTCAAAAAGGTTAGGTTTAGTTTAACACCCCCAAAGGGGCCCTTGCATTTGGTAGTGAATGTTGTGAGTGAGGGGACACTGAGCCTGAATCTTATGTGTAGGGCATTAACACCTTGGCTGCTTAAGATATTTCCCCGCTGTGCTGGACCATAATAGAAATGGGTGTGGTCATGACGACACAAGCACCGTGCATCATGAGCCCGAATGGGGTTAATGAAAGGTGGGTCTATCTCAACCATGTAGGGCTCAAAACTGGGAGTTGGTGTTATCCCAAGGAATCTATTTGTAAATAAGCTAAGATTTTGTGACTGTTCGGAGACCTCTCTTTCATCTCCTAAAAAACATTATTCGTCACCTTAACAGACAAAGGTGTAATGGAAGTTGGATTTGTCCAAAGATTAGACAAAACCAGGGAAACTAACATCTTTTTCACATGTTTAAGCCACAGGAGTGACACAACATCTTTCATGTCTTTAAGAGCAGCACTACAGGGTTCCAGTTCAGTAATCCTTAGCCAGTATAAAAATGGTTTAAGACTCCCTTCAGGAATAATAGCCTGCATGTCCAGATCGAGTTTAAAAACTAGTGGGGTGCTTTCAGGGAAGTTTGAGAGCTACCCTCAATAATATATTTTCGGCCTCCCCTAAAGCATTGATGTTACAAAGAAACCACAATTCCGCCCCATAATCTGCGGCGGCCACATCTTGAACTCTCCATATTTCTAGGAGGGGGAATACAGAACGGAAAAAAAGTTTTTTTAGCAAATTTCAAGGTGGCAGCCTTGAATTAATGGGAGCATACTCTTCGAGACCCGGCTTGGCTAGAAGATACTCCTAGAGAGGCAAATTCCCAAATAATCCAAATCTGAGACTTTCTCAAGATCCTCGGCCCCTAAACTTATGACCCCACTAAAATACCTAGGTGGATGCATTGCCATAAATGTGGTCTTTTAATGTTAATAACCAGGCCATGGCTGGTGCAAAACAATTTAAACCTAACTAAGAGGGTTTCAATTCTCTTTGGTGTTTTAGATACTAAGAGGGCATTGTCAGCACACAATAGAGCTCGAATTCTTACACCTCCTAGGGTGGGGCAGTCATTATCACAATACAATAAAAAATTTACATACCCACATTAAAAGAGAAGTAATAACATTGGTGTCATCTACAAATGAAGAAAGCTTGACATCTTTGCCAGTTAGGACTCCTTCAAGAGGTTTTCAAGTAGACCTTGAAGAATATAGCAGACAAGAAGCTTTAGACCACGCAGGTCAATGACTTGGTTTCAGAGATATTGGAATCTGTTAATTTAGGATGAAAATCTATGTAGTGTGGTAACATCAAAGCTCATTCTAGAGGAGAGGACATATTTGAACGTTTAATAGTCACCTGTGTCAAAAGCTGCTGAGAATTTCAATTGAATGAATTGGAAACCATAAATATCAATCATTATGAACACATAGTTGACCACTTGAGTGGTGATTTTCTCATTGCTTAACGAGATCTGAATTCGGAAATGTAGTCATAGAGGAGATCATTTTTAATTTGTCTCATACATTCAAGAACTAAGCCATTTTGATGATCTTGCTCTGGAAGACGAGATAGGTGGCGGGACTGTAATTTGCAGAGTTGCAAATGTCTAGGTTTTGTTTCTTCTGCAGTGGTAGGATTTGCTCAGTCTTGGGAAGTTAGGGAAGGCACCTGGGTTGAGGAATGCATTAATGTTCCTGAATGATCTGAAAGCTGTGTCCTAGAGCACTTCACTGTTGATGTTAGGATGATGTTATCTCTATATGATGTGCGAGACAAGAGGTCTTCAATAAAGAAAGGGTTAGTGTCTCCACTTTGTTGTCAGGTGGTTTTGCTTTTTTATTTTGTGATATCAGACAGGAAAATATATAAATTCTTGCATAGTCCGATGTGTTCTCTGACTTTGTCTATCATCTCTTTAAGATTGGTGCATTTTTCCAATGTATGAGGTATGTGTCAGAAGTGGAATTCTCAAAGTGCTTACTTGTTTTAAAGAGTCCCTTGTTTTATTTGAAGTTTCACTGATTAGCCTATTGCAGAAGGTAGCCTTGTCTTCTAATGAGCTTCCTATGTTATATAGTATAGTAAGGTCTTCGAATTTCTGCGTTAGATGCCTGTGCTTCTCTTGCTTCTAGACTGTGCTTCTGCTATCTGTGAGTTTTGGTGTTTACCAGCATTTACTGTCTGACTTTAGAGGAATGGGGGTTGGGGAGGGATTGTGTTTCAGCTTTGATCTGTAAGGTGTTTATGATGTCAGAGAGTTGGGAACTGAATTTTGTTACAGGCATGTGAAGCTGCCATGACAACTAGGGTGTCATTCAGTGTTGAAAGGAAATACTTGAATGAGCAAATATATTACTTCTGTGGTTTTCGTTCTCCTTGATTGGCAGGTTTTGAATTGATTAAAGGGAAAAGCTGTGTAGTTGGTCTGATTGAGGTGCTGTGGATCATGGCAGATGATATTTGTTCTGGCTGTGTGGACAAAGTCCATTCAATGCAGTTGAATTTGATACCGGTTAGTGTTATAATGATATGTTTGGTGTCAGCAGATTCCAGTATGCTGAGGAAGAATTACACATTTTAGTGAGGGCTTGGCTTTGTTGCACACATTGCTATGTTAGCATTGGCTTATTAGAAGTTTAAACAACATTTTACCTTTTGCGGATTTTTGCACAACGCACTGCATATAGCTGTTGTTGTAAGTTAGGCAGCGTGAATTACTTCACATGAGAATGGCCTGTTTTTGGCATCCCTGGACTTAGATCGTGACCCTAGTCTGTACAGTGAGTGCTAAATCCTCCAAGGTTATAACAAGGTAGCTGTTGTTCTGGCTGATCGGCTCACGTTTTAGACATAACATACATGCAGCTGCAGCCAAAGGAGATTCTGGCGCCTTTAATATTGCCTGTAGACATGATTTCAGGCACTTGGAAGAATTCCGTTTCCAGAGAGACAGAGAGCTTTTGCAGATCCTGATGTGATTCACTCTTGCTGATCTTAGAGGTATGGGGTCCCCCACACAAGCCTGAGAGACCTTCTATATTTTATAAGACATAGTTCCTAGCTAGGGAGGGGGATATCCTAGGTGCTATAAGACCTATTTTCACCATCATTGTAATACGATTTCTCCTTTTGTGTTTTATGGAATTGTAACAGTGCTGATCATATTATTTCTAATCATATGTCTGCTTGTGTTAGCTAAGATACTGCATCTTAGAGCACGTCGTTAAAATAAATATTTTAACCTTTCCGGTGTCTCTTTTTACTCCTGTTGTGGACAGGTATGAGAATAACAAACGAAAGAGTGTTCTTGCTTCCCACCATTCCTGAGTATAACCTAAGTCACATGTTCTGGGTTGTCTAATCATTGGTTCCTCTGCTATAGGATGAAGAGCTAATGTGACACTGATGCTAGTCAGTTAGGGCTTCTAGGTACTGAGTAAGCATGGGCCTAAAATCTGTTCAGCTCGCGGAATTTGCGGATTTTCGGCAAATTCGCAATCCGCGAACTCTCGCGAATTTGCCGAAAATTCGCACGCAGCGGATTTTTTTGCTTGGTGATACAATATTGTGGTGCGCGGCATTCACTTACCGTCATTCAGCGTTTGCAGAGTTGTTTTTCTCCATGATTTGCGTGTGCTGCGCCATTTTGGATCTTGCTGCGGGATCCCGCGGGAGTTTGGCGACCGCGATTACGTCATCGCGGCTTGCCACCTTGCACAGCGAGAGTTTGTCAACGCGAGTACGCCGTGATCACGCATTGTGGGAGTTCGCAATTGCGAACACGTAGATGCGGCGTGCAGCAACAATCTCGCACTCGCAAAATTGCAAAATTTGCAATTCTGCACAAGAAATCGGCCAGCAAGCAGCATAAACGTTCTGAAAATGATGATTTTTATCAGAATAACTCCTCAGATTGACATTTGCCTGCACTTTTTTTTGCAAGGAGTCCATTTTGGGGGGGTGGGAGGAAGAAAGTGCCCCACAGTCTCCAACTTCCTCTTCCTGTCCAGCAGGCTCCTCCCAGTGCTTTGTTCATGTCCTGGTCACTTTGATTTGGATCTTGACCTGGAAGGATTACTTTTTGTGGATGCTGCTGGATATTTGGATTTGAGGCCTTTTTGACTTTCTTTGGATCACTTTTGGATTAGAAATTTCACAAGTAAGTTTGTTTGGGACATTACAGTTGCTGCAACTACAATTCTGGAATTTTCGATTTTTGGGCTGTTGTTGGGGCCTTTTGCCCAGGGGTACTCAGTGGTGCATAAACTGAGTCTTTCTGTGGGGTCTCTTTAATGTAAACATCATGGAGGGCATGGATGGCATTGGATTGTGGTGATTGTTGTGTGTTTTTCGATTTTTTGGCTGTTGTTGGGGCCTTTTGCCCAGGGGTACTCTGTGGTGCATGGGCCTAGTCTTTCTGTGGGGTGTCTTGAATTTGAACACGATTGAGGGCATGGATGGCATTGGATTGTGGTGATTTTTGTGTGTTTTTCAATTTTTGGGCTGTTGTTGGGTCCTTTTGCCCAGGGGTACTCAGTGGTGCATGGACTGAGTCTTTCTGTGGGGTCTCTTTAATGTAAACATCATGGAGGGCATGGATGGCATTGGATTGTGGTGATCTTTGTGTGTTGTTCGATTTTTTGGGGTGTTGATGGGGCCTTTTGCCCAGGGGTACTCTGTGGTGCATGGGCCTAGTCTTTCTGTGGGGTGTCTTGAATTTGAACATGATTGAGGGCATGGATGGCATTGGATTGTGGTGATTATTGTGTGTTTTTCGATTTTTTGGGGTGTTGATGGGGCCTGTTCATGTGGGTGGGGGCCATTTTGAGGACTGGTACAGGCAGGGCCTGGCCATGTGGTGGTGGTCCAGGGGCCATTTTGAAGCCCGGCAGTGTGCTTTGTTGTGCCATAGGCCTGCACCCAGTCTGCCATGCTTTCATCCATTATGCCCAGGGGTACTCTGTCAGTGGTGCATTTTATTGGTTTTTCCATTTTGGGGGGTGGGTATAATAAAAATGCTTACTTGCAAACTATTAATTGTTGCGCTACATATGCAACATTTATTTAACTGATGTTCCTCTGGCTTTGTTTGCTTTTAGGTGCAGAAATACGAATCATCAGCCTCATCGTTCCTCATCAGTGCCAGGAACAAGTCCTGCTGCGGTGTGTGCAGCACAACGTCACGTGTGGCCACAGACAACTCTGCAACTTGTGCAACTGCGGCCTGCTGTTTTGACATCTGAAGATGGCCCCAAAAAAAGTTGCCCGTAGCTCCTCTAGCAAGAAAGTTGCCAGTAAGGAGTAGAAGAAGCAAGTGGCGCCACTTACCAAGAAGACTGGTGTGCCGAGCGCCGCATTTTTTAGGGAAAGAAAAAGTACGCCTTCAGCAGCAGCGGGGTCTGCTGGGGACCAAGCTGGAAGCAGCACCCCACTCCTTTGGGCTCAGTGCCACCACCACCACGCCAACTTAAGTCCAAGCTCTTGAGTGCTGCAGAGGCAGCCAGTCTAGTTGTTCAATCACCATCGACCAGTGATGTTGGCTCATCGCAAGAAAGTAGTAGCATTCCTCAATCAACACAGGTTGTTGTAACTCATCTGACCCCCACAGCCGTAACAACAACCACATGTGCAAGTACAAGCCCAAGTACATGTGGAAGGAGAGGCAGCGCAAGGAGATGCGCAAGCAGAGGTGCATGGAGCGGCACAAGTGCCCACAATAGTTGTTCCTCCCGAAGTAGGGGCACATCAGGAAATCGACATTCAAGCTGAGGTATCATTTGAGGAAGCCACTCCTCCTGATCATTCATTGTCTTCCAGATCCCTAGCAAGGAAAAGATCAAGGATAGTGTCTACATCTTCTTCAAGCCCCCTTCCTTCTGATGATATGGATGCAAATTGGGAACCATCACAGCCGTCTGAGAGTCAGGCACACCATGATCTGACAAAGGTAGCTAAGCGTATAAGAAAGTTCCCTGAAAGTCTCGTACTTATGGAGTGTGATGATGACGCTGAACAAGAAGTGGAGTATACTCCTGCTGATGAAGACTCTCACTACGACGACGCAGTCATCATACACGCCACTCCAGCCTCAGCGGGCATGCAGCAAACACATTTTTACCCTAGCCCGAAATGCTGCTGAGCGTGATGTTGTCGACGTGGCAATGGGACCACCACCAATGCAGTTAACTAGTACACCACCACCTACCGCTTCCATATTTTCTCACCAGAAGGGACCTCCATCCACCTCGACCTCCAGTTCCTCAATTAGTGGTGCTGCAAGTGCACAACGTAGTAAAGTTCGACAACACACATCCTCCACTTCATCTGGCATTAGCATTCCCAGTATCGTCTCCTCCGCCCCCCACACACATTTGAAGTCCGCAATTTAGGACTTCTTTAGTGTTAGCCCAACAAGGGAAATCATAGCCATTTGTACCTTTTGTAAGCTTGCAGTTAGTCGTGGTAAGCTTGGTACCAACTATGGCACGGGAGGCCAGAGAGGTCATCTTGAGAGACAGCACACTGTCAAATGGCATGCGCACCTAAAGGAGATCAAGGAAGTCCGAATTGCAAGTCAACAAACTGTATCCGTTGATGTTTCATCTGATGATGACGAGGAGGAAGAAGCGTCAAACATTTCTTCACTTACACACAGTACCCCTGTCAGCAGCACACCCCCTGCAAGATATATGAGCCACACTAAGAGTGTGGGAGAGAGTGAGACACCAATGCAAAAAAGTTCATCATCACCGAGCGTAACTGGGTCGAAGAAGTCATTATCATCCCGTAAAATCATGGTCCAGCCCACCATTAGAAGCATGTTGTTTTCAGATGGACCTTCTCCCTTTTTCCTTCGTGGAAGGGGTTGGTTTTCTTGAATTAGTGGCAACGCTCTGCCCTAAATGGAAGGTTCCTAGCCGGTTCTATTTTGCCAGAGTTGCGGTCCCAGCACTACATGAAGATGTGCTGGAGGTGATTGGGACAGCTTTGCAGAAGAGTGCTGTTCACATTATACATCTGACAAAAAACATGTGGACCAGTTGCCAAGCGGTTGATTACATGTGCATCACTGCACACTGGGTCCCTTTTTCAGGGGTTATAGCAAAGCTAAGGACAAGTGTTGACCCGGACAATGTTTTTAAAGCTGCTCGGAAACATGCAACACTAGCCATGTTTGGAATGGAGAAAAGTCATACAGGAGAAAACATTTTGCATGCGTTTAAGACAAAGGTGTTACAATGGCTGTCCCCAAGAAAACGCATGATTGGTTATATTTCCACGGATAATGGCGCCAATGTAGTTAAGGTCATGGATAAGGGTAACTATTTCAGAGTGCCGTGTTTGGCGCACTGTATAAACCTGGTTGTTAAAAAATTCTTGAGTGACGAAAGTCCAGTGTGCGAGTTACTGACCACCTGCCGAAGAATGTGCACACATTTTAACCATTCTTTTAAGGCCCGGAAGCAGCTGAGGTGCCTGCAACATGAACGTAAACTGCCAGTGAAAACACTCATCCAGGAGGTGGCAATACATTGGAACTCAACCTTCTACATGCTTGAGCGTCTGTTTGAGCAGTGTGCGGTAGTCGATCAGTATTTCTTTACACAGGGTGAGGCTATGAAGGACCTGAGGATACATGTGGAGCAAGGGAAGCTAGTTCAAAGCCTGACAGACATGCTTTATCCTTTTGAGGTCTTCACGCGTGCAGTCAGCAGGGAGGACTGTAATTTGGGAAAAGCTATCCCATTGGTGCGCATACTAGAGCACCAACTGAAGGCGGTGTGTTCTACATTTCAAAAAGATGAAGAAAAGGAACAAGCATTAGAGTTGGCGGAGAAGTTATTAGAGCGCCTAGTTTGCGATGAACGTCTTGAAAAGATCCACACAGAACAGCATAACATTTGTGCTACTATTCTGGATCCACGGTACAAAAAGGCACTGACAGGCAGAGTATTCTTTCCTCTTGATGGCGCAGAAGTTACAAAGTACAAACATTGGCTAGCTTTGGCAGCCAAAAGGTTTGAAAGAGAACGGCAGGAAATTGAAGGAAAAGGCAATACATCAGCATCAGCAGGCAATCCGGAGTCAAAAGAATCCACTTCTGCATCTGTGGCTGTGGCAGAAGTGAGTGATTTTCCCTCTCAGCCGATAAAGACACCAGCAACCGTATCATCTGCACCAGACACAACAGTAACATTGTGTGAAGAAGAGGATTGGCTAACTCAGCTTGGGTTTGCTTCTCAAAAGGTCCCAGCATAAAGTAAGCAAAGTGGAGGAACCGTGGATAACCTTGAGTCGATGGTACAGGACTATCTGAATGACTCAACAGAGGTCTATGTTCATGATGACCCATTGGCGTATTGGCATGGGAAAAGAGAATTGTGGCCAGAGATCACCAACCTGGCTATAAATTATTGTCTTGCCCACTCGCAAGCGTGTCTTCTGAACGTGTATTCAGTGCTGCTTGTGGCATTGTAATTCGCAAAAGGACCCGCCTCTCGCCCAAAAATGTGGAGAGGTAACAATGATCAAGATGAATCAGCACCTCATACTACGAGATTACAAAATTCGAGAATACAAGCAGGAAGAAGACGAGGAGGACACCAACACCAACTTAGATGCGGGAAGTTCTTCTCTGTTAGGTGACCTACTCCCGCCTGAATTCGCAGAGTATGAGGACGAGCTCTTCTTCCCTGACACCGAGCCCTGAAAATGAGTCAATGACTCACTAACTTTCTTTTTCGTCCTTATTCACTTTTATTCCTGTGTGTCTGTCTTTTTTGTTTTGCAAAATCTATATGAAAAACTTTAATCACCTAATCACAAAAACAAGTCCATCAGCAGAACTGTCTTCACTTATTTGCTTATTGATTTGAAGGTGCTGCAGTCTGCATTCCTCAGGTTCACAAGTTCCCAAGAACATGTTCCTCTATCCTCCTCCTCCAGACTCCTATTTCCCTCAAAGCAGATGGCTGGATTACGCCCAATGAAGAAAGACTCTGCACTTGTGGGGGTGTTCTACTTCTTTGTGGGTGAGTTGACGGGTCTGGGGCCATTGCTGGGAAGGTATAATACGGGATAAAAGTGGTTCGAAGAAAATCGGAGCAGAAAAGGATTTTGCGCTTTTGATCACTTGCCTGTCTTTGGGGTGCTCTTTGGCTGGCTTTTAGGTTGTTGTGGGTGGGTTTTGGGGTCTGGGAGCACTGCTGGCACAGTCTAATGTTGATTGCATTTGTTTTTCAGGAAATCCATGGTGGAAAAGGGGAGTTAGGGCCTAGCTGCACAGCGTATTTGGACTAAAGTCCAGGTAGTGGCCCATTTTTGCTTTTTGCCAGTTTGGGGGTGTTCTGCTTTTTTGCGGGTGGCTGCAGGGGTCTGGGGCCATTGCTGGGAATGTCTAATACTGGATCAAAGTGGTTTGGACAAAATCGGAGGTGAAAATTATTTTGCGTTTTTGCTGACTTGCTTGTCTTTGGGGTGCTGTTTGGGAGGGTTCCGGGTGTTTGTGGGTGGGTTTTGGGGTCTGGGAGCACTGCTGGGTGGATACTTTTGATTGCAAGAGGTTTGAAGCAAATCCATGGTGGCAAAGGGGAGTTAGAGCCTAGCTGCAGAGCACGCGGAGTGATTTTGGAAATTTGCCTGAAAATGTCAAAGTCCCCATTTTTGTAGTTTTGCTTTTCCGCTGTTTGGGGTCGTCTACTTGTTTCCGCCTGGGTTGACGGGTCTGGGTCCATTGCTGTGAAGGTCTAATACCAGATAAAAATGGTTTGGAGAAAATCGGAGCAGAAAAAGATTTTGCGCTTTTGATCACTTGCCTGTCTTTGGGGTGCTGTTTGGTGGGCTTTTAGGTTGTTGTGGGTAGGTTTTGGGGTCTGGGAGCATTTCTGGCTGGCACAGTATAATGTTGATTGCATTTGTTTTTCAGGAAATCCATGGTGGAAAAGGGGAGTTAGGGCCTAGCTGCACAGCGTATTTGGACTGAATTCCAGATAGTAGGCCCATTTTTGCTTTTTGCCAGTTTGGGGGTGTTCTGCTTTTTTGAAGGTGGCTGCAGGGGTCTGGGGCCATTTCTGGGAATGTCTAATACCGGATCAAAGTGGTTTGGACAAAATTGGAGGTGAAAATATTGTTGCGTTTTTGCTGACTTGCTTGTCTTTGAGGTGCTGTTTGGGGGGGTTCCGGGTGTTTGTGGGGGGGGGGGGTTGGGGTCTGGGAGCACTGCTGGCACAGTCTAATGTTGATTGCATTTGTTTTTCAGGAAATCCATGGTGGAAAAGGGGAGTTAGGGCCAAGCTGCAGAGCACGTTTGGACAGAATTTCATTTTTGCTTTTTGCCTGTATGGGGGTGTTTCGCTTTTTTGTGGGTGGGTTGGCAGGTCTTGGGGCATTGCTGGGAAGGTCTAATACCGGATAAAAGTGGTTTGGAGAAAATCCACGCTGAACAGCGTTTTGGCACATTAACTTAGGGCTCGTTAGGGTTAGCACTAGCAGCAGGATTGCATGTGTTTCGGGGTGTTCTAGATTTTTGCAACTGAGTTCTGGGGTCTTAGAGCACTCGTGGGAATTTGTAATTTTGTTTGCAAGTGGTTTGAAGAAAATCCATGGTGGGAAAGGGGGGATTTGGCCTAGTTAAAGAAAGCGTTTGCCACTATTCTTAACTTAGGGCTTGTTAGGGTTAGCAGTATTGTATTGCATGTGTTTGGGTGGGGGGCTGTTTGTGGGGGGGTTTGCGAGTCTTGGAGCGATGCTGGGTATGGATACTTTTGCTTGCTTGCAAGTGGTTTGAATACAATCCATGGTGGGTAAGGGGGGATTTGGGCCTACTTTACTTTCAAAGTATGTTTTGTCACCATTTTCTACTAGGCCTCGTTTTTGGAGATCTGATTGGGGTCTTCTACATTTTTGCGACTGGGTTTAGTAAGGGTCTAGGAGCACTGCTGGGAAGGTCTAATTTTGTTCTAAAACACAGTTTACAGTACACCTAGCTTGAGGGGAAAGATCCGCTAAATTAATTCGCCCATACTTATTTATCCTTCAAAAGGAGACTCAGACAGAGTACGCACTTTCAAAAATATTGTACTGTCTATTAGGAAACTCAAAGTGTGACTTTTTGCACTACACCGCGTACATACCTTATATTTATTTGTCAGTGGTGTTCTAATATCACTTCCTGTTTTTCCATCAATAATTTCAGGCAGGGTTTCAGCCTGTGCAATGGGAAAAAAGGATGAAGTCAGGCTTCAAATTAGCATGCCGCAATTCAGCATCCGCCAGGCAGGCAGTGGACAGGGTGTCTTCTGGTCACCAACATTGATGGACGGAGCGTCAGATGGAATGGAGGAGTTCCGCTAATAAGAGGAATGGTTGGATGCATGCAACTTACCAAATTCAACAGGACAACTACAACAACATACAGATACAGTATCTGTTCTTTTCTAATTATCTTTTAAGTAATGTTATTGCTGTGAACTTCTATGAGTGTGACTCTGCATTTCTTTGATCTCTGCTTCTAAATTCATTCCTGCAGCCATTCTATAGGTTTTACTTCTACTATTTTTTAAACCTAATTTAATGTAAGAAGTGTTTCTCTGAGTGCAGAGACAGGCAAGTGAAAAGGAATAATTATTACTGCAGCCCTGTACTGTCGCATTCTTTCATTCACGGTTGTCGAAAGTACTACTTACATTTCAGTAACCATGCATGCAGTAGTGCATGCACTTCCTTTATGTCACTGAAAAGATTTATGGTTAGCTTTGTACCCAAAGATTTGTTTATCTTCAATTATTGTTTGTCTATGCTGTGCTTTTTTCTTCTTCTCTCAACAAAACTTTCCCAAAAAACCCCATTCCCATCCATTTTCCAAACCCTAACCCTCTTCCCCTGGGCTGTGTCGTTTTGATTGATGTGTGACTAAATGACAGGAATAACTCCACACACTTGCTGGGGAGGATAAGGTCATAGCAACAGGCTGGTGAAGGAATCCAAGGATATATTCTTACTCAGCTTGACACTGAGTCACTATTGGCAATAGAAAGCAGATTTTCATGTGTGCCATCAACTTGATTGGTCATCAAGAGCATCCTCCTCCTAGACGTGGCAAATTATTACGCTGCTGTGTCCTTCACCTTCAGTACTATTTCTTGTAGTAGTAGCCAATGTCAAAGAAATTTAACGCAAGTACTAGTTATACTTTCAATACTTTACCATTTGTTAGGCTGCATTGTGGCACTGTTCTAGTGTACTGCCACCTGCTATATTCTCTATCATACCGTTCTAATGCTACGGTAAGGACAAACAAGGTTTCATTTTCTTTATTTCAAATGCTGCAACTGCCACTGTGCAACACCACAAGTACCACCGCAATGATGACTTTTCATCCGCCCAGGATTGCCAACCTTAATAGCCATTTCGCGTGCAGCCAGCCCTGTGCCTAGCCCTATTTCCAAACACAAATTACAGGTAAGATAAGCGTTTGGGGGAGGTAGTATAATGGAGCATTAGGAGAGACGAGAGACGAGAGACTGACGGTCCTAGGACTATTGAATTCAATTACTCTGTGAGAGGCACTTAGTTTTGAAAACATTTGGGCCATTAGTACATACACAACTTGAATCAAGATGCTACTTAAGTTTCAGGACTGTTAAACCCCCACCCACCAGCCTCAAAAGCAGTAAAAAACATGTATGCTAAGATAAAGTTTAAAGTATATTTATATATCCCTAACATAAATAATTTCCCGCAAGACCCAACCCACCCCCCCTACCGAACCCCAACGAATGTCCGTGAAAACTAAATCCAAAAAAGTATAAAACCCAACTCCCAATTCCCACCCCCCAGAAGTCTTTAAAAAAGGGGCAAGGGACAGTCTCCTCCTACTGCTGGCTGCTGTTGACTTTTCAGGCCAGGTCGGCATGCTCCTTGAGGAGGGTCTCGAGCAGGGTTTTGGTGTTGAGGAGCTCCTGCTCGAGGTAGGACACCCTGCGGGAAAGGCGGTGCATCCTTTTTTTGCAACTGCTGTGGGGGGCAGCTGATTTCTTTGCTGCTCGGCGGTGGCGGGTGGCTGAGGTACTCCGGCTCCGTACCGCTGGAGACCTGCTGTGCTGACTGGCTGACCCAGGGAGCGCGCAGGAGGATGCATGTGTCGCCGTGGATGTTGTTGACGTACTCTGCGTGTCCTCCTCCTCCTGGGCCACCAGCTGCCGATATTCGGCGACAGTGGCCTCCAGCCTCCGTTGCCGGGCCCTTTTAGCCAGCTCCTTCCGTGTTGTTTTGGAAGGAGCATCTATATGAAGAAAGAAAGACATAGTCTGTAACCAATGCTCTTTAAGAATAACACAAAATGATTCAGCAGAAAGTTGTGTCACAGTAGAACTAGCAACTTGCAAGCACAGTACATAACTATTGTGGCCAGTATCTATCTAACCTCCCACTTCTTCATCCTTGCTCTAACATTAGTGGGAGTTTAAGGAATCAATTCTACAAGCACTATGGACTCACTCCATTAGAGTCGACTATGACAGTACACCAGTCTTATTCTTCTTCTTCCCTCTAGTTTAGCAAAATTGGTATGTTAACTTCTGCAAGCCGGCATAATGCCAGCGCTGTCAACTTGCACCCGAGAAAAACAGACGCCCGCCATGATGAGTGAGACAGACTTGCGTTACTGTACCAGTCCATTACATGCAGGTGGTGATGTTCTTACGTTTCTATTACGGGTGGCACTGAGAATACTCTGTTAAAAGGGCTACTGTTTAATTAATTTAACTTTCACCCTACAGTGCCAATGAATACTAGAAAAGGAAAATGAAGAAGATAAATAATCTGATTATCTATCATTGCACATGGTATGCATTTGCTTACATATGGGATGACTTTAGGTGCTTTGCTTTTTATTGAGTGAACAGTGATACATCCACACATGAATGACCGCGTTCTACTAAACTTATTAACAGAGGTATTGAGTGGCCATCGTAATAGCCGGATATATGCTGTGCTTGCAATACAAACTACTGCTACTATTCATGGTAGTATTCGGACAAAATTACAACTTCTTTTCCTTGCCTTTCCTACACTGGGACGGACGTGCGGGTGCGGTGTTACATGCTCTTGTAAGTAACACTTAGTTCATCCAGTGACCGTCTACTCTCTCTAGATACACATATGCTATCTAAGAGTCAGATAGTACCATGATCCAGGCATCCATCCATTCAAACTATATGTCAATCATTTTTCTTCATGTCTCTCATCTGGACAAACCTTATGTTTTCTCATGGGGAGCACACTATGCAGTCTGCAATCTCAATAAGTAAGGAATATAAGAGCTTACCACTGCCCGCCACTACCGTGGCAACCCGCACCTCAGTTTTGTCCGGCACTTGTACCGCCTCCTCCCCAGAAGTCTCCTCCTCCACCTCCGTGCTGGGCCCAGCACCAGATGTTCCACCTACAAAGTACATTTAAGAATGTTAGATGTCATAGACATACACCACTCACTAGTATTTTGTCTAGGAATGAAGAAATGTGAATACAGAAACCAATCTAATAATTTGTGACTGTCTACTCTAAAGTAAAAATGTCCCTTTTCCAGGGAAGGGTGCTGTCTTGCTGCACTTTTTAGCACAACTGATGAATGCTTGCTTTTTAACACGGACCATTTTTCTCATAACAGACAGAAGCTTCACTTCTAAGAACAAATCATCATCACTAGGACGGAGTGACCAACAATTCAGCACCAAAAAGAAAAATTAAAGTTCAAACCAGGTGAGGGCTTGGCTCGCCCACAATAAATGTGTTAAATAAATCACTAAGCACTTTTCCATTTTTAATCAACCGTTTATGTTTTATGACAAGCTTGATTTTAATAAATATTTTTACTTTTAATAAAGCTTTAAAACTTAAATAGACTCTGTGGTTTTTGGTCAAGAGTGAATGAGCAAAAGGTTTTGCAATTTGCAAGCATGAGTCCGTGCCTCTGACACTTCTGGACTCTGACTCCGTACTCTTGTCCTGCGTTGGATAATCATCATTGGGGATCAATCATCTATGAATTCGGGAGCTAAATGACTCTGCCACACTATCTAGTCAGTAAGGAGATTGGGGGTTCTTCAAAGTCTGATATCACTGAGGTATGTGGAAAGTCTACCTGCGCCCATTATAATTTATATACAATGCACTATTTAGTGTCCATAGTTCTGTTTGTGCAGATTTGTCCCTGCAACAGTAGTAGTATGGATTGTCCTCCTATCCAAACCAAAAGTAAAGTAGTATCTTATTCTTTCTTGGTGGTCATTCACCTTTTTATTGTTTGTAATTGTCAAAGCATAAACATTTAGAAGACTTGAAAAGACATTATGGACAATCCCAGAGGACTGCTGACTAGAATGGGAGTTTAGTTTAACACCTTTTGCCAAATGTGCAATCTTAGTCAGCTACACAGACAGACTAATAAGAATAATCTAGTAATACCACAGGGAGTCATAGTAAAGGCAGGATAAGAATTTAGATACAGTCTACAAGAAGATCAAAGACAATTTAGAAAAAATCGAATGAGGAACGCTAGGAAAAAATAGGTACTCCATATTAAAATTAAAATTTACCGGGGCCAGCAAAGGAGACCTCGCCTGACCGATCCTGGCCTTGAACAGCAGCAGCAGCCGATAACCCCTCCTCCTCTGTCCTCTTGCCCCTGGGGGGAGCTGATGTACAAAATGAAAGAAAGAAAGACCCGAAAACATGGATGATTGTTGTCAACCAAATCAAACATTTCAAAAGAACAATAACAAAATATTTTGGCGAAATAGCAAATAGACAACTATTCCACAGGATATATTGACCTATCTCATGTGGTCTACTACGATATTAGTATTGCTTGATTTGCGGACCGTCGACTTGGAAAGTTATGTAACTCACTAAACAAACTACTAAAAAGGTTCGCCTAGGACTGGCAGGCAGCAGTCTGCAGCCTGCGGAGTGACAGACAAACTCCCTTGTGATTGCAGATCAGTGACAACACTAAAAAGTTTCCTACTACATTAACCAGTCATTAAAATACTCAAACTATCAATCCACCACTATTATTTCTTCTTTTTGCCAGGTGTACATAGGAAGGACTGGACTTGATTCTGTAGGGGCAGATTTTACAAGCTCCTTGCGGCTCTTGTGCTCCATTGTTGCGTGACTTTTTTGACGCAGCAGCAGAACAAAAGAGGCGCCATGGTGCGGCGTATATTAACAACGTGACGCATATGGGAGATCCTGCGCAGGAACGCATCCTAAAAGTGGCTGAGGGAAATCTACAAGATTTCAATCAGTCACTTTTAGGACAATGATGCGTGACTCAAACCCTGCAACTGCTTGAAGCAGACGTACGGCTTGACGCAGCATTGGGGAGATAGGGCACCCCAGAGCATTGCTGGAGCTGCACCATCGTTGCGACGCAACTCCAGCAATGTGCCTCCTTCACGGCACGGATGCGTAACGCTTCAGTGACGTTTTGGGCCCATGGTGCGCCGCATTGTAAATACGGCGCACCATGGGTGGTGGTGGCGTGGCTACAATTACTGGTGCATCCCTGCTACTTTGCAGGGATGCGCCGGTAATTGAAAATCTGACCCTTAGTATCTAGCATTACGCAGTTCTTTAAACTACACTCATACATAATTTCCCAGGCCAATGAAATGAACACAAAATCGAAAACAAATAAGCATAGTAGCAACGCTACTGAGAAGGAGAGCAGTGAACCTGTAAAACCCAGGAGATTTTGCAATATAATTAAATTTACCTACAATGTAATCGGCAGCATTATTGCTCTTGGTAAAAAACAAAAATTTGCAATATAATAACACACAGAGCAGGAGAAAACAGAGTAGTGATGAAATAGCTACTTCTACTCACCAAGCCCGGGGATCTCGAGGCCGAGCAGGTCGACCAAGTCGCGTTCCCGGTCCAGGAGATTCGTCCAACGGTGGGTGGCCTGGTTGTAGGTGCGCCGGACCCGAGAGTGTTGATAGATGGCCCGGCATACCTTCTCCCACCGCTTCCGGTGCTCCCGGATCCTGTAGCTGCTAGCGATCTTGCCGCCTGCCATGATGGTCCTGGGGAGGCGGCGCTGGACATAAAACACTAGTGCGGCCACCTCCTCCGCGCTAAAGATCTCCCAGGCTGTGACTTGCTCCCCCCTCAAACGCCCGCACGGGAGCCGGGCACAGGGTACGGGACTATTCACCGTCTCAGGCTGCTTCCCGGCTCCCTTTACCATGGTCTGGGCAGAAAAGAAGGTAAATAATAAATTAGAAATAGAATAGGGAAGAAGAAAGGAAAAGATTTTAAAAAAAGTAGTTTAAAATTAACCAAAAGTAGCAGAAAACACAAAAATATAGAGCTAGAAAAATAGAGAAATAGATAATAAGTGTAGGAGAGTAGGGTCTGCTATCCTATGGTCACCCCAATTTTTGCTATTTGCTTCACTGGTTTTCGACTTACTGAGGCTGTGGGCCTGCTAATCAGACCCCTAGCCTGCTGTTCTCTCCCTAAATTTGTAATACATGTGCTATAGGTACATACCACAATTGGAAATGGACTCCTTGTCAGCCCCTGTACCATGCACTATAGGTGCTCAGGGCATAGGTGCCACCAAGGCCTACCAGGGGCTGAAGCATAGCTTTTGCCACCCCTATCTGGTTCTTAAATTGACACAACTGGCTGATCACTCAGCTGGGGCAAGTGGGTGTAATCACCCCTTGCTTAGATATAGTATACCTATATCTAAACCTATATCTGGACACATATAAACCTGTGAGTCACTCCTATGGAAGGCCTTATCAATCCTGGAGGCAGAGTGCGTGGTTTTATGTGAGATGGAGCTCTGGCATAAGCTGAGCATGTCTGCAGCTGTCGGGAACAACTCCCTAAGCTGATCCGGGATAATGCCATACCATATACTCTTAAGTGCCTTATAATCATCGCGGTTATATAGCATCTTTGGTTTGGCTTTATCAAAACATGTCGTGTAAGGTGTCATACGAATTGGAATACTACCCCCTCGCCAGTTCTGGCGACGGGGGTAGCATTCCACCCTTCTAGAGGGAGAAGACATGTTACTTTACTGAAACGCGGTTGATTTAAAATGAGCCTCAGATCCACAAAATGGATGCCTCTGACACAGACACGGGTCTGGCCTCCTGCTGCTGACCGAAACTCAGCAAATGGTGGCCTGGACAAAGGGTTTCCTGTCGCAGGGCGGTGTCAAACCACCCCAGACAGGCGATAGTGGATTGTAGCAGGGAGGTTTCAAAGAAACCAGACACTGCCTGGGGAGCACAAGGCTGCCCCTTGCATAATCCGGCCAAACCGGTTCTGGGGCACACCAGCCCCAGTCCCAGCGCGGCCTGGATCAAAGGAAAGGGGTGTAACCACCCCCTTCCTGGGTACCACCCATAGGAGGGGACCTAGCAGGATGTCCAGCCCACCAGATTCGAATAAGAGTGGGAGCAGTGCCAATGCAACTCAGATCATCCTGAAGAAACATAAGAAACGAATTCTGGACCCTTCGACATCCTACTCAACGTAGAAGACTGAAGAATCTCCCTTGTGGTCAAGGAGTGACCACCCTGTGCAAACAGGCACCATCCAGCCCTCGACCCTTGCTTTGTTGCAGTTCCTGCCGGAACTCGAGCGACAGAGATCGACGAGATCAAGCTTGCCTGCCTTCCCTCAGCCGGATTCACAGTCCCTGCAGAGCTGAGACCCGTGGAGGCGACCGGAAGTGTGGGGCACGCCATCTTGAAAAGGCGACGAGACGCTGACCGTGCAGCCTACGAGTGACCCTTGAAGCTGTACACCGGGGTTTGAGAAGCCCCAACCCTGAGCTACACTTGCACCAAAGCTACCCCCTCCACACTTGACGAGTGCTGCGTAGGGCCCTTCTGCTTGTGTTGGCTCGACGCGTTGGCCCGGTCACTTGCCAGCTGGCTTGTGGCCCCTGTGCCGACGAAAACTTGAAAACGACTTGCTTTTCTGGTTGCTCCAGATCTGCACCAGCTCCTGTGAAAAGGAACCCCCCACTCTGACCCTCCTGGTGTGAGTGAGAAGCAATCTCCCGGTTCCGCGTGGATTGCTTTTGCCAAGTGCTGTTTGCTGCAATCTTGGAGCCAACGGTGCTGACGGCGAGAACCTGCGTGGGACAGATCGTGACCTGCTCCTGGACGTCGCAGAATCCCCAGAACCCATGTGACAGCGGAGAGAAGCCTCTCGACAACCATCTGATTGCGCCCGACATTGCCTGGTTCTGTCCTGGTTCCACCCTGGTCACTGCTGAGTGACCCAGACTCTGTCCCCTCTGCTTTCAGATTTATCTCGACTTCGATCCACCCTTGTATCACACTGGACACTTCTGCTTCCCATCGCCTGCAGCTTCTCCAGCTCCAAGCACCAAGAGCCTGCGTGTCAAAACCCGACGCCACTTCGACCCTGTGCACCCACTTCCTGTGGGTGAGGTAACATTGCAACGCTGGTGTTCCTACACTGGTACACACCTCTAGGGTCTGTGTCTTAAGTTTTGTTCCTCTAGGTTCAGCGGAAGTATCTTTAAACTAACTTTGTGTAACTTTTATGCACCATTGACATTGCATTGGTGCAAGCCGCACTTTACGTGCTGCACCCGAATCCCGCGGGCTTTTCCCGACTTCAGCATTGCTAGTCCTGACTGCTCCCAGTAATTCTCTAGGCCCTAGGCCTAACCACTGTTCGATTGGTATCTCTTATACCACTTTTTTAGTATATGGTTTGAGTGGCCACCAGCCCTCATCCATAATTGTGCAACCTTATATGTTATACTGTGCTTTTGATTTAACGCTTGTGCCCCTTTGCTCGTAAAGAGTACTGGGGATTAATTTAGAAATAAACACATATATTTTTATAATATATACTTGTGTGTTGTCCTTTCATTTGGTATTACAGGATTGTATGTGGTAAAACAGCTCGCTTAACACGACCTCTTAAGTTAAGCCTTTAAGGCTGCTTAGTCCATGCTACCCCTAGGATAGCTTGTCTACAAGTTTGACTTACAACCAGACACCATAAGGGATTGTCTGGACTGATACAAGGTGGTTCCAGAATTGGAAACACCACATATCAGGCCAACTTCTCACATTGGTGCGCAGCGGTGCGGATTTGAGCTTGCTGTTTGTTTAACCATTGCAATCTTTATATCAAATTGAAAGATCACACCAAGTACCTTAGGTACATATACAATCAAAAGCTTAGCATATTAAGTTCTACAAACTTAGTAGTTGTAGTTTAAAGGGATTAGCACAACCTGACTACAACTCACTAGCAAGGTACAGTAGGAAAACACTTAGTGTAGGTAAGTGCACCACTTACACCTCACTAGCAGTCATGTCTGATACAGGTGGAGCCTCAGGCTCTGCTCCTGTAGCAGTTGACCCTACCAAGGCAACTTCCAGATATGACAACCTTAGCCACAAAGACTTGGGTGCCTTGTGCACAGCAAGGGGGCTAAAAAAGGGCAGAGGCCCTACCATTCCTTCCCTGATAGCTATCCTGGAAAAGGATGACTTAGATAAGGTGAGTCAGGCTCCCTTAGATTCAGGTGAGGGGGTGAACTGCCCTGAGAATGAGGATCTTCCAGAAGAAGAAGAGGAGGAGGAAGAGGAAGAGGAAGGTTCAGAGATAGAGGAGCCTGAAGATCAGGATCAGAGGGTGACCCAGGTACAGATTGGCAGGCTTAACCAGGCCAATCTAGACCTACATGGGAGTGGAGAGGGCCAGCACCTCCCCAGATCCCATATCTTAATTCTCCCAGGCAACAGGAGGATGAGATCTCGATCAGGGGACTCTCATGTTTCTAGTGTCTCAAGAGAATCTCAAAGGGCAATGACTTCCCCCCAGAGGAAAGAGCATTGGGCCAGGATGAGGGCTGTCCAACTCCAGATAGAGAGGGAAGAGATAGCCTTGGCTCAAGCTAAACTTGCTTTAGCAAGAGAAAGAAAATTGTGTGGCTTAGATGCCACTGGTGGCTGCAAAGTTCCTAAAGAGAAAGACAGGGCCTATGATAATAGAAACCTGACAAAAATTGTGCCCCCCTACAAGGAAGGGGATGACATCCACAAATGGATGACTGCTCTTGAGAGGGCCTGCATGGTACAGCAGGTCCCTGAGGATCAGTGGGCAGCAATTTTATGGTACTCCTTTTCTGATAAAGGGTGGGATAGGCTCCTCACAGTTAGACCTGAGGATGCCAAAACTACTCTGTCCTGAAGAGTGCTCTTATTGAAGGGTTTGGCCTAACCACTGAGCAATACAGGTTGTTGTTCAGAGACACCCAAAAAGCACAGACTCAGGACTGGACTGATTTTGTTGATTGTGCCACTAAGGCTCTGGAGGGTTGGCTGCAGGGAAGTAAAGTCTCAGACTATACAGGATTGTACAATCTTATAATGAGAGAGCGGATCCTTAATAACTGTCAGAACCAGCTGTTGCATCAATACCTTATTGACTCTGATTTGACCTCTCCCCAAGAATTGGGAAAGAAGGCAGACAAATGGGTCAGAGCAAGGATTAAGCAGAAACCCCAGAACCATGGTGACCAGAAGAAAACAGACCAGAAGGGTGGGAATCAGAAAGATAAAGAAAAGGACCAGAAGTCTTCAGGCCCCCAAACTAGTAATAAGGAGGGTGGTTCCCAAAATGACAAAAAGAAAAAGAAGAATGATGGCCCAAAGAAACCTTGGTGTAATACCTGCAAATCAGTTTCACACTGGGGCAGTGAATGCACTAAGAAGAATCCAGTTCCTGCCACTGCAGCTCCTAAAGCAACTGCACCCCCTAGTACAGTCAGCAGTGGTAGTGCACAACCTAAGGGGATAGTAGGGTTAACCCTGGGTACTGAGGTGGAATCTGGCCTAGTCAGAATCCCCACACAGGCAGTTCTCCTATATGATGTGGACTTATCTTTGACCACTGCAGTAAACCCCAGTAACCTGGGCAAATATAGGCAGACTCCCTTAATCAATGAGAAACTGGCTCAGGCCTACATGGACACTTGTGCCAGTGTCACTATGGTGACACCAGACTTTGTGGACCCTGGTCAGATTGTACTAGGTGAAAGTTACCTAGTGACCAATGCAAGCAACTCCACTACTTCACATAGTGTGGCTGTTGTGAACTTCTCCTGGGGAGGGGTAAATGGCCTAAAGAAAGTTGTTGTGAGTGCAGACCTCCCAGTAGACTGTCTGTTAGGCAATGATCTTGAAAGCTCAGTTTGGTCAGAAGTGGAGTACAGGACTCATGCAGAAATGCTAGGGATTTCAGCTCATGTCCTTGCAGTGACAAGGTCTCAGGCTAAGAAGTGCCTTCCTGAACCAGTGGTGGATCTTGAAACATTAGACCAACCACAACCCAAGAGAAGGAGCAAGAGGGTCAAGGCTGTGCCTTACCACTTGCCCCAGGTTGAGGAACAAGTTTCACAGGAAACTGATTCTGCAGTCCAAGAGGAGACTGTCTCTGAGGAGCTTGAACCTGACCAGGTTGAGTTTCTGGGGACAGGGGGACCCTCAAGGGCAGACCTGGGGCAGGCCCATTTAGCTTGCCCTTCACTTGAACCCCTCAGACAGCAAGCTGCTGCTGAGGCTGCATGGAATGCTCAAGGTGCCCATAAAGTTTATTGGGATGAAGGACTCCTTTATTCAGAGGCTATAGACCCCAAGCCTGGTGCCACCAGGAGGTTGGTTATACCTTTGAAGTTTAGGAGTTTCCTTCTCACCTTGGCCCATGATATTCCCCTTGCAGGACAGTTAGGCCAGAATAAGACTTGGGACAGGCTTGTTCCACACTTTCACTGGCCTCACATGTCAGAAAATGTCAAGGAATTTTGTCGCTCCTGTGTCACTTGCCAAGCCAGTGGTAAGTCAGGTGGCACAACAAAGGCCCCCCTGATACCACTACCTGTGGTGGGGGTACCCTTTGAAAGAGTTGGAATAGATATTGTGGGTCCCATGGATCCTCAAACAGCATCTGGGCACAGATTTGTACTGATGGTAGTGGATCATGCCACCAGGTACCCAGAGGCAATTCCCCTGAGGACCACCACAGCACCTGTGGTGGCAAAAGCCCTCATTGCAGTTTTCTCAAGAGTGGGCTTTCCAAAGGAGGTTCTTTCAGACAGAGGTACCAACTTTATGTCTGGATACTTAAAAGCAATGTGGAAAGAGTGTGGAGTAAGCTATAAGTTTACCACACCCTACCATCCACAGTGCAATGGGCTTGTTGAAAGGTTCAACAATAACCTAAGGGGAATGATAAAAGGTTTACCAGAGAAGCTTAGGCGGAAATGGGACATCCTTTTACCCTGCTTGCTCTTTGCTTACATAGAGGTCCCACAGAAGGGGGTTGGCTACTGCCCTTTTGAACTTTTGTTTGGCCACCCTGTGAGGGGTCCATTGTGTTTGGTGAAGGAAGGATGGGAGTTACCTCTCAAAAAGCCTAAGCTAGATATTGTGGACTATGTACTTGGTCTCCGCTCCAGGATGGCTGAATACATGGAGAGAGCATCCAAAAACCTTGAGGCCAGTCAAGAATTACAGAAAGCTTGGCATTACCAAAAGGCTGTTCTGGTTGAGTTCCAGCCAGGGCAGAAGGTGTGGGTGTTGGACCCAGTGGGCCCAGCAGCACTCCAGAACAAATGGACTGGACCCTACCCTATCATTGAGAAAAAGGGAGAAGTCACCTATGTGGTTGACTTTGGCACCCCTAGGAGCCCCCACAGGGTGCTCCATGTAAACCGTTTGAAAGTATTTGTTGACAGGGAGGACATGAGTCTCCTCATGGCTACAGATGGGGATCAGGAGGAAGAGAGTGACCCTCTCCCAGACCTGCTTTCCCAGAACCCTGATGATGGTTCAGTTGATGGAGTAGCCTTGGCAGGCAGCCTTACTGAGCAGCAACAGGTGGACTGCAGACAGGTGTTGCAGGCCCACAGGCATATGTTTTCACTCACACCCAGCCAGACTAATTGGTGCACCCATGAGGTGGACACTGGTGACAGTCTGCCTGTGAAGAATAAGATCTACAGGCAACCTGACCATGTCAGGGATTGTGTAAAGGCTGAGGTACAAAAGATGTTGGAGCTTGGAGTGGTTGAGCCATCAGAGAGCCCATGGGCTAGCCCAGTGGTCCTTGTGCCAAAACCTCATACCAAAGATGGAAAGAGAGAAATGAGGTTTTGTGTGGACTACGGAGGTCTCAATGCTGTCACTAGGACAGATGCACATCCCATTCCAAGAGCAGATGAGCTCATTGATAAATTGGCTTCTGCCAAGTTTCTGAGCACATTTGATTTGACAGCTGGCTACTGGCAAATCAGACTAGCTGAAGAGTCAAAAGCCAAAACAGCATTCTCTACCCCTAGTGGACATTATCAATTTGTGGTAATGCCCTTTGGTTTGAAGAATGCACCTGCCACCTTCCAAAGGTTGGTGAATCAAGTCCTTGCTGGGTTGGATGACTTTTGCGCAGCATATCTAGATGATATTGCTGTCTTTAGCTCCACCTGGGAGGATCACCTGATCCACCTGAAGAAGGTTCTGGAGGCCCTGCAAAAGGCAGGCCTGACTATCAAGGCTACCAAGTGCCAGATAGGGCAGAGCAAGGTTGTGTACCTGGGCCACCTAGTAGGTGGGGGTCAGGTTCAACCACTGGAGAGCAAGATCCAGATCATACAAGACTGGGCTCCTCCAACTACCCAGACACAAGTCAGAGCCTTCTTGGGCCTGACTGGGTATTACAGAAAATTTGTAAAGAACTATGGGTCCATTGTGACACCATTGAATGAGTTGACATCCAAGAAGATGCCCAAAAAGGTTCAGTGGACAGTTAGCTGTCAAAAGGCATTTGATGACCTGAAGAAGGCCATGTGCTCTGCACCTATCCTGAAGAGTCCTGACTACTCCAAACAGTTCATTGTACAGACAGATGCTTCTGAGTTGGGGGTGGTAGCTGTGCTTTCACAACTTAATCAAGATGGTCAAGACCAGCCCATTGCTTTTATTAGCAGAAGGCTGACCCCCAGGGAGAAACGTTGGCCAGCTATTGAGAGGGAGGCCTTTGCTGTGGTTTGGGCCCTGAAGAAGTTGAGGCCATACTTGTTTGGTACTCACTTCCTAATTCAGACAGACCGTAAGCCCCTCTTGTGGCTAAATCAGATGAAGGGTGAAAATCCCAAACTGCTCAGGTGGTCCATTTCCCTACAGGGGATGGACTTTACAGTGGAGCACCGCCCAGGGACTGACCATGGTAATGCAGATGGTCTCTCCAGGTACTTCCACTTAGAACATGAAGACTTATCTGTTCAAGGTTAAGTTTAATGTCCCTGCGTTTGGGGGGGTTGTGTAGGAGAGTAGGGTCTGCTATCCTATGGTCACCCCAATTTTTGCTTTTTGCTTCACTGGTTTTCGACTTACTGAGGCTGTGGGCCTGCTAATCAGACCCCCAGCCTGCTGTTCTCTCTCTAAATTTGTAATACATGTGCTATAGGTACATACCACAATTGGAAATGGACTCCTTGTCAGCCCCTGTACCATGCACTATAGGTGCTCAGGGCATAGGTGCAACCAAGGCCTACCAGGGGCTGAAGCATAGCTTTTGCCACCCCTGGCTGGTTCTTAAATTGACACAACTGGCTGATCACTCAGCTGGGGCAAGTGGTTGTAATCACCCCTTGCTTAGATATAGTATACCTATATCTAAACCTATATCTGGACACATATAAACCTGTGAGTCACTCCTATGGAAGGCCTTATCAATCCTGGAGGCAGAGTGTGTGGTTTTATGTGAGATGGAGCTCTGGCATGAGCTGAGCCTGTCTGCAGCTGTCGGGGACAACTCTCTAAGCTGATCAGGGATAATGCCATACCATATACTCCTAAGTGCCTTATAATCATCGCGGTTATATAGCAACTTTGGTTTGGCTTTATCAAAACATGTCGTGTAAGGTGTCATACGAATTGGAATACTACCCCCTCGCCAGTTCTGGCGACGGGGGTAGCATTCCACCCTTCTAGAGGGAGAAGACATGTTACTTTACTGAAACGCGGTTGATTTAAAATGAGCCTCAGATCCACAAAATGGATGCCTCTGACACAGACACGGGTCTGGCCTCCTGCTGCTGACCGAAACTCAGCAAATGGTGGCCTGGACAAAGGGTTTCCTGTCGCAGGGCGGTGTCAAACCACCCCAGACAGGAGATAGTGGATTGTAGCAGGGAGGTTTCAAAGAAACCAGACACTGCCTGGGGAGCACAAGGCTGCCCCTTGCATAATCCGGCCAAACCAGTTCTGGGGCACACCAGCCCCAGTCCCAGCGCGGCCTGGATCAAAGGAAAGGGGTGTAACCACCCCCTTCCTGGGTCCCACCCATAGGAGGGGACCTAGAAGGATGTCCAGCCCACCAGATTCGAATAAGAGTGGGAGCAGTGCCAATGCAACTCAGATCATCCTGAAGAAACATAAGAAACGAATTCTGGACCCTTCGACATCCTACTCAACGTAGAAGACTGAAGAATCTCCCTTGTGGTCAAGGAGTGACCACCCTGTGCAAACAGGCACCATCCAGCCCTTGACCCTTGCTTTGTTGCAGTTCCCGCTGGAACTCGAGCAACAGAGATTGACGAGATCAAGCTTGCCTGCCTTCGCGGAGCCCAATCCACAGTCCCTGCAGAGCTGAGACCCGTGGAGGCGACCGGAAGCGTGGGGCACGCCATCTTGAAAAGGCCATGAGATGCTGACCGTGCAGCCAACGAGTGACCCTCGAAGCTGTACACCGGGGTTTGAGAAGCCCCAACCCTGAGCTACACTTGCACCAAAGCTACCCCCTCCACACTCGACGAGTGCTGCGTGGGGCCCTTCTGCTTGTGTTGGCTTGACGCGTTGGCCCGGTCACTTGCCAGCTGGCTTGTGGCCCCTGTGCCGACGAAAACTTGAAAACGACTTGCTTTTCTGGTTGCTCCAGATCGGCACCAGCTCCTGTGAAAAGGAGCCCCCGACTCTGACCCTCCTGGTCCGAGTGAGAAGCAATCCCCCGGTTCCGCATGTATTGCTTTTGCCAAGTGCTGTTTGCTGCAATCTTGAAGCCGACGGTGCTGACGGCGAGAACCTGCGTGGGACAGATCGAGACCTGCTCCTGGACATCGCAGATGCCCCAGAGCCCACGTGACAGCGGAGAGAAGCCTCTTGACAACCATCTGATTGCGCCTGACATTGCCTGGTTCCGTCCTGGTTCCACCCTGGTCACTGCTGAGTGACCCAGACTCTGTCCCCTCTGCTTTCAGATTCATCTCGACTTCGATCCACCCTTGGATCACACCGTACACTTCTGCTTCCCATCGCCTGCAGCTTCTCCAGCTCCAAGCACCAAGAGCCTGCGTGTCAAAACCCGACGCCAGTTTGACCCTGCGCACCCACTTCCTGTGGGTGAGGTAACATTGCAACGCCGGTGTTCCTACACTGGTACACACCTCTAGGGTCTGTGTCTTAATTTTTTTTCCTCTAGGTTCAGCGGAAGTATCTTTAAACTAACTTTGTGTAACTTTTACGCACCATTGACATTGCACTGGTGCAAGCCGCACTTTACGTGCTGCACCCGAATCCCGCGGGCTTCTCCCGACTTCAGCATTGCTAGTCCTGACTGCGCCCAGCGATTCTCTAGGCCCTAGGCCTAACCACTGTTCGATTGGTATCTCTTATACCACTTTTTTAGTATATGGTTTGAGTGGCCACCCGCCCTCATCCATAATTGTGCAACTTTATATGTTATACTGTGCTTTTGATTTAACGCTTGTGCCCCTTTGCTCATAAAGAGTACTGGGGATTAATTTAGAAATAAACACATATATTTTTATAATATATACTTGTCTGGTGTCCTTTCATTTGGTATTACAGGATTGTATGTGGTAAAACATTTTGCTTAACACGACCTCTTAAGTTAAGCCTTTAAGGCTGCTTAGTCCATGCTACCCCTAGGATAGCTTGTCTACAAGGTTGACTTACAACCAGACACCATAAGGGATTGTTTGGACTGATACAAGGTGGTTCCGGAATTGGAAACACCACATATCAGGCCAACTTCTCACATTTAATAAGTAAACTAGATTTAAAAAAACTTCAAACAAGCAAAGGATGGCAGAGATTGACAGAGGATACAGAAAGCATCCCCAGAACCATAGCAATGAATGAGAAACAAGATGGCCGCGCCCGTTCATGACCGCGTGGGTAAGTTCACACGAGATTTCCCTTGCGATCACACGCGAACTTGTACTAGCGAGCCGCACACTTTGCGAGATTACACATAGCACCCGGAAACGGAAATACGTCACGCAAACAAGATGGCCGCGCCCGTGTACGACCGTGAGGGTAACTTCGCGTGGTTGCGCTACAAGCGGCTATCCTACTCACTCATGAGAAACAAGTTATTAGACACCCCAGAACACAACACCCCTAGAGATATCAGGAATCGCGGTAACAAGACACACCCTTACACTCGCACTCTTGTACTTGTCCACCATAAGATCTGACAAAGACACGAAACAGCTTAAATTAATTATGTTAACTAACGTGTACTATTATACAGTAAACGTGCCACAACAAGCAGGAAAATGCATAGTACAAATACAGTCAGCATAGCAGCTAGTCCATATATAATGAAGGGAAATGTCATCAGGAGAAGACAATAGAGAAAATACTTAAGAGCCTAACCTCCCTCCCTTTGCTAAGAAAAGGTATTATTATATATCAGAAGATCTCTGTGCTTTGTCAGCAGACCCCATACCTTAACCTATAGATGGTAGATCATAGGTGCTGTTTTGCCCTTCTCCATAGAAAGGTCCCTCTTCAAGTATGTGTTACCTATTCGGGTATCCCCGTAAGACCAAAGTACGTTGTCCCAAATACCAGCTGCATAGATATGTTTTGTCTAGGTGCTAAGACATGCCCAGAACAGAATAACAAGGGGAATTGTTTATTGAGCTTGCTCACAATGTTCAGACCAAATACCGGGAACAACAGAGAATGCACACAGCAGACTGTTCTCATGTGAAAAGTGCACAGTCATTGCAAAAATAAATCTCTGTAGTAATGTGCACAAAGCTGTGCAATGTCTGCAGAGCTCATGCTAACTTAGTGGAAACAACAATGCCCTAAGTGGCCTCTTGACACCCTTCCCTTGGCCAGGTCTGTAGCTCCAAGGTGAACAGAAATCCAAGGTAAGCAGAGGCGAAGCGAGTTGTTTATAAGCCAAATAGTGATCAAAGATCCAACTCCTGGATATATATATTGCGCAAAGCAGAGTAAAAAGAGTAGAAAATATGAATCGCATTCACTGTGTTTCCCAAAGAACATCTACAGTGGTTCCTCAGAATGAAAAATATCATGTGCACAGTGAAACGCCTTCAGCTCCATTGGGCCCTTGGAACCTTCCACAGTAAAGAGGTAAACCATCCAATTAAGCAAGTCGAATGAACAGACATGCTCCTCATATCCAGATGCAGCCATGAGCATTGCTGGGCAACCTGCGTGAAATTCGATGAAACTCTGATGCAAGAGGCGCTGTGCACGAGCACAGGTACCGAAGCCTGCCGTTGCCCCAAATGTTGGATCATGCACCAAGCAACTAACCACTGAACAGTCCTGTCCTTGAGCCATCAACTGACCCATCATCTATCCACAATCCAGGGCAGCGTGTGATGTATTGGAGAGGCAGACATCCAGGGCCCATTTGAAACCACACCAGAGGAAGTAGAACACAGGTTGCATGCAGGTGAAGTAGGTGTAGCAGAAGGTTAGCCTATATCTGATACTAAGACCTGCCAATGGCACCAAACCAAAATGTGGGTACATCCGTTCAGGGTACAGACGCAATTGGTCTCGGTGGGGCTGGACTAGAGAATGGGCAGCAATTACGTAGCAGTAGAAGAAGAACCAGCACTCCGCAAACCAGCAAGAACACCAGGGGAAACCCTACGAAGACGCTGGAAAAACTTTAAAGAATAAAAGCTGGGATAACACCAAAAATAATCTGAAAGGATGTAACAAGTCCGTAGTCCAGAAGTTTAAAAAGTGTGCAAGGCCCTCAGTATCAATTCTCCAAAATGCAGTGGGAGATTTGTGTTTAGTAGCGAGTGGATCTTGCGGTTCTTGCCACCTGCAATTTTAAGGTCTCACGAGCTGATGTGAGAGCCACTTCTTGTTGAAACAATAGTGCTTTGAGTCTGCTAAGCTTATTGAAATCTGTTTTCAAAGTCAAAATGAAAGGCCACAGTGAACTATCTACAATCCCTGGTCACTGCTGAGTGACCCAGACTCTGTCCCCTCTGCTTTCAGATTCATCTCGACTTCGATCCACCCTTGGATCACACTGGACACTTCTGCTTCCCATCGCCTGCAGCTTCTCCAGCTCCAAGCACCAAGAGCCTGCGTGTCAAAACCCGACGCCACTTCGACCCTGTGCACCCACTTCCTGTGGGTGAGGTAACATTGCAACGCTGGTGTTCCTACACTGGTACACACCTCTAGGGTCTGTGTCTTAAGTTTTGTTCCTCTAGGTTCAGCGGAAGTATCTTTAAACTAACTTTGTGTAACTTTTATGCACCATTGACATTGCATTGGTGCAAGCCGCACTTTACGTGCTGCACCCGAATCCCGCGGGCTTCTCCCGACTTCAGCATTGCTAGTCCTGACTGCTCCCAGCGATTCTCTAGGCCCTAGGCCTAACCACTGTTCGATTGGTATCTCTTATACCACTTTTTTAGTGTATGGTTTGAGTGGCCACCAGCCCTCATCCATAATTGTGCAACCTTATATTTTATACTGTGCTTTTGATTTAACGCTTGTGCCCCTTTGCTCGTAAAGAGTACTGGGGATTAATTTAGAAATAAACACATATATTTTTATAATATATACTTGTGTGTTGTCCTTTCATTTGGTATTACAGGATTGTATGTGGTAAAACAGCTCGCTTAACACGACCTCTTAAGTTAAGCCTTTAAGGCTGCTTAGTCCATGCTACCCCTAGGATAGCTTGTCTACAAGTTTGACTTACAACCAGACACCATAAGGGATTGTCTGGACTGATACAAGGTGGTTCCAGAATTGGAAACACCACATATCAGGCCAACTTCTCACATTGGTGCGCAGCGGTGCGGATTTGAGCTTGCTGTTTGTTTAACCATTGCAATCTTTATATCAAATTGAAAGATCACACCAAGTACCTTAGGTACATATACAATCAAAAGCTTGGCATATTAAGTTCTACAAACTTAGTAGTTGTAGATTAAAGGGATTAGCACACCCTGACTACAACTCACTAGCAAGGTACAGTAGGAAAACACTTAGTGTAGGTAAGTGCACCACTTACACCTCACTAGCAGTCATGTCTGATACAGGTGGAGCCTCAGGCTCTGCTCCTGTAGCAGTTGACCCTACCAAGGCAATCTCCAGATATGACAACCTTAGCCACAAAGACTTGGGTGCCTTGTGCACAGCAAGGGGGCTAAAAAAGGGCAGAGGCCCTACCATTCCTTCCCTGATAGCTATCCTGGAAAAGGATGACTTAGATAAGGTGAGTCAGGCTCCCTTAGATTCAGGTGAGGGGGTGAACTGCCCTGAGAATGAGGATCTTCCAGAAGAAGAAGAGGAAGAGGAAGAGGAAGAGGAAGGTTCAGAGATAGAGGAGCCTGAAGATCAGGATCAGAGGGTGACCCAGGTACAGATTGGCAGGCTTAACCAGGCCAATCTAGACCTACATGGGAGTGGAGAGGGCCAGCACCTCCCCAGATCCCATATCTTAATTCTCCCAGGCAACAGGAGGATGAGATCTCGATCAGGGGACTCTCATGTTTCTAGTGTCTCAAGAGAATCTCAAAGGGGAATGACTTCCCCCCAGAGGAAAGAGCATTGGGCCAGGATGAGGGCTGTCCAACTCCAGATAGAGAGGGAAGAGATAGCCTTGGCTCAAGCTAAACTTGCTTTAGCAAGAGAAAGAAAATTGTGTGGCTTAGATGCCACTGGTGGCAGCAAAGTTCCTAAAGAGAAAGACAGGGCCTATGATAATAGAAACCTGACAAAAATTGTGCCCCCCTACAAGGAAGGGGATGACATCCACAAATGGATGACTGCTCTTGAGAGGGCCTGCATGGTACAGCAGGTCCCTGAGGATCAGTGGGCAGCAATTTTATGGTACTCCTTTTCTGATAAAGGGTGGGATAGGCTCCTCACAGTTAGACCTGAGGATGCCAAAACTACTCTGTCCTGAAGAGTGCTCTTATTGAAGGGTTTGGCCTAACCACTGAGCAATACAGGTTGTTGTTCAGAGACACCCAAAAAGCACAGACTCAGGACTGGACTGATTTTGTTGATTGTGCCACTAAGGCTCTGGAGGGTTGGCTGCAGGGAAGTAAAGTCTCAGACTATACAGGATTGTACAATCTTATAATGAGAGAGCGGATCCTTAATAACTGTCAGAACCAGCTGTTGCATCAATACCTTATTGACTCTGATTTGACCTCTCCCCAAGAATTGGGAAAGAAGGCAGACAAATGGGTCAGAGCAAGGATTAAGCAGAAACCCCAGAACCATGGTGACCAGAAGAAAACAGACCAGAAGGATGGGAATCAGAAAGATAAAGAAAAGGACCAGAAGTCTTCAGGCCCCCAAACTAGTAATAAGGAGGGTGGTTCCCAAAATGACAAAAAGAAAAAGAAGAATGATGGTCCAAAGAAACCTTGGTGTAATACCTGCAAATCAGTTTCACACTGGGGCAGTGAATGCACTAAGAAGAATCCAGTTCCTGCCACTGCAGCTCCTAAAGCAACTGCACCCCCTAGTACAGTCAGCAGTGGTAGTGCACAACCTAAGGGGATAGTAGGGTTAACCCTGGGTACTGAGGTGGAATCTGGCCTAGTCAGAATCCCCACACAGGCAGTTCTCCTATATGATGTGGACTTATCTTTGACCACTGCAGTAAACCCCAGTAACCTGGGCAAATATAGGGAGACTCCCTTAATCAATGAGAAACTGGCTCAGGCCTACATGGACACTTGTGCCAGTGTCACTATGGTGACACTAGACTTTGTGGACCCTGGTCAGATTGTACTAGGTGAAAGTTACCTAGTGACCAATGCAAGCAACTCCACTACTTCACATAGTGTGGCTGTTGTGAACTTCTCCTGGGGAGGGGTAAATGGCCTAAAGAAAGTTGTTGTGAGTGCAGACCTCCCAGTAGACTGTCTGTTAGGCAATGATCTTGAAAGCTCAGTTTGGTCAGAAGTGGAGTACAGGACTCATGCAGAAATGCTAGGGATTTCAGCTCATGTCCTTGCAGTGACAAGGTCTCAGGCTAAGAAGTGCCTTCCTGAACCAGTGGTGGATCTTGAAACATTAGACCAACCACAACCCAAGAGAAGGAGCAAGAGGGTCAAGGCTGTGCCTTACCACTTGCCCCAGGTTGAGGAACAAGTTTCACAGGAAACTGATTCTGCAGTCCAAGAGGAGACTGTCTCTGAGGAGCTTGAACCTGACCAGGTTGAGTTTCTGGGGACAGGGGGACCCTCAAGGGCAGACCTGGGGCAGGCCCATTTAGCTTGCCCTTCACTTGAACCCCTCAGACAGCAAGCTGCTGCTGAGGCTGCATGGAATGCTCAAGGTGCCCATAAAGTTTATTGGGATGAAGGACTCCTTTATTCAGAGGCTATAGACCCCAAGCCTGGTGCCACCAGGAGGTTGGTTATACCTTTGAAGTTTAGGGGTTTCCTTCTCACCTTGGCCCATGATATTCCCCTTGCAGGACAGTTAGGCCAGAATAAGACTTGGGACAGGCTTGTTCCACACTTTCACTGGCCTCACATGTCAGAAAATGTCAAGGAATTTTGTCGCTCCTGTGTCACTTGCCAAGCCAGTGGTAAGTCAGGTGGCACAACAAAGGCCCCCCTGATACCACTACCTGTGGTGGGGGTACCCTTTGAAAAAGTTGGAATAGATATTGTGGGTCCCATGGATCCTCAAACAGCATCTGGGCACAGATTTATACTGATGGTAGTGGATCATGCCACCAGGTACCCAGAGGCAATTCCCCTGAGGACCACCACAGCACCTGTGGTGGCAAAAGCCCTCATTGCAGTTTTCTCAAGAGTGGGCTTTCCAAAGGAGGTTCTTTCAGACAGAGGTACCAACTTTATGTCTGGATACTTAAAAGCAATGTGGAAAGAGTGTGGAGTAAGCTATAAGTTTACCACACCCTACCATCCACAGTGCAATGGGCTTGTCGAAAGGTTCAACAATAACCTAAAGGGAATGATAAAAGGTTTACCAGAGAAGCTTAGGCGGAAATGGGACATCCTTTTACCCTGCTTGCTCTTTGCTTACAGAGAGGTCCCACAGAAGGGGGTTGGCTACAGCCCTTTTGAACTTTTGTTTGGCCACCCTGTGAGGGCTCCATTGTGTTTGGTGAAGGAAGGATGGGAGTTACCTCTCAAAAAGCCTAAGCTAGATATTGTGGACTATGTACTTGGTCTCCGCTCCAGGATGGCTGAATACATGGAGAGAGCATCCAAAAACCTTGAGGCCAGTCAAGAATTACAGAAAGCTTGGCATTACCAAAAGGCTGTTCTGGTTGAGTTCCAGCCAGGGCAGAAGGTGTGGGTGTTGGACCCAGTGGGCCCAGCAGCACTCCAGAACAAATGGACTGGACCCTACCCTATCATTGAGAAAAAGGGAGAAGTCACCTATGTGGTTGACTTTGGCACCCCTAGGAGCCCCCACAGGGTGCTCCATGTAAACCGTTTGAAAGTATTTGTTGACAGGGAGGACATGAGTCTCCTCATGGCTACAGATGGGGATCCGGAGGAAGAGAGTGACCCTCTCCCAGACCTGCTTCCCAGAACCCTGATGATGGTTCAGTTGATGGAGTAGCCTTGGCAGGCAGCCTTACTGAGCAGCAACAGGTGGACTGCAGACAGGTGTTGCAGGCCCACAGGCATATGTTTTCACTCACACCCAGCCAGACTAATTGGTGCACCCATGAGGTCGACACTGGTGACAGTCTGCCTGTGAAGAATAAGATCTACAGGCAACCTGACCATGTCAGGGATTGTGTAAAGGCTGAGGTACAAAAGATGTTGGAGCTTGGAGTGGTTGAGCCATCAGAGAGCCCATGGGCTAGCCCAGTGGTCCTTGTGCCAAAACCTCATACCAAAGATGGAAAGAGAGAAATTAGGTTTTGTGTGGACTACGGAGGTCTCAATGCTGTCACTAGGACAGATGCACATCCCATTCCAAGAGCAGATGAGCTCATTGATAAATTGGCTTCTGCCAAGTTTCTGAGCACATTTGATTTGACAGCTGGCTACTGGCAAATCAGACTAGCTGAAGAGTCAAAAGCCAAAACAGCATTCTCTACCCCTAGTGGACATTATCAATTTGTGGTAATGCCCTTTGGTTTGAAGAATGCACCTGCCACCTTCCAAAGGTTGGTGAATCAAGTCCTTGCTGGGTTGGATGACTTTTGCGCAGCATATCTAGATGATATTGCTGTCTTTAGCTCCACCTGGGAGGATCACCTGATCCACCTGAAGAAGGTTCTGGAGGCCCTGCAAAAGGCAGGCCTGACTATCAAGGCTACCAAGTGCCAGATAGGGCAGAGCAAGGTTGTGTACCTGGGCCACCTAGTAGGTGGGGGTCAGGTTCAACCACTGGAGAGCAAGATCCAGATCATACAAGACTGGGCTCCTCCAACTACCCAGACACAAGCCAGAGCCTTCTTGGGCCTGACTGGGTATTACAGAAAATTTGTAAAGAACTATGGGTCCATTGTGACACCATTGAATGAGTTGACATCCAAGAAGATGCCCAAAAAGGTTCAGTGGACAGTTAGCTGTCAAAAGGCATTTGATGACCTGAAGAAGGCCATGTGCTCTGCACCTATCCTGAAGAGTCCTGACTACTCCAAACAGTTCATTGTACAGACAGATGCTTCTGAGTTGGGGGTGGTAGCTGTGCTTTCACAACTTAATCAAGATGGTCAAGACCAGCCCATTGCTTTTATTAGCAGAAGGCTGACCCCCAGGGAGAAACGTTGGCCAGCTATTGAGAGGGAGGCCTTTGCTGTGGTTTGGGCCCTGAAGAAGTTGAGGCCATACTTGTTTGGTACTCACTTCCTAATTCAGACAGACCGTAAGCCCCTCTTGTGGCTAAATCAGATGAAGGGTGAAAATCCCAAACTGCTCAGGTGGTCCATTTCCCTACAGGGGATGGACTTTACAGTGGAGCACCGCCCAGGGACTGACCATGGTAATGCAGATGGTCTCTCCAGGTACTTCCACTTAGAACATGAAGACTTATCTGGTCAAGGTTAAGTTTAATGTCCCTGCGTTTGGGGGGGTTGTGTAGGAGAGTAGGGTCTGCTATCCTATGGTCACCCCAATTTTTGCTTTTTGCTTCACTGGTTTTCGACTTACTGAGGCTGTGGGCCTGCTAATCAGACCCCCAGCCTGCTGTTCTCTCTCTAAATTTGTAATACATGTGCTATAGGTACATACCACAATTGGAAATGGACTCCTTGTCAGCCCCTGTACCATGCACTATAGGTGCTCAGGGCATAGGTGCCACCAAGGCCTACCAGGGGCTGAAGCATAGCTTTTGCCACCCCTGGCTGGTTCTTAAATTGACACAACTGGCTGATCACTCAGCTGGGGCAAGTGGGTGTAATCACCCCTTGCTTAGATATAGTATACCTATATCTAAACCTATATCTGGACACATATAAACCTGTGAGTCACTCCTATGGAAGGCCTTATCAATCCTGGAGGCAGAGTGTGTGGTTTTATGTGAGATGGAGCTCTGGCATGAGCTGAGCCTGTCTGCAGCTGTCGGGGACAACTCTCTAAGCTGATCAGGGATAATGCCATACCATATACTCCTAAGTGCCTTATAATCATCGCGGTTATATAGCAACTTTGGTTTGGCTTTATCAAAACATGTCGTGTAAGGTGTCATACGAATTGGAATACTACCCCCTCGCCAGTTCTGGCGACGGGGGTAGCATTCCACCCTTCTAGAGGGAGAAGACATGTTACTTTACTGAAACGCGGTTGATTTAAAATGAGCCTCAGATCCACAAAATGGATGCCTCTGACACAGACACGGGTCTGGCCTCCTGCTGCTGACCGAAACTCAGCAAATGGTGGCCTGGACAAAGGGTTTCCTGTCGCAGGGCGGTGTCAAACCACCCCAGACAGGAGATAGTGGATTGTAGCAGGGAGGTTTCAAAGAAACCAGACACTGCCTGGGGAGCACAAGGCTGCCCCTTGTATAATCCGGCCAAACCGGTTCTAGGGCACACCAGCCCCAGTCCCAGCACGGCCTGGATCAAAGGAAAGGGGTGTAACCACCCCCTTCCTGGGTCCCACCCATAGGAGGGGACCTAGAAGGATGTCCAGCCCACCAGATTCGAATAAGAGTGGGAGCAGTGCCAATGCAACTCAGATCATCCTGAAGAAACCTAAGAAACGAATTCTGGACCCTTCGACATCCTACTCAACGTAGAAGACTGAAGAATCTCCCTTGTGGTCAAGGAGTGACCACCCTGTGCAAACAGGCACCATCCAGCCCTTGACCCTTGCTTTGTTGCAGTTCCCGCTGGAACTCGAGCAACAGAGATTGACGAGATCAAGCTTGCCTGCCTTCCCGGAGCCCAATCCACAGTCCCTGCAGAGCTGAGACCCGTGGAGGCGACCGGAAGCGTGGGGCACGCCATCTTGAAAAGGCCATGAGATGCTGACCGTGCAGCCTACGAGTGACCCTCGAAGCTGTACACCGGGGTTTGGGAAGCCCCAACCCTGAGCTACACTTGCACCAAAGCTACCCCCTCCACACTCGACGAGTGCTGCGTGGGGCCCTTCTGCTTGTGTTGGCTTGACGCGTTGGCCCGGTCACTTGCCAGCTGGCTTGTGGCCCCTGTGCCGACGAAAACTTGAAAACGACTTGCTTTTCTGGTTGCTCCAGATCTGCACCAGCTCCTGTGAAAAGTAGCCCCCGACTCTGACCCTCCTGGTCCGAGTGAGAAGCAATCCCCCGGTTCCGCATGTATTGCTTTTGCCAAGTGCTGTTTGCTGCAATCTTGAAGCCGACGGTGCTGACAGCGAGAGCCTGCGTGGGACAGATCGAGACCTGCTCCTGGACATCGCAGATGCCCCAGAGCCCACGTGACAGCGGAGAGAAGCCTCTTGAAACCATCTGATTGCACCTGACATTGCCTGGTTCCGTCCTGGTTCCACCCTGGTCACTGCTGAGTGACCCAGACTCTGTCCCCTCTGCTTTCAGATTCATCTCGACTTCGATCCACACTTGGATCACACCGGACACTTCTGCTTCCCATCGCCTGCAGCTTCTCCAGCTCCAAGCACCAAGAGCCTGCGTGTCAAAACCCGACGCCAGTTTGACCCTGCGCACCCACTTCCTGTGGGTGAGGTAACATTGCAACGCCGGTGTTCGTACACTGGTACACACCTCTAGGGTCTGTGTCTTAAATTTTTTTTCCTCTAGGTTCAGCGGAAGTATCTTTAAACTAACTTTGTGTAACTTTTACGCACCATTGACATTGCACTGGTGCAAGCCGCACTTTACGTGCTGCACCCGAATCCCGCGGGCTTCTCCCGACTTCAGCATTGCTAGTCCTGACTGCGCCCAGCGATTCTCTAGGCCCTAGGCCTAACCACTGTTCGATTGGTATCTCTTATACCACTTTTTTAGTATATGGTTTGAGTGGCCACCCGCCCTCATCCATAATTGTGCAACTTTATATGTTATACTGTGCTTTTGATTTAACGCTTGTGCCCCTTTGCTCACAAAGAGTACTGGGGATTAATTTAGAAATAAACACATATATTTTTATAATATATACTTGTCTGGTGTCCTTTCATTTGGTATTACAGGATTGTATGTGGTAAAACATTTTGCTTAACATGACCTCTTAAGTTAAGCCTTTAAGGCTGCTTAGTCCATGCTACCCCTAGGATAGCTTGTCTACAAGGTTGACTTACAACCAGACACCATAAGGGATTGTTTGGACTGATACAAGGTGGTTCCAGAATTGGAAACACCACATATCAGGCCAACTTCTCACATTTAATAAGTAAACTAGATTTAAAAAAACTTCAAACAAGCAAAGGATGGCAGAGATTGACAGAGGATACAGAAAGCATGCCCAGAACCATAGCAATGAATGAGAAACAAGATGGCCGCGCCCGTTCATGACCGCGTGGGTAAGTTCACACGAGATTTCCCTCGCGATCACACGCGAACTTGTACTAGCGAGCCGCACACTTTGCGAGATTACACATAGCACCCGGAAACGGAAATACGTCACGCAAACAAGATGGCCGCGCCCGTGTACGACCGTGAGGGTAACTTCGCGTGGTTGCGCTACAAGCGGCTATCCTACTCACTCACGAGAAACAAGTTATTAGACACCCCAGAACACAACACGCCTAGATATATCAGGAATCGCGGTAACAAGACACACCCTTACACTCGCACTCTTGTACTTGTCCACCATAAGATCTGACAAAGACACGAAACAGCTTAAATTAATTATGTTAACTAACGTGTACTATTATACAGTAAACGTGCCACAACAAGCAGGAAAATGCATAGTACAAATACAGTCAGCATAGCAGCTAGTCCATATATAATGAAGGGAAATGTCATCAGGAAAAGACAATAGAGAAAATACTTAAGAGCCTAACCTCCCTCCCTTTGCTAAGAAAAGGTATTATTATATATCAGAAGATCTCTGTGCTTTGTCAGCAGACCCCATACCTTAACCTATAGATGGTAGATCATAGGTGCTGTTTTGCCCTTCTCCATAGAAAGGTCCCTCTTCAAGTATGTGTTACCTATTCGGGTATCCCCGTAAGACCAAAGTGCGTTGTCCCAAATACCAGCTGCATAGATATGTTTTGTCTAGGTGCTAAGACATGCCCAGAACAGAATAACAAGGGGAATTGTTTATTGAGCTTGCTCACAATGTTCAGACCAAATACCGGGAACAACAGAGAATGCACACAGCAGACTGTTCTCATGTGAAAAGTGCACAGTCATTACAAAAATAAATCTCTGTAGTAATGTGCACAAAGCCGTGCAATGTCTGCAGAGCTCATGCTAACTTAGTGGAAACAACAATGCCCTAAGTGGCCTCTTGACACCCTTCCCTTGGCCAGGTCTGTAGCTCCAAGGTGAACAGAAATCCAAGGTAAGCAGAGGCGAAGCGAGTTGTTTATAAGCCAAATAGTGATCAAAGATCCAATTCCTGGATATATATATTGCGCAAAGCAGAGTAAAAAGAGTAAAAAATATGAATCGCATTCACGGTGTTTCCCAAAGAACATCTACAGTGGTTCCTCGGAATCAAAAATATCATGTGCACAGTGAAACGCCTTCAGCTCCATTAGGCCCTTGGAACCTTCCACAGTAAAGAGGTTAACCATCCAATTAAGCAAGTCGAATGAACAGACATGCTCCTCATATCCAGATGCAGCCATGAGCATTGCTGGGCAACCTGTGTGAAATTCGATGAAACTCTGATGCAAGAGGCGCTGTGCACGAGCACAGGTACCGAAGCCTGCCGTTGCCCCAAATGTTGGATCATGCACCAAGCAACTAACCACTGAACAGTCCTGTCCTTGAGCCATCAACTGACCCATCATCTATCCACAATCCAGGGCAGCGTGTGATGTATTGGAGAGGCAGACATCCAGGGCCCATTTGAAACCACACCAGAGGAAGTAGAACACAGGTTACATGCAGGTGAAGTAGGTGTAGCAGAAGGCTAGCCTATATCTGATACTAAGACCTGCCAATGGCACCAAACCAAAATGTGGGTACATCCGTTCAGGGTACAGACGCAATTGGTCTCGGTGGGGCTGGACTAGAGAATGGGCAGCAATTACGTAGCAGTAGAAGAAGAACCAGCACTCCGCAAACCAGCAAGAACACCAGGGGAAACCCTACGAAGACGCTGGAAAAACTTTAAAGAATAAAAGCTGGGATAACACCAAAAATAATCTGAAAGGATGTAACAAGTCCGTAGTCCAGAAGTTTAAAAAGTGTGTAAGGCCCTCAGTATCAATTCTCCAAAATGCAGTGGGAGATTTGTGTTTAGTAGCGAGTGGATCTTGTGGTTCTTGCCACCTGCAATTTTAAGGTCTCACGAGCTGATGTGAGAGCCACTTCTTGTTGAAACAATAGTGCTTTGAGTCTGCTAAGCTTATTGAAATCTGTTTTAAAGTCAAAATGAAAGGCCACAGTGAACTATCTACAATCCCATGTGGGGCAGAAAGAGGACATTGCTGCAACATGTAACATGTTGTGAAATAGTTACTATTTAAGGGATGCATGCCCCTAAGTCGCAGCAATTGAGGTTATTCAGGATAAGATAACTACTGTTAGAAAGCAAAGTAAGCGTAGGAATAATAGCTGGGACCGGAGTCCTTTTTAAAAAGCAAGCTAAATTAGGGGTCAAAACATTACAAGCACCATGAAGCTTAACTTGTTTACAGCTTAGGGAGTGTCCTACTGTGCAATCACAATCCTCCCCTGTAAGGAAAACTTCTCTATTGCTCTTTGACACCGAAATGTGAAAGGTAATGACCACAATTCATGGATATAACTACTCTTGTGGGGCTCATATCCACCAACAGGATTGTGTTTCATGCAGGCCTTGAACTGAAAGAGTGAGATAGGCAATGAAATAACCCCTTGTATAACCACACAGATAAATCAGTTCCTGCCAAAGAAAATGGTAACTGTTCTAATTTCTCAATATGTAGCATTGGATATGTTGCATCTTTCATCGACATCAATTTCTGTTTATCAGTCAAATTAAATAGTAAAAACATTGCTGAAGCATTCAAATAATCCCATGGTACTTTTTCACTTTTGAGTGTAAGTTCCAACCAAATTGCATTACAGAACGTAACTGATTTTGACCATGCTACAAAGTAGACACTTCACTCTGAACAATGTCAATAACGGAGGACACAATGTTATCCAAAGTATATATACGAGAAGACAGTATATTAATGCTATTATGGACTACTGCGAGAACTTTTTCTAAATTATCCTGGTCAATTTGACGATGACGGACGGCAGCTTTCATCTTTGAAAGCTTCCAAAATTCATTGTATGCTGCATAAACAAAACGTTTTGCTTGAGGGGATTTTGGACCTAAAAGAAAATAAGCATGAGCTTGTTGGCCACAACAACCAACCTGAAGGGTCAATATTAGATTAAGTCACTGTACCGTTTTGAAACATTCCAGTGAAATCCTCAATTGAGCAGTTTGTTTGTGTATCCCATGAATGATAAGCAGCTAAAAAAGGAATGGCAACACCATTTACATTTTTAGCTGTGGCCAAACCAAAACAAGTTGTTAGCTGCACTGTCTCATTTAAAAATATGAGCTGTGACGATATGAAACATGAGCGATGCAACGATTAAAGACCCTGTACTTGCCAATCTTTGGAACCCCAAATAGACTTTAAATCAACTATGTCTTTCCAGTAATCATAACCCTTCATGGACAATTCGGTTATGAAGGATGAGGAATAGACCAATTTAGGGTGGGTCAGCAAACATTTGGTGCAGGCAAGCATCTTCAATTTAAAAAAATAGGACTCAGAGTCTGCAAGATTGTAACTAGTAAAGTACATGAATTTGCTCCTTTGGGTTTTGGAACTGCCCTGTAACGGGGTCGGACAATGTTCCCACTGGGTATAATTAAAAAGGGCCTCTGAGTGTTTGTTTTGTGTTAAAGAAAATGGCCATAATGTTGGTAACAGAGCAAATGAGCATAGTTTACAGAATTTAAATATAAATCTTTAGTGTCAAAAGCAGTATAATATTTTGAATCTGAAAACAATGAATAAACAGCCTTTACATCCCTGTCATCAGAGTGGATCCCAGGCAAGACCACATCTCCTACAGAAACTCGAAATATGTTCAGGAATGTGAACCATAATTTCAACTGGGTGGAGAGTAATAGTCACTTGCCTCAGTGGTGGAAGTCCACAGTAAAACAGGCAAAGAATCAATTGAAGTCTCCATCAACCCATCCTGTTGTAAAATTATCTGGGAGACAGAAGTCATTGGATGAAGTCAATCAATCAATCAATCAAAGCATTTATGTAGCGCACTACTTACCCAGAGGGTCTCAAGGGGCAAGGGGAGGGGGGTCCGCTACTGCTCGAACAGCCAGGTCTTGAGTTACTTCCTGAAGGCGAGGTGGTCCTGGGTCAGGCGGAGGTGGGTCGGGAGGGAGTTCCATGTCTTGGCAGCGAGGTAGGAGAAGGACCGTCCCCCTGTGGTGGCTCTTCGGATGAGGGGGACGGTGGCGAGGGCGTGGCTGGTCGATCGAAGCTGGCGTTTGGGAGCGTAGAAGTTGAGGCGGCTGTTGAGGTATCCTGGGCCTTGGTTGTGTAGGGCTTTGTGTGCGTGGGTGAGGAGTCGGAAGGTGATTCTCTTGGTGATCGGGAAGTGAAACATCCCATCGGGGAATGGAAGTAGGCATACTATTGAGTATCGGCTATATGGTGTAGCTTGGCATGTTCGATGGAAATAAATTGATTCTCCTTGCAGCCAGGCAGCAGAGGTAGGATCACAGTATGAGTAACCTTCAATCCAAGGACTGGGACTGGTGCACGGTATGAGCGACCAAATTATTTTTTGTTCTCAATTTTCTCGTGGACTAGATCTCCAACTTTTTGGAAGCCAGCTAGTAACAGGAATCAGCACAGCATCTTCTGAGGATGGGGGTAAGTGATCTATCGCTGGTGTGTCACAAGTCTTTTGTAGATTCTGTAATATAGTACAATGGTTATCTACGTCAAATGTTGCGTCTGCCGCCACATTGTCTAGACCATCAAGGTATGGCACAAACATTTTGATGCCAAAGAGCAATTCGTATGGGGTCTGCCCACCCAGAGATCTTCTTGGGAGATTATTTAGTGCACGCTGAATTCCATTTAGATGAGTCAACCAGGCCTGACCAGTACCTAACACCCTCACTGTTAAAAATTCCCTTAAGTCATGGTTCATCCACTCCACAACAAAATTGCCCTCGGGCTGATAAGGAGACAAGAATTGCACCTGCAACCCCAGATACTTCATCACGTCACGGTAAGCCTTACAGGCAAAAGCAGGACCCTGGTCTGAATGGAAGGTGCCACAGGCAAATGTCCCGATAAAGACACGCAAGTCTTTTATAACAGTTTGAGCGTTAGCACTGCGTTGCGGCCAAACCCAAAGGAATCTAGTGCATGAATTTACTGCAACCAAGATATGTTTAAACGCATTTTCAGAAGTCAAAGGACCGCAGTGATCAAGATAGATACAACCAAATAGCTGATTTGTAATGTAAAGTTGAGTATGTGATGGTTGCACCACAGTAGAAGGTTTACTTTGTTGACAAATGTCACAATAAAAGAACATACTTACGTGCTTGCTGATATAAACCAAGCCACCAGAAACGTTGTTGTAACAGCTAAATAGTTGTGGTAACTCCGGCATGGGCAGACGCCACGCCTTCAAGTGCAGAAATGATCAAAGAAAGTCTGCGGTCCCCGTTGGGAATCAGCTGATCCCCACTGGACAGAATAGTTACAAATCAGACTTGTTCAGAAGACAAGTAGTATGAATAATGGGAAGGGAAAGCTTGGAGAACTCTGTTCCCTCCCTCGTAGCAGCAATAGCCGCCAGAATATCATCATCAACTTTAGTCATAGACTTAGTGACTGCTGCTACTGAAGAAATGGCTACTGCAGAAATGGCTACTGCAGACTTTGCTGCCTCATCAGCCATCGAATTACCAACAGCATGTGCTCCCACATGCTGATGTCCTAATGTGTGAATAACATGTGTGAGCGGCAAATGTTCCTTAAGAGCGGCCACCCGGACTCAAAGCATTTTTTATGCTTGATAGAGGTACCTTTAGAATCACAGAAATCATTTTGTATCCAGAAGAACAAATTATCATTAAAGGATTAAACATAGTAAAAAGAATTGCATACTACCCGGGTAGGGACATCAGGATCAGCAAACTCAAGAGCCACAACCAAAGCAAGCATATCAGCCAATTGTGCAGGGCAATCCCCTAGGGATTGTGTGTGCACCAAGGAAGATTTGAAATCACCATCTACTATTGTACCCGCTACTATTGCACAGACTGCTGAATAAGCATGTTTAGAACCAATTGCAGGCTGTGAAGACCCATTAATGTAAATAATGGATTTGTACTGATCAAGGGGGAGCAGTGACAAAGGAGGAGGATCAACATGTTCATATTGTAAAAAGTCCTGTGTCTGCAAAGAAGGGTCAAAGATAAAATTGACGTCAGCCGACATCAATGAACTGACCCATTGAATCCAACGGGGATGCAAAGCATTAGAATTTGCAACACTTGCTTTCGTGACAGCTTCTAAAGCAGGCACTGGCAAGACCATAAAAATGAGTTTTCCTTGAGCCAGAGTGTGTTCCTTAAGAATCGCCATCTGTACAGCAGTCAAAATAATTTCAGTAAAATAAAACGCAGCTCAGCTGGAGTATACAAATGTGATTTATAAGCAATTGGGAATGTATCCCCTTCATTGAAAGTTTCGTAAGTTAAACCGAATGCTCCTGGTACAATCCTTGCAACCAAATTTGTGGTATTGTCTCAAGTCAACAAGAACTGTGCCGTGAGCAGATCAGACTGCAGACCGAAGAATTGTGGTATGTTCCGTAAGCCAACTGGAAGAAGAAAAAGAAGGTTGTATCAATGCGTTAAGTGGATTGATACAAGGAGGAATGTATGTCCTCCTAAAATTCAAAAGTAGATGGAGGTTGCAGTTGAGAACATTTCTCCAGAAAGAGGGGCAGGCAACTCCCTACATTCTTTATTGAGCTCATAACCAAGGAAAAGAAATGCCAAAAGGCAATGTGAGACTTGGCAAAATTACATTTGTAGCCTAACTTCACAAAATGCATAGGCAAACGTGCATACCGTCTCTGATTGTATAGGACACTGAATGCAGTCAAATCACGGCTCTCAGGAGCCACAAAATGGCTGAAGAAGCCTTTGGAAAGATCTAAAGTGGTCTTATATTTCTTTCGAACAATGTTATTGACTAAGCAAGCTGTGATTGTTCTGACCTGCAAAGCTATGTACATGACCGTTCAAATGATGGTAGTCCAAAAATATCCAATATGAACCATCCGGTTTTAATATCGTAAAAAGAGGATTATTCATTGAAGAAACACAGGGCTCAATCATTCCCTGCTATTCCAAATGAGTCAAATTGTCACCTATGAACGTTTTTGCTTTATGTTTAATTGGGTACTGGAGTTTGGGCTGTGGTGTAGAATGTACAAGAATCACATGAACTGGGGAATCCTTGTCCCAACCTGCCTGATTGTGATACAATGCCGAAGCTAGGGATAATCCCCACTCTGAAGCATAAGCAACTTTGTTGTCATCAAAGACATACTGCGAAAAACTGGGTAAAATAACATCCTCCCCTCTGGAGGAAGCAAGGACAAAAGGAAGAGGCCAGTCAACCCCCGTTGACGCACTTGCAAGCAAACTGCTTCACCTTTAATGTTGGGCAGAATCATAATGGAGACAATAGGGAAAATGACCACTAACTTCATCCACAAAGACAGGGCTGGACCAGCCCCATGCTCATCCTGTACCTTCATTAGAACGCTCAGCATAACGCTCATGGAGGAGGTGACAAAGCACAATGTATACACCGAAGCAAACACCGTCCCTCAGGTAGTACAGTCAGCTAAAGAGGGAATCTGACCACTCAGCAAACTCAGTTTAGGGATCCTGTGTTTCTCAACAGGAGTTGTATGTGGAAAAACCGCCTCAAGCTGCTCAAATTTCTACGCAAGCCGAAATGGCCAGTCATCATGATTTTGAGGACATTTGCCCATCACCCAATTAATCATGACAGGACTAATTACAAGTCCATCACTGTGACCCGGTGGAGGGGGAATAGCTCCAGCCGGACCCACTTGAAGCGCACGTGGCATATATTGTATGACACTTCTATGAATGTGATGCAACTGCGAGAGTAACATTCATATAATTTTGGTGTGGTGTAAAACCAGCCAAAACCGGCCAAGTGGCCCTGTCGATAGACAAGGGTCCCATACAAAAAATTACAAGAGGGTGAGGAAGGGCACCATTAAACCAAATAGCATGCTGCAGGCTGTCAACGGAACTTAAAGTAATGCCTAAGGATGATAAGTAGCCAGAGCAGCAGCCCTCATATATTCATGCAACAATTTATCATTCCCATCCACTCTGGGAAACATAACCCAAGAATAGAAAACCTCAAAGCGGTATGCTGGATTAGCTTCAACCGTGAAAATAATGTCTGCCACCCCCACCACCATTGGGACACCATGGCCAGTTAAGAAAGCTGTAACCGCAGCGCAGTTGGGTGCCACAGTTGAGACCGGTTCTGCCATATTAAAAATGGAATGAAAAGAACAATAAAAACGGCAGCGCAAAACAGGCCCAAAACTAAAACCTTTTAAATCACAAGCTTCAAAAACTGATAAACATAAAATATAGGATGCTAAGCCACCCCCACCACAGACGTCTCCAGGAACCGGTGAGAGGGTATTGTGAACAAGCACAAGTACTACTCAGTGCTCTTGTAAATAAGTACCAGACCAAACATGCGCCGGCATGTTTCAGGGATTCTACCCAAGGACAGAACTCAGAGCAGGATTATAGGACCTTGGTGTATAGGGACTGAGTCATCCTACCACCTTAGTACCCATGAGCCCAGGACTGACTAGCGATAGTGTCTCTCTTGACCTCCTACTCACTCACAGAGAAACAAGTGATTAAATGCCATAGAATTTATTATTTTATTTATTTTTTATTTTAAACATTTCTAAAGCGCACATATACCCGTGGGTGTCTCGGCGCTGCGACTTAAGCTAGCGACCTCATGTTAATCATGGTGTCTACTTTGAGAAAAGCTGTCCTGGACGGTTATTGGTCAAATAGCCATGTTTTTACAAGTTTTCTGAATTGAATTAACGATGGAGCCGATTTTAGTTCCGTTGGAAGCGTGTTCCAGAGTTTGGCTGCAGAGTTGATGAAGCATCGATCGCCCCATTTAACAGTCCTAGTTCGTGGCACAACCAGAAGAAGTCTCTGTTCCGATCGAAGAGATCTTTTTGGGAGATAGTGACATAGTTTCTGTTTAAGAAACGCTGGGCCCTGACCCTTGAGGGCTTTATAGGTGAGACACAAGGTCTTGAATCTGATGCGATTCCTCACCGTTAACCAGTGGAGGTTTCTTATTGCCTGTTTGGTAGAGTGAAATCTGGGGATGCCTGCTAGCAGCCTCGCCGCAGCATTTTGAATCAGCTGCAGTTTGGCCACCACCTTTACCTGCGCGTTTAGAAAGAGTCCATTACAGTAGTCAATGGACGAAAGCACTAAGGAAGTCACCACCGTTTTCCTTGTACTTTCGGGTAGAAATGGCAGGATTTTTCTGATAATCCTAAGCTTGTAGAAAGCAGAGGACGCTACCTGGTTGGCATGGTTAGCGAAACTGAGGTTGTCGTCAAAGACAATTCCCAGATTCCTAACTTTGTGTACCGGCTCTGGGGGGGCTCCAAGCGAAGTTGGCCACCATTTATTGGACAGTGTGGGGATAATTTTCCGAAGATCATTACCTCCGTTTTATCTGAATTGAGGCGCAAGCAGTTCTCGGCCATCCAATCCTTAATAGCTATCATACCTTCCTGGAAGCTGGCAGATACTTCTTCACCGTCATTCTTGATCGCGATCACCAGTTGGGTGTCGTCAGCGTAAGATGTAAGGCTCATCCGGTAGTTCTTAATTACCCTAGCTAAGTCCGACACATAGATGTTAAAAAGTGTCGGACTTAGGGATGAGCCCTGCGGGACGCCACATGGGAGGGCGAGCTCGGTGGATTGGAATACGCCCAGAGTCACTGCCTGCGTCCTGTTCGACAGGAAAGAGGCTAAGAGCTCTTTGGCCAGTGAGCAGATACCCATCTCTTCGACACGGTCAATCAGAACCGTATGATTGACCGTGTCGAAGGCTGCCGAGAGATCCAATAGGACCAATATCGCTGTTCCTCCTTGGTCTCTGATGGTTCTGATATCATCGGCAGCCTTTATGAGAGCGGTTTCGGTTCCATGAAGTTTGCGAAATCCGAGCTGGGATTCATCCAGGAGATTGTTCTGTTCAATATACTCGGCCAATTGGCTGTTCATAGCTCTTTCCACAATTTTGGCCAGAAAAGGCAGGCTAGCAATGGGTCTGTAATTTTTAAGGATTGTTTTCTCTAATCCGCTCTTTTTGAGAAGGGGTTTCAGTAGTGTATTTTTTAACTTGTCTGGGAAGATGCCAGAATGGAACATGGCGTTACAGATAGGAGTGATAATTTCACTAGCCAAGTCACTTATTGGAGAAAGAATTTTAGGGGGGCAAGGATCTAAGGGAGAGCCGGTTTTTACCTGTCTCATGATATCTATTATCTCTTCCTTCGTCACATCCCTGAATTTAGCAAATGAGCAATCTGGGATTTTTTTTTGGTTGTTTTAGTTGCTTATTGGTATTATGTGCGGTCACCGAACACTCCCAGATCTATCAGGAATCGCGGTAATAAAACACACTTTTGTTCACACTCTTGTACTTGTCCACAATAAGATCTGACAGAGACACAAAACTGTTTAAAATATTTATTTTAACTAACGTGTCCTCATATGCAGTATACGTGCCACAACAAGCCAGAGAATGCATAGTACAAATACAGTCAGCATAGCACCTAGTCCATATATCATGAAGGGAGATGTCATCATGAAAAGACAATAGAGAAAAGATTAAAGAGCCTAATCTCCCTCACTTTGCTAAGAAAACATATTATGTTATATTAGAAGATCTCTGGGCTTTATCAGCAGACCCCGTACCTTAGCCTATAGATGGTAGATCTACATCATAGGTGCTGTCTCTCTCTTCTCCCTGGAAAGGTCCCTCTCCAAGTGTGTTTTACCTATTCGGGTATCCCATAAGACCAAAGTGCGTTGTCCCAAATAACAGCTGCATCGGTATGTCTTGTTTAGGTGCTAAGGACTGACCAGAACAGAATAACAAGGGGAATTGTTTATCGGCCTTGCCCGCAATGTTCAGACCAAATACCGGGAACAGGAAGAGAATTCACACAGCAGACTGTTCTCATGTGAAAAGTGCAAAAAAAGTCATTGCAAAAATAAAGCTATGTAGTGACGTGTACAAAGCTGCGTAATGTCTGCGGAGCTCATGCTAACTTAGTGGAAACGATAATACCCCCATGGGCCACATGACAGGAGGATGTGCATGTAAGTAGGGAGAGCCATGGCCACATGCTTAAATGTCATTACAGCTGTTTTTGCCAGTGAATGCGGATGTGTGTAGGATCATAAAGTGAACTTCATTAACATGAAGTGTAGAATATGATCTTTGTATTTAGAGTGAGTTGAAGTGTTCTGGATGTTGATGTTGTTCTTTGGGTTTTGTGAGCAAGGCTGTCAGATATGCTTTTGGTGTCTGCAGAGCATGAACATTTAAATATGAAGCAAAGTATGGTAGGTTGGAGGCTCACTTTCATTGGTTGAGAGTGCATTAGGTATGCTGATCGTTAGGGCAAGTGGCATACAAGGAAACAACAAGAAGTGGAACCGCTGCACTCCTAATTAAACTGAGTAAGTCAACTAGGTAAACTGTGAATCGTTGTAAGGGTGCTCAAGGCGATCACCTCCTGTCCGGTGAGGAGCAAATCAAAACAACTGTGGTAAACCTTACGAGTGTAAGGGTATAGACTTGAGCACTCCTGTAGGCAAAATCAATTGCTGAGAAAAAACAACGACTCTGCTGGCGTTCGATCGCGTCTCCTAACATTCTGTTCACGATACATGCCCCTGAAGAAGAGTCCACGGCTCGAAATGCTTTGGGGTGTTTCCTATGAAATTATTAATAAAATTAATTTCGACACCAGCGATTGTATTGCTAATACTTGAAGTCATTCATCTACAGAATGATGAATCATATGATGAAATATGACTATTTTTACTGATTGAATTAAAAATCAGAATATCCATTTCATTACCTTTGAAGAATTTTTTTCTCAGCAATTGATTTTGCCTACAGGAGTGCTCAAGTCTATACAAGCGATCAAGCCATAGGCTCTTGCCAGACTCTGGATGCCTGACTAAATGGATGCTCTAGCTCACCACAAAATAGCACGTACGTCTTTTTACCAAGACTGTGCTGGTTCCTAAGACGAGAATGTTAAGGCCATGCAGACATGTTCCCTTTTGAATAGCAGGTCTCTAGTTAGCTATGTAATGATTACAAGGCCTTAGCCGCACTAAGATCTTTTGACACTGATACTAGGCCTGCTGCTCAGTTTTGTCTTATCTGGAGTAGTTGTATGAGTTATTTCAAGGCCTAAGTATACTTTATTCCTGCAGAATATCCAAGAAGGCCCCAAAGCATACACTAGCTCCTACTTAAACTGAAGGCAAAGCTATTACTTTAAAAAGCCTGCCATTCCGAAGGCTGAAGTTGCAGGTTCCTGTTTCCTAAATAACCTTGTACGACAAATAGGCAGTGCATCACAGATAACTTCCAGATTTCTCATTTTAACGGTTAAAGCCGAGCCCAGTGTTGTTTGCCATTGATAATTATAGAAACGTAGGGGCATATTATCAAGGGGGTTTATCTCCGCTTTTTTGGCTTTAAAAGCCAAGAAAGCGGAGATAAAATTATCTCCCTATTACCTAGCTGTCGCTAACACCAGTTAGCAACAGCTAGTAGGAGATAGCGACCATCTTGGGCCCCACTTTGCATGTCAGTGATATTTATCACTAATGACATGCAAAGTGGGCGTGCCAAGATGTTAGCGACTGAAAACAGTCACTAACATCGCTATCTCCTATTACCAACTTTTGGAGATATTCGCGCTAAGCGCGAATATCTCCAAAAGCTAACACCTGCCCTGAGCAGTTCTTAGCCATGTTATCCAATGGGAGGTGGATAACATGGCTAAGAGCATTAGCTCGATAATGCATGAATATCGCTGACTTTTCAGCGATATTCATGCATTGCGGCGATTTTTATCGCATTTGCGATAAACCTTGGTAATACCAAGGTTTATTTTCGTTAAAAATCGCCGCAGCTCAGCGGTACATTTTTCACGCTAACCAAGCAATACCGATAATTATCGCTATTGCTTGGTAATATGCCCCGTAATTTTTTTACAGCACTTCATACCACACTTCTGCTGCTTCTAAGTACAACCAAAAAAAGATGTAACCATTATCCAATTTAATGGTACTCAGTTTACCCATCTCAAAAGGTAAGTTGGCTGGGATTCAGACGTGTGACTTGCCTATCTAATGTGGCATGTTTCTGTTCAACCATTCAACTCCCCAAGTCAGTTGTGAATGTTCAACTCACTGAGCCATTCTGTTGGCACTGAAATAGAAACTGATTGGGAGTAACTATCAATGAATACTAAACAAATTATGTCCCATCCCATCTATTTCTGTACATGGGTGAAAGGGATGGAGACAGTTCAGATGCCTTGAGAGACTTTCGACGCAATTGCCACAACGTCTTCTGCCCCTCTACGTCGACTGCAAAAACATTTTTTTTTATTATAGTGGGGTCTTTATATGCAGCCTGAGACTTTGATTAATTAGAAGCCAATCTGCACTACAAGTGTAGGCTGGCATGTTACCTAATAGAAATTTAGTTGCATAAAGAAACGTTTTTGCTAAATAAAACTTTGAGAAAGATTGGAGGATTTCTCGGTATTGTTCATTGGACAACTTGTTCATATTTCGTGTTTAATTGCTTGCTCGCCTCCGCCATGCTGAACATGATATGATTCGTTGCCCTGGACGTTAGAGGGCTTAAGGGATTATTTATTTCTGACTGTTTGTGGCAGTCCATTTTCACAGAGAATGCGAAAAGGAAAGCTTGCGCTGGATGTCTTCGGAGGGACTGGGGGTCTCCAGGCTTCGTTACCCAGGCTGACGTGGAGAGGCCTCATTGGTCAAGCTGTCCGCCCTCGGGGTCTGCCTGCAGTTGTAGATCAGGGACCTCATTGTCGTACCCCAGCTGCTTCACAGAGCCATTGGAAGAAAGCAGATTTACAACTTTTTCACAAGTAGAGAACTAGGAAACAGGCCCTGCACAACTGGGAATAGCAGGGCTCTAAATCTGAAGGCATTATGCAGCAAGAAAATGCAGAGCCTTCCGCCGAGGGAGCCCTCCAGGAGCAATAGGACATCTTTGCCAAAGCTCCAAAGAATAAATTTATCAGTTATTACAGAACAATAGCCTGTTATTGCCGCCGCTGAACTCTACATCACAAAAAATTGCAAGGGATTTTCAGGCAGACATCTGTTATTTAACAGTGACAGCGACCTGGGAGTTATCAACAACTTCTATTCCCGACTGATGGGAAAGAATTAACGCCTTGGAGACGAGCAGGTCACCGGGGCTTGCTTAAGTCGAATGCATTTTGCATTGGTAATGTAAAATCGTGCATTTTATAACCAAAAGTACAATTTTTATTTTCTCACCATCTCTCAAAGTATTTAATTGTCAGCCCTCACATCACAATGGGCATAAGAAATATTTAGCAAAACGTCTATTTCAGTGTTTCTATAAACATTTCTGTTGAATAGTAAACATTGTTCTACAGTCGAAGCGTTTTATTTAATTTACCTGCGCTTATCAATTTCTCTTATTTCCACCTTTTGTCATTTTTAATTCTCTTTCGCTCTTTTCGTTCTTTCCATTTTGAGTTTCATTCTTATTTTCCAAATGTCTTTTGTACCTTCTCACAGTGTGGGAAGCATGCAGATTTTTATTAAAGGAGGTGGTTTTACTGCATTTTTAACAAAGCTACCTCGACTTTAAACAGGAAACGCACTTTTCTAATGATTTTGTGCAAAGGGAGGTGTTGAAACGGTTCTGATGGGGTCAAGGAGGGAGGGAGGTGTAAGCATCAGCAATCCGAGGCGTTGATAAAGAGACCCCAATTGTTTTGACTTGATTCAGTTTCCATAACTGCGTTGTATAATGCGATGGGAGACATGAAAAGAGGGAGTTTCAAATAGACGTATTCCAGAAGTGAATTTTGAATGTGTCATAGAAAGATAAAGGGGTTTTGGGAAGGAACTAGCAGGACTATTTTTTTTCCTGATGGAAGACCATTCTGGTTCATACACTTTTGTCATAAGTGGAGCTGGGGTCTGGCATAAAGCAAATGACCTAGTCATGTGTTTAAGTTATTTTCCAAAACTGAATTGGTAGCTGAGAACAAAGGTTCACTTTTGCTCAGGCACCATTCACAATGGCCCTCATTATGAACGGCCCGATATATAATATGAGATGCATCGCAACTGATAATATTAGGCACCACCTAAACAGAATCTCTGAACAGTTCAAATGTAAAATAAAATGATAATAACAGAACGTTATCATCATTTTAATTGTAGTATGGAGCATGCAGCCAGGTTAGCATGGGGTGGAGCTGAGGTCACGTGACATCAGAGGAGTGGTTGGTACACTAAAAGTGAGCATGATAGCCCAACCCTCAACTGCATTTAGCATGTTCTCCACGGGGGTGTACTGAACAGCCTGGGTAAAGAGCTTGCACAGGTTCCCACTCCCTGTCTGAGCGCTGAACCAAGGCGCTCAGACCAATCACCACACTGTTGCCATGCTGGTGCGTATGGTACGCACACCCCGTGATTTTCTGAAAAATAAAATAATAATTTTGGGCCTTGGGGGTCCTTATGGGACCCCCTGAGCAGGCCTAGGTGGTCAGGGTGCTTCTACTCTGGCACCTTTTTGAGTTCTACACGTTTGTTTTTCTGCTTTCTTGTGCCTCAGTCTACCGAGGCACAAGATGGCTGCCAACAATTTCTGGTTTGGAGTGTTGACAGACACTGACAGCCAATCAGCATTCAGCTCGTGCACGGGAAGGTACGCGTACCGTGCGCGTACCGTACACGTACGGTACGCACGCGGTTCGCGTACTGTGCGCGCTTATAGATATATATCTTTTTTTTCTTTTGATTTTCTTAGGAACTACTGAAGGAATTTACACCATTTAAGCAAAAGTGTGGTCTGTGAATCAGACTCTACCATTTTGCCAAATTTCTTGTAATTTTGTTCAGCTGTTCGGGCTGTAGCCGTGTCTAATCGTCCTATGGAAAATAACATGGGGAAAACACGTTTTGGGACCCCCCTTTTTTCTCAGCCCCCACTTGACGAATCCCCCCAAAACTTTCAGGGAAGGAGCGGAGCGGAGTGGAGCGGGCCATCTTCTTTGAGAAATTCGCAAAGATTCATCAAAAGTTTTTCCCAATAGAATGTTGTGGATTTCCTATGGAAACTAGGTCCTAACTATAACTACCTACTGGCGACCGCCAGTAGGTAATGTGTATATATATATATATATATATATATATATATATATATATATATATATATATATATATATATATATATATATATATATATATATATTGTTGCTCCAAGGTTGTCCACAGTTTTGAGTAGCACACGAGCAGGGAGGCTCAAATGAGACTGTGTATTGTGGGAAGTGTGGTGCGGAAAGCACACAATCAAGTCCTGTATAGACCCCGCAAGTAGGCCCGTCCTCGATCCCGTGTACGGCTGCTGTTTCACTTCCGTAACCCCCAAGGATGACGGGGTGGTGCATACTCCACGGCTGGACGGCCGCGTATAAATTGTCGCTCCAAGGTTGTCCACAGTTTTGAGTAGCACACGAGCAGCAGCTTGATTTATGTGTAGGTGAGGACGTGAATCCGCTTGTAGATGCCGCTCCGTAATGGATCTGCCCGACGTGTTTCAAAGCTCCATATGCTTCTCTTCAGGAAATTGGAGAAGTGTGTCAGCGGGTGCGCACACCGCTTCCGTTAAAGCCCCTGAAGAGAAGCAGATGGAGCTTCGAAACGCGTCGGGCAGATACATTATGGAGCGGCATCTACAAGCAGATACCATCCTCACCTACACATAAATTAAGCTGCTGCTCGTGTGCTACTCAAGAGGTGGACAACCTGGAGCGAGAATATACATGCGGCTGTCCAGCCGCAGAGTAGGCACCACCCCGCTAGCCTTGGGGGTCACTGCAGTGAAGCAGCAGCCGTACATGGAATCGAGGACGGGCCCACTTGTGGGGTCCATACAGGACTTGATTGTGTGCTTTCCGCACCACACTTCCCAGAATGCACAGTCTCATCGGAGCCTCCCATCGGCGGGTGTGTCATATGGAAATTGGAGAAGTGTGTCAGCGGGTGCGCACACCGCTTCCGTTAAAGCCCCTGAAGAGAAGCAGATGGAGCTTCGAAACGCGTCGGGCAGATCCATTACGGAGCGGCATCTACAAGCAGATCCCCGTCCTCACCTACACATAAATTAAGCTGCTGCTCGTGTGCTACTCAAGAGGTGGACAACCTGGAGCGAGAATATACATGCGGCCGTCCAGCCGCAGAGTAGGCACCACCCCGCTAGCCTTGGGGGTCACTGCAGTGAAGCAGCAGCCGTACATGGAATCGAGGACGGGCCCACTTGTGGGGTCCATACAGGACTTGATTGTGTGCTTTCCGCACCACACTTCTCAGAATGCACAGTCTCATCGGAGCCTACCATCGGCGGGTGTGTCATATGGAAATTGGAGAAGTGTGTCAGCGGGTGCACACACCGCTTCCGTTAAAGCCCCTGAAGAGAAGCAGATGGAGCTTTGAAACGCGTCGGGCAGATCCATTACGGAGCGGCATCTACAAGCGGATCCCCGTCCTCACCTACACATAAATTAAGCTGCTGCTCGTGTGCTATTCAAGAGGTGGACAACCTGGAGCGAGAATATACATGCGGCCGTCCAGCCGCAGAGTAGGCACCACCCCGCTAGCCTTGGGGGTCACTGCAGTGAAGCAGCAGCCGTACATGGAATCGAGGACGGGCCCACTTGTGGGGTCCATATAGGACTTGATTGTGTGCTTTCCGCACCACGCTTCCCAGAATGCACAGTCTCATCGGAGCCTCCCATCGGCGGGTGTGTCATATGGAAATTGGAGAAGTGTGTCAGCGGGTGCGCACACCGCTTCCGTTAAAGACCCTGAAGAGAAGCAGATGGAGCTTCGAAACGCGTCGGGCAGATCCATTCCGGAGCGGCATCTACAAGCGGATCCCCGTCCTCACCTACACATAAATTAAGCTGCTGCTCGTGTGCTACTCAAGAGGTGGACAACCTGGAGCTAGAATATACATGCGGCCGTCCAGCCGCAGAGTAGACACCACCCCGCTAGCCTTGAGGGTCACTGCAGTGAAGCAGCAGCCGTACATGGAATCGAGGACGGGCCCACTTGTGGGGTCCATACAGGACTTGATTGTGTGCTTTCCGCACCACACTTCCCAGAATGCACAGTCTCATCGGAGCCTCCCGTCGGCGGGTGTGTCATATGGAGATTGGAGAAATGTGTCAGTGGGTGCGCACACCGCTTCCGTTAAAGCCCCTGAAGAGAAGCAGATGGAGCTTCGAAATGCGTCGGGCAGATCCATTACGGAGCGGCATCTACAAGCGGATCCCCATCCTCACCTACACATAAATTAAGCTGCTGCTCGTGTGCTACTCAAGAGGTGGGCAAGCTGGAGCGAGAATATACATGCGGCCGTCCAGCCGCAGAGTAGGCACCACCCCGCTAGCCTTGGGGGTCACTGCAGTGAAGCAGCAGCCGTACATGGAATCGAGGACGGGCCCACTTGTGGGGTCCATACAGGACTTGATTGTGTGCTTTCCGCACCACACTTCCCAGAATGCACAGTCTCATCGGAGCCTCCCATCGGCGGGTGTGTCATATGGAAATTGGAGAAGTGTGTCAGCGGGTGCGCACACCGCTTCCGTTAAAGCCCCTGAAGAGAAGCAGATGGAGCTTCGAAACGCGTCGGGCAGATCCATTACGGAGCGGCATCTACAAGCGGATCCCCGTCCTCACCTACACATAAATTAAGCTGCTGCTCGTGTGCTACTCAAGAGGTGGACAACCTGGAGCGAGAATATACATGCGGCCGTCCAGCCGCAGAGTAGGCACCACCCCGCTAGCCTTGGGGGTCACTGCAGTGAAGCAGCAGCCGTACATGGAATCGAGGACGGGCCCACTTGTGGGGTCCATACAGGACTTGATTGTGTGCTTTCCGCACCACACTTCTCAGAATGCACAGTCTCATCGGAGCCTACCATCGGCGGGTGTGTCATATGGAAATTGGAGAAGTGTGTCAGCGGGTGCACACACCGCTTCCGTTAAAGCCCCTGAAGAGAAGCAGATGGAGCTTTGAAACGCGTCGGGCAGATCCATTACGGAGCGGCATCTACAAGCGGATCCCCGTCCTCACCTACACATAAATTAAGCTGCTGCTCGTGTGCTATTCAAGAGGTGGACAACCTGGAGCGAGAATATACATGCGGCCGTCCAGCCGCAGAGTAGGCACCACCCCGCTAGCCTTGGGGGTCACTGCAGTGAAGCAGCAGCCGTACATGGAATCGAGGACGGGCCCACTTGTGGGGTCCATATAGGACTTGATTGTGTGCTTTCCGCACCACGCTTCCCAGAATGCACAGTCTCATCGGAGCCTCCCATCGGCGGGTGTGTCATATGGAAATTGGAGAAGTGTGTCAGCGGGTGCGCACACCGCTTCCGTTAAAGACCCTGAAGAGAAGCAGATGGAGCTTCGAAACGCGTCGGGCAGATCCATTCCGGAGCGGCATCTACAAGCGGATCCCCGTCCTCACCTACACATAAATTAAGCTGCTGCTCGTGTGCTACTCAAGAGGTGGACAACCTGGAGCTAGAATATACATGCGGCCGTCCAGCCGCAGAGTAGACACCACCCCGCTAGCCTTGAGGGTCACTGCAGTGAAGCAGCAGCCGTACATGGAATCGAGGACGGGCCCACTTGTGGGGTCCATACAGGACTTGATTGTGTGCTTTCCGCACCACACTTCCCAGAATGCACAGTCTCATCGGAGCCTCCCGTCGGCGGGTGTGTCATATGGAGATTGGAGAAATGTGTCAGTGGGTGCGCACACCGCTTCCGTTAAAGCCCCTGAAGAGAAGCAGATGGAGCTTCGAAATGCGTCGGGCAGATCCATTACGGAGCGGCATCTACAAGCGGATCCCCATCCTCACCTACACATAAATTAAGCTGCTGCTCGTGTGCTACTCAAGAGGTGGGCAAGCTGGAGCGAGAATATACATGCGGCCGTCCAGCCGCAGAGTAGGCACCACCCCGCTAGCCTTGGGGGTCACTGCAGTGAAGCAGCAGCCGTACATGGAATCGAGGACGGGCCCACTTGTGGGGTCCATACAGGACTTGATTGTGTGCTTTCCGCACCACACTTCCCAGAATGCACAGTCTCATCGGAGCCTCCCATCGGCGGGTGTGTCATATGGAAATTGGAGAAGTGTGTCAGCGGGTGCGCACACCGCTTCCGTTAAAGCCCCTGAAGAGAAGCAGATGGAGCTTCGAAACGCGTCGGGCAGATCCATTACGGAGCGGCATCTACAAGCGGATCCCCGTCCTCACCTACACATAAATTAAGCTGCTGCTCGTGTGCTACTCAAGAGGTGGACAACCTGGAGCGAGAATATATATATATATATACATACAGTGAAATGCTGCTGACAGTTTCAGGCCGTGACTTCACGGTGAGACAAGCTCACTGCAGTGGAATCTCAGGCATCACAGGACTTGAGCAATGCGGTGAGACGTGAGGGGGCCAGGGAGAAGAGTGTGTTCAACTATGAACCCAGGACATTTTAAACTGCACCTATTTCGTTGTTTCAAGATTATCAGCACTCACTTGGGGTTTTAGCAGTCGACAGAAAAAACTCTTACCCTGGCAGCCAAGATGGTGCTACCTGGGAATTGCAGTCTGCAGGAGAAGGCTGTGACCATGTGTTTTCAGGAACCAATCGACTGAGCTGGGTTTCCACCAATGGAAATAAAATAGGAACATTTGAAAAACGACTGGTGAGAGTTACTGGGACAGGCATATGAATAAGGCACTCCAGCCGAAACCGGTCATGCCGTCTTTGCTGAATAAAACAAATCTTCCTGGCTCCCTTGTGTGTCCCTCCGGTCTCTTTCCCTCTGGTAAAGAAATCTTGTTTGTGGATATATACATACATATATAAACATATATAATCTGCATAACTATATAAATACAAATATAAATGCATGCATACATATACATATGGGCATACATTTGCATGTTATTTACATGAAAGTTTGAAAAAAACTAATAAAAGCAAAGCTAAAAAGCCACCTCATTACAAACAGAATGGCTTTAACTTAAACGAGGGCGAGATCTATTGCATTTTCAATGCTTGTTTACTTTGGTTCCATCAAGAAGGCATTCAGATGTCTCACACATTTGCCATAAATTCTGAATGTTAGCACTCTAGTTGCTCATTAGATCACTGTAGTAAAGCTACTGCTCACCAGGGAAGTCTGCTGCTCGTATTCAAAGTGCATGTTTCAGTCTGCATGTCAGATTTTTTTTAATGAAATAGAAGAGGATTTGAGAAGGCAAAATGTGCCCTAATTTTTCTTTCTTCAGTACTATTCATAATTTCTAAGGCAAAATGAACCCCCTAATTCTGTTCCTTTGCAAATTTAGGGGCATATTATCAACAAAGGGCGTTACATTATCGCCGCTTTTATCGGCAGGAAACTGCCGATAAAGCGGCGATAATGGGCTTGATAATATGCTCTATTGAATTCCAATCGGAGCCCATGTTAAATGTCTTGACATCTAACATGGGCTTCGATTGGAATTCATAGAGCATATTATCAAGCCCATTATCGCCGCTTTATCGGCAGTTTCCTACCGATAAAAGCGGCGATAATGTAACGCCCTTTGTTGATAATATGCCCCTAAATGTTTTAAGTGTTACCACTTTATTCCAATCAAGATGACTTAAGGTGTGCCATACTTTTGTTATAAGTAAGACTGTTAGCGCTCTAGTTGTTCTTTAGAACACTTTGGGACATTCTGTCATTTGGCTATACTTGGGCTACATCTGGGGGCTATTTGTGCTACATTTGGGATCTTTTGTCTCTGGTGGCCATCTTGGGAGACTTATTTGTTATGAAGTTTCCTAATTTCCTCATTTACTACAGTCTCCTCAGTAGGAAATACTTTCAGTTTTTTACTTTGATTCTATCAAGAAGGCATTCAGATGTGACACACATTTGCCAAAAATTCAGAATGTTAGCACTCTAGTTGCTTATTAGATCACTGTAGTAAAGGTACTGCTCACCAGGGAAGTCTGCTGCTGGTATTGAAAGTGCATGTTTCAGTCTGCATGTAAGAATTTTTTAATGAAATAGAAGAGGATTTGAGAAGTCACTCAAAATGTGCCCTAATTTTTCTTTCTGCAGCACTAATCATACTTTCCATGGCAAAATATAGCCCCTCATTTTGTTCCTTTTTAAATTAAATGTTTTAAGAGTTACCATTTTATTCCAATCAAGATGGCTTCAGGTGTATCATACCTTTGTAATAAGTAGGACTGTTAGCGCTCTAGTTGTTCTTTAGAACACTTTGGGAAGCTGCAGCAGAACACAAAGGAATCAACTGACAGTCTCTGTCCTTGTTGGATGTACATGTTTTACTGAGAATGTCTGATTTCCTTCTCACATGACTGAGAAAGATAATGTGAATATACAGAAAATATGCTTTCAGTTTAGCTTATAGATCCCCTTCCAAACCACTGTGGGAAAAGCATGAGATAATAGTTTTCTTTCAAACATGATTCATGATATCCCAGCAGAAGGCTTTTTCACATGGTAAAATCACCTTAGAACACACCACAATTCCTAAAATGAGTATGGTACCATCAACAAATGATTTATAATGTAACTAAAGTCCTAAAACCTTCTATTAACTGCAATACTTTTTAATGAGGTGCTATCATGTATATTGGTCCCAAGATGGCTGCCAACACTTCTTGGATGAAGTGCTGACAGCCAATCAGATCTCACGATGAGATGTGTGGTTAGGCTCTGCCCAGAGATATACATTTTTTCTCTCTTCATTTTCTTAGGAACTACTGGAGGGATTTACACCATTTAAGCAAAAGGGCGATCTGCGAATCAGACTCTACCATTTTGACAAATTTGGTGTAATTCCGTTCAGCGGTTCGGGCTGTAGCCGTGTCTAAAGGTCCTATGGAAATAAACATGGGGAAAACACGTTTTGGGACCCCCTTTTTTCTCGACGTATCTACGCGAGACTTACAGGAAAGAAGCGGTGCGGAACGGGCCATCTTCTTTGAGAAATTTGCAAAGATTCAACAACCGCCGCCAAAGTTATTCCCAATAGAATGTTGCAGATTTCCTATGGAAACTAGGTCCTAACTATATATACCTACTGGCGACCGCCAGTAGGTAATATATATATATTAACTATAACTGGTCTGAAACCTATGGTTTTTTCAGTGAATTTCAAAGGTTTTGTAAATGCTAATTCCTAACTATAACTGGTAAGAAACCTATAGTTTTTTCAGTGAATTTCATAGGTTTTTTAAATGCTAATTCCTAACTATATATGAGGCCCCAAACCTATGTTTTTTTCAGTGAATTTCAAAATTTTGTTAATAGCAAATGTCTATAGCTATGAAATGTAATATTTTTGAAAATGAATGAATCCTATATTATATTTGTATTTAAAACAATTTTTTTAATGTATATATATTTTTATTTTTTGTAAAAAATGTTTGCCCTGGAGCGCTCCCGGGGCTCGCCCCGGTGAGCGCCCCGGATAGCGTAGTCTTTTGAAGCGCCCCAGGGCGCTCTCCGGAGAGCGTCCCGTTAGCGCTATTGCCGCGAACGAAAACATCATCGTGACGTATCGCGTAGCCGCGTCCGCGTGATACGCATGGCGTAAGCGCACCCGGAAGCACTCGAGCGAATACGATTGCGCAATGTAAACATCCGACGCGCTTACGCGACGCGACCCGGGGCGTGCCCAGGGGCTCGCCCGGGGGCGCATTGCGTAAGCGCGTCGGGTCATGTGACCTGAAAATAACACTTTTAATTGGTGCAGAACAGTTTTGGTTTCATAATGATGAAATCCCTGGTCTTGTGACCTGAAAATAACACTTCTCATTGGTTCAGGACATTTTTTTTTTCCAAATGATGAAAGACCCCACCTTTTTTCCTTATTCTGACTTTGTCCTTTGACTGAGGAAGACCTGTTTTGAAATCTTTGAGGTATATTTTGTACTTTGAAATAGCTACAGTAGCAGCATCAGCTGGAGCATCTCCACCACCACCAAGAGGACCACCACAACATCACATTGGTGGTCAAGAAGAAGAGGAGGAGGAGGAATAGGAGGAGGGGACGAGGAGGAGGTGGCTGGAAGAACACAATACCCCATACCAACCCAAGCCACACAATGTATGGGAGTTTTTTTCCATCCCTGAGGGAAAAAAGAAAGTGAATGCCGCAAAGGTGACTTGCCTTATCTGTGACATTGAACTTTCAAGGGGTAACCCAAATAAAAAATATTCATTTGGGAATAATACCATGATCAGGCATATGCAGCGCAAGCATCCGAACAACTATGCTGCCGCAGAGATGAGAGAACTGGCCAGCAACCCTCCCCAATCTACACCCAGCACCTCCAAATGAAAACAACCCACTCCATCGGGACCATAGACAAGGGAGACAATCCCTTGCATTCAACCACGGTTTGGAGAATTTAGGGTCACCTTTATTTTTTGTGGTAAGACCATCTTCTATGGTGAGCAGAGCCTAAAGCTCATCCTCCTTGCTGGTGACAACCACAATTGCCTCAAAAAACCCTAATTTTTTCCTTATTTTTTTTGCTCCAGTTGAGCCATTTTCAATTCCCTGTTTTTTGTTTCTCCCCATAAAAATAACAAAAAAATACAAAACAGTTCATAAAAACCAAAAAAAGTACAAAATGTTCAAAAAACATAAACAAAATATAAAACAACAAAAAGAAGAAAAAAAACAGTTCTTTTAAGAACTACCTCCAAATTATAAAAAAAGGCTACATTTTTTTAAATCTCTATCATTCTTTTTTCCCCATAGAACGCTCCCCGGTACGCTCCGCGGTGCGCGTACCGGGCGCTCCCCCCACGCAAATCAAAAAAAAAATGTTTTGCCCCCACATCAGACCTAGGGGGTTAGGGGGGTCTACTCTGCCCCCTTATGGTCATTTCCCCTTTGTTTTTGCAACCTCTTGTGTCTCGATTCTACCGAGACACAAGATGGTGGCCGCTCCGGACTGTTTCGAATGTTTACAGACACCCGAGAGCCAATCAGCTTTCCGTGCGCACCTCGCATGGCGCACCCGGAGCGCGCCCCGGTGTGCGTACCGGGGCGCAGCCATAGATATATATATTTTTTTTAACCTAAATGACTCAAAAACCACTGGAGCACATTTCTTGAGACATAGCAAAGGCACATCGGGCTACCAGTCCCTACAATTTTGCCAAGTATGGTGGAAATCCATTCAGCCGTTCGGGCTAAAAGTGAGGTCGACCGCCCTATGGAAATGAACATGGGGAAAACACGTTTTGGGACTCCCCTTTTATCTCGGCCCCCGCTTGACGAATCCCCTCCAAACTTTCAAGAAAGGACCGGAGCTTTGCGAGGCAAATTTGAGGAAATTTTCAGGCAGATTCAACAACCGGCGCCAAAGTTATTCACAATAGAATTTTGAGATTTTGCATTGAAAAAAATCCTAACTATAACTACCTACTGGTGAATATATATATTCACTGAAAAAACCAAAGGTTTCACACCAGTTATAGTTAGGAATTAGCATTTAAAAAACCTATGAAATTCACTGAAAAAACTATAGGATTCACACCAGTTATAGTTAGGAATTTGCATTTAAAAAATCTAATAAATTCACTGAAAAAACCAATGGTTTCAAACCAGTTATAGTTAGCTGGAAATTTTACTGACATAAAACCATTGAAATTCCCACGTTATAGTTAGTTGGACTCACTATAACTTGCGCGTGTAATGCAGTGCTGATGACATCACATATTACATCACTCATGACATGGTCAGTGACATCACTCATGACATCACTGATGACACCATCCAGTGAATGTGTGTCTTTTTTACAAATAAATATGTTTTATATATGTATATGTAAAAGGTTTTTTTTGGTTTTTTTTTAAATGATCTGCTAATGACAGTCTCCTGGAAAGCACCTCCATCTTTCTGAACACTTTTCTTTTCCCGTATGTATTAAACCTTCCTTCATACTGTAGAGACAGCACAGATTTTATCACTAAGATTGAGGGCATCAGATGGGAGGACAGTTTTTGTATGGCTACAATTGACGTGGTCTCATTGTACACGTGTATTAAACACGTTGATGGTTTAAAAGCATGTAGACATTTTATGAGAGACCAGTCGATTTTCTACCTGAAACAGACAGAAATGTTACTTGAAATGCTGGAATTCTGCCTGATGAACAATTTCTTCTTGTTTGAGAACAACTGGTACAAGCAAGAAGTGGGAACTGCTATGGGGAGTTGCTTTGCTCCAAGTTTTGCCTGCATGCTGATGGGGTGGTGGGAAGAGCAAACCCTATGGTCAGAGGATAATGTTGATGTTACCCGCCACATTGTATTTTCTACCAGATACATCGACGACATCTTTCTGATCTGGGATGGCACTAGATCTGATCTGAACAAATTCCTTGTGAATATCAACAAAAATGATGTGAATCTGAAATTCACTAATAAAGTAGATCACTCAGAAATGGATTTCTTAAATGTCACAGTTAAGATAGTGGATGGTGTGATCCAGACTAACTTATACAGAAAACCCACCTCTGGGAACAGCATTTTACATGCAAAAAGTCACCATCCTAACAACCTCAAGGACAGTATCCCATATGGAGAATTTTTGAGAGCCAAACGAAACTGTAGCTCCAATGATAGTTATGAAAAAGAACAGACTATGATGACCCAGAGATTTAAAGCCAGGGGATATTCGGACCAGGTACTGATGGTAGCTAAGGAAAAAGCTAAAGCCAGGAAAAGGGAGGTACTTCTGAGCAAGAAAATAGTCAATCACCCCAATAACCTGGGATCAAGTAATGTCAGAATGATAACAACGTACAGTGTGGAGGCAGGCAGGGTATGAGAAATCTTAAAGAAACATTGGCACATTGTCAAGAGTGACCCTACGATAGGAAAGTTGATCAACAAACAACCTCAGGTCACCTACAGAAAAGCACGCTCCTTAAAAGACATGCTAGTGAAGAGCTATTTTGAGGGCCCAGTGAAAAAGAAGAATTGGCTAAAAGAACAGAAGGGTTTTTATAAGTGTGGCAAGTGTAAGGCCTGTGCTACCAGTAAAAATGTGAAATCCTATCCCCTCCCCACTGGAAAGAGCGAGATCATTGGGAAATTCATGAATTGTAACACTGACCATTGTGTTTATGTGATTGTATGTCCATGTGCAAAGTTCTATATTGGGAGTACCATCTTCCCGATAAAAAAGCGAATTTTGGAGCACATGAGAGCAATCAAAAATGTTGATATGTCTTATGCTACTGCACGCCACTGGTTACGTTTCCACAACAGTGATGTTAACCAATTTTCCTTTTTTGGTATTGAGAGAGTTCCAGCAAATCCCAGAGGGGGTAACCGTCTCAAACAACTACGTGTCCTGCAATCCCGGTATATCATCCGTCTGGATTCGAGAAACCCTTTTGGTTTAAACGAGGATGAGGAACTTTACGTGCATATTGGCTAAGAACCTTATGTTGAGCCGAAAGATCTGCCTTGAAACTGCACCTGTGCCCTAACTGCCTACCAAACCCCCCCTTACCCATCATGTTGCCCGGAAATACTGCGCTTACGGGTGAGCGCACCGGTAAGCGCAGTATTCCGGCGCGCCCGCACCTAAAAAAAAGAAAAAAAAAAGAATGAGAGAGCATGAGAAAAGGGGACAGAAACAGCTCTAGAGAGCTAGAGGGAGGAACACAGAGGGACAGTAATAGATAGTAAAACAGAGAAAAGGTATAAGAGGAAGTAACTGAGAAAAGGAAAATGAATAAGGGAGCAAAAGAAGAGAAGAAAGAGGAAGAAGACTAAAGTTGAAGTTCTAGGAGAATGTGAACGGGTGATGAAAGTAAAAGGAAGGAGATTAAAGGATGGGGAATGACAGGTAGCGACAGAACTAGAGAAAAGGAACAGCGGTGACAGAGGGAAACAAAATAGCAGTGAGTGTAAGTAAAGAGGAGTGAAAGAGGGTGGATAAAAGTGAAGAAGGGTAAGACATGGGGAGTGATAGAGAGAAAGAACAGAGAGAGTAAAGGAAGGAGTGTCAGAAAGGGACTAAGTGAATCAGAAAAAAAAGGTAAGTGAAGGAGTTCAAATGAGCAGGGACACTGAAAGAAGTTGAATGTGGTAGGAAAGTAAGGAAAAGAGAAGTAAACATGGAGGATAAGAATAAGTAAGGGAAGCACAGTAAGGAATTAGGGGTGAGGTAGGGTGAGAGAAATGTAGTTAAGTTAAAGCAAAGGGTGATGATAAACTATTTTTTTTAATCACACTTACCATATAATCATTAAAAACTTTACTCCATGTTAAAACTACACTTTGTATCTGTGAAAGACAAAAGAAAAAAAAGTTATAATTAGTAAAATATATATTTTAAAATAGAAGAAACAGGTCAAGAGGGAAAAAACAAAAAAAAGTATACTAAGAAATAAAGCAAGAGTGAAGGATACAGAAACAGAAATAAAGTAATGTAGAAAGTCAAAAAAGAGGGAAAAAGAAATAGAAGGAGAACAAATTACTGAAGATAAGTAAAATACTAAAAGAATGTGAGATACCAAAGCGAAATCAGGAAAGAGAAGTAAGTAAAAGGAAAATGAGGGAAAGGGAAAGGAGTCTAAATGATGGTCCATTAATAAGAAACAGGAATGGAAGGTGACTGAGAGTGAGTGAAGGGGAGTCACAGAGTGAAGGGATGAAAGGAATGAGGTTAATATAGAACGATAGAGGAAAAAGGAGTGAGGAAGTAAGTACACAGAAAGACAAAGAGAAGGACTGAGTGAACTGCAGTACAATGAGTGAAGATTGCAAAAAGAGTAAAGGAGCAAAAGAAGGAAATAGAGGCGAAGAGAACTAAAGCAGTGGTACTGAGCGAATGTGAGAAAGATGAAAAGTGGTGGAAGGGAGGGAGGAAATGCAGACAGTTGAAATTGGATTGAGGAGTTGTGAATGAAGTGGAGTAAAGGAACAGTGATGAAACAAAGTGAAAGAAAGGCAGTGTAAGTGAGTAAAGAGAGCTAAATAAGGGTGGAAAAAGGAAAATGAGTGTGAGACAATGGGAATACAATATAAATTACACAATGCAAACTATAGAATAACGTATACAACATGTTACATAGTTTTTTTGCTGCTCTCAGAATATATTGAATTTCACTTAAATTAGTGAGTTCAAACTCTTCATCATATAACAGCGGGAAAAAAAACACAATCTAAAAGATTGTGTTTAAAAAAAAACATAAAAACTTACAACTCATATAAGTACACTAATCTTTAAATCACTTACATTTCCGTGAGGCCAAATAGAAGATAGTGAAGGTCCTTTTGGTGGAAAAAAGTCTGCTGTTCTCTATAACTTCCATTTCATTGACTTCCTATGAAAAAAAACCTAAGAACATCATACCTTACACTTTCCTTACGGCCAAATCGTGTCTGATATATGAGTATTTTTTACTTTGAGATCCACTTACAGTACCTATATGAGATAAATAATTTAAAACATTAGATAACTAACTAACTAACTAACTTTTATCATCTATTCCCGTCTTCAAAGGCCAATTCCCTTTACTAAAACTTTGGTTTTAAAAACACTAGGTAAGAATTTTTAGAGTCATAAGGCAAACGTTGTTTATAAATCAAATGAGAATCATTGCAGTAACTCCATCCCTTTTCACATTTTAAGTAGCATGTATAATGTCCTGAAGTTGTCGAAGGACCGTCATGATAAATATTAGCTTCAGTTGTAAAGGTTCTTCCTGAAATTGATAACTGGGAAGCCACAACATTTTTGATAGAAGTTGTCAATTTAGTTCCATCAGGTCTACATCGTTGGAAAACTAAAATGATATACTGACCATAACTTTGTATAAATAATGTGGATAGCATTGGACAGTTACATTGGGTACACACCATATTATGATCTGCTGCTTTAACTAGATTTTTAAATGACACTGATTTACAGTCTGGTAAAGTCAAATATATAAATCTTTCAGTGTCTATTCTAGTATTACTTGATGAACTACAATTGTGGCAGTCATGCTGCCATTGATAAGAAAGGCTGAAAAGATTATCTACATCTACAACTTCATCTTCCAAAACACCAAACATATACATTAAAAATTCCTGACAATCCTGCTGAATGTTCTGTGAAAATGTATCTTGACCAGAACACATATCTAAAATATTTCGAATTTCTGTTACACTTTCTATTTTTGCTCTATCACTGCTACATTTCTCAAACACAGAATTCAATAAACCACACAATCTTTGATCCCGATTTTCAACAATCTGTTCTTGTAAAGTTTGAAGAAAAAAAACAACATTAACCACTACATTAGCATAGCAGTTGACACCAGAACTATTTTCAAACTGAAATCCAACAACATTTTCATCACAATCCTTTTTCTTTCTGTTTTGAATTGCAGTTTCATCTACTTTTTGTCTTTTTGCTACTACCTCACTGCAATTATCCTCATTTCTTCTTTTTCGGCCTACCACACGTTTTTCAAACAGAGGATATTGAGGCAAATGTGGAGCATACTCTCTTCTTAACCTATTGTATTCTTTGACACAATCTAGATCTGCACAAATTTTTGTCTCATCACACTCAATCAAGTACAATCCTGATAAAGTTCTGACTCGGGATAATGCCACATATGCCATACCCTCTTTAAACACAGATCTTCCAATGTTCACTAAAGCATTATCTATACTTAAACCTTGAGATTTATGAATTGTTACTACATATGCCAAACAAACAGGAAACTGTTTTCGGCAAACATATAAGTCTTTTACAAGTAAAAATCTAGCAGAACAACGACTGATTTGTTGTACTTGCTCAATACCATCAAATTTTATTTTTAAAAATTCAATTTCATCTCTATTTCTATAATTCACAAAATCAACAACATAACCCATTGCTCCATTTACCAGCCCTCTTTCAACATTTAAATTCCTTCTCAAAATGATACGACAATTTAAACACACATTCAGAGTCTTTTCAAAACCAGCTGTTTTAGAAATACTTTTCTCTAATGAATCCAATTTGGTTTTCACATTTTCGGACAAAACAATTGTTGCACCTATATGCTCTATTTTATCTATTGCTTCCAGTTTCACAATCTCTTCATTTTCTAACTCTAACATTTTGTTGTTGAAGATGGAACATTCTTGCAGAGTTGGCATCAAACATATCCCAGATTTCTTCTCAGTCATTTTTTTAAAAATATTCTCTGGAAGAATGTTTTCATTTAGATACAAATTTGAAATTAATCGAGCGTGTAAAGCTTCTTTCCCAAGCTCACTTACTTTTCCAATTCTTACATCTTGTAGAATATTTTTATAATCTTCATCCTTTGCCTGTCGCATATTTTGAAGCAGTTCAGTATATTTAAAATTTAACCATATATTAACGTTTCCAATGCTTCCAAGGGACTTCCTGGTATCTTCATGCGTGAGCATTTTAAACACTGGTTGTCCTTTTACTGGAGTTAACTGCAATAGATCTCCAAAAACAATAATGTGTTTTCCTCCAAATAACACATCATATTCTGTTCTAAGAATGTCTTGCATTCTCAAATGCACAAAAGCAAGCATTAGATTTGAGACCATGCTTACTTCATCAAAAGTTTCATTTTCTTCAAGACTCTTGAAACTTCAGAACACGCATCTCCAGATAACTTGTTGTAATGCAATTTATTATCATGCTCAACTGGCAGCATCAGTAAACGATGTAGAGTAATCTCTTTAATGTTATATGCTGCCAGACCAGTTGGAGCAGTTACAACACAAGACAGCGGTGAATCAGTCCTTTTCTGCAGATAACTTGAAATGGCTTTAATCAGAAAACTTTATCCTGTCCCCGCTTCTCCACTTACGTACAGTCGGACAGGCTCAAATGATGTACATGAGCACTCTTTTTTCTCATGTCTGAATCCATGTTCAATCTGTTCTGTGACTTCATCATATATCTTTTTCTGCTCAACATTTAGTTGCTTTACCAAATCTTCTAAGTTAACTCCATCCTCTTGAGCTTGTTCCATAGCTCTTTCCACCTCATCCATGGCAGTTGCAGCTTCATTTTGGATAATTGGTCCTCCTAGTGGATCCTGGCTCAATGAAGTAGAACTCTGACTGTCTTGAGAACTGTCTCTAGCAATCTCTTCAGCAATTGTGGTTTCTTTCTCTATTTCTTCGTTCAACATTTGCAGATAATTTGGAAAAACAGAACATTCTATGGTATCCTTAGTTGCATTAAAAGAGTCTTCATAACACAGAAAATCTCCAAGTAGTTCCTCTTCTGTACGCCATGGCTTAAAGAATTGCAAAAGAGCTAAATAGTAAAATTCTCTTTTGTCTGGAGATTCGCAACTCAATTTTCGATGATTAATCAAATGGCCTTTTCTCTGCTTCACTAGACATCCTTCATACCCAATGACAGCATATTTTCCATTATTGATATCTTCTGTGATGTTCCTCTTATAACTGTAGTTTTGCAGAACTTCATATAAACAAGTGTTCTCAAGGTGAGTACTTCTATTTGGATAGTATGTATCCAACGTATTTGTCTTCAAAATATCTGTACTGTTTGGTTCTTTCTCCGCCAAATATTCAATTTCTTGTACAGATTTCAAAACTCGGTTTCGTGTTGCAGCAAGACCTAGACTCACCCAAATGATTGTTCTTGATTTGGCATAGAGACTTGCTGATGATAACCGATCAGAACATTCATATGCTCTAATTTCTCGATGCGACAACATCTTCAGACTGAAACTGTATAATTTCTTGCTTAGACTCTTTTCATGTGAAATGTCCTCCCACATTTCCTTCAGTTCTGTCTTTTCTTTTTTTGTGATGTAAGATGTCACATATCGAGCCACAGCAATAGAGTTGTCAGCAACAAACTGAATATCCATGTTAGCATTCCACATGGACAAAATCACTGGGTTGTAGTCGTTGATGTACTTGGACTCTTCGTTTCTTTTTAAATTATATGTATTTTCGGGAGATTTCCTCGTCACAGTATGTCGTAGAGATGACATCAAATTATTTACTCTTCCCTTAGAAATCACTGGTCGTGGAAACGCAAAACGACATTTCGTGTAGTACTTTTCCTTGTTTTTAAATTTTCGACAACGGTACTTTCCACAACGATGAGATTGAAAACGTAAAACTTGTTGCCTTAAACTGTTTTCTTCAGTAGTTTTTGGAACAGCACATGTTGAACACTGTTCAATGAAACTCATCACTGTTTCATCCGAATCTAATCCAAATTTGGGTGCATCTTTAATCCATAACAGCATATGTATATGAGGAGCACCTCTCGCTTGATATTCCTTCCTCCAAAAGAAATTCAAAACCTCTCCAAGGGGAGGATTTTTTTTGTTGGTAATAAAAGACATCATAGCTTCAAATCTATGATTAAAATATCTGCAAACATTCACTGGATCCAAAGAACACAGTTCTCCAGGTGTTTTCAATTCTATATTTTATATGTTTCCATTTGCCTCTCGTAGAAATTGAAGTAAGTTGTCCCATGCATACTCAGCACAGCTAAGAGTAAGGAACCATGTAGGAGTTCCTAAGTTTCTTAGCATACATTTCAATTCCCCATGACGACGGAACCAATACTCATTTGTTCCACGCTGACATGCCATGAGATTGATTAGCTGAGATTCCAAAATACTGTCTTGCAGATTGACTTTCTCCATAAAGTCCCTTGCTGAAACATTTTGCAGATGAGCTCCAGTTTTCAATATATGATTAACTGCATAAGAAAGCCCAGACAAATCACTTTCATACAGTAGATGAAACAAATAGGGAATGCATTGCCGAAACCTTGGATCTTCAGCATATAATCTTAAAGTCCGGTATTCAGCTGCAGGAATTTGAACTGTTCGATCGTCATATCGTCCACCACGACATGTTGGAAATAACTGTGGAAAACAACGGGCTTCCAAACTTTCTTCCCATACACTAATGGGACTTCCTTTTGCTGCTTTCATTTGAAAGAAGTCAATTGCATTCCCCATTACTTGTTTGGAATACAAAGGATGAACAGTATAATGTTCATATATTTCTTCACTTCTAGACACATCAACTTTTTCAATTTGGCCAACTGAACAATCACTGTCTTCTTCTGTAGCTGTTTCCTCTGCTCCAACACTTACATCTTTATAGTACTCATTGTTTTTGACCAAATACAACGTTGCCTTTTTGACTTTCCTAACACTCACTAAATCTTGCCAGATTTTCTTACTCTTTGTCAGAACCCCATTAACTAGAATAACCAGAGGATCCTCTTCTACTCTTTCTACACCAATTGTATCAATATTTTTCTTGATATCTAGAGGCAAATAAATAACTCTTCCCTTTAATCCTCTTTGTAAATCTGTAGGAGGTAATTTCCCTATCTTAGGCTCCATGCGAACAATAGCTTGAAAAGGATGGACACATTGAATCAAAATTGATTCATAAGTATTTAAATCCATCAATTCAGAAGGAATATCTATCAACTGAAGATTATTATGAGCAGCTCTAGCGGGCATTCTATTTTCATTTAATTTTTTCAAACAATAATTACAAATACACTGATCAAAACTCAAATCAAAAGAATTCTCCACCAACAAATAACTTACAAAATCCTGCCATTCACTATTATTTTCCAATTCACATTTTGCATATAAATCAACTAACCTAGTCTGAATCTTATAATGAGTCCGTCGACAACACACACAAGTTAAATTAGGCCTTTCACTTGATTTCACCTTAAACTTGGTAATTTCCTCGTCAAACTTTTCTGTATTTGAAATCTGTACATTGTCTTCCACATTACCATCCATTACTATATCCATTTCTACACTGTCCTCTTCGTTCCCAAAATAACAAAACTCAATTTCTTCACAAATAGTCTTCACATCCACTTCAGATCCATGCAAAAGAGCACTGTTTAACTGTTTAAGCTTAAGTGCTGGACTTTTTGCATAATACAACCTTCTCACTAATTTCCTCACCTTATTATGATGCACTGCTAACATCCTAAAATGATGAAAAACACTCTGACATACTTTTCTAGAAAGACAAGCCAGTGAATGCCCATGCAAACCTGTGCTTTCTCTCACTCTGCAAGGATCTAACTCTTGCAAGATCTTCATTTTTTGTTTTAGACTTTTCTTACTATATGTACGTAAGAAATTTCGAAGCAAATCGATTGAATCCTGTCGCACACTACAAATACTACTGCACTTCCATGTGTACACTGGACCCTTAGTACATCTCCCTAAAACTTCATCACTTAACACCTCTTCTGCAACTCTAGACACAAATTTCTCTTTTTCCATCACACAACCATCTTTCACCTCATATGCTCGACCACTGGTGTCAACTGCATGCACCAAATCATTTTCCTGAAAGTAACTCTCCTCATTAAAAAATGGCTCAGAACTTGAACTATGCATCCATTCTCCAGAAAATACTTTACAAAAATTAGTCTGATTAATAATTCTTTTCCATCTCCTGTTCGATTTGAAAACATCAATTGCGTTATAAAGTATTCTAATTCTATTGATTACTAAAATAAATAATTTTTTCTTAACTTCAAAAGCCTGATCAACAATCTTCTCTACACTTTTCTTTTTCTTGTAAAAAGCAGCTCTCTGTTTACCTTTCTTTTCATTTTTTAGCAAATCGAAAACTACCCAATTGCGAAACATTCGTCTACGAATGTCCCTAAATTGATTTAACCTTCTATTGCTATCCATAGTCTTATTTCCTGCTCCAATAGAGACATTTTTTGAGGGCCTCTCCTTCCTTTTTAAATTTGTTCTCTGCTTCTGGATCTTCTTATGACCATTAACATTACTTTTTGATCTACATAAATTGTGAAGAAAAGACTTAATTGTCTTTCTGGTGTTTTTTGAAGTACTATTTGTAGAAGATTCTTGTATTTCCTTTGATGATTTAGATTTTTTACGTATGGTATTTTTTCTATTCCTTTGCCTTGATGGCATTTTTGCTTGCTTTTAAAATGTTGATTTCAATCTGTGGTTCTGAAAAAAATAACACATTAAAGACCACTATTAGCAAACAACAAAGTAATAACAAAAAGAAAACAATATAAACACTAATTTGCAACGTATTAAAGTTTATACCACAGCAATTCGGGGCCTTATTTATGAAGGCCTTGCACCACCAGTGCATCCCATGTTAAAAGAGACGCACCGGTGCCACAAGGCAGTCATAAATAAGGACCAAATGTAAATACCATTGATTTTCCCCAAAAATCGTTTTTTGAATAACATTTAAGAAACACTGCACAGAACCTATGTACAACCACTCAATATCACTTTGGGAAACTCAATGTTTCCCAAAATACAAATCCTTTATCTTGCAAATGTTGATAGCAAGTATTATCAAAAAGCAAAAAACAAACCAACAGCAAACAAACTCAGGGCCTTATTTATGAAGGCCTTGTGCCACAAGAGTGTCACTTATTTCCCATGTTTAAAGTGATGCACCAGCTGCACAAGGCAATCATAAATAAAGGCCAAATGAAAATACCATTGATTTGCTCCCAAAATCGTTTTTTGAATAACATTTTAGAAACACAGCAAAGATCCTATGTACAAGCACTCAATTTCACTACTGCACCCTCACTATTTCACAAAATAGAAATCCTCTATCTTGCAAATGTTCATAATAAGTATTATCAAAAAGCAAAAAACAAATCAACCCCCAACAAACTCAGGGCCTTATTTATGAAGAACTTGCGCCACAAGAGCGTCACTTATTTCCCATGTTTAAAGTGATGCACCGGCTGCACAAGGCAATCATAAATAAAGGCCAAATGAAAATACCATTGATTTGCACCCAAAATCGTTTTTGGAATAACATCTTTGAAACACAGCAAAGATCCTATGTACAAGCACTCATTTTCACTAATGAACCCTCACTATTTCACAAAATACAAATCCTCTATCTTGCAAATGTTGATATCAAGCATTATCAAAAAGCAAGACACAAACCAACAAAAAAAAACTCAGGACCTTATTTATAAAGGCCTTGCGCCACGAGTGCTTCAAATGTTAAAAGAGACGCACTGGTGCCACAAGGCAATCATAAATATGGGCTAAATATAAATGCCATTGTTTTTCCCCCAAAATCGTTTTTTGAATAACATTAAAGAAACACTGCGCAGAACCTATGTACAACCACTGATTATCACTTCTGAAACCTCACTGTTTCCCAAAATACAAATCCTCTATTTTGCAAATGTTCATAGCAAGTATTATCAAAAAGCAAGACACAAACCAACAGCAAAAAAAATCAGGGCCTTATTTATGAAGGCCTTGCGCCACAAGAGAGTCACTTATTTCCCATGTTTAAAGTGATGCACCGGCTGCACAAGGCAATCATAAATAAGGGCCAAATGAAAATACCATTCATTTGCACCCAAAATCGTTTTTTGAATAACATTTTAGAAAAACTGCGCAGAACCTATGTACAACCACTCAATATCACTTTTGAAACCTCACTGTTTCCAAAAATACAAATCCACTATCTTGCAAATGTTCATAATAAGTATTATCAAAAAGCAAAAAACAAATCAACAGCCAATAAACTCAGGGCCTTATTTATGAAGGCCTTGTGCCACAAGAGCGTCACTTATTTCCCATGTTTAAAGTGATGCACCCGCTGCACAAGGCAATCATAAATAAGAGCCAAATGAAAATACCATTGATTTGCACCCAAAATCGTTTTTTGAATAACATTTTAGAAACACTGCGCAGAACCTATGTACAACCACTCAATATCACTTTTGAAACCTCACTGTTTCCCAAAATACAAATCCACTATCTTGCAAATGTTCATAATAAATATTATCAAAAAGCAAAAAACAAATCAACAGCCAACAAACTCAGGGCCTTATTTATGAAGGCCTTGCGCCACAAGAGCGTCACTTATTTCCCATGTTTAAAGTGATGCACTGGCTGTACAAGGCAATCATAAATAAGGGCCAAATGAAAATACCATTCATTTGCACCCAAAATCGTTTTTTGAATAACATTTTAGAAAAACTGCGCAGAACCTATGTACAACCACTCAATATCATTTTTGAAACATCACTGTTTCCCAAAATACAAATCCACTATCTTGCAAATGTTCATAATAAGTATTATCAAAAAGCAAAAAACAAATCAACAGCCAACAAACTCAGGGCCTTATTTATGAAGGCCTTGCGCCACAAGAGCGTCACTTATTTCCCATGTTTAAAGTGATGCACTGGCTGCACAAGGCAATCATAAATAAGGGCCAAATGAAAATACCATTCATTTGCACCCAAAATCGTTTTTTGAATAACATTTTAGAAACACTGCGCAGAACCTATGTACAACCACTCAATATCACTTTTGAAACCTCACTGTTTCCCAAAATACAAATCCACTATCTTGCAAATGTTCATAATAAATATTATCAAAAAGCAAAAAACAAATCAACAGCCAACAAACTCAGGGCCTTATTTATGAAGGCCTTGCGCCACAAAAGCGTCACTTATTTCCCATGTTTAAAGTGATGCACCGGCTGCACAAGGCAATCATAAATAAGGGCCAAATGAAAATACCATTGATTTGCACCCAAAATCGTTTTTTGAATAACATTTTAGAAACACTGCGCAGAACCTATATACAACCACTCAATATCACTTTTGAAACATCACTGTTTCCCAAAATACAAATCCACTATCTTGCAAATGTTTATAATAAGTATTATCAAAAAGCAAAAAACAAATCAACAGCCAACAAACTCAGGGCCTTATTTATGAAGGCCTTGCGCCACAAGAGCGTCACTAATTTCCCATGTTTAAAGTGATGCACCGGCTGCACAAGGCAATCATAAATAAGGGCCAAATGAAAATACCATTGATTTGCACCCAAAATCGTTTTTTGAATAACATTTTAGAAACACTGCGCAGAACCTATGTACAACCACTCAATATCACTTTTGAAACCTCACTGTTTCCCAAAATACAAATCCTCTATTTTGCAAATGTTCATAGCTAGTATTATCAAAAAGCAAAAACACGAACCAACAAAAAAAAAAAATCAGGGCCTTATTTATGAAGGCCTTGCGCCACAAGAGCGTCACTTATTTCCCATGTTTAAAGTGATGCACTGGCTGCACAAGGCAATCATAAATAAGGGCCAAATGAAAATACCATTGATTTGCACCCAAAATCGTTTTTTGAATAACATTTTAGAAACACTGCGCAGAACCTATATACAACCACTCAATATCACTTTTTAAACCTCACTGTTTCCCAAAATACAAATCCACTATCTTGCAAATGTTCATAATAAGTATTATCAAAAAGCAAAAAACAAATCAACAGCCAACAAACTCTGGGCCTTATTTATGAAGGCCTTGCACCACAAGAGCGTCACTTATTTCCCATGTTTAAAGTGATGCACCGGCTGCACAAGGCAATCATAAATAAGGGCCAAATGAAAATACCATTGATTTGCACGCAAAATCGTTTTTTGAATAACATTTTAGAAACACTGCGCAGAACCTATGTACAACCACTCAATATCACTTTTGAAACCTCACTGTTTCCCAAAATACAAATCCACTATCTTGCAAATGTTCATAATAAGTATTATCAAAAAGCAAAAAACAAATCAACAGCCAACAAACTCAGGGCCTTATTTATGAAGGCCTTGCGCCACAAGAGCGTCACTGATTCCCCATGTTTAAAGTGATGCACCGGCTGCACAAGGCAATCATAAATAAGGGCCAAATGAAAATACCATTGATTTGCACCCAAAATCGGTTTTTGAATAACATTTTAGAAACACTGCGCAGAACCTATGTACAACCACTCAATATCACTTTTGAAACCTCACTGTTTCACGAAATACAAATCCTCTATTTTGCAAATGTTCATAGCAAGTATTATCAAAGAGCAAGACACAAACCAACAGCAAACAAACTCAGGGCCTTATTTATGAAGGCCTTGTGCCACGAGTGTGTCACTTATTTTCCATGTTTAAAGTGATGCACCGGCTGCACAAGGCAATCATAAATAAGGGCCAAATGAAAATACCATTCATTTGCACCCAAAATCGTTTTTTGAATAACATTTTAGAAACACAACACAGGACCTATGTACAAGCATACAATTTCACTACTGAAACTTAACTATCTGCTTCCAAATATTCTCCATAGAGCAAACAAGTCTCTATCTAAATTAAATGAATCATTACTTACCTTTACAAATGCTTTGGGAGATTGAAAACAGTGTAAGACACACACGCCAATTTTTCTTTAGCAGAGCAAAAGGTGTGCACTCAATACACTGAAACCAAGACTGGCATAGAAAATCTCTAACTTTACACACATATGCCTTATTTCAACCAATCAAAAGTCTTCCCTCACTATTTTCAAACCAACACCCTTCCCCCTCTCAGACCTTTCTATCTGTTACCATAGCAACTCCCTCCTAACTGAACTCTTATCTTATCTTATCCAGGGCATTATTGCTTTTAGTGACTTTTTCTTAACCATTCAAATTGCTTCTTACACACAACACAACCATGCACCCTAACTTTCTGTTTTCAACTAACTCAATCCACCAATCATTGCTTGTGATTCAACAGCAGGGAAACTCCAACATTATTTTTTTTGTAAACTCCTACTGTTCCAACTGCCATTTCATTCCCACACTTCATCTGACTGCACCAGAACCTTCTCACATCATGTATTCTGTATGGATTATTGGACATAGCTACATCCACTGGGCTCAAAGGTATGCAGCAAGCAGAAATTATCACAACCTTGATTTATCAAAAGTGGATTGGCCAGAGAGGATTGAGATGTCATCAATTGATAGAATTGGTGAAAACCTTTTTGCATCTGCCAAACCCTGACCTCTTAATAGTGCACTGTGGTGGAAATGATTTGGGCACTATGACTGGGGTTGGTCTGGAAATGCTTTTAAAGGACACCTTTGATCAATTGATGACACTTTTCCCACAAACTGCCTTGGTATATTCCAATATATGAGGAAGAGCTGGCATCCAAATGACCAGCGTGTGCCGCCACAGGAAGGAGGTCGAGGGCTTGTGGGAAAAGAAAAAGTTGCAGTGCAAAGTAAATGTGGTGCAAGAATAGTGAATTATAAAATTGCCTATGAGGATGCCATAAAAGAACAATTTTATTGATAAGGCCACCCAAATGGCAAGATTAAAACGCAGAGTGAGGGTAGTATTTAACAAATACAACTATCAGATGGTCTAATCGCTGGTCACCATGTTTCAGCCAATAAATGGCTTTCTTCAGGACCTAAATATGAAACACTACTGCAACTGTGAAAAAACTGTGCTCAAACTAGAACCAGAAACAACACACAAATAGATACAACCAAGTGTACCAGGGAGACCTACCCAGTGGTTAGCGTCTGATTGGTAGAAGGTGTGGTCTTGTATGGATATAATCCTCTCCTGTAATAAATATAAAACATGCTACAAACACTGTGGGCATGTAATCAAACATACAGTTAGAAAAAGAACATATATCTGCATGTATCAGCCTTAAAGAAAATGGGAACAAACTCACCCAAAATTGGATTTGGAGTGGCCTCACCTCGCCTGGCACTCGCTCAGGTCAATGAGGCCCGCTCTGAGAAAACAAAAAACATCTAGTCAAACATCAACTCGTTTGCATGATGATTCCACTGATTGTTGTCTCTTAATCACTCTGTTAATCTAGGATTTCCAAAGAATAGGACGGCAAAAACTGCTAGCCACGCTGATTGATAACACTCGCTGCTAGGCTATCTGCAAGTGTAAATGTTCCAGATGAATAGCAAGCCCCTGGTGCCTAATATGTGAAACAGGCAAAGAAAAGGGGGAAGGCATCCATGTGTGGTAAAGGAATGCCTTAAAGAAAAGGGACATGATGTCAGATGGTAACAACAGAAAGAGTCCTGCTCAAGGACTTTAATTAATTTAGGTCGCTGTAGGCTATATAATATGCTGACAAGGGATAGAGAACTGGTGACCAGGTCTACTTGCAGCATAAGCCCTAATGCAGCATATTGCCAGGCTGCAAAGAGAAGGAAAAACGGATCTGCTGGCAAGGTCCAACGTGTGGAAATGCTCCAGCGTTTCTCCAAAGGAAGATGGTGGCTCTAATACTACTGACCTGTCCGTCGGTGCCTCCAACCCCCTACTGAGCCGAGGGGAAGGTGGCGTCCCGAACGGACAGGCAGTCTAAAATAGTGCAAGCCGCGGACCACAGAGGGAACCGCCGCGTGTCGAAATACAGGTGAAGACACTTTGTTTAAACCCAAAGAACTATCTGTGTGTATGCGGACCAGAGAGGGAACTGCGCAAGCTGTGTCTGATTGGATAATGGAAAAGTGAAGTTAGCACGGCTAAAGGTGTATCCTGATTGGCCGATCGTGGATGGGAGAAGTCAAATGATTGGCTCGTATTACCGGTCTGCTGTAAGTTCCGGTAGAGAATGAAAATTGCAGTTAGCATTTTATAAATGCGAAAAACATACATTGCTGCCTTGTATATATTGCCAAATATATTGCCAAAAACTGCCAAGTGAAACTCGCTATAATCACTTAAAACGACGAGTCTACCAAACAAAGTCAGACTCGTAGCTAACGAACCAAAGCAATGGTTCGTCTTCCGCTCTCGCTGATTGGTTACATAACACCAATGGTATGAGTCACGAGATAATAAATAGATAAAGCCGCCGGGGCCAGAGGCATTCAGTGACCTCCTAGAGGCTGCGCTTTAAAGGCATGATTGCGAAATAAGCCTTGTAGTGTCGCCGAGAATCTATACGGCTGATTGCTAGAAAACAACCACTGGTGGCCACAGAAGTTAAATACCCTAGTGAGGCTGTGTAAAAAGAACAGAGTGTAACAGCGCGGGGTAATATAACGCGCCTGCTGATGCAGTGCCTTGGATAAGCGGGGCCATCTAATGGTAAGACTCAGTAGTAGTGTTTTGTTCTCGTAAGGCAGGTGGTCATGTATGTTGAGAGGGGCAACCTCAGTGGATCAAAGGGTCATAGTGTACCTACAGTCAACCGCATGAGCTTATAGAGCTGGTAGTAGTGTGTTAAAAGTGTGTTAAAACAATTGGTAGTAGTATGTTGAACAGGGGGTCCTTTTAAGAATTTGCTGCAAAGTCACAGGCCCCCTGATGGAACTAGACAAACCTTTGTTGGCTGAGGCTAAACCATCTAGAGATTCTGAAGATTTCCTTTTGATTTAGACATATTTTGGAGGGTTATCAGTAAATGTGCTATGACTGGCACCAGGACATACTAAGAGAATGTCCAGCGGCAAGCCCTACATAGCAAGCACCTCTTAGCAGACCTGGTGTATGGGTGGTCTAAAGCACAATTTCATAATAAGGCAACATCCCTCGTAATATAGGGTGCCAATCCAGGTGAGGCAAAAGAGACCTCCGTATTGGAACCCCATCTTTGAAGAACCAGTTGTTAGATTTGGATCCAAGGGATATCGTCGTTCAATCCAGTGGTGTCACATTTAAGCCTATAAATCCATTTTTGTTCTTTAATGAATAAATAGCGAGAAATGTCTTTGATATTAGGGGGGATGAATGGTTGTTCTAATATCAACCACCTCATGTCTTCCGCAGTGTGACCCATGGTTAAAAAAGGATTTGTCAGGCGTGTGGCTTGTCTGTTTCGCCTGATAGTACTTTTATGCTCTTGGATCCTCAATTCGATCTTACGCGTGGTCATCCCAACATAGCGAAGGGAGCATGGACATGTAATCAGATAAATGACTCTTTCACTGTTGCAGTTAGTATGGCGTCGGAGGACCCAAGGCCGCTCCGTGCCGATGTCAACAGTGAAAGTCTTCTCAGTATGGGGACATACCGAGCACACTCCACACAGGTGGTGACCCTGTACAGGGGGAAGATTCCACAGCGTGGACGCAGGTTCTTGCTGGGAGAAACGGGGCCATGTGTGCACCAGGTTATCTCGTAGATTCTGACTCCTTTTGAAGGAGAACAGTGGTGGTGGGGTAGTTATTCCAGCACTGTTTAGAATGCGCCAGTTTCTCCGGATGATCTTCTGTAGCGAGGTGGAAGCCGTGCTGAAGGTAGTCACCAACGTCATTTGTTTCAGGGGAGGTTTCTCGACCGGGGGTTCAAGGAAAGCCTCTCGATGATTATTTGTAGCCCTCATCCGTGCTTTGCGGACCAGAGCACTGGGATAGTGTCATTGCTTTAATTTGACGCTCAGATCACGGGATTGTTCTTCAAAATCGCTCTTCTCTGAACAATTTCTACGCACCCTCAGAAATTGTCCAAAGGGTAAATTTTCCCGAAGAGAGCGTGGATGATGGCTTTGAAAGAGGAGGAGAGAGTTTCTTGCCATAGGTTTACGATGCAGCTTGCTTGCCAAGTGACCATCTTTTGGAAAGATAAGTAGGTCTAAGAAGGGAAGCTCTGTCTTACTGTGCTCAACTGTAAATTTGAGAAATTGGTTCTGGTTGTTCAACCAATCTCGAAACTGGAATATAGATGTAATATCACCCCGCCAGACCACCAGAACATCATCAATGTATCTCTTCCACAACACCGTATGATGGAAAAACGGATTGTTGTGGTTGAGTACAAAGTGTGTCTCAAATAGATGGACGTATAGGTTAGCCAGGCTGGGGGCAAAGACACTCCCCATCGAAGTACCAGATGTCTGCAGGTACAGAGAGTCTTCAAATTGGAAATAGTTCTCAGTCATGGCTAGTCGCGCTAATTCCATGATGAAACTAATGGGAGAAATGCTCTCATGGTCTTGTGCCTCCAAGAGTCCTCTGATTGCCTGTAAGGTCTCCTCCTGCGGGATGCAGGTGTATAATGATTCCACATCGAAACTGACGAGTACGTCAGTCTCGATGTTAAAGGCAACATCAGGAAGAAGGCGAAGAACGTCCTTCGTGTCTTGAAGGTACGTTGGCATCCTGCGTACCAACGGACGTAAAAAGTAGTCCACAAACGTGGAGAGAGGCTCCAACAGGGAGCCAATGCCTGTTAGTTTCAATGTTTAAAATATAAAGTGAGACTTATAGTATACTGTGCAACTTTTTTGTGTTACATAGTAAGTTTGCTCATAGTTACTTCCTTTATCCCACTATATTATCTCCAATGTGTATTTAACATCTCTTTATCATCTCCTGCCTCCATGTTGTTTCTGCTTTCCTGACAGACTACGCTATGAATTCCATATACCACAATAACTTCTGTAACAACATGCAAGATATCTACAAAGGAGACGGTGTATATTAAATTACAGACTCTGCATTGGTAACTACATGTTGGTACTTAAATAAAAAAAAATTTTTTTAAAAAAGAACAATTAATAAACATACAATTTTTAAAAGTGTCATTCTTTTTTCCCCATAGTACGCTCCCTGGTGCGCTCCCCGGTCCACTTCCCGGTTCGCGTACCGAGCGCTCCCCCTGCAAAAAATCCCAATACAAATTACTTTTTTTGGGCCCCGCGGGGCCCTTTTAAAACCCCCACATCAAACCTTACGGTCATTTCCCCCTTTGTTTTGGCCACCTCTCATGTCCTACCGAGACACAAGATGGCAGCCGCTCCGGACTGTTTAGAATGTTTACAGACACCCGAGAGCCAATCAGCTTTCAGCATGCAAGTCGCGTAGCGCGGCCGGTGAGCTCCCCGGTGCGCGTACCGGGGCGCGCTTACAGATATATATATTTTTTTGAACCTAAATTACTCAAAATCCACTGGAGCACATATCTTGAGACATAGCAAAGGCACATCAGGCTACCAGTCCCTACAATTTTGCCAAGTTTGATGTAAATCCATTCAGCCGTTCGGGCTAAAAGTGAGGTCGACCACCCTAAGGAAATTAACATGGGGAAAACGCGTTTTGGGACCCCCCTTTTATCTCGGCCCCCCGCTTGACGCATCCCCCCCAAACTTCCAGGGACGGGCCGGAGCTTGACGAGGCCATTTTGAGGAAATTTTCAGGCAGATTCGTCAACCGGCGCCAAAGTTATTCCAAATAGAATTTTGAGATTTAACATTGAAAAAAATCCTAACTATAACTACCTACTGGCGACCGCCAGTAGGTAATATATATATATATATATATATATATATATATATATATATATATATATATATATATATATATATATATATATATATATATATATATGAAGTCCAAACCTGATGTTTTGGCGGTACAAAGCAGGCGCTGACTCCGTGGGGTCTAGATCAGGAAAAAGTTTTTATTTTGCAAAAGAAAAGATTCTTTTTTTTTAAAACGCGTTTCGACGGCTATACCGCCTTGCTCACAACAGTGAATGCTGGTAAGGTAAGACCTTTTATACAAACAAGTTGCTGATTGGTTAGGGCAGTCGCATCTTAGAAACCATGGTAACCATTATATTCATGGCTAACAAGTTGTTGTAACGTTTCTGCACATCGTTAATTATGTTTCACCAATGTGTAAATAAAATAATAAATGATAATTATTCTTTCTAATGCATGGCATGGATAACAGTTAAAACACATTGCTGTTTTCACAAAACCTGTTTCCTCCTTGTTGTTGGAGCTCATGCATATGCTTGGTGGCACCTGTATAGATCATGCAGAATTACATACTAAAATAGTATTATGGCACAAGTATGACTTTGTAAAACTATAGATTTTAAATATCACATCGAATAATTGCATGTTGGCATAATGCCTTATTTGAACAGTTCAAAAAGAGCGGGTACAGCCCAAGTGGGCAATTTAGAGAACTGAAACAAGATTATGTCATAAGGGTGACACATGACACTGCTTCTTATATATATATATACCATCCTTGTGACAGAGTGACCGACCTCTTTTCAGTGTAATGTAACCCTTGAAACACATATTCAAAAATAGAAACTAACATTTTCAAAAAAATTGACATACCCATACCAGTTACAACAACCAATTCAGTAATTCCACCATCTATATACACATCCACTCATTCACCAACAGTTCTATATAGTCACTCATACATATACTCAATCATCATATGTAGTGATACACATATACATCCTGTTACACACCGACAGTCATCTAAAAGTTACTCACACACATACACACACATGCAAATAAACTATTGAACATCCATTTATTTGCATATACACCTATACGGTATGTAACTGTTACCACGCATCTTTGAGCACGAAATACTGTTACAACGAAACTATTACCACGCAGGAACCTTTACAACGAATACCTTTACAACGCATTACACTACAACGCAGATACTATTACAACGCATACCATTACAACGTAAGTATAGGTAAGTTTATCTTTTTTTTAAAACATTTATTAGGGGTATTGGGTTTGGGTTTTGGGGTACAGGGGTATTTTTAGGTTTCAGGGTTGGGTTTGGGTTTTGGGGTACAGGGGTATTTTTTGGTTTCAGGGTTGGGTTTGGGATTTGGGGTACAGGGGTATTTTTAGGTTACAGGGCTGGGTTTGGGTTTTGGGTACAGGGGTATTTTTAGGTTTCAGAGTTGGTTTTGGGTTTTGGGGTACAGGGGTATTTTTAGGTTTCAGGGCTGGGTTTGGGTTTTGGGGTACAGGGGTATTTGTAGGTTTCAGGGTTGGGTTTGGGTTTTGGGGTACAGGGGTATTTTTAGGTTTCAGGGTTGGGTTTGGGTTTTGGGGTACAGGGGTATTTTTAGGTTTCAGGGTTGGGTTTGGGTTTTGGGGTATAGGGGTATTTTTAGGTTTCAGGGTTGGGTTTGGGTTTCAGGGTACAGGGGTATTTTTAGGTTTCAGGGTTGGGTTTGGGTTTTGGGGTACAGGGGTATTTTTAGGTTTCAGGGCTGGGTTTGGGTTTTGGGGTACAGGGGTTTTTTTAGGTTTCAGGGCTGGGTTTGGGTTTTGGGGTACAGGGGTATTTTTAAGGTTCAGGGCTGGGTTTGGGTTTTGGGGTACAGGGGTATTTTTAGGGTTCAGGGCTGGGTTTGGGTTTTGGGGTACAGGGGTATTTTTAGGGTTCAGGGCTAGGTTTGGGTTTTGGGGTACAGGGGTATTTTTAGGGTTCTGGGCTGGGTTTGGGTTTTGGGGTACAGAGGTATTTTAAGGTTTCAGGGTTGGGTTTGGGTTTTGGGCTACAGGGCTATTTTTAGGTTTCAGGGTTGGGTATGGGTTTTGGGGTACTGGGGTATTTTTAGGGTTCTGGGCTGGGTTTGGGTTTTGGGGTACAGGGGTATTTTTAGGGTTCAGGGTTTGGGTTTGGGTTTTGGGGTACAGGGCTATTTTTAACATATATATTTACAAACTATTAAATAAAAATTAATATAATTAATTAAAATATTTAATAATATTTTTTTTTATAATTAATTAAAATATTTAAATAATTATTAATTACATTATTTAAAAATATTATATACTTACCTATACTTACGTTGTAATGGTATACATTGTAATAGTATCTGCGTTGTAGTGTAATGCGTTGTAAAGGTATTCGTTGTAAAAGGTCCTGCATTGTAAAAAATGTGTGGTAATGGTATGCGTGCTAAAAGTATGCGTGCTAACATCATATATCCCAGCTAAATACACAATACCACCTTACTTCTAAGGAAACTTACACATACTTACTCTCTTAAACAATCACTTATAGAAACACATACTTATTTAACCAGGAACTCTTACAATCTCTCACTCTCACATATACTCACTTATATACATCAATACTCACATATACTAGATTAAAACATATGTAGTTACTGATAAAGACACTAGCGAGACAGTCATTCACTCACTAACACACAGATATACACACTCATCTACCCATACAGTCCTGCACATATGTTGTCTTCAAAACACATACAAATAGAGAGTCAGTCAATCATGCATCTATGTGCTAAGTAATACCCCCACCAAACCATACAGACACTCATACTGATACTAAAAAATATAAAACAAAAAAGAATAAAAAAACAGTGACACCATCCTTGTGACCGAGTGACAGACCTCCTTTCAGTGTAATGTAACCCTTGAAACACATATTCAAAAATAGAAACTAAAATATAAAACATATTTATTTTTCAGAAAGACACACATTCACTGGATGGTGTCATCAGTGATTTCATGAGTGATGTCACTGACCATGTCATGAGTGATGTAATATGTGACGTCATCAGCAGTGCATTGCAGGCGCGCAAGTTATAGTGAGTCCAACTAACTATAACGTGGGAATTTCAATGGTTTAATGTCAGTAAAATTTCCAGCTAACTATAACTGGTGTGAAACCTCTGTTTTTTTCAGTGAATTTAATAGGTTTTTTAAATTCTAATTCCTAACTATAACTGGTCTGAAACCTATGGTTTTTTCAGTGAATTTATATATATATATATATATATATATATATATATATATATATATATATATATATATATATATATATAGTGGTGTATTCACTGTTTATTGCCTTTCACTCGGTGCCTAAGAATTTACTAGCTTCAGTGACATATTGCCTTTGCCTACGATATTAATAAAGCTCATTATACCTCCAGAGGAGTGTTGGAGTTTCTGTGTGAGTAAGTGGTGTGCGTAAGTTCAGATTATGCAAGTGGGCAAAGCAGTACAATGGTGAAATCTGTAAAATGACCCCCAAGCCACAGAGGAAAACTGCCGGGGTGAGGGGGTCATTTTTTGTTTTGTTTTCAGAAACAAAACTCCAAACCAATTTGGGATTTTGTTTTTGAAAAAAAAAGCATTAAAAGATTGTAGTACCACTCCATCGCATTGACGGAGCAGTCGGTCAAACTTTAATGCATTTACTGGAACTGTTATGACAGCAGTTTCTGTACATGCAAGAAATGCATGCTGGGCCGTCAGACATCTCAAAATTTGGTGGGTGGAGCATCCTTGTCATGGCAGGAGTAAAGTAATCCACCATGGCGATGGTACTTAATCCTTCCGACAAAGTCAAAATCAGACTCCAAGGGCCCTATTTAGAAGATACTTGGGATGACAGATGTCACCAATCTGGCCACAGACTCTAACCCAAGTTTCAAGTATTTATTTATTTATTTATTATTTATTTAGGAGTTTTATGTAGCGCTGGCCAGATCTGAAGGTATTGAAGAGCTTTACAACATTTGTCAAGTAACAATTGAGTACAAAAAGTAGTAATAGTAACCACCATGATTCGTGACAGGTCGTTGTTCAGTTCTTTGTCAAGCATCGGTCGAGTACAAAGAATAGTAATAGTATTCATAAAAATATGTGACTGGACTTGGTCAAAAGGGTGGACATAGGAGCGAGTCAAGAGGTAGATGCTGTAAGAAGTTGTTCCTATCACAGTGACTGGATGCTCATATGGGCGCAATTCCGTCGTGTACGTCTGCTGTCACTTCATAATAGTTCAATTGAGGAAGAGGACTTTGAGCTGGCTTTTTAATTTTTTGAAGCGAGGGTTTGTCCTGATATGGACAGGGATGGCTTTCCAAATTTTGGGCGTATTACCAGAGAAGGAGCGTGATAAGGTTTTTTGTTTGCTGGTTTTTTGGAGGGATGAGAAGTAGAGTGTTGGTGCTCCTGAGATTTCTTGTCTGCCCGCTTTGTTAAGTTTGGAGGCCAGATAGGTAGGTTTGCCAGTGTGCAGAGCTTCGTGGCAGGCAGTTCTGAAGTTGGCACGCATTTCTATTGGGAGCCAATTAAGCTCTCTGAGAGCAGGGGAGATGTGTTTGAATTTCTTTTAATCAGTCAATCAATCAATCAGGGAATTGTAAGCGCGCTACTCACCCATGACGGCCTCAAGTGGCTGAGGGGTGGAGTTTGCATATCTGTTTAGCCAAAGAGCCAGGTCTTGAAGGGCCTTCCGGAAGGAGCTCAGGGAGGATCAGTCACCCTTCTGTCAGCTTTATTTAGGGTTGATCTGGGAGGAACAAGGTGTGATTTTGCCGTGCCTGTGAGGATGGCATTGCCATAGTCCAATCTGGATAGTACGAGTGATTGCGTGGCTTGCTTAAGGTCATTTGGAGGGATGAAGGGTTTGATTTTGTTGAGTAGTTTTAAGTTGAACCACGCACTCCTTGCAGTGTTTTTGATGTGTCTGACCATGTCTATCTTATGGTCCAGGGTGATTCCCAGTGATTTCACAGAGTCGGCCGGGATGAGGGTGCAGTTGAGAACATAAATAGATTTTAGCCAATCTGTGATTCAGAGGGTCAGCTCTTTGTTGGCTATGAGGAGGATTTCAGTTTTATCCTGGTTGAGTTTCAGATGGTTTTGGCAATGGTTGAGGTTTCCCGGTAAATTTGGGGATCGTCGGCATAGAGATGGAAGGGTATGGTGGCCTTTTTTAGTATGGCGGTGAGGGGCTCCATGTAGATGTTGAAGTACTGATACTTGGGGAACTCCCAGGTTTATAGGGCGTAAGTCAGATGTGAAGTTTCTGATTTTTATTCTTTGTGAGCTGTTCTGCAGGAAGAAGGTGAACAACTGTAGGAACATCTGATCTACTATTCCCACTCCACCAAGTAGAAAATCAGGGAAGGTGCTGGATACCAAACCCATATAATTTACTATTCCCACTCCACCAAGAACAAAGTCAGGGAAGGTGCTGGATACAAAACCCATAAAACTTACTATTCCAACTCCACCAACTATACACTCAGGGAAGGTGCTGGACACTCAAACAATATAATTTACTATTCCCACTCCAACAAGTAGAAAATCAGGGAAGGTGCTGGATATCAATCCCATATAATTTACTATTCCTACTCCACCAAGTACAAACTCAAATGAGGTGCTGGACACAAAACCCATATAATTTACTATTCCGACTCCACCAAGTAGTAACTCAGGGAAGGTGCTGGATAACAAACACCTATAATATACTATTCCCACTCCACCAAGTACAAAGTCAGGGAATGTGCTGGACACAAAACACATATAATTTACTATTCCTACTCCACCAAGTACAAAGTCAGGGAAGGTGCTAGACACAAAACCCATATAATTTACTATTCCCACTCCACCAAGTACAAAGTCAGGGAAGGTGCTGGACACAAAACCCATATAATTTTGTATTCCCACTCCACCAAGTAGAAAATCAGGGAAGGTGCTGGATACCAAACCCATATACTTTATTATTCCCACTCCACCAAGTACAAACTCAATGAAGGTGCTGGACACCAAACCTATATAATTTACTATTCCCACTCCACCAAGTACAAAGTCAGGGAAGGTGCTGGATACAAAACCCATATAACTTACTATTCCAACTTCACCAAGTACAAAGTCAGGGAAGGTGGTTGATACAAAACCCATATAACTTACTATCACAACTCCACCAACTATAACCTCTGGGAAGGTGCTGGACACTCAAACAATGTAATTTACTATTCCCGCTCCACCAAGTAGTAACTCAGGGAAGGTGCTGGATAACAAACCCATGTAATTTACTATTCCCACCCCACCAAGTACAAACTCAGGGAAGGTGCTGGACACAAAATCCATATAATTTACTATTACCACTCTACCAAGTAGTAAATCGGGAAAATTGCTGGACAATCAACCTATATAATTTACTATTCCCACTTCACCAAGAATTAAGTCAGTGAAGATGCAGAATAATCAAACAATATTCCTAAGTAATCCCACTCCACCAACAACAAACTCAGGTAATGTAGTGTACACAAAACCTTTATAATTTACTATTATTTTTTTTTTTAACTGTAACATTGTAGTAAAATATTTTACAATTTCAATTTTTTCTAACAATCCGCACCCTATACCCACAAAAACCCACATCACACTCTTAAATTTTAATGTAAATTTTTCAAATTTTGATCAACTAATTAAATTGTTTAAAATTTTTAATTAAAAAATGTAATGAATCAAAATTTTAAGCAAACTACCCTCCCTATTCCCATAAAAACACACATCCCATTTCTAAATGTAAGTATACATTTTATAAATTTTAAATGTTTTTAATTTTTAAAAAATTATTAATAATTTAAAATTTTACAATAATCCCCACCCTATTCCCCTAAAAACCCACATCCCACTCCTAATTTTATTTTTTTATTTTTTTTTATTTTTATTAAATTTAAGTTTTATTCTTAAAAATTCAAATTTTTTAAACAATCTCCACTCAATTCCCTTAAAAACCCACATCCCACTCCTATTTTTTTTTCGAAATTTTAAAATATTTATTTATAAATTAATTTTTTTTTAAATTAAAATTAAATAAAAAATTCAAATTTTTACAACACTCCCCACCCTATTCCCCTAAAAAAGCACATCCTGATCCCAAATGTTTTTCTAAATTATTTGTAAATTTTTTTTAATCAAAATTTTAAAATTAAAAGATATTGAAATATAATTATTTAAAACACTCCCCACCCTATTCCGCTAAAAACCCACATCCCGCTCCTAAATTTTATAATACATTTATTAAAATAATTTAAAAAAATGTTGAAAAAAAAACAATATTCTTAAATAACTTTTTTAAAACACTTCCCACCCTATTCCCCTAAAAACCCACATCTCGCTCCTAAATGTTATTATGCATTTATTTAAAAATGTAAATTAAAAATGTTATTTTTATAAAAAATAAAAAATCACAAATCAAATTTTAAAACATTCCCCACGCTATTCCCCTAAAAACCCACATCCCGCTCCTAAATTTTATTATACATTTATTTAAAAATGTAAGTTAAAAATTTTATTTTTATAAAAAATTAAAAAATAAATAAATGAAAAAATCAATTTTTTAAAACACTCCCCACCCTATTCCCCTACAAACCCACATCCCGCTCCTAAATTTTATTATACTTTTTAATTTTAAATTATTATTTAAAACATTTTTAATAACATTTTATTTAATATTTAACATACTACAAAACAAATATAAATATTCTTACACTCTATATTTATAATTTCGATATTTTAACTTTCTATATTTTAACATTCGATATTTTAACACTATGGGGCCCCATCACGATATCGGGCGGATTGCCTCCGCCAGGGTGGCGGTGGCCACCGCCACCCAGGCGGAGGCAATCCGCCCGACAACCACTCTTGTGTTCCCCTCCGCCTGATTAGGATGGCGGAGGGGACAGCGGCGGACGGAAAGACCGTCCGCCACTTTACCGCAGCGGTCGACTTGCGACCGCGGCGGTAATAGATTAATATGGTGGCGGTGTCCAATGGACACCGCCAGCCATATTACAATTGCAAAAAGCAGAGGCCTTTCCGTAGCGGCAATGCCGCCACTGAAAGGCATGCGGTGATTGCTGCGGGGGCCCCCTGCAGGGCCCCCAGGTTGGCGCCACTGTCTGGGGGGCACATGAGTGGTACCTATGGTACTCCCCACATTTGCATATGCAAAGCGGCAGGCATCGTGCGGTGCCTGCCGCTTTGCATATGCAAATGCAAAAGAGCATTTTTTACATTGTGGCGGGCGGTGCAGAGTGCACCGCCCGCCACAATGCAAACACTACAGGATGTGCCCGCCACTGTGGCGGGCACATCCTAATTCCCCCCACGGGACCCCCGCCCTTATGGCGGGCGGTCCCGTTTTACGATAGGGTGGCGGGCGGACAATGTCCGCCCGTCATCCTAATGGGGCCCTATAATTTTACATTCGATATTCTGACATTCTATATTTTTACATTCGATATTCTGACACTCTATATTTTTACTTTCGATATTAATTAATTACTAACAAAAACGATTTTTTACACACTCGATATTAACAACTCGATATTACTACCTTCGATATATTTTTTTTAATATTAAAATCGATATTACTTACCTCGATATTACTTTCCTCGATATTATTGCAGACTCGATATTCCTGACTCGATATTATCTCCATTCGATAAAAAAACTCGATATTTAGACTGCATACCGTATATAGGATTTTTGTCGTTTTTGGTCTTGTTGGTTCAGATAAAGATTTGCTATTTTTCAAACTGATGTGGTGTCCATTTGCAGTGTTTTCCCTGTGTTACTGTATGGATGCACAAATGCTTTACACGCTGCCTCTGAGATAAGCCTGTCTGCTCGTGCCAAGCTACCAAGAGGGTGAGCAGGGGTTATTTTAGAAGTGTATCGCCCTTACCCTGACTAGGACGAAGGGTCGCTACTTGGGCAAAGGTGTAAACCATTGCCAACTAGAGACCCCCATTTCTAACAGTAATGGTAATAATAATCTACTTCTCATGATGGACTCAGAAAGGTAAAAAGCTAGTGAAGTGCACTCTACTCAAAGGTGAGGGTGTTGCTTGGACTAAAATATTAAATATCCAAAATTATAAAGGACCGACATCTGAAGTTGCAACTTATAAGAATAGCAAAAAGTATGTCAACCAGCAAATTATGTAAAACGTTTTGTATCCCTTCATAAAAAAACTACTGAAAAAGGGGGAAGTATGTACATAAAGAGTGATGTTATATGTCTAAAGTAGAGAGAACATGTGTCTTAGTCAAATATCCATTTAGTTTAAACTAATGCATTGGAACGTGGCATAGATAGGGAACACAATTACCTGTGAGTAAGTATGATGTCTATAACTTAATGGATGGTTGTATTGACTCTAACGACATTCTCCCATGGGATTGCATTATTGAGACCCCGTTTATAGGCGTCCAAGGTAAAGTTTCAGAGCACTTCACATCTTTTTCTAACCTTAAGGCTACTCAGCTCTACGCTTGACTCAATTTTCACCAGAATCAACCATCTTGTTTTGCTGTATAGTATTTCTGTAGATAAAGTTCAACTAGAGAGGCTGTGATTTTGGCTGTGTTTACAACGGATTGGTGTTCTGTTAATCTTGTTGCTATGGTGCAGGATGTCCCCCCAACATTCCCTAAATTACAAGTAAACGGGAGAAGATAAACCACATTTTTAGTTTTACAGTTGGTGAATTTTCAAGCATTTGTAGTATAGCTGGTGTGTACAAAATTGTCTGTTCAATCAGTGACTCGCAGGCTTTGCATTGTGTACATTTGTATGTGCTGACTATTGGGGTACTGCCAGCAATAGTTTTTTGTATGAAAGGCAGAGTTGTCCTAATTCATGAATGCACCATGATATCTTTTATATTTTATTGCACCGATGAGTAAACATCAGTTTTGGAAGTTTAGAGTCTTGGGGCCCCATTAGGATGGCGGGCGGGCTTTGCCCGGCCGCCATCCTATCGGAAATCGGGACCGCCCGCCCTAAAGGCGGGGGTCCCGCACGCAGCATTAGGATGTGCCCGCCACTGTGGCGGGCACATCCTGTATTTTTAGTATTGTGGCGGGCGAAGCTCTGTGCTCCGCCCGCCACAATACTAAAAATGCTGTGCAGCATTTACATAATCAAAGCGGCAGCATTTACATAATCACCGCGCGGTGCCTACCGCTTTGATTATGTAAATGCAAGGGGGTACCACAGGTACCCCCGTGTGCCACCCCCCTTTGGCCTTCACTCTGGGGGCCCACAGGGGGCCCCCAGAGTGAACACTGCATGCATTTCCGTGGCGGCAATGCCGCCACGGAAAGGCATTGTAAAATGCCCATTGTAATATTGCGGGCGGTGTCTGACAAACACCGCCTGCATGTTACTCGTTTTCCGCTCCGGCCGCAAGGCGACCGGGGCGGAAAAGTGGTGGGCGGTGTTTTGCTCCACCGTGGTCCCCCCGCCATTCTAATGTGGCGGGGGGAATACAGGGAAGGATGGCAGGCGGATTTCCCCCGCCAGGCTGGCAGTGGCTACCGCCAGCCTGGCGGGGGCAATCTGCCCGCCATCCTAATGGGGCCCTTGCTGTTTAAAATGTGGCAGTTTGAGTTAATTATTTGTCATACCTTCTCATTCATGGTCAAGTTTTTGGTGACAGACTAAATTTAGTGCAGACTGTCTTTGCTATTCTGATAAAAAATGGTCTCTTTCAAAGAACCTAGCTCTTTTGAATGATTCTCTAATGAGGCGTCTTGGATATCCTCTTAAATAAAACATTTCCTTCATATCTGTGGCTTGAGTTTCAAAATCCTGTAAATTCGAACAATTTCTTTGGAGTCGTAAAAAGTGCCCAAAAGGAATTCTTTGTTTTTGGGCACGAGGATGATAAATTTAGTGCAGACTGTCTTTGCTATTCTGATAAAAAATGGTCTCTTTCAAAGAACCTAGCTCTTTTGAATGATTCTCTAATGAGGCGTCTTGGATATCCTCTTAAATTTAACATTTCCTTCATATCTATGGCTTGAGTGTCAAAATCCTGTAAATTCGAACAATTTCTTTGGAGTCGTAAAAAGTGCCCAAAAGGAATTCTTTGTTTTTGGGCACGAGGATGATAACTCTAATAGTGTAGCAGGGTGTTTCTAGCTGTTGGTTTGACATATGAATCTACTTCAAGATTTCCTCTATTGTTACGAATTAATATATCTAGGAATTCTACTTGATTATGACTTGTGTGGTCTGTGAACTTTAAAATAGGATCGCAATGGTTAAGCCATAGAAGAAATTCAGTCAATTGTTTCACAGTGTTGGTCCAGATAAAGAAAATGTCATTGATGTAACGTGGTCAGTGTGCCATCGATTCATAGAATCGGGCCACTTTCTTATCGATATTTTGCTTCTCAAAAAGAGCCATATTAGCCATAGATGGGGCAACTGGGTGCACCCATACTGATGCCTTTTGTTTATTTGAATAACCCGCCTCCAAATTCGAAATTATTTTCTGATAACACTAATTTGAGGAACTCAAGGAGGAATGTTCATGTACAGGCGATATTTTGAGTATCGATGAACCACTGTGCTGTCTCTAGAGCTCTAACTTGAGGTATATTTGCTATGGAGAGCTTCTACTTCCAGAATTACCAAAGTGTCTGTATTTGGATTGAACGGAAGCCCTTTAACTACTTTAATAATGTCCCTAGAATCTTTCATAAAGGACTTGATCATTGGGATATGTGGTCGTAGAATGCAGCCAATGCATTTAGATAAAGGTTCGGTGATGGAACCTATGGTGGTTACAATAAGGGTGGTCTTCTGAGCTTTTGTGTATTTTTAGAATACCATAAATACTGGCCATACGAGGGCCTTTGGCATTCAAATATTCAAATTCTTTTTTGCAAATCTTGTCAACCTGAATGGCAGTATTTATTTATTTATTTAACCAGATCAATCCTCGCAATTAAGAGTCACTAGACCTCTACAATTTCAGAACCCGTCAGAAGACAATATAATCCCATCCGACAATATCTCCACAATTAGAAACTCCACCAGTAACCAATGGAGATCTGAACCAATTAGCACTCCATCCAGAAACCTCCAGGAACAGGTTTCTCAACCAGGAGCCTCCTGCGGAACAGAAAGTACGTTGGCAAGGAATGAAGCTGAGAAAACACGAAACACATATAACAACAACAACAACGCTGGATCACCAAGCGAAAACAGTACATCCATACCAGCAATCTCATCCGACAATATCTCCACAATTATAAATTCAACCAGTAACCGACGGAGATCTGAACAAATTAGCACTTCATCCAGAGACCTCCAGAAACAGGTTACTCAACCAGGAACATCATGCGTAACAGAAAGTACGTCGACAAGATATGAAATTGAGAGAACATAAAACACATATAACATCAACAAAAACGCTGGATCACCAAGCTTAGACAAAACGTCTATCCCAGGAATAATAGCACGAGGAGAATACCGATCTAAGGAAAGAACTAAGAAGGCAACAAGACATAGACCAGAACGGAAATTCAGGAACGGAAAACACGAAGACCAAAACTTACGGACTAAGAATCACATGACGTCACCTAAGATCATGAGAAAAATGCACGAGATCCAAACACGAATCAGTATCTTGTCACTGGATCTATTAAATGCCTTGAGAGGGATAGAAAAACTACAGGATATCACAGAAAACACTCACACGGAAATAGAACGCATCAAACAGCTATTAAACACACCCGAATACAAAGGCAAAAAGAGAGCAATGCCACTGTCAACCAGACAAAACAGACCAGAAAGGAACCAAAACTCTCTATCAGAAGCAGAGATACTAGCACTACTCAGGGAGTATGAACAGACAGACCCCAATAGGGGGCAGGCAATTAAAAGAGTACTGATTGACGCAAGCATAACATCCACGAGAAATGGAAGGAAACCCAATCTCAACAACCTACAACAAATCCATCTAACCACCGATACGTCTAATAGGATCACAGATGAAACAGAAAAATCTTTAAAATGCCTATTGCTCAACTGCCGATCGGCAACGAAACATGCGTCTGACATAGCCGATATCATTATCAATCAGGGAATAGTCGTTACTATCCTTACCGAAACATGGCTATCTGAATCCTCATCCCCAGTCCTAGACCTGCTGGTGCCCCCGCACTATAACATAATGAGACTTGACAGACAAAAAATTCAGGAGGTGGTATTGCCTGTATCCACAGATCAAACTTAAAAATTGGGCAATTTCATTCAGATCCTCTCGAATCATGCGAATACCTTGGGCTATATATAAGATCGGCTAACAAACAGATCTACAACCTACATGCCATATACCACCCACCGGGAAATAATATGAACTTCATAGACCAACTATCATGTGATGATCAGAGATCATCACTGCCAACTCTAGCAAAGACATCAATAATATGTTTCTAGGCGATTTTAATCTACACTGGAATGACAACAACGACAAACAGGTCAACGCCTTTAAAGATTTTCTAACAGAGCTTAAATTATCACAAGCCTGTATGTAACCTACACATGAAAAAGGAGCAACACTAGACAGGATTATTTCAAAGAATAATGACATCTCAATCCTCTCAATAGTACCATGTGACTGGTCAGATCACCATGCCATAACATTCCTAATACCATCAAGGGGAAGATAAAAATCACTCAACCTAGCAAAATGAAAAGATGGATACGTGAAACCAGAGATTCAAACATGGATCTGCTAAAGGAAAGTTGCAAAAAAGACCTCATCCTACCTGACAACGTGCAGAATGTGACGGATCTAAGGAACCACTACAAGACCACAATGTCGCAAATAGTCAACTCCACCTTACCACTCAAATTGAAAAGAGTCTCGGAGAAGACTAAAAACCAATGGTTCAACGGAATATTGAACGAAGATCTGCGAAAATTGAGACGTGAAGAAAGAAAATGGAGACAACACCCGTCCTCCCCGGAGCTGAAATCCCTTAGAAGGATCAGAAAGGAATATAATAGAAAGATCATCAATTCAAAAAAGGAATTTATCAGATCGGAACTGGATAACGCCAAAAACAGACCACGGAAACTGTTTGAGATTATAAAGCTACAATCTAATAAACTGGCAAAATCTGCCCAAGGAGCCACTAAAACATAACTAAGCTGCGAGGAATTCTCAACCTTTTTCAACAACAAAGCCAACAAACTGAAAAAAGAACTTAGGATCGCTGCAGATAACCCCAACCACAATACAACATCATCACAACCTGCACAGCACTCTACGAACAATGAGACAAAAAACAAGCATACTGGGACACGTTCAAATTACTAGACCAGAATGAGGTTATCAAAACGCTCGCTGCCACTAAACTAAACAATCACTTCAACGACCCGCTACCATCAAAATGCCTGAAAGAAATCAGCCACATAATGATTCCAATTTGGACTGAAATTATAAACGCCTCACTTTCCCAAGGGGTCCTCCCAGAATGTCTCAAGAGAGGACAGGTAGTCCCGATCATCAAAAAACCCACAGCAGACCCGGCTGATCCAAATAACTATCGCCCAGTGACCAACATCCCTTTCCTTACCAAATTAATCGAGAGATGTGTACAAAATCAGTTAAGCAGACACATAGACAACTTCTCTCTATTGGATGACTGCCAATCGGGCTTCAGAACTGGCCACTGCACGGAAACAGCAATCCTGCACATAGTCGATGATGCACTTCAAGCCCTAGATCGCAACCAATCTTGTCTACTCATCCTCCTAGACTTGTCATCAGCGTTTGACACAGTTAACCACGAAAAACTTCTAATCAGACTTCACAACAGGATGGGAATTTCAGGCACTGTTTTGAATTGGTTCAAATCATTCTTACAGAATAGAACTCAGAGATTCCTAGTTAACCAATCTCTTTCCCCTTCTTGCCCAAATACAATCGTCATACCCCAAGGATCGACTCTATCTCCTTCACTGTTTAACTTATACATCGAAGCACTTACAGAAATCCTACGAAATTCTAGAATATTTTACCATATGTACGCGGACGACACGCAACTTTACATCAAGAACGCATCGCTGGAAGACACTACCATTATGAATGAGGCCCTCAAAATGTTGCTAAATTGGCTATGTTGCAATCACCTCAAGCTAAACGCTAATAAAACTGAATTCTTACTCATCGCACCTCAAAAGAATCAAGCAGAAGTGAAAGAATGGTCCAAAATGATCACAGCGTTGAATTGCACCCCAACGCTAGTTGAATCAGCTAAGTCTCTCAGAATCACACTGGATGAACACCTCGATATGAAAACCCACATCAAAGTATTGGCAAAAAGCGCACGCTTTCATCTAAACTACTTAAGAAAAATGAAGTCATTTCTATCAGAGAACGACGTAAAACTAGCTGTGCAATCACTGGTGATCTCAAGAATTGAATATGGATGCACAACACTTGCAGGCCTTCCAAAAATCTCCACAGCTCCCTTAAAAGCATGCCTCAATGCATCGGCTAGACTTATCACAGGATCGAGGAAATTTGACCACATCTCCCCTCACTTGAAAGCTCTAAACTGGCTACCCTACGAAGCTAGAATACAACTAAAAATGGCATGTATCGCCCATAAAGCGATTCATCACAACAAACCCAGATATCTTGCCCAGAAAATAAAAATTGCAGGAGGAAACAGACCTGTCCGGAGTGCCAATCTGCTGATGCTGAGACCACCTATCTTCAGGAAGAAAAAAACTTATGAGAGATCATTCTCTGGTGCAGCCCCTAGAATATGGAATTCCCGTCCTGCGAACATCAGAAAGATCTCGAACTCTCCAACATTCAAGATGGAAACGTTTTTCATGAACAAATTCCTCCAGTAGGAGGCAATTTGCCATCGGCGACTCAACAGTGAGGGTCATTTGGATAAAATACTGGAAATTATATAGAAAATGACCCACGGCAAGAAGACACTGACGGTAGTCTTGCATCTGCCCTTTGTATGCTAGTTCCGATATATACTATATTTTGACAGGCTACCTTTGTGCGTGTTTTTCACTATGCTGTTCTTATTATATACCATGTGATGTTAAGCGCTCTGATACCTAAGGGTCTAGTTCGCGCTATAGAAAACTGTTTTAAATAAATAAATATAAAATAAGATATCTTGGTACAATTCAAAGACTCTGGTTCTAGTATGTGTCACATGGGATAACCCTTTGCTAGTAAGGAGATCACTTGCAGATTTAGATCTTTCTGAGACAGTTTGAGGATCAGAATTTATTTATGTGCCTCCAATAGTGGCCTTTTCTGGACTCTAATACATGGTAGTTGAATGGTTCATAATGATTGGGTTGGTAACTGCCTCTGTAGTTTGAATGGAAACAGGATTTCTGTCTGCCCCTCCGGCCTCCACGCCAGCCTAAAAAAGGTTGCTTCCTTCCTTCGTTATCTGAATCAGAGGTATCAGAAAACGTCAGGACCTCAATGAATTGCCTTGTCCTGATACTGTCCTTCATTGTAAAATTGTTCTGACAAGTATTGAAAGGTTCTTTTACCGGTATTAAAGCTGATATATTTATTGAATGTCTGACATAATATCGACAGACAGAATATCTACATACAAAAATATCGGCACAAAAATATCGACATCAAAAATATCGAAGTTATATCTTCATAAAGTTAAGTACAAAAATATCGGAAAAAAATATCGTAGTACAAACATATCGAAATTAATAATATCGTTTTTTTAATGTATTAATAATAATGTAAAAATAATTTTAAAATACATATAATTTTACTAATATTAAATAAATACATTGAAACATATTTAAAAAATAACTAAAATAACTAATACATATACATTTAAAATAAATTAAACAGTATACATATAAATTAATATATATACTTACTCCACATATTGCAACAGTAGTAAAAGCGTTGGATAGCGTAGGGGTTTAAATTCCTATTCCCACTCCAGAGGGTGCAACAATAGGGAAACTGTTGGAAAGCGTAGCGGTAAAATTTACTATTCCCACACCAGAGGGTGCAACAGTAGGGTAAGCATTGGATAGCGTAGGGGTAAAAATTACTATTCCTACTCCAGTGGGTGCAACAGTAGGGAAAAGGTTGGATAGCATAGGGGTAAAAATTACTATTCCCACTAAAGAGGGTGCAACAGTAGGGAAAGCGTTGGATAGCGTAGGGGTAAAAATTACTATTCCCACTCCAGAGGGTGCAACAGTAGGGAAAGCGTTGGATAGCGTAGGGGTAAAAATTACTATTCCCACTCCAGAGGGTGCAACAGTAGGGAAAGCGTTGGATAGCGTAGGGGTAAAAATTACTATTCCCACTCCAGTCGGTGCAACAGTAAGGAAAGCGTTGGATAGCGTAGGGGTAAAAATTACTATTCCTACTCCAGAGGGTGCAACAGTAGGGAAAAGGTTGGATAGCACAGGGGTAAAAATTACTATTCCCACTCCAGAGGGTGCAACAGTAGGGAAAGCATTGGATAGCGTAGTGGTTTAAATTACTATTCCCACTCCAGAGGGTGCAACAGTAGGGAAAGCATTGGATAGCGTGCGGGTAAAAATTACTATTCCCATTCCATAGGGTGCAACAGTAGGGAAAGCGTTGGATAGCGTAGGGGTAAAAATAACAATTCCCACTCCAGAGGGTGCAACAGTAGGGAAAGCGTTGGATAGCGTATGGGTTTAAATTACTATTCCCACTCCAGAGGGTGCAACAGTAGGGAAAGGGTAGGATAGCGTAGGGGTAAAAATTACTATTCCCACTCCTGAGGGTGCAACAGTAGGGAAAGCGTTGGATAGAGTAGGGGTTTAAATTACTATTCCTACTCCAGAGAGTGCAACAGTAGGGAAAGCATTGGATAGCGTAGGGGTAAAAATCACTATTCCCACTCCAGAGGGTGCAACAGTAGGGAAAGCGTTGGATAGCGTAGGGGTTTAAATTACTATTCCCACTCCAGAGGGTGCAACAGTAGGGAAAGCGTTGGATAGCGTAGGGGTAAAAATTACTATTCCCTCTCCAGAGGGTGCAACAGTAGGGAAAGCGTTGGAAAGCGTAGGGGTAAAAATTACTATTCCCACTCCAGAGGGTGCAACAGTAGGGAAAGCGTTGGATAGCGTAGGGGTAAAAATTACTATTCCCACTCCAGAGGGTGCAACAGTATGGAAAGCGTTGGATAGCGTAGGGGTAAAATTTACTATTCCCACTCCAGAGGGTGCAACAGTAGGGAAAGCGTTGGATAGCGTAGGGGTTTAAATTACTATTCCCACTCCAGAGGGTGCAACAGTAGGGAAAGCGTTGGATAGCGTAGGGGTTTAAATTACTATTCCCACTCCAGAGGGTGCAACAGTAGGGAAAGCATTGGATAGCATGGGGGTAAAAATTAATTCACACACTACTCCCCCTTTAACACACAACACAGTACACATACAAAAAAAAAATATTATAAATATCAAATAATCAATTAATAAAAATTATTTTTATTAAATTGATGTAATTTTAATTGAACTAATTAACACATATTAATTACAAATTAATTAACAATAAATACCAATAAATAAATACAATCTCTTTAATTAATTACATGTTATTGTATGACACCCTATTACCCTATAAACACACAACCCACTACACATCAATAAATCATATCATTTAATCACTTAATAATTATGATTTACCAATTATTTATTGTTTAACAATAAAAAAAATTAAAATATATTTGCACATCAACTCTAATTAATTTAATTAAATAATTAACATTATTTAATTACTAATTAATTATTATTTAACAATAACAAAAAATTATATATATAACCACATTAACTCTAATTATTGTAATTTACTAATTATTATTAATTAATTACCAATTATTTACCAATAACAAATAATTGTAATTATTTGCACAATGACTCTAATTAATGTAATTAACTAAATATTATTAATTAATTACCAATTAATTATTAATTAACAATAATAAAAAATATTTTTATTAGTACATTAACTCTAATTAATTTAATTAACTAATAATATTAATGAAATACCAATTAATTATTATTTCCAAATATTTAAAAAAATACATTATTTAATTAATTAATATTAAATTACTTCCCACCCTATTCCCCTATAAACCCACAACCCGCTCTGATACTAAAACGCAAAATGTAAACTAAATTACTAATTTTCAAACATACATTTAATAACATTTTTAACAAACATATAAACAACATAATAAAATACATAACACTAAACATAATTTCGTTATTAGTAAATTTCGATATTAGTAACATACATACCATAAAAACGATATTCTGTTTATCGATATTTTGCACATCGATACATACCATTGAAATTAAAACATCGATATTATTGTATATCGATATTTAAATTTCGATATTTTGTCTCCCTACCATATTTATTTAACGTGTCTGTTCTCCTCCTAATTAGATAGTCAGAAAAGGAGGATAACTAATTTTCTGATTCTTCAAGTTTTTTCTTTGCTTCTTCTAATGCTTTGCTCTCCTAATCTTGTCTTTGAGCTCAGTCAATTCATTTTTCAAGTTCTAAACTAGTTCTTTAGCCATCTCTACTATGAACACCATGAGGTCACGTGAACAGCATTTTGCTGTCATCGACCAATTGTAAAGGAATTGGCATATTTGCACAAACGGTCCTGAGAAATTACGTTATGTCAATCCCGGTGGGCTCACACCTGCATGAAACTATTCTAACATACATTTCCCATAGGTTTCTAATCTTTTAGTCTTCTCTTTAGGAGAAATGAGTTTGATGACATCATTGGTTTGTGTTTGTCTCGTATTGGAGAGGTTATCAAAGTGGGTGTGGCAACCTACCCCAGTGATCATTCAATAGGTACCACCACTAGCATAGGAGATGGAAAAACCTTATCATCTTTGATCTACACTCTGTTCTCTCTTTTAAAAAAATGTCCTCACATGACACGTGTCAAAATTCATTTTTTCTTATGATCTTGTGGAAGGTCTTAGCCACATTTGGCTTCACATTTCTGTAAATATTCATGCTCCTTTCTTTCTCTTTGGATAATGGTTCCAGTGATTGCAATCCAACCTTAAACTTCACTTTATTTATTTCCTTTTTTTTTACATTCTTTTAATAGGCTAAGTACAATTCCTATGTATTTCTAGGTAGGTTTCTTCAATTGTGCTTTAACTGATGAAGGCACTTGGGTCACAGAAGTCACTTGGGTCACTTGATCCCATGAAGACGCAGTGATGATCTAAACCACTAATTTCTCAAGCGTAATACACGTTTTGTTTTGTAAGTAAGTGTTATAACCCTTGACATGTTCACTGCAACACTGAATGCCAATAACGAAATGAAGTATCTGTATAATGTCCTAGACTATACATCTGCAGTAATTACTATCTATTTATGAACTTATTGTGGTATCATTGTCGGTATGACGGAAAAGTATGACATTTTGTTTTTCTATTTGTACTTTTTAAACATACTGTGAATAGTCAATTGATTGTGATAATAAAACATGTTCCTTTACTTACATTATTAAGTTACTTGGCCTGCATATTTATGTACATATATTGTATATTTTGACGTAAATAATCAGTTATCTAGGGTTTTTTTCAGACAATAGTGTTTTCCTTACCCTTGGTGCTTTCATGAAAAGCAGGGGGTCCTGATCATTACATGGCGGTCCCACCGCCATGAATAGGCAGACAGAATGGAACTTTGCCCACATGGTGCTGGCGCATGGTGCATGGATGGGCAAAAAATGCTTTTTTCTAGTGCGGCTTGTACTGCAGCCCTTTTCCTGAGGCACGGGACAAGCTGCACTAGAAAAACGTATTTCACGACCGCCTGTCCGCCAGACATAAACTTCAAGGGCAGGCAGGACTGCCAACTCATTGTTGGATGGTTCCTGCCCGTGGCAATGGACCGCAATCGTAGTGAGGCGCTTAGGGCTAGATGTAGGTAATTGAAATTTACAGATTCGAAAATACCCAATTTTACCGATTTGTTATTTTCGAATTGGTAAATGCTATGTAACAAAAAAATTGGTAAAAATGACTGAATCATTAAAATTCGGTATTTACCGAATCGGTATTTACCAATTCGGTAATTGACATTCATTCCTATGGGCCTGGAGACCCGTAGGAATGAATGTCAATTACCGAATCTGTAAATACCGATTCGGTAAAAGGGGGAAAACATTGAAGGGTGGCAGGGAGTCACTTTGACACCCTGTTGCACCCCTCAATTGTGTATCGGTGCACATGTTGCAGACATACATGCCCTAAGGGCATGTATGTCTGCAACATGGCACTGAAGCAATTTGCATAAAATTGCTTTTTGCAGGGTTTTCGTTTTTTACCACCAACTTGTAGTTGGTGGTAAATAACTAATCCTAACATGGGATAAACACTCATTTAAGTGCTCCCTACATTAGGAATTTGGTAATTTACTGAATCTGTATTTAAGAAATTGGTAATTTACGGATTCAGTAAATTGCCGACTCGGTAAATTACCGAATCCTTCATTTCGGCCTCCTACATCAGAAAAGCCTATTACCGGTCGGTAACAGACGAAATTAGTTAATTTCGGCCATTACAACCGGTAATAGCCTTCCTACATCAGGCGCCTAGTCTTTAATAAAATCCTGATTCTCCTGTTATTCAAACTTTTGGGAATCTCCATTATTCCTTCTTTATTTCAAGCCCCCAGTTCTTTATGCTGTACCTTTTCCTTGAATTACGTCTTTCTAGTTACTTCCAATATTTCTGTCACCTCTGTGTCTCATATCCCGACATCATACTCCTCTTTCATGCTGTACAATTCCACCCATTTCTAAGATGAGTTTTAGAAGGATATGTTTGCACCTCATAAAGATTTAATTGAAGCAGATAACACGCTAATGCTGAGCATTCGACACATGTTCCTCTTACTTTATTATTCAGACCATTGGCGAAGGTTGACTCAATGAAAATGTTCTACTTACAATGCAATATGTATATTTTTCAGGGTGCTCGGTTCTCTGTTACGGTAAGTCATTGTCTCAAGATACCATGAAAGCACTAGGTTAAAAAATGTGGTTTTACTGTCTGATTTCCGATTTTTTGTGCTCTGTTTTGTCACGCTTTCCTCATCTTCCAATTTCCAAGTACAACTAGTGCACAAGTTACTTACCTTCGGTAATGATATATCTGTAAGAAACATTAGTTAGTGTTAGATTCCTTACCTTAATATCCCCAGGCGTCAGACTGGATCCGGAACGTTTCCTCAGCAGTACCCCTGCGCGTAGCTAGGCGTCGTCTGCGGCTCCACATCTGTCGTCGGCATCGTGATCACCAGGATGACGTCGTCGGAGTACTTAGACGCCGCCCTCACGCGCTGACGTCAGTTCTGTACATAGCTTTCAGTGCCAGTAACTCAGAGCCATGATAGAAACCGACACTGGTGCTATGAAACTAGGTTATTGTTGACAGACCGCAGCCCCAAACTGATCGTACCTTTTGGATTCCCGATCCAGAGGAGCGGTCGGGAATGCGGTCTGGGAGGTAGAGGCCTGGATCACCAGGCTCTCAGGGGTGGGGTGAACGGACAGGAAGCTAGGGTCGCCGGAGCTGGGCGGTGGTGTCGGGCCACGTTCCAATCCACAGGGAGGCCTGTGGAGGGCTTGGACCAGGTGCCCAACAGAACATCAGTGATGGCGTCGTTGAATGGCAGTAGAGGCTCTGAGGAGCTTGCTTGTGGTTTGAGCACCTCAGTGAGGTTGTTAGTCCTCCTGGCCGCACCAGGGAGCTCAAGAGCCAAGGCCTTGGCCGCCCTGTTCAACACCACACTGTAAGCAGCACCTTCCTCCGTAGCCACGTAGGGAAGAGAGATGAATCCAGTGTCTGGCGAAGTGTCCAGGCCACTGGCCTCCCCTAGCTCGGCTGCCCAGTCCTGGCTCAACTGGCACTGTAGTGCCAGAGGGTCCTCAGACCCCTCCCAGTCCCCCTCATCATCCATCTCCTGATAGTCAGGAAAAAATGATGGAGCCGGGTTGTAGGTGAATTGCTCACCTGTCGGCGGCGGAGATGGTGCCTGTCCGACGCCAGACCCGGACCTGGGCTGGAACTGGTGACGACGTCGTCCGGGGACAGATTCATGGCCAGCACCCTCGGGGTCGGTACCAGCGGAGTAGTCATGAGGTCGACTGGCGATGACCCGGATCCGGGCCGAGATCCTGCGGCGTCGGGACCGAAGTCGACGACGGCGCTGGGGCCGAAGCACCCGACGTGCCAGGGCTGAAGCCGAAGCTGCCGGCCCGCTAGGACTCCCAGACGGACCCGCGGGGCCCGAAGGCGCCTCAACAGGGTCCTACAGAGGGAAGTGAGTCCTCATGGCCACGAGGAAGTCACGTATCTCCTCTGGCATCAACTGCAGCCCAGGGAACGACGGGTGTGGAGCTGGACGTGGCGCTTGCGGTTCCGGCGGAGCCGCGTGGGTGATGTCGCCTGAAACCCCGGCCGCGTCACGCGAGCATCGGGGGAGTGAAGAGCAATGATGCCTCTTCGACTTCTTTTTCGAGTGCAGCGACTTACCTGAGGACTTGGAGCCCGACGAGTGGTGTTGACTCATCGAGCGGTGATGACCGCGGCTCTGCGACTGGTCCCTCGACTTCCTCCTCGACTGGGACCTCGAGCGGCACGGAGCAGACTGCCGGAGCTCGAGTCACTTACAGGACCGCTCCCGACTAGCCTTGGAGGTCAAGGCCCAGCAGTCAGGGCACGACTTGTCATCGTGGTCGGCCCCGAGACAATAAAGGCACCGACGGTGGGGGTCGGTCACCGACATCAAGCGGTGACAGTCCTAGCAAGGCTTAGAACAAGGAATCCCATCCAGCACCGCGATTCGAAGGTCGACTCGAGAAGAGATCAAAAGTGATCCAAAAAGTTAGTCAAAAATTTACTGGAGTACTGCTCTTCCCGGATCTGCGCTTGCTTGCATGGAAAAAAGAAGAACTGATGTCAGCGTGCGAGGACGACGTCTAAATAGTCCAGCGACATCATCCCGGCGATCACGACGTCGACGACGGACGCGGAGCCGCAGACGACGCCTAGCGACGCGCAGGGGTACTGCTGATGAAAACTTTCCAGACAAATACAAATGCTAGTTTTAGGTACATATAAGGTCGTACAGAAAATGCAGGGTCGACAAGTAGGAGGAGCTAACAGTGGCTAGTTTCTAGTAAACACATCCTGACAGAGATGGATTGACAAAAGCTGCAAGCTCAACTGAGCATGTGCAGAACAGAGGAGGCTAAATATATCTAATCTCTAGGCAGATTTCAAGAGCAGAGAACAGCAAGGTAGGACAGAGCACATGGTGAGCACATGGCAAAGAAAATGGCTGACAGAAATACAAAATGGATTCCACTAAACGGTCAAGATAATCTCTAAATACAGGGTGGCTTCTGCTAACGCTGACCCCGTCATGACTAAATTACAACACCTATGCAGTTCAAACCATTAATGAATTTTATTTAAACAATTTGGGCAATGTCAATGTGATTTTGTGTTTATTTGAAAGCCAGTACAAGGACTGTTAAGCACAGATTTTTAATAAGCATGTGGGCCTTTGTTTACTTTAAAGCAGTTATGGGTCTGTTCTCCTGCTAGGCATGTGTGAGAGATGCTCGAGGTACATTAAACTTTGTGTTCTTGTGGATTCTTCTAACCACAGATTTCTGACATTAGAATATCCCCCAAATGCCAGAGTAAATCAATAGAATTTTAAAGCAGGACTATTACACACTGTGGATTTCTGAGGTTCTACACTGACTCCATGCTGCCCTGGAAATGATAGAGCTGAGTCACAACAGATGCCACCCATGCATGCTAATATTAGTTCCTTTCTTTCCATGCCTTCGACATGTAACTGGAGCTCTGCTTCCAACAAAACCAAAAATCTTTTTTTGACAGCGTGCTAGGGAAAGATGTGTCCACCCAAAGTGACAGAACTCAAACTGTACCAGGACACCAGGAAATAGATGTGGATCATGGACCTTCATGAGGTGTGCCTTTGGTGCCTGAGCTCTGGACATGAATCAAAATTGTGTGGTAAATGCACCCTAATGTAATCACAGGCAATTTGAGACCAGGAGTTGTATGTCCCAACACTCAAGAAGAAGTCATCAGGGCATATTTACTAGAAAGTGGCAGAGCGTGGCGTTAGCCCCCTTGGCTTAACGCTGCACTTCGCCACTTCCAAAATGCAGGGCTGCACCATATTTACAAGGATACGGTGCAGCCCTGCATTTCCCCCTGTGCTGCCACTCATTTTAGCTACCTAGCGCCAATTAATTTACTTGGTTCTTTTTTGATCAATGCTTTTCTAAGTAGTGTTAGCTAAGGCTACCTGAGGATTAAACATTTCTTTTCGTTGCGTCTGTTTAAGACCAGGTTTTCCATGGTTTTAATTTTGACACTGCCCCATATTTACGCTGTAAATATGAGGCAGTGTCAAAATCAATAGGTGTTGCGGTGGAACACCCACCGCAACACCTATTGACCACCCCTTTCACGCTAAGTTTAGCGAGAAAAGGGGCCTTAATTACAAGGCAGCGTTAAGCCAAATAAATAAGGCAATGCCCCTACTGCCACCACAATGTCACAAAATGTGACATTGTGGTGGTGATTCGGGCTTGAAAATATGCCCCATAGTCTTCTTGCAGATCTTGTTCAGCTTAGAGTCATGGGGCCTGTTAGACCTGGCATCTTTGGCGTGGTTTCCCCTGTCTTTTTGGCCTCTACCTCCTGTATTTTTTGATGCTGTGCTGGATTTCGTTTTTGCGGGTTTAAATGCTTTGGACACTCTGCCACTTCTGATCAGTGCCAGAGTGTAAGTGCTCCCTGTGTAAATTGTTATGATGATTGGATATACATGATTGGCATATTTGTATCATCAAGAATTCCCTAGTAAAATGCACTGTGTGTGCCAGGGCTGGTGATGACAAATGCTACTAGTGGGCCTGCAGCACTGATTGTGCCACCCACATGAGTAGCCCCAAAATGGTGTCTCAGGCCTGCCACTGCAGTGCCTGTGTGCAGTCTGTGAACTGCCATGTCCTCTGGGTCAGTGTCCCCACTGACCAGGCCTAACCCTTCCCTTTTTGTGCACATTGGTCACCCCTATGGAAGGCCCAAAGTACCCCCCTGGGCAGGGAGAAGTGTGGCTCAGGGGTTAGAGGCGGCAGACCCGGAAGCTGAGATCGGTCCTGGACCAGGGTTCAATTCCCCGCCTCGGCGGGTCTTGGGCTAAAAATTCCACGGACTCGATAATTCTCGCTCCGGTGCCTTCTCGACTCACGGGTTCACACTCTGCGACTCTGGGCAATAGCTTGCTTAATCTCCACAACGGCCCCTCGCGGCGGGATGCCTGACTTTCACCTTGTGGATACCCGCTGGGGCTATCGCACAGGGGAATATCTGGACGGGTTCCCTAAGCAAGCGCCGGGACACCCACTGCGGGTAGCTGTGCGCTATATAAGCTCAACTACATATGTGAAAGGTAGTGCATGTACTGGTGCAGGTGACCTGCTCTGGTAGTGAATTACAGCCATTTTCGTTTTTCACTATTGTAAGGCTATCTTGCTCCATAGGCTAACATGGGGGATGATGGCTCCAGTGGCTACCAGCATATCTTCCAAAAGGAACAAGATAGGACATACTAGTCTAGTATCCCTGAACTCAGAATTTGATAACACATCTTTTAGGAAAGGTTGTTTTTGAATCCTGTGTTTGAGAACAGCACTTTTAGAAAGTTGCTGTTCTCTTGTCTGACCTTCCTGTGTGCCTTGGCCTGTTTGTGTATTGACTGTCTGGTTTGAGAGTGACAGGGGCTGGGGATCCCCCAGGAGGCTGGCTGAGTCAGCCCTAGGCTGAATGACTGCATTTGCAACTTGAGTGGTGGGAGGTGATAGCACCTGGGCCTGAATAGGCTGTTCCTGCCTTCCACAATGCTGGCTCCACCTCCTGCTGGGTGGCTGACGACCCTGCCCCTCACTCTGAAAGGAAAGGAGAAACCAAGAAAACAAAGTGCTCAAGAAACACCCAGAACTGGTTCAGACTGGGCTCAGTACCCACTTGCACAAAGAAAACAAAACCTTTAAAAACTTTGCTACAGAAAAGTTATTGCATCGCTCGCTGCGACAGTGCGAGGAAATTCCCACCGCTACGAAGGCCGAGATCGTCGCAGCGCCTTTAGCCGCTACCAGAGCCGTTGCATCCTTCGTTTGCGGGATGCACCAGACCGGTGCCGGAAGATTAACATCGCTGCGAATGTCGTCGCAGAGCTTGTCGTCGCTGGGTGAGATCGCCGCACCGCTTGCTTGCGGACCGCACCTCGTCGCTGCGAACATCGTCGCAGAGCCATCGCATCGAGGAGCTGCGAGAGAGAGATCACCGCTGGATCGCGCATCGTCGCCGCGGAGATCGTCACAGCCCCTACGAGATTGACACACCGTGCCCTTGCGAGAACAAACTTCCTATGGAACCTACGCACCAGAATCCATAGAAGTGGCCTTCCACCCCATACAGACCGGATTCATCGCAACATGCCCGCTGCTGCAGTGGGGTTGTCGCATCGCCTCCTCAAGGTCTCAGGAGCAACGCATCGCTTGTTTTCCACCACACCAGCTTCTGCTTTTGGAACTATGTCGCATCTAGAGGTACTGTTGGCTAAAAGTGACGCAACTGTGAACTTTTCACGCAACTGTGGATTATTTTTATCGCAACCTTAAGAACTCTTTCGCAACCATAGTCTTGAACTGTGTATGTTGGATTTTTGTCGTTTTGGTCTTGTGTAGTTTAGATTAAATACCTTTATTTTTCTAAAACTGTTGTGGAGTCAGTTTGTGGTGTTGTCACTGTTTACTGTGAGTGTTGGTACAAATACTTTACACATTGCCTTCTGATTAGCCTTGACTGTTCGTGCCAAGCTACCTGGAGGGTGAGCAGAGGTTATCTCAGAGGGTTTCCTCCTTACCCTGACCTGAAGCAAGGGTGCCTATTTGGACAGTCGTACCCACCTCTGCCAACTAGAGACCCCCAGTTATTACAGGGCCATTCTCACAACTGCTCCACAACCTACTTGAAATCTTCAGGTCAGTCAAATTGCAGGAGCATAAGAAAACAAAGCTGCACTCAACCCCATCAATCTGACTGCAAAGAGAAGGCGTGAGTGGTTCAAGATGGAAGTCACACTCCCTTGAGGTCAACGGCCCCAGTATCGATTTCTCCCAATGTGCCCTGAATTAGTTGGACAATCATCGACTCCACAGCAGATCTAGGCCTTCAAAAAGGCTAGACTACATATTTTCAGTGCACTTCCTCCCTCTGGCACGTTCTGGGCCCCAACAAACTGAAGGTGACTCCAGTCAGGTTACCACGGGTTGGTCCCCCAGGCAATGTCTGTCCCCTTATTACCCGTTGCCAGGCATTTACTGACTGTGGTACAGGCTTCGGCCTCACAATCCATGCTCATGCCATCAAACCAGTGCAAGTATCAACAATGCTGGTGAATGATCCAGTGCTGACATCCATATTGGATCCTGACCCGACAGCTCAAGAAATGTCACACTACGAAATTATTAATGCACAACCAGTTCTCATGCAGGATGCCTCTAACCCAGTGCCTCTACTGAGTATCAGCAGAGATTCCATTTTCATTTACGTTCTGACTGTGATCCTATGCCTGAGCAAGGTGCACCTTGAGATACTGATGATGATTGTGAGAGGGGTGGCTTTGTCCGCCCTCATTATACTGATGATGCCTTTTACCTTGATTTAGAAAGCATCAGTGGGCTTGATACCTCCCCAGAGACAGAGTTTTCCACATGGACCACCAAGTACTACAATTACAGCCACCCTCTATTGAGAACTAAAACTACTGTTTTGACAGAAAATGTGCAACCTACTTCAGCATCAACTGAGGCCTTTTAGTGATGCATTTTCAGATATTTCTATGGCTACCTGTTCAAAATATGTTCTTGCCCACCTGTTAACCAGCATGTGCCTGGTCATCTGGATTTTCTCACCAAGCCTCCTACTCAAGAGAGTCCCTCTGTATAGGTCTAGACCAATAAGGTTAAACATAATACATTTCTGACCAATCCCCTGAATAGAGAATCCAAAAGGGTTGATGTCTTTGGCAAACTATGTTTTTTCTGCCAGCCTGGCAAAGCATTTCATAAACATAGTCTGACTATTCAGTTGATCAACAGATGCCCTTTTGGACATGACCAGCAAGATCCTGCCATCAGTCCAGGAGGACCTTAGGACCTCTCTGGCTCCGATAATCCATTACAGCAGGACACAGCCAAGAAGTTATCCGTGAAAGTTGGATAGTAAGGACTGCATTGAGATGGCAGTTGACACTAGTGAAGTGGTTTGTAGACTTGCCTCGATGAGCTCAGCCAGATTCTCCGGTGATGTACAGGCATTGCTAATGGATACATCTTTTGATGGATTTTGCCTCTTTGGAAAAATTGGTGCTGAGGATTCGTGCTGTCTTATTGCTGAAAGTTGGGACTTCTTTCAACATTGGACACTTGATCACTCTACCATTGTTCTTTGCTCCACCTCACCTCTCGAAAGAGGAAAAGAGGCTCTCTACGGTTGGCATAAATGGTACCAAGGGCTATTGAGTGGACGATCAACTATGGGGTTCTCTACTTCTCTTGGGGAAAAAAAAGGAAGGCTGTGCAGAAGAGGACTCTTTTAAGGTGAATAGTTCTTTGAAATGCTTTAATGGCAGAAAAGCTACCACACATTAATTGGGGCTGTTGGCAGCTGCAAGACAATTTTTCCAGTAGTTCTGGAATTTAGACATTGTAATACAGGCAGCCAGTGATGCAGCAGGCAGCCCCGTCCTTTCAGGCTGCAGATGTGAAAGTGGCAGGCAGCATGCAGGCCACCAGGGGCACGGTCTCCAATTTCTCTTCCCCTGCTGCAATATCCAACACATTTGTTTTTCCTCAGCTGCCGATTCTTGGCCAGTGAGGGCAGGATTGAGCACTACCTCCCAGGTTGGCGATACATCACGGCTTACCGATAGGTCAAAATGTTTACAAACAATGTACCTCTCCTTTTCTCTCTTCCCCATCCAACATCCCTCTCATACCAGTACAATTTTATTAGGAGCTTTTGTCCATCTTTCAACAGGAGGTATTCATGTTGCTTTTCAAGGATGCAGTAGAGTGTACTGGACTCGGAGAAAGGTCAGGGGTTATAATTTGAGTTACTTCTTAGTCCCGAAAAAGGACACAGGACTCTGGCCTGCCTTGGAACAAGACCCCTGGATTCCCACCTGGAGAAGGACAAATGGGCAGTGCTTGTGTTGGCTTGGATCCTTTCTGCCCTAAACCTGGGAGAGCGGCTGGTGTCCTTAGACTTATAGGACAAATATTTTTATATACACAACCTGCAGTCCCACCAGCATTAGCTGTGGTTCAAGGGGAGCTAAGAACTTTTCAGTTCATCAAGCTCCATTTTGGCCAAGGCTGAGGTGTGCCTGTCCTGGATATCTGCCAGGCTCTAACATGGGGGTCAGAATATACATTTGCAAAGCATTGTTGTCTTGTTAGCCAGGTCTAGCAGGAAGGGCACCTTGTCTGCTTGGTTCTGCTGGACATTTTGGTCTGAGCCCACTCCTCAGACCCTCCACCTTGGGGACATATTGTTTTGGTATCTAGTCTAAGGTGAGGCACCTGCAGCTAACAGTTTGATATGCAGTTTTATTCTACTTTGATATGCAGGTTTAGAGTCCATGAACCTGTTTTTATGCAAATCATGTTGTCTGCATCACACACTTGAAAACACAGTGCAATGGATGCCTCTGTGTTTCTGCACTGCGCTATCTGCTGCTCACACACTAGTAGATTTTCTGACCTAATGCATCTATTGCAGTGAGCACAGTTTCAGCAAAACTGGCACAAAGCCCTTCTGGGCCTGTGTGAAGTTGCTAAAGATATTCATGATATGGACATTGTCCTTCTGTATGAGGGAATGCTGTGGTTTAAGGGAAGACATTGATTCTAAAGGCACAGTGATCTGTGTTGCCTCAATACTGTGCCTGTGTGGTTTTCTGTATGTTAGGGAACCAGCACCAAGTATGTAAAATTATTCCAGAACATAAATCTAAGATTTGTTGTTCAATAACATCAGCTCACATTGTCAACAATATCCTACTAAAAAACTAATTATAAAAAACAAAGTGATTTCAACTGCAGTATGCCACAGGCAAGGTGGCTAAACAAAATCCACTTAACAGAGCACCAGAATTTCAAAATATGCACAGTTATTTGGAAAAAACTGTAAGTCCTTTTACCGACTTTTATAGTGAAAATGCTCTAACAAACTCCAACACAATGGAGGCTAATGCCTCTTTTCCTGCTAGTTTCTTTTTTGCTGGCTTTCCTTTTTGCTGGTGAAATACTTAAAACACAAATCCCATCCCATTCTTAGTGAAAGTGAATGACAACACATTGATGTCTCTTGCCCTGGAATGAGATCTTGATGATAGTTCAGCTGCAAACCAGCTAGGCCATACAGAATAATTTGCAGTGAACAGTGATCTGAAATCATCTGTGCTCCCAAATAAGAGGAGTACATTCAGAGACCTGGCGGATGGTCAAGAAAGCATGTTAAGCCTTAGTGGTCATGGAAGGAACATCCATTGCAGAGAAGTGCTTTAGGAAGAGCCTGTGCTTATACTGCTTTTACCTCATAGAGCAAAAGTTATGTTTCTTCTCAAAAGCAAATATTTCCTTTGGTGGTGTATTATCAGTTGTTAGCAGTTTAAACTTAAAGCCAGAAACCCTATCATATATCAACAGTACTTCAGTCAGCAATACATCTTCATAATGTTGTCAGAGGATGGAAGCTACAAGAAAAGGGTGACCCCTTCCAGAGCTACATTGTCTTTCTCAGATAAATCACAAGTTATAGAGAGGATATCCCCTGGAATTAATGCCTGACTGCACCAGGAGAAAAAATCCAAACAGCACAATAAACACTCCAAGGCGGCGGGCCCCAGTTATAGGATAGTTTTTGCAAGGTTTAAGATTTTAATATAGCTAAGATTAGGACCGGAGGCGAGCAGGAGCTGGAGCTGGCTAGACTGAAGCAGAAACAGAACAGGCAAGAATGGTACTGAGGAGAAGTTGGAAGAACTGAAGAAGATCTGCAGTAGAGCTGTAGCAGATGCAGAGCTGCAGTTGGGGCAGAGCAGGATATGAATCAGAGCTGGAGCAAGAGCAGAGCACAATCTGAAGCAGATCAGGAGCTGAAGCACACCAGATGCAAAGTATCCAACTTGAGGAGCATGCCAGCAGAGTGGTGATGGACTGCCATCCTGATCAAAGTCTCTTTATAAAACTACCTGACAAGAAGGGGCTGGTCCTAGAAAAAGGCATACTGAAATTATATTGCTTTGGTGGCCATTTTAAGTGGAATTGTTTCTAGAGGCCATGTTGGAATGGAATCTCACTCAAGAAAAGATGGACTGTAGCTTCCCACTTACAGTTGTTCCTGCTTCTGGTTCAGAACCATAACATATGGTCTCTTAGTTGGTTCTCGTTAGAATTTCAAGATTGTATACATATAGCTTCTGGGTTATTATCTAGCAGCTCGGATAAGGTAGACTTCAGGTTTGTGGTTAAGTTCATAGAGCTCCAACCTCTTGAAAGATATCGATGTTACAGAAGAATATCACACAGATCTTTGGCATCCTAGATTGCACCACTGTCTTTACCATCAGTACACTTTGACTGAAAAGACTAATTCAGAACTTATAACACCCAATTAGATAATGTTTATGAGACCCTTTTCCTCTATCATGTGTACATTTTGTAGCAGGCACTTTGAAATGTTTACATGTATAATTCATTCACATTAAATACCTCAGGTGCCCAGGTCTCTTGCAAATATATTACTTCTAATATTAACTGACATTGTTTCCGATTTCTGTCTTGCAGCAACTTATATACCTGTGCTATATTCCATGACACTAATCTCATTTGTTACTATTTTGCTTACACCTCCTGTCTGTTGTTTTACCTACTGTTACCTTATTGTACACATTTTTTACTCTAAGAAGTAAACTCCTGAGTTTCATAGTAAATGTTATACTATCTTTCTATAGAGTTGTGCCTACCATTAAAGGAGAGGTTACCGAGGCCTAGTCATTTCTTAACTCCTCCTTCTATTTTAGTTGTTCTCCATCTGTAAAATCATCAATAATTGAACTTGATGGATACACTGTTCCCTTGACAGTCTATAACAATTTACTTGTACTGTTATCTAATTTAAGTCGCCCCCAACTAGTGTTTGATTTTGCTTTTCTAATACAGCAAAACATTGGCACAGTGGTCCTACATTTTGTATAGGCAGTACAATATCGCCGTTTATTGGCCCTGATTAAGAAATATTTGGGTAATCACTTACAGTTCCCTGATTGATTTTTATACTTAGCTAAAATAACTTACATGAATCATTAATTCCCCGCGGGGGGTGTTAGATATCGGGAGAAGAGGGCTGCCTGCTGATTGAGCTCTGTGATGACTGGAAACAACTTCAGCCACAAAAGCGGTGAACCCCTATTTCTACCAATTAAATGGAATGGAATCCTGTGCAGGGGCATCTGCTCCCAGCAGAAAATGTGGGATGCTTTTGTTGAGCATCATCCTGTTTCATTGTGATGCATAGCTCTTCATGTTGTGGCTGCCATTCTGTATTTTGTCCTCACACAACGAGTACTCTATTGGCTGTGCTTTCTTAAACTTCGGTATCCATCTGTTTGATTGACTGCACCAAATTCCAAACAAAGCTTTTTTTGCACAACTTGCCTCCATGGTAAGTCAGATGTCTCATTAATTAAATTTAAATGCGATGTCCTCATTTATTTGGCTATATCTCTGACACTAAACTTTTTATAAATTCTAATGTATGTAATACATTATTGTCTTTGATATTTATGCATGGTTTCTGCCTCATAATATCTTAAAGATGTAAAATGTTATACCTCTTCTGCAATATCAATTTCAGCAATAATACTTGGAAAACTGCAATACATGCCTGTGTGTTTCTCCCTATGTCACTTTTGATATCAATTGCATGGGCCAATTAAGAAAAGTAAAGCTAACTAAAGTTTTTGTCCACTTAAAACTCATAAGTAAAATTGGTCAGTAAGAGTAACTCCTGGGAGCATGGAGGAAATGCATTCTACTAAACAATCTGCCAGTGCATAATATGTAATACAAAATGTGTCTTCTTCATCAAATGTCCCAATAACCCTCAAATCCACATCCTCTTACAACCTGGTGGGTCTACAAGTACACAACCTAAGAATGATCCTCCTTCACCAGTTAAATCACCTTCACTCATATCTATGGAACATCTTTTGGAGGAAATTAATGTCTTGAGATTCTATTTAGAAGAAACTAGCAAAAGACTGCACATTTTGGATGCTAAATGGTCTTATCTGGTGGACTAAAGAATTTCTGAAGTTGAACAGCAAGTAAGTGACTTACAGGATTCCACACAAATAATTAATACGATGAAAATAGAAATTGCTATCCTCACAAACCAGCAGAAAATCTTTGGAAAATGCAACAAAAGAAATAACTTCAGAATCTATGGATTAATAGGTGGTTTGAAGGGTGATGATCCCATTACATTTGTTCAATCATTTATGCCTAAAGTTTTTGATATGCCAGGATCAGTTTCCCTTAACATCCAGGAGGAGCACAGTTTGGGGCATAAGTCAAGTTTTTATACTTCAGCTAATTATCCAAGAGGAGATATTTTACTTGTTTTTAGGAGTATGCTGATTTACCTAATGTTTTAATGGCAACTAAAGCCAAAAAGAACATTTCCAGTTCTTATCATATTTTATTCTTTTCACATGATATTGATACATTTCCTACTAAGAGGCTAAATTAATATTTGTATATGTGTCCAGATCTCAGAGCTATGAATGCCAGATTTGGACTCATTTATCCATGTCTTTTTAAGGTCACATAAAGTAAAACAGCAATTTTTGAGGTTCCAGACTGTAGTGTAGTTTTTATTTTCCCTATAGGCCCTGCGCATTGGAATAACATAAACAGCAGTGTAGACGTAGTACTGCGGGCTTCTAGGTCTCTACTGACTGTGTTAGACTTAATTGGGTTTGTACCAGCTAGCTCAGAGGTCACTGGAAACTTTCTTGACTGAATAGGAAGTGATCAGCTTCCCTGGCTCAGACAAGAAGGGATTCAGTTTTCCAACAACCGCATTAACATGACAACTTTGCTCCTCAGAATAAGAGTCAATCTCTAGAGTCGTGTGAAACAATAGACAGCTATTTCACTCAGTCAGTTGTGCAGAATTACTTTCACCAGTTATGCAGAGAATAGAGAGACGGGCGTTTTCAATGAAAGGTATAATTTATTGAACAGTCTTCCTTCTCATGCAAGAGAAATGAATTGCCACAATTGCAAGACTTGTTATTATAAAAAGTGCGTACAGTAAAAGGAGTATTGCGAAATAATACTGTAAAAGCATTGATATGGTTTCTTAGCCATAAGATGGTTAAAATGAATAAAATATATACATTCATATATACATTTGGCTAACGTCCTCAACTGGTGCTTCTAACTATGCCTTCCCCAGTGTACCTGACCTAAGCCTAATACGTGGGAGGGAGTAAGTAAGTAGCAGTTCAAGTTAAGTTGGTTTTGCCAAGGGTTTGCTTCAAGAATTCTCTCTAAGGGTTTAGTCAGCACCGTACCTCTGGAATAGAATGTTGGAGGTCTGGTATCTCCTCTCAGGACTCGATATTCCAGTTACCCGCAAGGGTAGGCTGGAAACGCCAGAGCTGGATTTTCTCGGCAGGAGAAAAGACAGCGTCTTTCTCAGCGCGTCAAGGAGAAGGAGGGGCAGCGTCCGTGGGCTTCTCGCATCTGCTGGGCTCTCTGCAAGGGACAGCTGTTCTGCTCCAGTATTCACCACCACCGTGTTTGCTTAAGGCAACGTCGGTATTATTTATACCTGAAAGGTGCTGAGTTTGACGTATGTTTTTGGACATAAGACGTCAATAAAGATGTCACTAAGAACTGGTCATTCTTACAGTGCTCGCAAGAGTTCTATTACTAATCAAAACAAAGCAAGCGAGCTTTCCCAGGTTTCTGGGGGTTTGAGCTGTCAAAAGAACTCGGTGTGTTATCTAGGAATCTAAGGAAGTGGCTTCTGCTGTGTCATGTACTGTAATGAGCTGCAGAGACGAGTTACTGAAATATGGCTCTGATCGTTTATGCCATTATAGGGATATCTATTGATTATAGCCGTATAGGGGCATGAGGTCACAATATTGATCGGGGTCCTAGATAGAACACAACACCCACTCCACGAATCTATGTCCATCAAATTACTAAAAACTAAAGCAATAAGATGCTTGTGTATTCCTACCCACCCAAAATGCATATTGCATTTGAAATGGCGTATATGAAATACATGAGAAAATAGTTACTGTACGTTTTCAAGCATAGTAATCATTCAAAAAATTATTGCATATGTAATCAGTTATGAACGATTTTTGCGAACAAATTACACATGAAATGTCTCTTAATACAGAAAAGAAGGGCAAGACTATTTCATCACATATAAATACAATTGCTGTAAAATGTGCTAGAGGCCGAGGTAACGTTTTTTTTCTCTAGATCTACTAAAAATAGAAGCTCTGTTCTTTATGAATAGTTCTACTTTAAGCAAAGTACGAGTGCCAGAAAAAAGGTAAATATTTTGGAAAAATTAATTTCATGGTGAGCGGGGAAAAGTAGTTCAAAATGCTTTTCAGTAGCTTTTGTTGTTCAAAGCTGAAGGCCGAATTCAGAGTTCATGGCAACGCTGTGCGCCGGATTGTTTTCTAAAATTCATTGTTTCTGTTCAGGAGAGAACATCATATCAGACAGGCTCTCAAAGAATAGGTCTACATATTCTTGTGACAGTTTACCAGGTTCGATAGTGCAGTAACCTGGCAGTTGTGAGAATGATTGCTATCATCGATGTCTGGATCAGCAATGCTCACAGAAGGTCGTACCTGGGTGATGCTGCTTTAATTTTTTGCTTCACTGCCGCCACCTAGTCGTAGCGCAGGAGTCTCAACGAATGCCGTCATCAGGATTGGTAGCCGCTGGGGACAACACGATGCGTGAGCCGTTACAGGACTTAGCAAAGTATCGATATCCATTGGTACTGCTGATGGTAGTGCAAGACAGGTGTCTAACACGCATTCTTCTCCACACAGCATACATCGAAGCACAGGTAAGATGCAGGTCTGCCATATAGGTCTGAATGAAAGAAACCAGGTCATGTTCAGATCTCTCAGCCGGGCCAATCCAAGGACCTTAGTTATGCGGTCCCGGTAGCGTATTGCTAGGATCGTTTCTTCCATCCTTGCCGGAGTCATGTCTGTGTTTTGGCTTGCCATATCGGAGCAGAAGGGTCAAAAATAAAATGCCTGCTACGAGTCCCAAAATTAGTGGTAGGCCGCCAAAGACTGAATGGAAAAAATTGGGAATAATGCCCAGAACTGCTTTGAATGGTGTTAACAGTCCCGAAAAAATTGTCTTAAATACATTTGAGATACCAATGGCATCCAACATATTTAGGATTTGGCTGAGCATTTAGGTGAAATGCACGGGGCAATTTGTTGATAAAAGTTCATGTATCTCCGATGTTGTCCTTGCAACTTGGAGATCATACGTTTCTTTTGATGACGTGATGGGCACTGTTGTCTGCAAAAGCACAGACTTCATTCTGCTTAAAGTCTCAATTCGTATAGAAGAGATATTCAAAGGAGGCCAAATCGGCGTCTCGGATTCTCCAGGGCCGTTTGGAAACAATGCTTGCATACAGCAAGTGACCATGGAAGTCACGCTTACGAGATATGCTTTCCCTGGCATCAAGCCACAACAGCTGTGATCCGTTATTAGAATGTAACTCCTGTTAGAAAGTTGTCTAAAGAAGGGCTCTATCTGCGTTGCAGGTGTGACATGCTGGTGGCATGAAAGGTTGTTTGAAGTCCCTTCACAGGCCCCATGTAAATTAATACCCTGGCACAAAAGTATACCGCTTAGTGAATGTTTGCAATTTTCACCACTAAGAAATACATTTTTGTAGTTGTCACTGTAGCATGTGTGTGTATACGGTAATTTCCATGATGACTTAATGTACCCTTTACCCAACCTTTCATACTAGCCTGTCGGTATATACTCAAGCCAATTTTTAAATCGGAAAGTTGTTATAGGAATTGTGATAATCCTGTGTATTATCCATTCAATGACAGGTCTTTCTGACATTGTCAATGGTAATCTCTCAAGTTTTTCGATGCTCAGGATTGTATAGTCTGCTCCTTTCTGTGCCAAACTGATTTGTTTATCAGTGACAAAAAAACTAAATATTGTAAACTTAAATCAATAACACTAAATCCATTCAAGAAGCAAAGCTAGTAGCTGCAAACAAGTTTTATTCAGATTTGCATGATTACCATTGACTGGTCAAAGTTCATACTATATTCAATTGTATACATAACAAATTGGGGATAAATGTACGTGGCCACATTCACAACGGGGAGGGGGGAAAGTGAAGGAAGTGTCAAGGACAGGGTGGGGTCAAAGGATAATCAGATTAATTCTGTGACAAGTGTTAATCTCAATTTGGTCATTTAGTACATGTGGTCCCTTTAGCCAAAGGGCCACAACATAAGGCTCATAAAGAGTCCAAAATATGACTAATGCACAAAACCAAACTCTGCTTCGGCCGTTAAGGTCTTGCTTGGGGTAGGAGATTGGTCGTAGTTGTATGGTCAACGTTTCGACCCGGCTTAAAGGTAGGAAAGTAGTCCTTACGGGGCGGGTCTTCTTCAGGACAAAGGAGTTGTGGGTGGGCAACCTCCTGGGGAGTAGTTAAAAGGAAATTAATTAGCACACACCCATCCTGTTGATTACTACAAGGAGGGCAGAATTGAAGAATACAGATTGTAATTAAAAACGTGCTGTCAAAAGGTCTAGTCATAAACCAAGTTTATATGTGGAGTGGTGTGGCTCACTGGTTAGAGGCGGCAGACCTGAAAGCAGAGAACGGCCTGGGACCAGGGTTCAATTCCCGACGCGGCAGGGTCGTGGACCAGGGTCAGCGGACTCGATAATTCTCGCCTCGGTGCCTACTCTTACCAGGGATCACACTCGGCAACTCTGGGCATTAGCTTGCCTCATCTCTACAACGGCCCCCCACATTCGCCGGGGATGCCTGGTTTCACCTTGGAGATACCCAGTAGGGACCATCTCACAGGGATAGCCAGGACGGGTTCCCCAGCGGTCTACAGCGCCACGACGCCTCAGGGCAGCAGTGCGCTTTACAAGACACATACATTACATTATAGTGTGAGACAAATATGAGGACATACAGAAGACCTAAATGAAAAACGAAATGTTCTAAACATTCTAGGGAAAAGTGTAGGATTAGACACTACACGTTGTCTCTGAGAGCTTAGGAGATTAGACTCAGTGCACATTACTACGTACATTAAATCAACCCTAAATGACTGTTGGATTGCCAATATTTGCATAACTTTAGAAAAAGTCATACCTATAGTTTTTGAAGTTCCTCAGAGCTTCTGATAGAAGGAGACCAGGGTCCTTAGCGGTTGTTCATCCCGACTCCTTTAAATTAGGAAAGGACATTGTTCATTGATGCACCAAAACCAATGGTCTGGATTATATAGAGTAGAAAACGTTGTCAAGCTTACCACTATTATTAATTCTGTTGCATACAGAACGGATCTGTTTTTCAAATCCTCCAATAACTGATGGTAATCAGTTAACAAATCAGATAAGTTTATGCTTTAAGAACAGAGAGAACATAGATGTATTAATAAAAGACACGGGTCCGGTGGCCCAGGTTTAAATAGAGCACAAATTAAAGAAAGCTTACCACTGTACATTCAATTCTTAGGCAAACAGATTGGACCTGTTTCTTGCGCGATTGTTTTGGTGCTCGGCTATCATAGTACTTGGTAATATCAAATATTCAGTTGTAATCTGTCTATGCAAGGGGGACACAAATTCGGAAAAGGATTTTAGTAAAAAACGGGGGAGGTATGTTAGGGTACCTGATAGAACTTCAGTATTTCAAAATACAGGACAGGACCTGATTCTAAAGGAACATCCCTCCAATCATTGTAGAATTCCGGTGGCATCCACCGCTATCCTTAAATGAGAAAAAGGCATTAGTAAGAAAAGTCCCCATTTCTATAACAGACTACTCGTGGAACGCTACGTTACAAAAAGGCTTACCGCCCATGATGTCAGGAGGGTGTCCCGAACACGCTTTTAACCGAGGCAACTGGAAGAAACAATAGAAGCACTACGTTAGATTTGCCCGGTAACGCATGCCCCATTGACTCAAACCCTAGGGGATATCGCGGAACGATTTACCTCAAATAGTTTAGCAGATAGCCGGAAAAAGTCCGTAGAGTTGAAATAAATGCAAGTAATCACTCCAATAAGGATAGCGGTGGATGCCACCGGAATTCTACAATGATCGGAGGGATGTTCCTTTAGAATCAGGTCCTGTCCTGTATTTTGAAATACTGAAGTTCTATCAGGTACCCCAACATACCTCCCCCGTTTTTTACTAAAATCCTTTTCCGAATTTGTGTCCCCCTTGCATAGACAGATTACAACTGAATATTTGATATTACCAAGTACTATGATAGCCGAGCACCAAAACAATCGTGCAAGAAACAGGTCCAATCTGTTTGCCTAAGAATTGAATGTACAGTGGTAAGCTTTCTTTAATTTGTGCTCTATTTAAACCTGGGCCACCGGATCCGTGTCTTTTATTAATACATCTAAGTTCTCTCTGTTCTTAAAGCATAAACGTATCTGATTTGTTAACTGATTACCATCAGTTATTGGAGGATTTGAAAAACAGATCAGTTCTGTATGCAACAGAATTAATAATAGTGGTAAGCTTGACAACGTTTTCTACTCTATATAATCCAGACCATTGGTTTTGGTGCATCAATGAACAATGTCCTTTCCTAATTTAAAGGAGTCGGGATGAACAACCGCTAAGGACCCTGGTCTCCTTCTATCAGAAGCTCTGAGGAACTTCAAAAACTATAGGTATGACTTTTTCTAAAGTTATGCAAATATTGGCAATCCAACAGTCATTTAGGGTCGATTTAATGTACGTAGTAATGGGCACTGAGTCTAATCTCCTAAGCTCTCAGAGACAACGTGTAGTGTCTAATCCTACACTTTTCCCTAGAATGTTTAGAACATTTCGTTTTTCATTTAGGTCTTCTGTATGTCCTCATATTTGTCTCACACTATATAAACTTGGTTTATGACTAGACCTTTTGACAACACGTTTTTAATTACAATCTGTATTCTTCAATTCCGCCCTCCTTGTAGTAATCAACAGGATGGGTGTGTGCTAATTAATTTCCTTTTAACTACTCCCCAGGAGGTTGCCCACCCACAACTCCTTTGTCCTGAAGAAGACCCGCCCCGTAAGGACTACTTTCCTACCTTTAAGCCGGGTCGAAACGTTGACCATACAACTACGACCAATCTCCTACCCCAAGCAAGACCTTAACGGCCAAAGCGGAGTTTGGTTTTGTGCATCAGTCATATGTTGGACTCTTTATGAGCCTTATGTTGTGGCCCTTTGGCTAAAGGGACCACATGTACTAAATGACCAAATTGAGATTAAAACTTGTCACAGAATGAATCTGATTATCCTTTGACCCCACCCTGTCCTTGACACTTCCTTCACTTTCCCCCCCTCCCCGTTGTGAATGTGGGCACGTACATTTATCACCAATTTGTTATGTATACAATTGAATATAGTATGAACTTTGACCAGTCAATGGTAATCATGCAAATCTGAATAAAACTTTTTTGCAGCTACTAGCTTTGCTTATTGAATGGATTTAGTGTTATTGATTTAAGTTTACAATATTTTGTTTTTTTGTCTGGGACCCCTTCCCTTTATAACGTCAATTACCCAGGTCCCTTTGACTTTATTGGGTTTAACCCTGTTTTCCATAATATATTGTTTATCAGTGAGGTTAAAGATAGAAAACAATGACGTTGTGTTGATTAAACGCCATGGCACATAGCCTGAATGAAGATTTTGCAACGTCCAGCCTAGCTGTACAATAGAACGTAATTGGGACTGGCCATGTTGTAACAATAGCAAGTCTTTATCTATTATATCGATGGCAGATGATACAATACTGTCCAGTGAATATATTCTGGAGGACAGAGTCATTAACCCATTGTCCACAACAGAAAGTGATTTTTCCAAATTAATACGATCAATTTCTCGTATTTTTTCTGCTGTTTCAATTTGCATTACTTTCCATGCCTCGTTGTATGCCGCATATACACTTGCCGCTATGAAACGTTTTTGACGCTGTTTGCGTTGTCCCATAATGAAATCACGCAAGTCAGCACCATCTTTAAGTAAAGATAAGTGTTGCTTAATATCTGCCAGTGTGGATGTTTCTAGCCATTCAAGGCACAGTTTCCCTACACTGTATGTTGTTACTATCCCTGGATGTTGTCTCTGGGAGTATCTAGGGTCTGGTCATTTTTAACCCCTGTGTTTTGTTCAGGAATCTATCTTGACAGTTATTAGTGTCTTCTTGCCATATTAACCACTTTTTCCAGTCAGGATGTGTTCTGTTTTGATGTAAAATTTGGTATACGTCTATTTCAATCTCTGTGGTAGCATTATCAGGTATTGGCTTTGGAATAGACGGTTTGTTTAGGTCCTTAATCTTAGCTAGGCCAAGACAGGTTGTTTGATGAATTGTGTCATTTAAGAACATTATTTGTTCCGGGATCATGCAGGCTCGAAATAATGCTTCTAGGCCTTGTACCTGCCAATCTTTTGTACCCCAGATTGTTTTTGTTTCAATGTTGGTTTTCCAGAAATCAAAACCAAATGTAATCATTTTTTCATAAAATGCGTCTGAATATATCAATTTAGTATTTGTTAGCATGGTTTTCGTCCCTGTTTTATCCAACAGTTTATAATAAAATGTTTCTGCATTACTCGTGTTAAACCCTGAAAAGTATTGGAATTTCTCATAGAATGTTTTTGAACTGCTTTTAGGTGGAGTAGCACAATGTTCCCATTGGTTATATTTAAAAACATTTCTAGGTTGAGCAGATTTATGTAAATAGTGGTCTGCGTAATGCGAAAAACAGTACATCTGTTCATAATTAGATGAACCTTGTATATAATCATGTTCTGTAAATTTTGCTGACAACACTAAATCCGACATCTTATTATTTATACTTTCAAAGTCCCAATCATCAGAGAATGTACTTGGTTTTACAAAGTCACTTAATGAAACCTTGAACTGGTGAGGATATTTCAAGATCTCGACCAGGCCATATATTTCATAGTCAGTCTTGTCCCAAACTACCCCGCCGGGTATTGGAATGGCTGTGACATTTACTGATGATAGTTCTCTTTTCTTGACGTGAGATGATTTGTGAGGTTTCAGAACTAAGTTGATGTTCTGACTTGCTGTGTCCATTGAACTGTAATAAACTTTCCTAAAATTAAGACCAAAATTAGGCATAGTAGGAGTATAAGTACCCCTGATACAATCCAATGCTCAAACAATGGTGCATTCAGAAATGTTTCCTTAAGTTGATGAAAGAGTTCTGTTGCTTTTTGTTTAAAAGTCTTTGTTTCTGGCGTTACTTCAGGGTCGCTTTGATCTTCAGCAAAAGTTATCGAAATTGATGAAGTAGCCAGACGCAGTTCTGTCGATTGTTGGAATTGTTTTCTCCATTTGCTTTTCATTAGCACATTCTGATGCCACATCATTGTAGACTGGTGTTTCATGACGAACTGTTTCAATTTGAGTTCCAAGAGGCACGAGTTCCATGGTATTATTGCATAGTCCTTCTCTGTGCACTGCAGGTTTATCAAATGTGATTAGTCGTTCAGTGGTGGCCGGCCGCCATGTGTCCTCCGGCACAATCCTTCTTGGTTGCCAAGAACCTGGGTGTTAAGCTCGATAACAAACTCTCTCTCAGAGCGCACGTCCTTGGCCTGTCCGGCACCTGTTTCGGCATCCTCAGAATGCTCCTCAAGTTCCTTCCTTTATTGTCTGCGGAGCACAGACGGATTACGGTGCAGGCGCTCATCGGATCTAGGCTAGACTATGCCAATGCCCTTTTCTTAGGCCTTCCGGATTACTTGGTTCAGCGTTTGCAGGTGGCTCAGAACTCTGCAGCCCGGGCAATCTTTGGCCTGCATAGACGAGCACGGGCTTCTGGGTTGCTGCAGACGCTCCATTGGCTGCCGATCCGGAAGCAGATTGTTTTCAAATCCCTGACGCTGGTGCACAAGGCTCTGTTTGGCTCAGGCGCAGGATATCTGAAGAAAAGATTGGCTTTCTATTGCCCTGCTCGCTCACTGCGTTCGGAATCCCTTTTCACTGCTGTGGTTCCACGCGTGAGGAAGGCCCGCATTGGGGGGCGCTCTTTCAGCCTCAAGGCCTCCCAGTTGTGGAACTCGCTTCCACTGGTACTCCGTAGCACTCCCAACTTGCTTCAATTCAGGAAGAATTTGAAGACCTGGCTTTTTAATCATTCTGTTTAGGTGGGCTTTTTTTCTTTCTCTTTTGGGTTCTGTTTTTCTTGTTATGTTGATTATACACTGTAGCTGCCTGTGGAAAGCGCGGGGACACTCTTTTAGAGTAGCCGAGCGCTATAAAAATGTACTTTAACATAACATAACATAACAGTTTGAACCTTTTGGATTGTTGCAAATTTGGGTATTCTGTTATTTCTTGGGAGTCCACTTGGCCTACTGTTGATTATAGGCCACATGCTTGTGGTTTCACCAGGTCGATGGATACAACTCGGTTCTCCTTTTTACCAGCAAGGGGCGGTAGTACTACTGATCTTGTTCCGTTGATTGCTAAGACAGGTACTGCTTTTCTGTAAGAAGGCCCAAATTCCTTCTTCACCGCTATTTTTTCTCTGACCAGATCCCCAATCTTCGGAATCCAGACAGGTCTTGCTGGGACAGGTGGTGTGTCTTCAGTGGTAGCTGGCTGTTGTTTTAACTTTATGTTGCTTAAGGATATTCTTGTTTCATTCAAGTCCTGTAAAACAGACAAATGATCTTTGATGTCAAAGTCTTTATTTTTATCTTTTACCACCGAAGCCTGACTATCAAGATCCTGAATATACATTCTAGTTCCGAACAATAGTTTGTACGGGCTGAAACCTTTTAGAGAATTTCTTGGCAAATTATTAAGACTACGTTGGACACTTGTTAAATGTTTGACCCACCCGTCACCCGAACCTAATACCTTCGCTGTTATAGATTGCTTTATGTCTCGGTTTTTTCTTTCTACTACACTGTTTCCCTCAGGGTGGAATGGACAAGAGAATCGCAATCCAATGCCCATACTGGTCATGGCCTCCTTATAAGCTCGAGAGCTAAAAGCAGGACCCTGGTCAGAATGAAGCATGGCAATTGCGTATGTGCCGATAAAGACTCGCAGATCTTTTATAACAGTTTTGGCGTCAGCCGAGCGCTGGGGCCACATTTTTATAGTGAATGTAGTCTTAAACCATTAATAGGACGCTGGATTGCATGTGTAAATAGCTCTATGCTACCTTCATACAAGGCCATGGCATTACTCCGCTTGACTCGTTACTGCGGTCTCTGTCGCAGTCTAGACAGCTCTTTACAAATTTATAATGGTGCAGGCTCATCTCCGGCCACCAGTATACTGCTTGTAATTCAGACAGAGATTCTTTGATCTTTTTGTGCCTCGGACCCAGTCCCATGTGTGCGTCTGCTATTAAAAAGATTCTCCGATTCATGTTTGGAATTACCCTATCCCCCACTCCAGGGATTCGAGCAAAAGGAAGGGAGTTTGCATCAATTACGTATCTATAATTGAGTGGATAGTTCACGGGTAGTGCTGCACAGTCGCCTTTTAAGGATGTTTTTACTGCCAGCATGGTTTCACCGTCTATGTATTTTTCTGAATGCTTTTTTGTGGCTACGGAAGCCGGTTTACTTGCTTCCGCTATGGCTGTATTAGCCAATGAATTCCCTGCAACGTGAACGCCATCACGTTGATGACTCAGAGTGTGTATCACGTGAATCTTTTGTAGTTCTTTCTATAAAAGAACTACTTGTTTCCAAAGCATGTTATGCTTTATTGTGGCACCTGTGTCATCTTTGTAATCATTTTGAATCCAGTTCTGCAAATCATTATTGTAGGAGTTGACGCAAAAATGCGAATCGCACACGATTAGTGTCGGGAATTCACGTTCGGCATTTTCAAGCGCCATCTTTAAAGATCTGAATTCAGCTCGCTGAGCCGAACATTTTCTCAGTGATTCAGTTTTTGTTATTTTCGGTCTGAATTTACCGCAGAGTCAGCGACCTTTAACAATCGCACAGGCTGCATCGTAGGATTTATTTTCTACATTGTAATGCTGTACAAATCTGTCTGTATTGATTATACAGGAGTACTGTTCTAGAGGGAGAATTTCGATTGGCAGAGGATATTCTTTTTCATAATTTAAATCATTCAGTTTTTTCATGTGCGGGGCGAAATAGTATTTCACGTCTTCTGCAGCAAGAGATTTTTCCCACTGTATCCATTTCGGATCCAGTGACACTGTAGACAGGTTTACTGGGCTGAATAGTGCCTCGAAGGCGGATTCTGCTTTGAGAACAGTGGTCCTTTTGCCTTGTGCTAATTCTCGTTCTTTCGCTATAGCAGTTTGCACTGCCTTCACTGTATTTTCTGTGAGACTGAATGTTTTTTCTGCTTGTATGTACAAATGAGATTTGTAAGCTATTGGTACCGTTTCTCCCTCATTAGAAGTCAGGTACGTGAATCCGCACCTTCCTGGGATTACTGGGATTACAAGGTTGCGTGTATTGTCACATGTTTCTAATTTTGTTTTTGCTAACATGTCTGTTTGCAGTGATCTTAAAATCTCTGTGTGTTTTTGAGTCCAGTTGATTGGTTTAAAATCAGGTTTAATTAAGTCGTAGAGAGGTTTAATCCTCTCTGCGTAGTTTAGAATGTAAGTTCTTCAGAAATTCAGGAAGCCTAGAATCGATTGTAAGTTCTTCAGCGTTTTTGGTGCTTGGAGTACAGCGCACTTCTCTAAGAAGTTGTCCGCTAGGCTTTTTCCTTCACTTGATAATTCGTATCCTAAAAATAAGACTGTCAGATAGGCAATTCTTGACTTTTTAAAGTTGAATTTGTAACCCTCTGCTGCGAACCCAAGTATTATGGTGTTCACCCTTTTCAAGTGAGTATCCAAGTCGTCGTCTGTGAGATAGATGTCATCGACATAAGATAATGCCTCATCATCATATATTTGTAGTAATTCTGTTACTCTGGCTGAAAATAATCCCGGGCTATTCTTGAACCCCTGTGGGAGCCTACAGAAATTTTTCTGTGACCCCATTATTGAGACAGCGGTCAAGTACCTGCTTTCTGGTGCAATATTTTGACAAAAGAATCCATTAGATATGTCTAATGTTGTTTTGTATTTTTTCCGAACTATGTTATTCATCAGTGCCGCACTGTGCGAGTTCTGTACCGCAAATGTTTTGCAACACAAGTTAAGGTGTCTGTAGTCCAGGACTAGACAATACGAATTGTCTGGTTTGGAGACAGGAAACAAAGGATTGTTCATTTGAGAGGTGCATGTTTCAATCACCCCTTGGTATTCAAGTTGATCTAAAATCTCCCTGACCTGTTTTTTAGCTTCTTGCTTAATAGGGTACCTCCTTTGTGCAGTAGGTTGACATTTTAACTGGATTTTGTGGGGAGGAAAGTCTTCATCCCATCCTACATGATTTTTATATAATGCTGGTGCCTGGGCTACTGCCCATTTCCTTGCATATATATATTTAGTGTGAATTGGAATGTGATTTGAGAAGGCAGGCATAATCATTTCTTTGCCATGAGGGCACTCCCTGACAAACTCCGGGGGCCAATCTTTCACAGCTAACAGGATGTCATAGCCTTTTGAGAGGTTATCCCAAAATAGACCCTTTATTTTTCTAGTCTTATCTCTCTCTATACGCAGTGTAATTTTGTATAACTTATAAGGTTCGCTAACTCTGGTGTCTGCAGTATCTACTTGAATGTATTCATTCGTGTCCACTGTCTCCAGATGACTCATCAGGATCTTGCGAGCTATCTGATTTCTGCTGCACTGTCTAGCATTGTCTGTGCCCACTCTTCGTTTTTCAGCTGTGTCCTCAGTATTCTCGGCATGTTCGATTACTCTAATACTGGCTACCTTCTTTCTTGGAAATTGTAATTTTTTACTTTGAGCAGGTTCCTTGTCTTTGGACTTGGTGTGCTCTCCTGGGTCTAACCGTCCTCTTCTTTCCGATTTCTGCGAAAAAAATCGAGAGTGACGTGTATCAATACTCTGATATCTATCAGGCGTTTTCAAGTTATCCCTATTTCTAAGGTTATATCTTTTCTCAGAGTGCTCCCTCTGGGGGGACTGGTGTTCTGGAGTCGGAGTTCTTTCCCTCCGCCGAGGAGACCTTCCTCTGGACTGGAAAACTTTTTCCTTGGGAGTGGACTGTTTATTTCCATCCCAGCTCTTTTTAGGAGTGTTTAGATTATTTTTAATAAATCATTTTTCAGGATTTTCGAGTAGTTGGGGTTTTACAGGTTTCCCACCCAAACTATCTCTACCTAATTCTTCATAGCATTTTTCTATTATTCTGGCAAGCTCAATTGGTTGATCTGTTATGGATCTATGACAGAATATCGACTACAAAAATATCGAGCTACAAGAATATCGAGTCAACAATATCGAGGGCAAAAATATCGACATCCTATCTACAACATGGTAAGTACAAAAATATCGAAAAAATAATATCGTTGTAAAAAATATCGATGTTAAAAATATCGATTTTTTTTTTAATATATATAAATGTAAAAGTAAGTATATAACACTAATAAATAAAATATACATATTTAAAAGTATCTAATAATGTTTAAAATTAATAAATAAAAATATATACAGTAAAGATATAACATATATGTACTGAACAATAAGTATTAATAATTAATTTACTAAAAATACCCCATTACCCAAGAACTGAAAACTGACCCTGAACCCTAAAAATACCCCTTTACCCAAGAACTGAAAACTGACCCTGAACCCTAAAAATACCCCTTTACCCATGAACTGAAAACTGACCCTGAACCCTAAAAAAATACCCCTTTACCCAAAAACTGAAAACTGACCCTGAACCCTAAAAATACCCCTTTACCCATGAACTGAAAACTGACCCTGAACCCTAAAAATACCCCTTTCCCCATGAACTGAAAACTGACCCTGAACCCTAAAAATACCCCTTTACCCATGAACTGAAAACTGACCCTGAACCCTAAAAATACCCCTTTCCCCATGAACTGAAAACTGACCCTGAACCCTAAAAATACCCCTTTCCCCATGAACTGAAAACTGACCCTGAACCCTAAAAAATACCCCTTTACCCATGAACTGAAAACTGACCCTGAACCCTAAAAATACCCCTTTACCCAAAAACTGAAAACTGACCCTGAACCCTAAAAATACCCCCTTACCCAACAACAGAAAACTGACCCTGAACCCTAAAAATACCCCTTTACCCAAGAACTGAAAACTGACCCTGAACCCTAAAAATACCCCTTTACCCAAAAACTGAAAACTGACCCTGAACCCTAAAAATACCCCTTTACCCATGAACTGAAAACTGACCCTGAACCCTAAAAATACCCCTTTACCCATGAACTGAAAACTGACCCTGAACACTAAAAATACCCATTTACCCATGAACTGAAAACTGACCCTGAACCCTAAAAATACCCCTTTACCCAAAAACCCAAAAATGACCCTGAACCCTAAAAATACTCCTTAACCCAAAGGTAAATAATATTATTTAATTAGCAATTAATAATTAATTAACAATAACAATAAAATAAATATATTAGCACATAAGCTGTAATTAATATAATTTAATAATTAATATCATTTTCCCCAATTAATTAATTAACAGTAACTAAAAATTATATATATAAATAAATTACTCTAATAATGTAATTAACTAACTAATATTATTTAATTACCAATTAATTACTAATGTAAAATATGTACCAAATTATATTAATTAATTAACTAATTAATATTAATTATTTGCCAATTAATTAGTTATAAATATTTAAAAACATATATTAATTAATTAATTATTATTAAATTACTCCCCACCCTATTCCCCTATAAACCCACATCCCGCTACAGAAAATATATATCAATTAATCAATTAATTATTTCCCAATTAATCAATATTAATTAGCAAATAATTATAATTAATTAATTAATCCTACTAATTATTAATCAACTTACCATAATTAAATTACTTCCCACCCTATTCCCCTATAAACCCACAACCCGCTCCGGTACTAAAACATCAAATTTCCTTATAAATTTCTATATTATTATAGAAAATGTATACACATATAATAGTAATTATTTTAAATACTTAAATTAAACATATAACACATACATAATAAAAAACTATAAAATAATACAAATATCGATATAAGTGTCATCGAAATTATTAACATCGATATATATGCTATCGATATTACTAACTTCGATATTACTTACATCGATATTAAGTATTTCGATATTACTTACCTTGGGTCGATATTCTGTCCTACGATATTCTTGCCTTCGATATTATGCTCCTTCGATATTACAGACTCGATATTATGGTAAGTCGATATTTCCAACTCGATATTTTGACTGTCTACCATCTGTTATATCTGTTTCTTTCAATTTCTGGCGGATCGCCACAGATGCTGCTTCTCCTTTTATGTTGGCTAGTAATATAGCCGAGACCTGCTTGAAGTCTTTCAGTAATTTCATACCAAGAGGCAAAGCAGGTTCTGGACCGTATTCATTCTGAATTTGTTTTAGCACATCTAGTATTACCGCCATGGACGGAACACCATGTGTTTTTGTGTAAATGGAAGCAAAGACTGTACCCCAAGTGTCACAGTCCTCCACGTGTGGTGCGACCCCCATTGGAAGGCAGATAGTAAGAATTCTGTGTTTCTCAATAGGGGTAGTATTTGGGAATACTGCCTCTATTTGAGTAATTTTCTGTGCTAACCAGAAAGGGATTTGTTCCCGTTTTATGGGTGTTTTACCAAGACATGATTGTATGTTCTGTGGTGTAATTTTATTTGTGTTCCCCTGATGAGGGGTCAGCTGTGGAACATTAACAGCTGTTTGGACTGTTGCAGTCCGCATTACATATTGGACTAACTGTCTATGTATTTTAATTAATGTTTTTAGTTGCGCTAACAGCTCTTCGTGAGACATTTTTTCAATGTCCGGATGTGGTGTGTAGCTGGCTAGAACCGGCCACGTTGCTCCTGGTCTACCTAGTGGACAGAGCCTGGTAATGTGATCATTATGTTTTAGGGCACCTTTAAATCAGAGCAGGTGCTCTTGGTATTTTAATGGAATTTCAATCTCCTCGAAAGGAGCGTACACATCCGGTGGTTCCTCTATTTTGTAATAGTGGAATTTGTTTGTTGTAGCGTTTGCCGCTGGAAAGTTTATCCATGAATAGAATACCTCTGTCTGCCGATATTCGTGTGCCTCTATCACGAAAATGACGGTACCAGCTTGTGAGGTCAGTCCGTTTTCTATAAGTTTTAACGTTATAGTTTTTCTTATGTTTGCCGGGATGATAATCGCATCCGGTTCATTAATTCCTGTATCATCGGGACCCTGCTGAGTCGCATTTACTGCGGCTTCAGCTGTACCGTTGTTCCCGCCTTCTCCTGGCATTTTACTGTCAGGAAGGTCTTTTGTTGCAGATCAGGTTTCAAGGAGACAAAGATTAGGTGCACAATATTTTGGAACACTGTATCCTTCAACGTTGAATAAACCAGAAGCTCTACATAGGAATCTCTTCCTACTAAGTTTAGGCGGATTTTAACCTTTCACCCACTCCAGACGTCTATTGGAGTATTTAAGGGAGAAAGGGTCTGTTTGAAAAAGTAGACTGAGTTACTCTAACGTCTTGCGTTAGCTTTATCGCCTTACCAAACGTTGGGCACCATGCAGTGTAGTTCCTATTTTCCCTATAGGCCCTGGGCATTGGAATAACATAAACAGCAGTGTAGACGTAGGACTGCGATCTTCTAGGTCTCTACTGACTATGTTAGACTTAATTGGGTTTGTACCAGCTAGCTCAGAGGTCACTGGAAACTTTCTTGACTGAATAGGAAGTGATCAGCTTCCCTGGCTCAGACAAGAAGGGATTCAGTTTTCCAGCAACCGCATTAACATTACAACTTTGCTCCTCAGAATAAGAGTCAATCTCTAGAGTCGTGTGAAACAATAGACAGCTATTTCACTCAGTCAGTTGTGCAGAATTACTTTCACCAGTTATGCAGAGAATAGAGAGACAGGCGTTTTCAATAAAAGGTATTATTTATTGAACAGTCTTCCTTCTCATGCAAGAGAAATGAATTGCCACAATTGCAAGACTTGTTATTATAAAAAGTGCGTACAATAAAAGGAGTATTGCGAAATAATACTGTAAAAGCATTGATATGGTTTCTTAGCCATAAGATGGTTAAAATGAATAAAATATATACATTCATATATACATTTGGCTAACGTCCTCAACTGGTGCTTTTAACTATGCCTACCCCAGTGTACCTGACCTAAGCCTAATACGTGGGAGGGAGTAAGTAAGTAGCAGTTCAAGTTAAGTTGGTTTTGCCAAGGGTTTGCTTCAAGAATTTTCTCTAAGGGTTTAGTCAGCACCGTACCTCTGGAATAGAATGTTGGAGGTCTGGTATCTCCTCTCAGGACTCGATATTCCAGTTACCTGCAAGGGTAGGCTGGAAACGCCGGAGCTGGATTTTCTCGGCAGAGAAAAGACATCGTCTTTCTCAGCGCGTCCAGGAGGAGAAGGGGCAGCGTCCGTGGGCTTCTCGCATCTGCTGGGCTCTCTGCAAGGGACAGCTGTTCTGCTCCAGTATTCACCACTACCGTGTTTGCTTAAGGCAACGTCGGTATTATTTATACCTGAAAGGTGCCGAGTTTGACGTAAGTTTTTGGACATAAGACGTCAATAAAGATGTCACTAAGAACTGGTCGTTCTTACAGTGCTCGCAAGAGTTCTATTACTAATCAAAACAAAGCAAGCGGGGCTTTCCCAGGTTGCTGGGGGTTTGAGCTGTCGAAAGAACTCGGTGTGTTATCTAGGAATCTAAGGAAGTGGCTTCTGCTGTGTCATGTACTGTAATGAGCTGCAGAGACGAGTTACTGAAATATGGCTCTGATCGTTTATGGCATTACAGGGATATCTATTGATTATAGCCGTATAGGGGCATCAGGTCACAATATTGATCGGGGTCCTAGATAGAACACAACAAGACAAGGTGAAATAATGTATTGAACATTCAAGGGTGGAGGAAATGGAACCGGTCTAGATCATCCATGTGAAGTAAGCAGTTTATTTTATGGTGTGGTCGTGAGACCTCATCATGTAATAAACTCATTGTCTGTACTGGATCCAGTCAGATTTGTTTGAAAAAGCTTAGCTCAACCCTGGGGAGTTGTGGATCTGAAATAATAACAACAGTTGCAAACTGGTGGTCTAGAAGAACAAATGAAAAGGAATGAGAGACCAGAGGTGGTTCCTTAACAAATCAGCCATATCCAAATGCGGACACACAAAGAGATAAAGCAGAACCTACAGAGGAAATGTAGGAGAAGGATTTCCATCAACTGCCCTTCATGGCCAGTGTCATCATTTGGAATTCCAACTTCCCTGTCACGTCACCCCATAAATACAAGGGAGGCAGCCGTGATCTGGGAGAGTAAACCCAGTCGCTAGGATTGCATAGAAACCAAAGATAGTTGACTAACAGCCTATAGGCCCAAGTTCACAGCCCAAGTCAAAAAGTGCAGTACAAAAAATGAGTGAGGAATTAAAAAGGACATAGCGGCTAACCAAACAATTTTATTTATTCTTGCTACCATGCCTATTAAAAGAAATGCAGGGACAGCTAAAAACAAATATGCCGCAGTTCTTAGGTCGACTAGTTTCAGCCAATTGGGCAAAGTAGCCCTGGCTTTCTTCAGGACCTTCAAAGTGATAGCTACTGCAATACGTGTGATAAATAAAAAACAGAAAACAAAGTGCAAAACAATTATAAACACAATCACAGTGTGACCACTTGTGACCGATAACAATACCTCTATACAGGATGAATGATTACCATGCCTATCCCGTATCAGGTAGTAACCTCACCTCACCTGGCTCAGACTCAGGTACATAGGACACCCCGACCTCTCCTTCGGTGCCTCAGTCTTCCTTCTGAGACTCTGAAGTTTTGGATCTGAGCAGTCAGGCTTTAACAAGAAACAAGTGAAAAGCATGAAGAAGTGCCCGAACAGGCAAATAAGAAGAAAGGGGGCATAATAAAAATCCAACATCAATTTTAAAAATACGTTATATCTTAATCTTCAAATAAACACTTAATTGAAAAAAATCCACCAGAGGGTTCCGGAGATATGGTTTTTCAAATGGACAATAATTTATTTATTTTTCATTAAATGTAATAAATCAGTGTAATATACAGCTTGCGTGCAACCTTCGCAAACTTTGGAAAACTTTTATAAAGTTGTAAACAACAACTTCAGCCCAATTTGGGCAACCAACTCCAGCAAGAAGTGAGTCACTGGCCAAAGAGGCTTGGTTAGACCCGTTCCAGTTTCTATGGACAAGCTTCCAGAAATTTTAATGGGGGTGGTCCTGATACAAGTGATACAGGATGCTGAGGATGCTGATACAGTGACTAGGGTCTCACTATGACTACTTCCTGGCCCACGAGGGGCTACTTTGACCACAGGGGTCAATGTCCATTGTAGTTCTGTTCAAGTCCAGCATGAATTAGTTGCCACTGGTCTACTGGTCTCCATTTACAGCCAAACCAGCGTTTCCCTTTTATATGGTGATAACTTTCATCATGGACAAACAAACAGGACTCCAATGACTCTCCCAGGTTCAAAAGCTTTTGAGCATTGGGACATGATCTCCCAAACAGGACCTTGGCAGTCAGTGGCAGGCAGGTGTTCTTGGTTACAAACTCACCAAGAGAGGTTCAGTCCAGACTTGGCACAGCCACTTTTTGCTAGGTCCAGGGAACAGCAGGGCAGTCCTTCTTTGGGCCACTCTTCAGTACAGACATAATAGGTCTGGGAGCCAGGGCTGCCACTTTTATGCTCAGTTTATACCCCCTGGAGATGTGGTGACTACTAGCCAATGGCCTAGTAGGTCCAATACTGCTACTCAAGGTCCTGTGCACACGTATAGAGTGTTATCAGGGTTAAATGTCAAACCAAACGTATTAACCACTGTTCATAGGAAAAAATGACAGAGGTCGACATCCAGGGTTTCATGTGGAATGGAATATATTTCAATTTGATCAGTACAACAGAAAAGAAACCAGCCGACACATGTTTCGTCACACCATGTCAAGATGTGACTCTTCAGGGCTGGGCTTCCATAGTGGTGTGTAAAGCAAGCGTCTTGTTTTCCGGGTAATGGACACATACCATTACCCGGAACAAGAGACGCATTTAACCCTTATAACACTCTATATGTGTGCACAGGACCTTGAGCAGTAATTGTTGTGTGGGTCTTGACTCACACATTTGCAGGGGTTGTTTTCTCCTCTGGGTTTGTTCCCCCTGACCTGCCTGCACCGTGGATTTACGAGCTGTGATCTTTAACTTCTAAACTTACACACCAGAGCGCCAATTCTACCTGTACCTAATCCAAACCCATTACAGTGATAGGTCCCCTACTGCCTAGTGATAATTCCTGTGAAGTGTGGCAGTTGGCTATACCAAAATACACTATTCTGCTGAATCACAATATGGCAAAACCCTTCTCTCAGAGTTTGAAGCTCATTAGCCCACCCGAGGTGTGGCTATCTGGGGGCTACACGCCCACAGAAAAAAACAGGTTGGCAACTGCTCATGTGTGTCCAGCATTTTCTGTTCAAAGGTGATTTCACCTTTGACCCTTGCATTTTGGAGTCACACCCTGTTTAGCCTTCCTGACAGATAGAGATCACTCCTTTTCCAACTGTAGGCCCTATGTATTTCTTCCTGAGAATCATTTACGCCTCCCCTCAGGGTGGCAGATGGCTACCTTGTAGTTGGCATTCAATTTTACTCACATTTTCTCATATACCGCTATTTCAATTAAAGGAGTAGTTATTTATTCTGTGGGATTTGTCCAAGTTAGCTTTCAAATGCACTAATTTATTTCCAAGGAAGGGTATGTACAAATTATTGACCAGTTTCTCTTGAAAATACTGACTATAAAATATTTGCAAAAAGCATTGGCCTCCACCTAGATCCCCTTCTATCATATTTATTAAGGGCATGAGCAATCTGGTTTGGGTAAAGAAAGATACATTTCAGACAGTACAAGACCATTTTTAACATTTTAAGAAAGTCAAATATTTCTAATTTCTCCTTGGTGGCAATCAATCTTCATGATGAAAAGGCCTTTGATTCGATTAATTGACCATGATTTTGTCAGGTATAAAATAGTTCAGATTTGTACTAAAATTAATAATTTGAAATTATTACTCTATTACTCATCTCAAGCTTCTATTTTGTCAATCTTCACATCTCCTCACCTTTCAAATAAATGAAGAGTTATCTGCTTTTACCTTTATTATTTATATTAGCTTTGGAATCCTACTTATGTAGGATCAGAAAAAATAAATGTATAGAAAGGTTTTGAATATGATATAAGGCATATGAAAACATCAATATATGCAAATGTTATCCTAGTGCTAATTTCAAATCCAGTTTCCTCTTTTACAGATTTCTTAGAAGAGGTTAAGATCCTTCCCTTAGTCTGCTTATTAATCAAACTCTGATGAATGTGATATTTTTCCACTTAACAAGCTCTATTTCTAACATGATTTCAATAATTCTGATTTCATGATTGCAGCCCTTATAAAATTAAATGTTTGGGACTGTGGTTTGCCAGCTCCATAAAGGATACAGTTAAAATGAATCTAAATTACACTGTTTATAAAATAAGTTCTACATGAAGAGGTGGAATTCACTGGTACCTTACTCGTGGAAACATCTGGATTCAAAATTAAAATGATGTTGGTCCCATTTGGACTTGGTCCTCTCTGCAGGGTCACTCCCAGACTTTTTGCCAACTCCCTACCAGTATTCTGAATTTCGCTTTTGTTGGCATTAGGTCTGTGGGCACTTTACCACTGCTAACATGCACTAACATGGTTATGCTTAGTCCTGTAAATTAGATTATCTCCAATCAGCATATTTAATTTACTTATAGGACCCTAGTAAAGGGGTACTACATGCACCCAGGCACTGTAAATTAAATCTACTAGTGGGAATGTAGTACTGATTATGCCACCCTCTCAAGTAGCCCTTGCAATATGTCTCAGGTCTGTGTGTGCAGTTTTAAACTGCCACTTCAACCTGGCAGAATAAACCTTTTGCCAGGCCAAAACCTTACTTTTTAATACATATAAATCACTCCTATGGTAGGCCCTGGACAGCCCAGAGGGCAGGGTGCAGTGTATTTAAAACATTTCAAATGTAACTTTAAGTTTGTTATGCCCTTGTAGTGAAAAGCTCTTAATCTGTTTCTCACTATGCAAGGCTGGCCTCGCCCATAGGCAAACATTGGATTCACCTTAATACAGTTAATGAGTGATCAATTCCAAATGGGAACATGTTACCAGTTCATGTTTGGTGTCTTAGGAAGTGTAAAGAAAAATCCTCTCTCCTGGTGTAGTTAGATTTGACATTACACTTTTGAACATGCCACTTTTGGAAAGTTGGGCATTTTCCTACCTTGGCTATTTAGTGCCTGTAGCCCATCCCTGGGTCACATGACTGAGTGTAGCTGACCAATGGGCTTTTTGTATTCCTCCTAGACTGCCGCACACAAAAGAGAGCTTAGGTTTACCTGGATGGGCCATACATGGCAGGATGGGATGGGATGGTGGAGCAAGCACAGCCATATTTACACTTGAATAGGCTGTGTGTGCCCTGCCTCCACAAAAGACTACAAAAAGACTACACACCCTCTGTAGTTAGTCTGGGGTCAGGGCAGGGAAGGCAGGAAGCTTGTGCACTTCAAAGAGAATGTCAGAAATATTTTCCACCATCCAGAGCCCATTTTTTGTGGAAGAAAACTGAACTGCAGTACTTATTCAGATGTCATATTGCCTAGCTAATTCTGATGATTGCACTACACCACTGCTGGCTGGGATAGGGTGGAAACAGTATGCTATGACTCTAAAACAGGGATGGAAAATGGCCATGATGGGATCCCCAACTCCAGCTGCATGGAAGCATTCATTTTCGCTGCCCAAGGATGGAAGTTAAAGAGAGGAGTTGGCCTAACGGCTAGTGCGGTCCACTTCCAATCTGGGGAACTGGGTCCGAGCCTCGGCAATGACGCTGAACATCCTGATATTCTGTGCAAATCACTTAATCTCCCCATGCTTACCAAAATGAATGTGTGTCCTTATGTAAAGTAACTGGTGCTATGTTCCATCAGTCAATTCTCCATGACTGTCATGGAGGAGGATGGGGAGGTGATGTGGATTTGTGGTTAGTGCTGCTGACTTTGGAACTTGGTAGCCCAGGTTTGAATCTTGGTCTCTGTGTTTGCCTCAATATTCTGTGATTCTGGGCAAATCACTTAGTCTCTCTCTACCTAAAACATGTAATGTGTGAAATACATTTGGGTAATCCCCACTTAATGTACACATATCCCAACCCCCATTTAATATACAGCATTATGCAGCTTTTTACAGCTAGGTTTGCACTAAATAAACACCAATACATACACACTGCTAAACTACCATCCAACTTTATAAGCATTTTCCTCATTTTCCTCTGGTGGAGGTGGGTATATGTAGTGCCTAAATAAGACTGTGGAAGCAATAAGGGGCAGGCCACACATGGCTGAAGCAGTATGGTGCTGGGACAGGCTGGTTGATATATAGTTGCTTCCTCCTTCCCCTCCTCTTCATCCACCAGACAGATTTAGCCAACAGCAATGATCACTCCATGTTCAAGGTGCAGCTGCCTCGTCGTGGCCTAGTCCATCCACTTAGGTATTTGTTAAAAGAAAGAATTTCACAGTGCAGTAGCCACATATTTGTCATAGCAGCACAGTTGTCACACCGATACTGAGCCTTCACTTATTTTCTCATACTTTACTTGTCTACACCTTCTTAAGGTCTAATCTTTCCACTGCTGAAATATTATTCCTGGAATAAGAATGCAACTGTTTTACTTAAGAGTACTTATTAAGGGGGGTAGCTTGGTGTCCAGGAAACATGGTGGCACCTGCATACATCTATGTGAGTCGGCAAATGACTTTTCTTCAAAGTGGAGATTTCCCACTCACCATTTGAAAATCTGATGGTGTGGTGAGCTCATGGAGAGTCATGTTATGCTGTCTTTTGGATAAGAGGTGGCCAAGTCATGTTTTTTTCTTTCTGTGAGATGCCCCTCGCCTTTACGGTGCAACCATTTTTCATTCATGTAACGTCGGTGTGTTCTTAACAGTTGAAGTGGGCTTGTTACAGCGCATGCAGTAGCGGCTCATTTTTCACTTCTACATGAATCTCATACTTCAACAACTTTATGTTTCTGAATCATTCCAGAAGAATTTGCCTTTTTTACAGCTCTGTTTTTTTGTTGCAGATGACTCTCCTTCATAAATGCATTAATGTGCCTCTCTCTCTTGCGCATTAGGGTCGCACTTTCTCAGTGAATGCTTTTTTATCAATAATAGCTTTGGAGCCAAAGGTTTTGCTCATACAGCATTGTTGGCAGGGTATGCTCAGACATGAATCCCTTGCTCACTTTGCCACTGGATTCAAGCAAGCCGGGCTGAAGACGGCTGAAATGCCAGAAACCGGTCCTCGGAAGCTTGTTTCCGGTCCAGGGAAGGCATGGCTTGGCAGTTCAGGCTGGACTGTTCCCATGAGGCACAGGGCCAGACTGATTTGCATATGGCCATGTCTGAACTGGGCTGGCAGAGTGGGCTAAAGAACGGTGATGGATTAAACCCAGATCTGTTGACTAGGTGTGAGTGTTTGATTGGTTCAGATGCTCCGTCCATCACCACCCCCTTTTGTACCGCATACAGCATTATGGGCACACTAAAGAAATGTAAAGTACTTTCTGAGGGCCTAATTAGGAGTTTGGCGGTGTAGGATTGGACCGTCACACTGGCAGCCCTCTTCCACACTGCAAGTTTCTTTCCTTAATGTATATGGTCCAACTAACACAGACTGTCAATTTTGGTCAGATGTTACCCAAAAGATTTTACAATATTAAGATGATCATCTTGCAGGTGATTGCAATCAGATTGTGAACCCGTTATTGACAGAAAATCTGTTTCTACCAAATAATTCAATCAATCAATCAATCAATCAATCACATTGGCTTCATTCGATCTTCCAAAGATAGATCATAAAAGATGTAAACAATAATACAAAAGGAAATAGCAGCCACATACATTTAAAAATAAAAACACTTTAGGTTAGTTTACGTCAATGATCAAGAGTAAAAACTAATCAAATAGCAAATAAAGTGACAGTGCAACATTACTAAATCTGAAAGAAACAGCAAAGATCTAGATTGATATCAAATATAGACCTTGAATGCTCTGTAAATACAATTTAAAAAGTTCAAGATCACCAAGGTGCATTTGAAAGTACATTACAAAAGCATTTTAAATGGGATAATTATTAAAATTTCATAAGGTGCTTGTTTTCAGAACATCATACTCCGTCTCTTGGATAGGGTAAATTTTAAGAAGCTTGTGACTGCAAAGCAAACATTACAATCAATAAGTTGCTGAAGAAAATACAAGGCTGCTTTGCACTTAGAGAACTTATGACTCCGCAATTGCGGAAGTAAAAACTTCCTGGGATAGGGAAGATAAAATTTACAAAAAAACAAAGTGCAAAATAGTTTGACTTGATTGTTCATCGGAATGGCATATTGCAATTGTTTCTTGGGTGTACTGGCCTAAGGAAAAGCAAGTCATCCAACAAAACGACCCCAGCCTAAACCTCGTCAGCAGGTTTCTTTCATAGACGTTGGTCACGTATAATAAAGACCGAGCAGTCGATGGGGTTGTTTGGATAATACAGTATTCTTTCACTGAGGGTTTGATCACTTCAGAGAGTTTTCTAGCCGATTGTCTATGCTTGCAAAGGCTGTCCTTGACCCACTTTCTATCTCCTTTTCCTATTAACTCTGGGCGCTCAAACAAGGAAATGCAGCCTAATTTCAGAAAGCAAGTTTAAATGTAATGGAGCCAAGGAATGGACAAAGCGTGAGTACAGCCTAAACAGGTGCAGTGCGTCCATTGCCCCCCTCCCCCCCCCCCCTCCGCAGCTGCCTCTGCGTTTGAACTTAAGTAAACTGAATCATTTTACTTAAGTTCAAAGATGCCGAGTGAGAACTAGTCAGCATGACATTGGACCGCCCACGAAGGGGGTGGGCGGTCTGGCATCATGTTGATTGTCATGATTGTCACCGAGGCAGCAGCACAACACAAGTGCGCATGAGTGGGGACTGAGGGCAAATTTTCACACCGTGCCCACTCATGTGCACTTGTGTTTTCCCTTGTTTGCGCATGCCCATTAGGTGCCCCTCTGCCTCCTAATGGGTGTGCTGCGGGCGAAAATTAGCCGTGCCCTAAGCCTCACCTGGCGCTGCTGGCAGAGCCAGGGTTGGATGAGAGGGGCTGGCGTCGCGAATATGGCAGTGCAGGACATACCACGCACTGCTCTTGCACTTAGCAGCACTGGCCTGAATTGCTCGATCGATCGCGTGAAGAAGTAAAGTTAAAGTAACAAACTATACACACTGCAGAGCTAGACACAGGCCTCCCAGCGAGGGCAATGGAGGAAGGGGGCTCACGGGTGGGTAGTAAACAGCAGAGGTGGCTGAGGTAAGTTTTCCTTTTCTTTTATATTTATAATATATTTAATTCCCTGCCACCCACCCGCGCAGGACCCCCCCCCCCCCCCCTGAACCGCGACTGTTTACTACCCACCCGTGAGCCCCCTTCCTCCATTGCCCTCGCTGGGAGGCCTGTGTCTAGCTCTGCAGTGTGTATAATTTGTTACTTTAACTTTACTTCTTCACGCGATCGATCGAGCAATTCAGGCCAGTGCTGCTAAGTGCAAGAGCAGTGCGTGGTATGTCCTGCACTGCCATATTCGCGACGCCATCGAATCGAACCTGGAGTCTGACTGACCTGAGTGAGTGACCTGAGGCTGAGCGTAGTCATCGGACTCGGCAGTCCGACACACTGTCTGCCACGCCACCAGTACAAGTAGCGACACACACAATCGACAGTGTAGTGTGTGAGAGACAGTGTGAGTACTATATGAGACTCAGTCTGAGCCTGCTGCGCAGCACTGCATTTAATTTATTATGCATAATAATGCATATGATATAAAATTGATGATTTGTCATATGGTTGCATCCTGTGCTTGTCATGGCCCGCCGCTGTCATAATGTATAAAACATGGGCATGGCAGAACTGCGTCACGTTACTTTAGACGGGGTAGGCCCTGGCCTTGTGGCCTCCTGGCAGGCTGCAGGGCAGGCAGCGCACTGCATAGATAATTTATCGGCGGGGGGTTTGTGGGGGGTTGGGCTGAGCTTGAGAGTGAGACACGGCGTCACCCAAGTCTTGTGGATGAAAAGTGAAATTTGGCAGCAATCTCTGAGATTGTGCAGTTTCAAACTATTGCTCGAAGTCTTCAGTCATGCAAGGCCAGCTGTTCACCTCACACAGAAGTGAGCTCTGAATGTTAATTGCTGGGGGCAATTTTAATAGTACCACTTCAGTCAGTCAGTCCGTAATCAAGCAACTGGTGGCGGAGGCTGTGCTCATGTACGTAAAGCGCCCCGATACATTCGTTCAGGTTTGCGCTATTTAAAACTGCAAAAAGCATAGCTTAAGAGCGGTAGGGTAGGGTCAGCCCAGTATGTGAGCAAGAGGGCGGAGGGACTTGACAGAGGGCATGCGGGGAGGGGAGGAGGGAGGTTTACAAACAGCACGGACCTCGCAGGCAAGGGTTTGGTAACTAAAGTGCTGGGACAAGAAAGCACTGAAGTAAGGCCATATAGCCTGTAGGTGTTACTGTTTTCAAAGCTTGACGGGTGCATCGAGGGTATACATGTGCTGTCAAAGTATGGTGGTTTCAAAAAGGATTATCATTTTGTTTTTATGTAGCACACATATCGTTTCTGAGCGCGATGTATAAGAGGAGTTGCTATTTCTGTAGGTTTGTGTCTCAATACGTTTGTGACAGGAGGGCCCCCTTCCCGTCGTAGGTTGAAGTATTACTAATTTATTATACATTCATTTATTTACATCACTGACACCTCAACCCGTGTGTGGAAGAGTAAGACATGAAATTGTATGTCCAACACTTCGGAAGTCATTTCACTTTCTTAACCTGGTGACGTAGCACTAGTGTACAGCCCCCGCTTACATAATGTAAGTACCATTGAGTTGGATTACCACCCACCAGTTATTGCAATAAGAGTAAGACGCTGGTGGTGCCAATTAAAAGGGGGAAGGGGGAGACTGGAGGCAAAGAGGGAAGATCGATGTAAGGTGGTGGTGGCTGCCGCCTGCTGCTACCTCAGGGCTATCGTACTCCATCCTCCAATCACCCCAACACTATACCTCCGACCTACGGACAGCCCACACACTACCAGACACCATGAGGCACACATGCATTGTGGTTATACTGAACAAGCAGCCAGCATGTTGGTATATGACATCCCTTTATTAATGTAATAACTGCACTTTTACAATTGGTGTATTAGCCTTCTTGCTTGCTTCTCAAATTTGCTTGACAATGCAATGCACCATTTGCCCACTCATTTTTCAAAATTTTCTAACCCCCCTTTAATTGTTCGGCTCGCTCTCTGCGCTTGCTCGCCAAGGTGCCCTCCCACGGACACTTTTCGGCTCACCACTTTCAAATCTCACCAGCCACCACTGAACCTAAACAGTCTCTAATAACAGCCCGATTAAAATTGACTTCTTTATTAGACCAAATTGCAGACCAGCGGGCCAAAGGGGCAGCATTAATTGTGTCTTGAACATAGCCCAAACCCAGCTCTAAATGGAGATAAAAATGTAGTGATGAAGGAGGAACCCCTAGGACTCGGCAGCAAAATCTGTTTTTCTGTCGCTGCAGTGCATAAGCGTCCCTATATCCCCAGATACCCATTCCATATGTTAAAATTGGCAGACATTTTCGGTTAAAAATTTCTAGTATAGGAGCAATGGGCTTTTTTTCCAATAGACAATGCAAGCGAGAATGTCGCACCAATAGCTTGGGTGTATCGAGTTACTCTATTTTTTACACAGGTAATCCACTGACAGCTTTTATCATACTCCAAACCTAAGAATGGAAATGTGCTGACCCTTACCAGGGATTTACCCTCAATGTTTAGGAGTTTTGGTGTTTCTGGGACTGCAAATCATCATAAAACTTTTCTTATAATTTGGCTCCAAAACCAAATCCTTCATAAAGTTGACATAGCTGACAATTAGTTTTTTAAGACCATTCGCAGTCTTTGCCAAAAGGACTGCGTCATCAGCATATATCAAAGCGGGCAACTCATGGGACATCAGTCCCGATGGAAAACTGAGTTTTCTCCAGATCATTTGTGTAGAGAAGGAAGAGGATTGGGGCAAGGACGCAGCCCTGACGCACCCAACGTTCAATGCTGAATGACTCTGTACATTCACCAGCACCACCATACCTGACAGAGGCAGAAAGGTCATGATGTAGGTGCAGTAAAAATGTAACCAAACCTGCATAAACACTCATGTTTGTCATTATGTCCCACAACTTTGAGCAAGAAACATAATCAAAAGCGCTATTCAAGTCCATAAAGGCAAGATGAATAGGAGTGTCCTTTGCATATTTGTATTTTGCCACAATGAGGTGGCAGATTCAAACACTTCAATTGTTGCAAGCCTCTTCCAAGACCAATATTGACTATGGGAAAGTATGCTGATGGCATTGACCCAATCCAATAAACGATCCATGATGACTCTACTTATGATTTTAACAGAAGAATCCAAAAGGGATACTGGCCCATAGCACTTTACATCCTGCAGATTTCCTTTTTCTAAAACAGGCACTATTACAGATGAACATCACGATCTTGGCACCCCCTCACTGCAAACAGAATTAAAAACTGAGGCGAGGACTGAGATCCAGAACACGGGGTCTTCCTTAAATAAATCAGGTGGGATGCCATCCGTCCTTGGGGCCCATTTGCCTTTACTGTTAGCAATTGCGTTGAATACCTCCTCTTCATTAAACACCAGAATAGAACCCAGTGTGGCCATCTGTGCTGGGGTATCAACAGCCCTACAATCTGAGGAGTACAGCCCAACGTGCCTCTGCCGAGATATGAACAGTTACATTGTCATTTGGCAGTTCAGGGGATAAGACTGACCGAACAGCGGGTCTTTAGAGTGACAAGCAACTACAATAGTCTCCCATTTCTCTTCCTTCATTACCAACCTTCTTCTTTTAATAGCTTGCTGATATGACATCCTACATTCTTTCATCGCTTGCTGGTCTCTAGGAAGTTGCTTTAAAGCCCTACGTAAAGAGTTATTGGCTGCTCTGCATGCCATATCAAACCATAATTAAACATGGCGAGGCCGGTGGGCAAAGGGGTCTAGAGAGCAGCATTTTAATCTGATCCATGAGGTTTGAGATGTCAATTAAAATAAGGGCTGGATCATGTCGCGTGCAATTGCAACTGTACACCAAGGCAGAACTATTACTTATCACCTGAGACATTATGTTATTCATATTCGCAGTTCGCCGTACCACCCGGTGCCCTTCCTCCTTAGTAGATAAGGCCTGAGAAGGTACATGCTTAGGTGCAGATTTCCTGATTGGTAGAATTATTGTGGCAGTAATGGGGTTATGATCACATTAGATCAGAGAATGGACCTCACAGTTTGTAATGGATGGGGACATACACCAGGAGGAAAAATATAATCAATTGTACTCCCTATACCACGCCCTATAAAAGTTGGAATAAATTGATTGGTGGGGTTAGGGACCTTATTAACCAGACCCATTTCTTAATAAAAGAACGCCAGCCATCAATCAGAATTTTGGAAGCTAGGCCAGCAATGTTCCAACTTAAGAAATTTACATGTGCATTATTTGGTAAGCCTGCATCCATGGAAGTACTCACACTAGCCCCGGCAGGGAGGGGATTCTGTACAGGAGTGATAGGTAAGTGAACAACAGAGTCTGAACTTTCAAGTACCCTGCAAATGTTCTCAGCACTGGAGTCAGTGTAGTGGAGTTTCTGAACAGGGGATGTACCCGTTTGAGAAACAAAAATGGAATGATCAATTATCCCATCCTTCTCTAAAAAACCCAAGCCCAAAGCCAAGGACAACTGGGAAGATTGAAGGGAAATCGAACTGCTGGAGTTAGACTGTCAGATACCCCATTCTCCTCAAGTTTCCTATACCATCAATCATTGTCCTCCATCCCAGCCAGGGATGAAAATCTATTGTTCAGGGAAAGTGGCACTTGTAGAGTGGGTCTGGACAACAGGCTCATTTGTGAATTATGACTGGCAAACGTGTGAGGACCTTTAACAAGATGCTGATAAAAAAAAGCTAAGTGGCATTATCTTAATAGAGCTAATTTGAACAATTTCAGTGCTAGTTTTATGCAAGATGTCATGAACAACCATAGGATTATGAAAATTAAAAACAATGATGTCCCCATTGTGGCCACAAACCCCATCGCCGATCCCCCTCACACACACACCTTGCCATAAAAATTTCTTTTGAAAAATTACAGTTGCCGGCAACATTGTTATGTAACCAGTAAATAGTCTTGTTCATTAAGACCCTGGTGCATTCAATAATGTCAGCTGCTAGCCTAGGTACATTTGCCAAGGTAACCACATAAGGAGCAGATTCAGGGGGAGATTAATAATGGGTAAGGGGGCCTGACTTGGGACGCAAATTACCGGTTGGCTAACTATCAAGTTCACAGGTGCGTTACTGTGGGGTTGGCGTACATCCATGCTCTCCACAGGATGGGTAGATGGTAAATCAAGGGGCAAATGCTGGGTACGAACAGGAGTCCTGGATTCCAAAGGTTTCACCTGTTCGGCTTTAATCGAGGCCAGTCGTTTGAAGATAGGATGAAGTTTAGAGTCTAAAAGGTCACCAATGCACTTACATAATTTGCCCCAAGTATTTTCATCAGCCACTAGTGAGTCCTTAACCAAAACATCCATGCCACCCCTGCTGCACAAAGCTGTTTTACTGTTACATTCAGGAAGTTTAGGCTTTGTGGGTCTACTAGTTTTTTTTCTGCGCTCGGCCTTAGGGCTACTCTCCCCATCAGATTCGCAGGGCTCCTCACCAGCAGTATCTCCTCCACCGGTCTACACAGAGCCTTCCCCATAGATCTTGTATCCTCACTCTGGTTTTGACTTATCTCTGTGGAACAGGCATGGCCCGATCTAGCTTCAGAGGTAGATGCTGCTGCTAAAACCTTCTGGGATGACGGTGACTCAGAAGGACCTTGGTTGAGAGGTAGGGGGGCATTGTCATCGGTGGTAAGGGAAAGCCGGCCTTCCACCAAACGTATTTCGTTAGTGACCATGTCCACAGTCCTAGTTAAGTAATTATCAATAGTCGACCTAGCGCTAGGTAGAGGTAATTCACCCGTAGCACTAATACCACCCTTCCTCTTGCCCATATCTCAGAGTAAATAAAATAGGCGTTGAAGCGATGTATAGGGAAACAAATAAGCAAAGTAGATTGAAACAGAGTGAACTAAGAAGGCCGTAAACTCTGTGAGATATGTTGAAAGTTTATAAAAAGGGGGGTAAAGAGTTGAGAACAAAGTACCTTGGATACACGGGCAGCTCCTAATTTGACAATATGTACACAAGTCCTTGAAGATCCTCCAGAAGGACTTAGAGGGGGGGCCAGCGCTGCCTTCTCCAGGCTTTGACGGGCAAGGTGGAACACACATATTATACCTCCAAATGAAAAACATGTTTACAGAAACTTATTAAGGCCAAGCTTCAGTTTAACACATTTTCCACTGACAGTGTGTCTTCATTCCTTCTCATATCTAGGGCTTAATGCAATGGCGGTCCATATAAGTCAGGGAAACTAGTAGCAAACTACCGTACAAATTAAGAAGAATAGGAACAAAATTGATTCTATTATGGACAATCAATCAAAGATCCAGACATATTAGGAGAAAGTGTTCAGTTTTATAAAACATTATATACTCCTGATCACATTCCCTCTGACCTTGATATTACTAATTATCTCTCATTCACTTAAAAATCTATTAACAGTAAATTATGTTTTAGAGATTCAGAGACAGATATCACTTTGTCGGAACTAAGGGTGGGCGTAAAATCCGTTTCGCGGGCGAATTTGCGGATTTTCCGCGATTTCGCAATCCGCGAATCTCGCGAAATCGCGGTAAAATCCGCGAATCAGCGGGGACGAATTTTCAGCCAAGCAAGGGTTACAGCAGCAGGTGCAAAAGTTGAACCTAAATTCTTTGTAACCTTTTACAAAAGGGTTACAAACAAATTAACTTCAACTTGGACACCTGCTGCTAATTGCTTCCTGGCGCCTCGTTGCCTACTTGGAACTATTCTCTGACCCTGCTCTGACCCTTGAAGCATAGTTACAAGTAGGCAACGAGGCACCTGTCCAAGGAATTAAACCTCATCAGGAAGCATTTACGGATATAAAAAACAGGAAGAAGGGAGAGGATGGCAAATACACCCATTTTGAGTTGTCAGGAGGGGTTAAACTAAAAGAGACCTTTACAGCACAATTTTCATATGCATTTTGCTAAAAATAAAAAGCTGTATGTTCTATAAGGGCAACTCAGGAATCTGGCCCTTCAGAGATCCGGCCTCTCTTTCTTTCACTCGTTCTCTCTCTCCCTCTCTCTTTCCCTCTCTTTCTCTCTCTTTCTATCTATCTATCTATCTATCTATCTATCTATCTCTCTCTCCCTCTCCCATAAACGACTGCATGGGTAACTTCGCTATGCAAGCGGCTTGCGAAGACGCAAAAAGCCCTGCGAACACGCAAAAAACCCCGCGAACTAGCAAAAAAAACCACAAACACGCAAAAAAACAAAAATCCGCAAATTTGCACAAATTCGCGAATTTTGCGGATCGTGAATTCGCAAATCCGCAAATTCGCGGCTCGCGAATTTGCAAAATTCGCCCATGCTTAGTCGGAACTCTAAAATGCTCGGTCTTCTTTTAAACATAACAAAGCCACCGGTCCTGCAGCCTTTACTGCATACTTTTTCACACACTTTTCCAAATTGCTCCATCTTAAATTATCTCTTCATATTGCTTGTTTTCTCCATAAAGGTATGCATCCAGTTACTCTTTAGATGCCCCTCATATGTTTCATCCCAAAAGAAGGAAAATAGACACAACTATGTAAAATTATAGACGCCAATATTAATTAGAATTTTTAAAAAAAACTTTATCCCTTCATTTAAAGTCGTTTTACCCACACTTCTTGGAAAAGAACAATCTGTATTTGTCAATGGGGAAACTTGTTTGATAATACACATGTACTGTTTGATGTTCTATCTAAATCCTCTAGTTTAACTGAACCTTTAGCAACAATCACTATAGATACTGAGAAGGCTTTTGATCATGTATATTTCTCCTTTATCTTTCATACTCTTAAATGGTTGGGATTTGGGCCGAAAATCATTACGCTCATTTCCCTTTCATATGCCTCTTCTTAGGCTGCTATTTTTGCTAATGGATTCACTTCCTCCTATTTCACTTTAGGTAGGGGTGTTTATCAAGTTTGTTCTCTTTCACCTTTTCCCTTTAATCTAGCTTTGGAACCTTTAATTTCCAGAATAAGACATAATCCTGCTCGTCAGGGTCTTTTATGGAATAACCAACAGATTAAAATTGCAGTTTATGCAGATGATATTCTTCTATTTATTTAAAATCCTTGTGTATCAATTCCAGTCTTTTTACACACTTTCCTCTTATTCTTTTTCTTCTGGTTATAAGTTGAGTCATGACAAGTGTGAAATGTTACTCCTCAAAAAATTCACATTTAAATAAGACGCTTTGGCCACCAAATTCTCTTAGAATGCAACAAAAATTAAATACTTAGGGTTATGGTTTTCCCAATCACTTAGGTCCTCCGTTTCTTAAGCCTTGATTACTGTAGTTTGTACACACAACTTAACAACCTTGGTTAATTACTGGCATCCTTTACATCTTTCCTAGTGGAGTTGCCTTGATACCATTAGGATGATGCTGGTACCCATACTTTTGTATACTCTCCCCAAAATTCCATTATCTATCCCTTCCACATTTTTAAGCAAATTAATGTATTAATTCCCTCCTTTCTATGAAATAAAAAAATTGTATATCTTTAATGAAACTGACAGGCCCCAAATCAGAGGTGGAGTACATTTCTCAGACTTTCACAAATTTCATTCAGCGTTTATTCTGAAACAGTCTATTTATTGGATCATAGAGTCTTCTGTATACTATCCTTTATGGGTAGAATTAGAAAAAAGTTTTCTTTCTCCCGTTACCTTTCATGAGTATTTGACTTGCTCTTAAAAACCTTAGACTCGCTCTACCCATATTTTCAACACCTCTGTTTATTGTTAGACCCTCTGCTGTCATATAAACCCATAAATGTTACTTCTTTTCTTAAATCTGCAATTTGGCATAGTATTATAATAAATCTTTCTACTGGAAAGCTTGGAAGAAAACAGGTCTAATATGGGTCAATCCAATTTTTAATAATGACTATTTTCTAACTTTCTCATAAGCTCAAAGTCATTTTAATCTCCCATCTTCATTTCAAAATAAATCTCAAATACTACGAACCATTACACTTGATGCGTATAATCGCTTCCACTCACATGCTACACATCCTCCAATACCTACTTCTAATTTAGGCACACTTCTCCTCACAAACCCGAAGCATCTTCCATTTAGAATTTCTCACTCCAGACCCTCCTGATAGAGCTAAATCAGATATTGAATTAGCTTGGGACAGTGACTTAGTTGTAATCTGGCCTATTTTGACCTGGAGACAAATCTGGATCAAATTGCGGAAAAACATCTTGTGCAGCCAACACAACACAAACATTATTATACATCTGCAACAGGCTTTTTTCCCCTTTCTTTTCTTCACCACTTGTAACAAGCCCTTTCTGACAGTTGTTGGTCATGTCATTAACAACACCCTGACACTAACCATTTATTATCAATTTTTTGGACACAAGTCTGGAAACAAATTAATTCTACTTTCATTACATCTGTGCCATTTCTAACAAGCATTTAAAAAACATTGGAAAGATTTCCCCCATCTTTCCTTTTTAAACCCTCTAAAATTATAGGCTTTACACAACATATATTCATCCTATCTCTCTTGGTTTTAGACACTGTGTCTTAGGGTCACCTGTAGCTAATTTTTTAGATAAACATCCAAAGTATTCTTTTCATCGTCAACCTCTCACAGAAGACGCTCCCAAACCTCATTGACTTTTATTTTTTCATTTATAGTTGCTTTTGATTGTGATCTCATTAGAGTGTTTCCACTTTTGACCATGTATGCTTTTCTTATTATATTACCTAGATTTTCTGTTTTCATTCCTCTCACCTCCCTTTTTTTTTACTGTATTCCGTCCATTGGTTTAATTCTACTATCATGATGAACTTTGTTTCACTTTAGTGAACTTCCTTTAAAACTAAAAAGAGTACTTGTTGGAACATAGTGAGAGATGCTGTAAATAACAGTGTAATTTGTTCGGCGTTGCATTAAGGCTCGCCGATTGGGTTCAAAACACTCCCAATTTGTATGCCCAATATTGACTTGGTCAGCAAAATACGAATCAAAATAGAGTTGGTAATTGCATTTCTGTTCCTCACACATGCAATATGCTCCTCTATTTAACACAAAAATGTGTATATTATGCAAACACATGGGAAGGCAAATGAAGGACCATATCATAACTCCAATGCCTTTGGCTACCTGATAAGACATTATATAGCAGAAGACCACAGAAAAGCTCAACAGGAGAACGGACGGAGAAAAACGGGTTCACTGCATCACAAGTTTCTCCTTCATTTAAAAAAAAGGTTGGCTGGAGTCGTATGTGTTGATCTACCTCATTTATCAATGAGTGTGTCAACTAAACATGAAATAACAGCTAATCACATCGTTATCCCCCTTTTTTTGTAGATACTGCTACAAGACGTACAGTAGATACACCAGACCAAATTGCAAAGGTAAGCATTCTCTGCAGTGATGAAAGCGGGATCCTGCTGCTACATGAATCAACAACCTAGACATCATAAGGCCATATAGCAGACAATATTGAGGAAGGAATTGACAACCAACATATTTGCTAATCTTTTGAATCCCATATTCTAAACTGACAGCAATACTCTGCTACCAGTGTGCTAAATAGGCTCACATCTACCCTTGAAAATTTACCAGATGACTAAATGCATTTTGAGCCCTTGATTGTAGAGGGGGAACATGTGAACAAGACCAGCAACACTCTCCCTGAAATCGATGACTTACTTCTTGAAATCAAGGAAGTCCTGCAAGAGAATGTGCCTCTGATGGTCGTGGAGCAAGTTGTGTTGGACCTGTCTGCCTGGCTGCAGAATAACATCCAAAAATCATTACAAAATAAGTCTCCAGCTTTTTGCAAATTCTTCGATGCCTAAGGGAACAAAGTTAGTGCTAGTCCAATTGCAATTTCCAAACAAAATGAGAACATCACATCAAAAAGTCATTAAATCTCAAGTGGAGATAGCCTCTACCCTATACCACACTGCAGGTGTGCTGAAGGTGATCTGACCAACCACATCGCCTTTCGTTGTAAGTCAGTATGTGTATGGACCATGTGCTGAACATCAGTTACCTTTGACAGCCAGCCAACAAAGATGAAGGAAGAGGAGGCACCAAGTTTCAATTTGCATCAGAATAAAATGTAAATATTTTAAAGAAAAGGCATGTTGATTTTTATCGTTCATTTGAGTCATCAAGCAAATGATTATGCATGAATGAATACTGAACCATGTGCCTTAACATGGGTACAGAGTGGCACATGTTTAAGTGTGCTACTTTTAACTCATTAATTACATTTTAAAAATCATAATACAATTTCCTCTTTTCCCGTTGATCCATCTTGTGAGCCTGTACTGCATAAGGCAGTATTGTTACCGCCCATCTGAGATAACGCACTGCTGTTCAGAATATCTGTAATTGTCCCTCCACCTCCCACATCTAGGTTGACTAATCTGTAAGACATCAAAATGCCAAAGCAGTGATTAAAAATGCCAGGGTCTTCCTCTGTGCAGACTCCTATGCTTCTTCAGCTAGGGCTTGGGGGTGCTCAATACCTGCCATCAGTCATCGTCAAAGGTATAACTCTGGTAACATATGTAACAGAATGAGCAAGGTTTACCCAGGTTAACTTATACCTGCATTGTACTCGTGTCTTGATTGACGTCTTGATTGACGTCCGTGTCCTACGTACCTGTTTATGGCCTCTTCTGTATAGATACCACCAGGAAGACGTTGATTAAAGGCACAGTGGTTGAATGCACACAAGTCACTTTCATTGTCAAGGTCAAAGTACCAGGTTCCACTTCTTGTGAGCAACAATCTTCTTCATTCAAATGCTGATACTGCCCTTTCCTAACATGATACCCAGGAGAAAGCAGTTCAAATTCGTTGCTTGCAATCTCTGAATCTCCATTTTATGATTAAATCGAATGTTGTCATTTCTTTCAAAATACCGATTTATTTGCAGATGGTTGAGAGAGTGCGCCACCAAATTATTGAAGTCCAGCAGATGGCGAGAGTTCCAGTCGGCCACTTGATTCTGGCGACCTGGGAGATACTCTGCAATAAGAGTGATCTTCCTCTGAAGGCAGAAATGCCAGAAATCCTTTGCAATCTCCGCCAACAGTCTCGACCGTGTTCCCCCCAGTTTGTTCACATACCTCACCGCTGAGATGTTGTCCATGCGGAGCAAAATGCAACAGCTGGTGGCCTGAGGAGCAAGGCTGCGGATCGCAAAAGATCCCGCCATGAGCTCCAGGCAATTGATGTGAAGGGCTAATTCGTCCTGAGACCACCGGCCGCCCGTCGTCATGTCTCCGCAACGGGCTCCCCAGCCCCATAGACTCGCATCCGACTCCAACACCAAATCCGGAGTCGAGCCGAACAGGGCTTTCCCGTTCCAGGCTTCCATGTGATGGAGCCACCACAACATCTCCGACTTCGCGTCCTGCGACAGAGGAACAAGGTCGGAATAACGAAGACCCTTCTGCAAGTGTCGGATCTTGAGTCGTTGCAGGGCCCGATAATGTAAGGGACCTGGAAATATCGCCTGAATGGAAGAGGCCAATAATCCGACAATCCGAGCGATCGACGGTAAAGATACGGTCGGTGCAGACAACAGTAACTTCAATTCTCTCTTGATAGACCTGACCTTCTGGACAGGCAAGAGAAGCTGGCAAGAGACCGAGTCCACAAGGAAACCCAGAAACTCTATCGACTGAGTGGGTTGTAAATGAGACTTCTGGGGATTCACTAGAAATCCGAGAGACTGAAGCAGATCGATCGTCCACGATAAATGGGAACGTAGTTACATCGGGCACTGAGCCATCAAAAGAATGTCGTCCAGATACACTATCAGCCGCACCCCCCGCGCTCGCAGCGATTCCATAACTGGTCTCAGGAGCTTCGTGAAGCACCATGGAGCGGACGACAGGCCGAACGGGAGAACCGTGTACTCGAACCACTCCCCTGACCATTGGAACTGAAGAAAGCGGCGATGAGGCGGAAAGATGGGAACGGACAAGTAAGCGTCCTTCAAATCCAGGCGAACCATCCAGTCGCCCTTGCGAAGAAGATCCCTGAGAAGATGGATGCCCTCCATCTTGAAGTGGCGATAGACCACCCCGTTGTGGAACTCCTTGAGATTGAGCACAAGGCGAGATCCTCCCCCTTTCTTCTCCACCAGAAACACATTGCTGACGAACCCCTGTGGATGTAGGGTCGTGCGCACAATGGCCCCTTTGAGAAGAAGAGAATCGATTTCCTCAGAGATCACCTCCCGATCTCGTTGGGAAAAAACAAGGGGAAAAGGGACGGGACCCTGAAGGGGCGGGTGATACAATTCGATGTGGTACCCTTGAACTGTCTGCAAGATCCATGCATCGTTTGAGATCGTGCGCCAATTCTCTAGAAAAAATTGCACCCTGCCCCCCAGAACAACACTGTCGTAAGGAATCAAGCTCACCTGTTGAGGAGAAATCCTGGCGACCTCCCTGGTTTCCGCCGTAGCCTCCTTTGTTGCCTTGACCACGACCTTTACGGGAGGGGTAGAAGGTCGTCTTGGAGCCGGAATAGGAGGACTGTTGTTGTTGACGCTGTCCGCCTCCTCCCAGGTGGGACTGCTGGCCACGCTGCTGACCAGAACCTCGGCCGAACGAACGTCCCCCAGAACGTCCGGCCCTGGCAAAAACCGGGCGGAACGCCCTGCGCAAGGAAGACTGCGCCTTGTCAAGGCCACTAAAGGTCGCAATGAACTTCGTTAATTCCTTTAAAAATGGTTGGCCAAACAGGAGACCCTGAGCCAAGGGGCCCGACTCAGACGTTGCCAATTCAGACAACCGGGGATCAATTTTCAATAATATGGAACATCTTCGTTCGATGGACAGGGCACAGTTCGCGTTGCCCAGGAAACAGATAGCCCATTGGGCCCATCCAATAAGTTCATCCGGGTCGATGCCAGACGCCGACCCTTGTGCCTGATAACCCAAATCCAGGATCTTCGTTAGGAGGCCAAGAAGATCAAGAAGTTTATCCTGACACAGGCGCCAAGAGCGATCAATCCCCTTCTTCGGATCTTTAGTGAATTTTTTGAGGTATGTCAAAATAGTCGGATCGACCTCTGGGGTGTCAGCTAATTTATCCTCCAATTCCGGGCGAGGGCACTCGGAACGTAACCAAGAGCGCACCTCCTGATCAAAGGAATCACGGATGTGAGCCTGTATGTAATCAGCAACCTCCGGCGCAGGGGACCAAGTTTTGGAGTTTGGATGGATGATATCCGTCGGCTCAAAGGTCAGGACCGGTGGATGGGAAGAGGCGTCAAAAAAATGTTCTTTGCGTGACCTTTTAGCAGGGGGAAGACCAGAGGGACCCGAAGACGAAGAGGATGAGGTGTCCTCTGTGTCCGGGGGAGGAGAATGGGACCTTTTAGATACAGTAGGGGCAGATAAGGATTGAGCTAATTTCATAAAGTCAGATTTATGTGGGTTCTTTGGCGACTTAGAGGAGTGTTTGGTAGAAGAGGATGGAATCCAGCCCTGCTGCTGAGCGTAATCCGTCAAATGGTGCTTCAGAGGTCCTATTGCGTGGACTAGCGCAGTATTGACTGAATGTCGGACCCCCTGGTCCAGGGCATCGACCAAGTCGTATTCAAAAGACTCCTCGGGCTCCTCATCATAATAATATTCATCAGCGTCCTCATATTCAGCCATGGTGGAAGAAAAAAGAAAATACACACCACTGAGGAAATATATATATAAATATATATATATATGGATACCAATAAGCCCACAAAAATTAATAATCAAGAAGGGTCAAGGCGGGAACCAAGCGACCCAGTCAGGGGGGGTGACAGCCCCAAGCAAGCCTAACAGGCAGAGTAACTAACTCGACCAAAGACAGGTAAATTCAAAAGTGGAGGGACAGGCTTGCAATGTAGCCACCCTAGGCAACGCCTCTATATATTATACAGCCCTAAACCCTATCCTGAGGGAAAAAGGCGTCTTGAGGGGCTCTCCGGCAGGCAGTGGGCTGAGGCGCTACAAGCAACGCCACCTCTGAGCGTGTCTGGGCTCCGTGACACACACGGAACGTAAATAGAGCCAACGCGCATGCGCGGAGGCGTGCCTGACACTCCGGAAGAGGAGCGACGCGCGACACTAGCGCGCGAGCTCCTGAGCCCCGGTCCTGCTCCACAAACAGAAGACACACGGGCACAATGCGCCCGGAGTACAGGAGAGGCGACACGATCTCTCAGAAGCGTAAGAAAACAAACACCAAACACCGAAATAACGAACGCCAAAGGCGACGAACCACACGGCAAAGCTGCAACAATCAAAAGGAGCAGCTGAAAAAGCGGCATACAACGCGTGAGTAAACGCACCAAGCAATATACTAGGCAATGCAATAAACAAACATGCAAGCTGTCATAAGTAAGAGAAATGGACTTAACTGGCTGCGAAGCAGCAAAAAAAGAGGAAGTGTTGTCCTCTATGGTGGTTTATATAGTATGTAGTCTCTATGGTTGCCTAAGGGCTCATGGGAGTTGTAGTTTGTTTTTTCTTTACTATGTTCCTATTGGCTGCTGTTGGTAGTAAAGAAATCGAGAAAGCATAATCTGGCCTCCTGTCCTGCCATAGAATTTCTTTGTTAGACATTGTCAATAGCCTCTGATTTTGGCAATCGTATTCTCAACAAGCATTGGCATAGCCAATAGTTCTCGCCTTTTGTTATGGGATTGGTGTCGTTACAACGCAGGCTATTACAACGCCTGCTGTTACAACGCGGTTTTTACATCGCATACCACTACAACGCATAGTGCTTTTAAGCGCTGGATAGTGATTTATTTAATTTACTATTCCAATTCCAGTCCCCGTGGATAGTAGGGAAGGTGTTGGATAGTAAATTAAATATATTCCCTATCCTAGAGCGCCCCCCAGCGCAATGCGTTGTAATGGTTTGCGTTGTAATGGTTGCGTTGTAATGGTAGTGCGTTGTAATAAATGCGTTGTAAGTGATGTTTCCCTTTGTTATGTTATGTTAACAGAAGCTTTTAGAGCGCATGGTCACCAGGAGGTTTCATGGTGCTAATCTTGGGTAGTGTTGCCGCAGTACGGACTATGCATAGACTTGCTCAAATAACTAGGTCTTAAGAGCCTTTCTGAACCCCACCAGGTTGTCACACCTCCTGATTGCTAGTGGTAAGGAGTTCCAGAATTTAGGGGCAAGGTAGGAGAACCTACACCCTCCCTGACGTTTGAGTTTAATAGCCGCGGTAGTTAGTAGATGAAGATGAGCTGACTGTAGGTTGCGATGAGGGACATGCTTTACGATCATGCTGCTGATGAATTTGGGGCTCCTGCAGTACAAGGCCTTAAAGATTAAGCACCCTGTCTTAAAAGCTACACGTTGGGCCATAGGTAGCCAGTGAAGTTTTAACAACCAGGGTCTGGCAGATTGCAATTTAGGCTGTTTGTAAATTAGACTTGCAGCCTGGTTCTGTACTATTTGTAGGCACCTTTGGGACCTTATAAGTGTTTAGCCATGCAACACTTGGTGTTGTTGCACCAAGGATATTGTGCTGGATAGCTAAACACTAAGGTCACAAAGGCGCAACCTATTGGCTATGCCAATGCTTGTTTTAACATAGCATGTCCCGTTATGCTGACAGTGGTGGCTGTGCCTTGGCTTTAATTGCCATGCCAAAAGCGGTTGCATATTTTCTTTGACTATATGTATATTTTTTTTTATTGCTCCATCCACACTTACACTATAACGCGCCCCTTTTCTTAAACGAGCTAAGTCTAAGGAAAGGTGCGTGGCTGCCATTAAAATGAAAGCGCAGCATGGGCTCTTTTAAAAAAAAACATTTGTTTGTCAACTTAACCAACAAATGTTTTTTTTGTGTAAAAGTGCCCCAATACAGCGTTTTTACTGGCAGCCACGACCCTTTCTTTAGACATGGCTCATCTAAAAAAGAGGCTTGGCAAGCAATATGAGTCTGGCAGCACTGGCCAAGGGAAAGCATTTAGTGAATGTTTGGATAATGGCAAGTTGCAGGTTGGAGGAAGAAGAGCAAATAGACAGAGATGTTTATCACTAGGTACAAATTACAACATGCTGTCTTTTCTAATGCTGTAAACAATCCTCTTTGGTGAAAGTTGGTTGGTTTTCTGTAAGTAGATTAACAGTTCTCTACAAGGGAATAATATCTGTTAAGTTTGGGACAACTAAACAGTACATAAGGAAAACGAGTTGCAGGATAATGTAGTGTAACTTAATCATAGGGGCCAACAGAAGCTGTGATCTGCAAAGGTTCTTGTGATTTGGTAATTTTCTTGGAGGAACAGTTCAAGAGGTTATCACCGTATTCTTGCCATAGCAGTGAACTTCAGATCTCTGAGGTTTGTAAGAAGAGAACTGGTAACAAGGCTGCAAATTATACATATATTTTGGGGACAGCATAGAAAGTGGCAAAACAAATGGTCTGACTAGGGATTTGGCTGTTGCGGATACTGTCAGTACTTGGTCTTTTCTGTGTCAAATCAGGTTGAAAGTATAACTTTCAATGTCACCTAAACTGCTGCAGAGTCTACCTACAATGAAATCCTCCCACAGCAGGAGGTCATTTTGCATTGCAGTGGCATGTGAGTTGGGCATCGAAATCTCATGGTCTTGAACAATGTAAGCTGCATTGGCCAACCTGCAAACGCAGTGCATTGTGTCACAAACTGTGTTGTGGAAGCAGTTCATTCTTATATTATATTTATGGGTGTAATTGTCACTGGTATAGCAAAGTTATTTGTGTTCATGAAGGCCTTGTGTTTTCTCCCCTTGAACCTTCCTACTGGCACTCTTTTGCAGTGCCGGCCTCTGCATGCAGATGCCCAGTGGATGAGCGCAGAAAGCAGTGGAAAGAAAGGTCATCAAAGCCCCTATGGCGTGCATTCACTGGCACAAAATGGATCTAGCCTTGCTATGCACTTTACTGCCAGATACATAATGGATATATAAAACTGCACTGACCAGTACCTAGTACTCCGTGGGGGGTGCTAGAGGTGCCAAGTCTTCATGGAAGTAATCAAGGTGCTTGCACCTGAACTCTCGCCAGCCCCCACCACTCCCTCTTTCGCTGTACCATACCCCAAGCTGTAGAGCTGTGAACTGTACACTTCTATAGGGATGGTTTCCTAGAAGCCACAGTGCAAATCAGAGGACACGTTACTGCTGGTTATTTTGAAAGTTTGCTGGGAAATCAAGGAAAGGCTAAAGAATTGCCAAAGAGGTGCGGTGGGGAAGGGGCTGTCTCCAACAGTACATGCACCGCATTGTCTAGCAGCTAACCACTCACAGTCCACAGTCCTGCTGTCATTCTGCTGTTCATACCAACGAGCCAGTATGGGCCTCCGAGAACCACGGTGGCACAGATACAGTCAATACCACACGGGAAAAAATAACAATGATCCTGTTAAGTGGTATTTACAGGGTTTCCCTTTCTGCACTGTCACTGTCCCAAAAAAACAGGTAGGCCGCATGGAAACCAGGAACAGAACTTCTGCAAGGTGTAAGATGATAGTTATAAATCATACAACAAACAAGTTTAGGCCGCACAGCAGTAATAGTAACGTCGCACGGCTGTGAAAGAGAAAGTCATTGCGATCACGAAAACAAAAGTGATTGCGAAGACGTGCTAAAGCACGCAAGGGATCAGTGCGCAGCAGCATGCATGCTTGTGTCGGGAGCGCAAGCTGGTGGCCGCTTTGGGAGCACTTCCAATATCCGCTACTCAATGTCTCTCTGAGCAGCGCATGCTCGCTGACTCAGCGAGACCTAAAAAAGGAGGAATGGGCATGATGTAGTTTCCTGAGGGGATGAGGGGCACAGCGTATGAAATAGGACATTAGACAAGCTGGGAACAGATGTAATTTATTCTGAGAAATAAACTCTTATTTGCCCCTACATTCATTTTGTATTCGGCAACCTGGTACCATAGTGGCATTTAGATTCAGAAGAAAATATATTATTTGCCGCTTACTTTCTGCTTGTCGGACCATTAATTTCTGAATTTCTAGTTGTGAAGAGAACCAAGTAGTGTACACTCTTGCTCCATGAAGGTGCTGATTGTTCACCCAAGACAACATTCAGGCTATTCTTAAGACAGCTGTGTCGGTAGATGGATCATTCATATCCTCGGATTCCCTGTCAAAGTCCAGTATATTCTTTAGGGCTATTTGAACTAATAATGCGTTAAAAGTTTTCCAGGCAAATTTAATGCACTGTAAAGCTAGATTCCTGCAAGGTTTTAGGCTAAGTGCATTTAAAGAGAAAATAATGCAGAAATGTAAGCAAAAGATAAGGATCCTCTAGGGTGTTGTAGTCTAAGATAAAGTATAGAAAAAGATCTACTGTACAACATTTTCACACACCACTCAGGAACATCATCTAATATTTCTTTAAACCAAGAATGAGTAAGGAGAGAAAATAAGATTTCATGATATTGCTTAAACTTACATATGGCCTGATTTAGAGTTTGGTGAAGATGGTTCTGCCTGACAAACGTGACGGAGTGCCAAGTCAGTCAAAACCTCAGACCGTCTGCCTCATTTAGAATCGAGCGGACCGCCAGATTTCCGTCATAAAACAAGACTCTATTGCAACAGCACTATTATGGTAATCACAGAAGATGGACCTTAAGATTGACCTAATTCAAACAATGGCCTCAACTCTAACCAATTTAGGATTCAGGCTAAGCATTATTGAAATGACCATCAGACTGCCGGAAGTCCTCTGCCCATGCCCCTGCTCTTCATTAATTAATAAACTCTCTTTCCTTCCAGAAATATTAGGCTCGTTCCTTGCCAGCATCAAGAATAACACCCAAGGTGGTGGAAATCTCACTCAAAACAAACTAAACAGGAACTCTCCAACTCTGACTTTGTGTATAACAAACAGTGCCACACCAATTTCTCCCAGGGGTGTCCCTGCCCAAATATCAGGACTCAACAAGCTAACCTCCCCCCACAGGTCAGACAACAGGAATCCCCCCTCAGGAGTCAATGTCTGGAACCACGCCGACCAGTACTCACAGCACAATTATCTCACCGGTCCCACAGGACCCAAGCCTGTCCGGGAAAGATCATCTATCTGCAGGAAGAGATTTCCGAATCTTCTCTTATCCACCAACAATACCAATACCAATCTCTCGAGAGGCCATCACCAAGCCGGCACTGAAAGAGAGGGGAGCAAACCACTTCCTTATCTTCAATCAGATCTTAAAACCAAAAACTGAAATTGCTAAACACAAGGAGGTTCTCACCACCACAAATGTTCCCTCCAATAATTCTTTCACAAATACACAGGAAGCGTCCAAGGTCAACATAACTGAACCTAGCACCCCAAAATCACACATCATCACAGCCAGGACCAGCATTCTGCTCGCCCAACTTACAGCGGCCACACAACGATGCCAGGGTCCCGCTAATCAAGACATCAAAACACAGCCTATAAGGGCCCCTCAAACACAGCGACAGGATTAGTCAAACCAACTACAAACACAAGTACTAACATAGTTGTGCCACATGTCCCAACAGACAGCGGCCTGCTAGGCCCGAACACACAGCTGCCGAAGTGCGGTTCCCACAATGCCTCCTGGGCCAATTCACTACGAACAACTTTTTCTAGATAGCCCCAAACTTACCAGGCAACCGACGGGCAAAGATGAACTGAAGAGACCCATCTTACATTCGGGCCCACACTCCACCATCCTAAGACCCCTCAATTCCTCTTTGCAGAGTCTGGGGAGCTGCCCTGCCAAAGCACCCATGAACAGTTAAAATCTGCTCTCATCCCACACTATGCCCATAAGGGTCCATATGAGATTCTCAACAGGAACAACCTCCTGCTCCTATTCAACACACATGCCGGCCCTCGGGGGGATAACCTCCTCTGACCTAACATCAGTAAGGTTCGCTCAAATACCAGGCAAAGGGGCCTCTGAGGCAACCATCCCAGAATGGTCAAGAGTGACTTTAAGGGACACCATCCTCAGGGAAGCCAGGACCTTCGAAGACTGGGCCATTGAGCTCTGACTCCCCGCCCACAAAAATACCCGCACGTACTATTACAGAAAGAACCCAGCAAGGCCTCTTATAAGCATACTGGGAGGGACGAGGGTAGCAACCCACGACTGGCTCCCTGGCACTTCAAAAGCCTACAACTCCATCAAAATCTCATGCACAAATAACCAACGATTGGTGAAATGCAAGTCAAACTCCACAGATCATTTCAATAGTTGGAACTGCCAGGGGTTCCCTCACCAAAGGCATCCAGTGTCACATTCCTGGCAGGAACTCCCAAAATCCCCCCCCAGCTTATCCGTGTCAGCAGGCCCCAAACTGGCCTTCACTTCTTGTAAAAAGGCTGGGCTCAAGTCAAAACTCTCATCCAAATCTGCGGTGGCTTACTTGAACAAAAGTGACATTATTTGCCTACAGGAGACCTAGGCTCTAACTCCATCAGTCCTCTATGGCTACTTCGAGCTTTTCCAACCAGACACCAGGCCCTACCCTTTAGGGTGCCCATCAAGGGGCCTCTCAATCTTCATTAAGCACTCCTGCAAGATCATGGCTACATCTCTGCACCGAAACTTCCCACCTGGACAAGTTGTGCTAATTTCAGGGACCTCAAATCAAACAAAAGACCTCCCGCCACTCTTAATAAATTGCTATCATAACATAACTAAAACACCAAAACTACTTGCAACGGAACTCTTGTCTAAGAGCTTGGAAGATCTCCTTTCAGAGTTTGCCTCTCTCGAAATTCTGCTGCTAGCTGGTGTTAATAACAGGGGCTCAGGACCCAACAAAAACTTAGCTCCCAAAATCAAAGAACAGGAAACCGTGAATACTCTACTATCTAACTGTAATCTCTGTTTAGCAAGACAAATCCTTCAGTCTCAAGATCCTAGTGTACAACTTTCTACAACATTCAAGAACATCTCAACCATAGACTATATCTTCCTGTCAGCCTCTCTGGCAAGTTATTTAGTCAAATTGGAGATCCCCATCCGCACAGGAAGCGACAACAACCCCTTGACTGCAACACTGGACCTACAAGCCCCAGCAGCCGCCACAGTCACAGAAGTAGGGCACTCGGCTCGGTCCGAATCTCATACTGTAGTCAGAAGAATTAAACGGGACACCTCAGGCTCCTCCAAGGTTGGCAAATGGCTCAAGATGCCACCTTGAATTTCACTTAAACTCCCCCCCACCGAGAACTACCCCCACAGATAGGATGATTTTATTCCCAAATTAAGAGACCTTCTAATGGGAACCAATGCCCCTGGCCTACATCCCAGGAAGCCTTTGCGGAAACCCCACAATAGGGCCATTGTCAACGCATGAAGAATATTAAGGAGGGCCACCCGCACGCACAATAAAAATCCCACAGCAGTTTCCATAAAAAAACTGGCCATTCTACACAAACTGCACATAAAATTAACATGGGAAGTCAATAAACTCAACGAACAGGAGGAATGGATAAAAATACACTGCATCTTAAAAGACAAAATCTCGGCCCACTTCTGGAACCACATCAACAAACTCTGATCCTCCAACAGTGGTAGGGGGAATGCGGTCCCAGAGGCAGTCTGGATACGGCACATCAATATACAATACAGCAGTGAAACTACAGGTCCCATCGACATTTCTAACAGGGGGAAAAATGACAACACACCAATGGAAACCCATGCTCTGACCACACTGGACCAGGTACGCAGATTCTTGAAAAACATTAAAAACGACGGAGCCGCTGGGCCCAATGGCCTCCCTGCTATTACATTCAAATGTGCCCTGGAAGACTGGGCTAAGTTGCTAATGAAGAACCGGGCCTTATGGGTCTGGCGGCGCAGGGCACGCCTTAAATCTCCGAGTTCACCTGCCTTGTCGGACAGAGACACGAGACACTCTGTTAGGCATAGAAAACCAGGTTTATTAGCTGCAGCTAAGCACAGTTGTCCCAGAAGTACAGAGTAGGTTCTTAGGAGACTGCCACTTTATTCCATGGCGCACAATCTTTTATGGAACACATATTTACAACGTATACTCCCAATACATACAAGGCTAGCCAATAGGAAAAGTTGGAAAACAAGCTATCAAGTGTTCCAAATACGCCCTTCTTTCAGACCCTGTGTGTCACCCCTCCCCACAAGTTAATCAGTACTAGTGCCTACAATCCAATTTGCAGGTGGCAGGACGTATTTGTGTGCCTCAAAGGATAGTTGTATAACAAGAGAATACAAGGAGAGAATAGCGAAGGCCAGTCAGATAAGATAAAGTAAGGAAAGAATAGGGAAAGCCAAAGTAGTCAGTCGAGACAGGGATGAATCAACCTAGACACGGATTAGTGGACTCGGCCAGACCCTGACATCGGTTTTGTAAACAAGTGCGGGGGGTTACTTTTTAACAGAAGACACACGTAGCAGCTGGAAAAGGCAAAAACACTCCGTTCGCCATGCTGCCTGAGTGAGGGCAACACAAAATGGCGACGGGACACAAAATGGCGGCCGAATACAGGACGAAGTCAAAAAACGAAGAACCTCAGACCCTTCTTTTGCCATTACTCAGGCAAAACACAAGGGACTCAAGTTAGTCTCAGTCGATGTCAATGGCCATGAGGTCATCGAGCTGTTGCTGCAACATCATTTTAATGTTCTCTGTTTTCTGTGACACAGGCCTTGAGACACTCATGATGGCACAAAGACCGCAGATGGCAGGGCCACACTGTAAACAAAGACAACAAGAAACAAGCATTGGAAATGCAATAGGTCTCGCAGCATTAGAGTTAGTGCTTTTAGAATTGTTTATGGGTTTTTTTTGTAAATCTTTAGCATTTTTGTTTCCTGTAGCCAATGCTAAAGAATTACAAATAAAAAAAGCCATAAACAATTCTAAAAGCTCTAACTCAAATGCCCCGAGACCTATTGCACTGTGTGAGGGTGAGGGGTTGAGGGTGAGTGAGGGTGAGGGTGGGTGAGGGTGAGTGAGGGTGAGTGAGGGGTTGAGGGTGAGTGAGGGGTTGAGAGTGAGGGTGAGTGAGGGTGAGTGAGGGTGAGGGTGAGTGTGAGTTAGGGTGAGGGGTTGAGGGTGGGTGAGGGTGAGGGTGAGGGGTTGAGGGTGAGTGAGGATGAGTGAGGGTGAGTGAGGGGTTGAGGGTGAGTGAGGGTGAGTGAGGGTGAGTGAGGGTGAGTGAGGGTGAGTGAGGGTGAGTGAGAGTGAGGGTGAGTGAGGGGTTGAGGGTGAGGGGTTGAGGGTGAGGGGTTGAGGGTGAGTGAGTGAGGGTGAGGGGTTGAGGGTGAGGGGTTGAAGGTGAGGGGTTGAGGGTGAGGGGTTGAGGGTGAGGGGTTGAGGGTGAGGGGTTGAGGGTGAGTGAGTGAGGGTGAGGGGTTGAGGGTGAGTGAGGGTGAGGGGTTGAGGGTGAGTGAGGGTGAGGGGTTGAGGGGGAGGGGTTGAGGGTGGGTGAGGGGTTGAGGGTGAGGGGTTGAGGGTGAGTGAGGGTGAGGGCAGGTGAGGGGTTGAGGGTGAGGGGTTGAGGGTGAGTGAGGGTGAGGGCGAGTGAGGGTGAGGGGGTGAGGGGTTGAGGGTGAGGGTGAGGGTGAGGGGTTGAGGGTGAGTGAGTGAGGGTGAGTGAGGGTGAGTGAGGGTGGGGCACGGGTAAGCAATGCGTATGCTTTCTTTAAATTAGAACACTGCGTTCAACGTTACTTACAAAGTTGCTATCATTTCTTATTACAACAAACACATCATGATGATTATTAACATTTCTTATTACAACCAACATATCATGATGATTAATGTCCCCGGAATGTATCTGACAGGTACGTACGAGCACAGCAAAAACATTACTGAAATATGTTAATTAAAAACGTGGTGTAACTATTGCCTAAATCATTGGTACTTGTTGCGTCTGCCTAGGAAGGAGAAAAGAATGAGCCAACATGGGTGGCATAGTACTGGCCAGTGCTAGAAATGGCGAAATAGAAATAGAAGTGCAGGTAACAGCTTGTTTTTTGTAAAGTACAGGTACTCTACAATTAAAATTATTATGATTCTCATGAGAAGTGCAGCTACTCTTTCTCTGAAAATAAAAAAGTAACCGCACTCAGTACCAGACAGACAGTACCCTTTAAAGCAGTGGTACTGGCCACTTAATCTAGCTCAGTTGGTTATAATCCTGGGTGCAGCTGTGTTCACCATCTGAGCTGAACAGCAAGGTACACACGCGCCGCAGTTACAATGAAATAAACCGGCACAAACACGCTTCTCAGAAAATGTCAATTTTTTGCAACTGATTCGGGATTTCTAAAAAAGTAGGCTGAGGCAAGATAGACAAAACGTATGGAAGGAATTGTGTCTGGATTCGAGGAGTGTGTGGTGAAAATATGTTCGAGGTCCGTGCGAGTATTATTTAAATAGCTCCCATATTGGCTTGCACATATTGCTTTAAAGAATTAAAGGCCACCTCTTCTTCCCCGCCCCCCGGCCAGCATACAACTTTAAATACAACTTTAAATTCGGCATACACATTTAAATTAAGATTCCAACTTTAAATTCCTTTTCAATAGCTTGTGAGCATTGGTGATAGTAGTTAAACATGCTGAACGTACCTCCGTGGTGAGCAGAGCCCCGGATGTCCCTCTCTCTGCCTGCGTTACTCGACTGTGTGTTGTTGCCAGAAAGCATAACGAAAAAAACGAAAGAGAAAGCAGGGTAACCTGACCCAGGAGGGGGGAGGAGGGAGGAGAAATGCATCTCGGCCGGAGCAGGGGGCGGAGCAGGGAGAGCGGGCTTTGGAATGTAATTCACACGGCCGGCCGGTCGTGATACTGAAAGCATGGCCGGCCGGCCGTGAAAGCCTTTGATGCGGCAGGGGAAATGCGAGACGGCGGGAAGGGGAGGGGGCGGAGCGGGTAAACCAAGACGGACGTGCACGCGCTTTTAAGCTCAATGCGCATGCGCATTGAGCTTAAAAGTCACGGGCACTGCAAGGAATCGCCACGATTCCTTGCAGTGTGGATAAAGAGTGGATAAGTCCCAATACTCTCGCTTGCTCGATGCGCATGCGCATCGACAGGCGAGACCTAAAATGATGGCCAAAACCATTCCAAGGAAGGTTAATACCTTCCATCCCCATGTGGACAGTAGTCCCCAAAACCATCCCATCACAGACCAATCTCCTGTGTCCTGGTGAATCGACTCGGAAATTACGTGCAATTTTGAGATGGCTTGGTATACCGTAGGGGCATTATCAGGAATATAAATGCAGCAACTAGACCCGATCAATTTACAGACTCCTCCACGATCTGCAAGAATAATATCTAGAACCATCCGGTTCTGCAAAGTCATAAGGCGGTCCGCCTGAAGTTCGGCTGTTAGATTACTCAAGGCTCCAGAAGTCACATTTATGGTAGCCTCAACAACACGAACTAACTGTCTAATGTTTCTGCTATTGGCCATTGGACCCCAGAAAGGAAGGAACCCTTTGAAAAAGTCCCCTCTCTCTTGTCCTGCTGTGTCTTTGCAATCGATAACCCCTCTGCCATATCTATTTCTGTGATGACCTGAAGGAGCAGTGTATGTCAGAGGGAGAAGAAAAGCCACATAACACGTTCCTGAAAAGTAGGTGAAGAGCCACGTGTAGGCTCTGTCGTGGCAGACAAAGTATGTGCCCTGAGATAGCACTAACGGTGAAGATATCTGGGATGAATATATGTATGTATGGGAACAAACACTCTTTTCCTGTTGGTTTTTAATATTTTGACCATTTATCTGTAAACACAAATTGCCTCGATGAGGTACGGTCCAAATTGGTGGGGATCTCCTTCGTCTAGCCTTATCTGTGAGGCTAGTAACGTAACGAGTCACGTTCCAACCATCATACGCTTGTTTCTCATCAACGGGGATCTTACCACTTTCGGCAACTCTAGCCATAGCCACTATTCCCTTTATCAAAGAACTATGACTAAAATCTGCTCCACCACCATATGGACCAACAGAAGGATGTCGAAGTTGATTCTGGTATGCATTGGAAAACATGGCCAAATAGGCCCAAGCGGAACCTTCGTAAGAAAACGGAAGGACTAAATATGGCATCCCTTTCTCTGTGTCATGGAGCATGAGTCCACAAACCCAACAGTCAGTAGTATTGGCTGCCAGTTGATGCTGATGCAACAGCTGGATGAATGAATTGTTAAAGTATTCTGTTCTCCTAATTTGCTCGTGCTCTGGGAATGTATGGAACTGATGCGGGGAGGCAGTAGAGGAAAAAGGCAAAGAAACAGAAGTAGGAACAGGTGCTTGCTGCATAGTGTGAACAACCCAACCCACACAAGCCAATAAAATACATGGACATATTAAAATGCACAAGGTTACGCCACATGGACTAAACAACAGTTTCTTATATTTACTTTTCATTTCTTGCTTTTTATCATTCTTTTCCGATTTAATATCCATCCTCTAAAGCGTTGCTCACGGTAATCTTCCTAGATCACTTAGTGGTGCTTATTAGCCGTCCTATGACACTGCAAGTCCTGCAGACCTACTGTCACTACTCAGGTCACAGCCTAAGACTCCTACCGTGACCCTGCAACTTGATGGATAGTAAAAAAAATCTCTCTTAAAAGTGTAAACAGAAAAAGGAAAAGAAAAAAAAGTTTAATTGTTCCTAATCAGTCTAGGTCTCATGTTGTACAGGGTCTTGTCAGGTACCGTTTGCTCTCGAAACAAAGTCTCTGAGTTTGTTGTGTTCAATCGCAGATGTGATGGTACAGCTTCTTGTAACACGTTGTCGTCTTCTTTTTCAGACCTCGTCCGATCCAGACGTGCACTACTGAAAGGTACCAACCGAGGGACCCTTTCGCCCTCACTATCACCTACACCCTTGCGGACCCACTGGTCAAAAGGCAAAGGCAAAGGTACCCTTTTGCAGTGCACGCCATGGATCCAATTCTTCTTTCCGACGACCTTTATTGCTGTACGTGTGACCAGAAGAACTTCCTGAGGCGGCCCCCAACGAGGTTCCAGATTCTTTTTTCGCTGAAAAGGCAAACCCAGACTCTGGGTTGGATGGAGTGACCTGAGTCTGCGGAGGCCTCCGGCAAAGCGTTTTGAACCTGTTGGTGAAGAAAACGCAATTTAGTGGTGAGGTCATGTAAGAAGTCAATCAACATAGGATACGGAATATCGGAGTACTTTTTAGGTCAAGGGATTCCCCAGACGTTAGCTGGGCAACCAAAAACAACCTCGTATGGGCTGAGTCCTAAGCAAGAGTGTACAGCTGTTCTCGTAGATAGGAGTGCCAAAGGTAAAACATCAGGCCAAGCAAGACCCGTGCTGGCCTGAATCTTTCAAGGTTTGAGCTTGAGAGTGCCAATATAGCACTCTACCAAGCCTGCTGACTGAGGGTGGTTTGCCGCATGGAATTTCTGCCTAATACTAAGACCCGCACACACCTTCAGCATAATGTGGCCTACAAATTCACTTCCATTGTCACTCCAGACAATTCGCGGCAAACCAAACCTCGGGAAGAATTCCTTCAAGAGGGCTTTGGCACTGGACAAAGCAGTATTATCCTTTAGGGGGTAGGCCTCTATCCATCTGGAAAAGGCACACACCACAACCAGAACATACTTAAGATTGTTGCAACGTTCCATATGAATGTAATCGATTTGTAATACCTCAAAAGGATGCGTAGGGGGAGCAAAATGACCTGCCGGGGTTGGGGTTCCCTTTCCTGGATTATGCATCAAACAAACGATACAATGTTTCACCACATTTTCCGCACATTTGGAGATTCCTTCATTCTGTCATACTGGAGCCAGAAGTTTGCATATCCCTTTCGCACTGATGTTGGCTGGACCATGCGCCATAGTAACTACAGGCAGTACATAGGCGTCTGGTAACAACCAACGCTGGTGTTCTGACAATTCCGTCCAACACCCAGTTGCGTCCAACATTCCGGTACTTTCTCTCCACTTACTCAATTCCTTCTCCGTAGCCTCTTCTTGAATCATTCTCACACTTTCTATTGTGTCCTCACACATTCCTCCTTCTCTGACCCATCTTGCAGGGCCTGCAACATACATGCGACTTGTAGCATCTCTCGCTGTTTCTTTCACTACCTCGTCTGCAAAAGCATTCCCGCGACCCACATCATCAGTGATCCTTTTATGTGCACTACACTTTACAATTGCTATCTGGGTAGGCAAAGCAAGCGATTTGAGAAGGTCAGTTACCAACTGACCATGCTGTATCTTAGTCCCATGGGAAGTAAAGAATCCTCTTTCCTTCCACAGACAACCAAAACTATGAGCCACGCCAAAGGCGTACTGGCTCAGCTGCTTGGGCTAAATTGTGTCTAATGCGTGCTGTCTCCACTACTGTATAAGGGTAAGTATGGGCGAAATTCTCAAAATTCGCGAATTCGTGCGAATTTGCGAATTTGCTCTTTTTGCGTTCTTTTGAGTTTGAGAGCTCTATTCCTAGCCCTTCTAACCACATCCTGTTTATAACCTCTGGAAAGAAATCTGTTTTCTATGTCATTGGCTCAAAAGAACGGAAACCCTACCAACAAAAGCTAAACCGATTGGAACTAAGAATCCTATCAGATTTGTCACTGGCTATAATATATGGTCAACACATATCTATTTTTTCAACAAGAAGAGACCCGGTCACTGTTTTTGTTCTGCTGACTTTATTATTTAGAGCAGAATCTCACCCTAAGGTAGTTAATCCTTAGGTGCTTTGTATATTTTGGTTATTGTGAAACAGTAAAACAATTTTTACAGTCTTTTGACAACAGTCCGAGGTTTACTTGCTGTCTTGCACAGGGACAGATACATTTACAAGTGCTAAAAACAATTATTACGGCGTGAAACAAACATTACATACTTATAACAGTTTTTATCAAAAACATTTATCAAACAAAAATCATTATTTTTCTTCGTGATAGTACCCTACCAACCACTTCTACAAGGCCACTAGGATGCAACTCTTGCTAAATGTCTGGCCTAGTAACGCAAAGGCATGCAATACATTTATATTCTATTCAATTCAATCATTTGAAAAGAGCCTTATGCACAAATGAAAAATATTCAGAATTAAGACGAATGAATAATTAGCCAACGCGTTTCCGAGCCTGTCTTTTACTTGTCAGGCTCTTCTTCAGGGCTTTGGGCTGGGTACCTGTATAAATGTAAACGAAGGGCATACTTTAGTTTGGGACCTTCACCTATGGTGTCTCTGATTGTTGTACATATCTACAATTGTTGTTACCTTATTGTCGGATTTACACTTGTGTAAACCGTCTCTTTGAGCTCTTGGTTGACTCACTGTGTTCTGCAATAAAAACAGTAATATTGTTTCTATTTATTCTCTGAGAGGACTGCTTGGCGCTATTTTAAAGCGGTGGTTGTACACTCAGCTCACGTGATTGTCAGGCGGTACATGTCGTCCAGTCTGTGATTCCTGTTTTATTCAATCGAAAATCACCAAGGCTGCAAGATTAATTAAACATTTTTGTAATTGACTTGCTAGTGGATCTGTGGGCAACGGTCATCGGCAGGCTGCCAGAGTGACATACACTTACTTGTTGTTATTCGCTAGGGCGTGGAGCACCAGGCTTTTCATCAATCGGGGCGCCACCTCTTTGGGTCAGTTGTAAGGATCGATGTTTGTGCTGCGGGGTTCGAAGTGAGTTTTGGTTAGCGGGACATTTGTTCCACTGTCTTACATTGTTTTAAAAAAAACGCTTGCAAAAATATCGAGCACTTACTGAAGTTGATTCCCAGGCGTGCTGAACGCCGAGCGTTTAGTAGATGGGGCGTCACCTTTTTCTTTTCTATTCCGGGAGTGCCGTTAATGCTACAAAAGTGAGGGGAACATGAGGTTAGGAGATTTAGGTTCCGCGTGTCTGTGCTCTATCTTAATGGGCGCGTGCGGCAATTACCTGCAGAGTTCATTTTGGATGCTGCCGTCTGTTTCAAGATCCCTCGAGTGAATAAGTGTTGTGGTCACATGGGTGCTTAAAGACTGGACATGTGACCTGGTGCTTATGGGATATGTAGTCCGGGACGTTCGTGGTTGTGAAAGGCATTTTGCAATGGTCTATTTTACATTGGACCCGTTTACTGATTGTGGCATTCTGCGTGTTCATTCAATCCTACGCTCACGCAGTCATATTTTAAGATCAAATAAGCTTCCCTCTTTAGTAGCAGTGCTTCTACATTTCCTCCTCTTGGTGGAACTTTAATCTTTGATAGTACCGACCATTTCAGTTCTCTTTCTGTGTGACCTTGATCTATACAGTGTTGGACCATTGGTGCATTCAAAACCTTTTGTTTTATCCTTGATCAGTGATCGGTGCTGAGCCAATCTTTGTGAAACTTGTTGTGTGGCTTTGCCGATGTAAAGTTTATCACAGGGACAAATAATTACATAGACTATATTTTTGCTTTTGCAGTTTGTAAATTCTGTGTGGGTCCATCTGATGGTATTGTGTTCAAAGATGGAACCTTCAATGGTACTTGTGCACGATATACAATTTCCACATTTGTGGTGGCCCTTCACTGGGTCTAGCTTCCACAATGTGGGTAAGTCACTCTTTGTTTGAGGGGTGCCCAAATCTGCTCTGATTATTTGCTGCCCTATGTTTTTGTTTTTCTTCAATGCGAACATTGGTTTGGGGAATGGGATGTTCAAATTGGACAACAAATGCCAGTGTTTCAACACTATAGATTTAAATTTGTTGGTGAGTGGACCATATGTGGTAACGCACACCAGTTGTTCCAATGGCTTTTTGTCCTTTTTTGTTAATAACACTTCCCTGGGCGTAAACCACGAGCGTTTGGTCGCGTGTTTCAACATTTTTTTGGGGTAGCCTCGTTTGGATGCAGGACAAAACCCCACTTGTAGCAACACATATCTATGGCATCTTAAAAAAATATTGGTTCATGCTAACCTCTGATCCCTCATTGAAGGAACATATCTTGACCCATCCATCCATCACATATCGTAGAGGTACTACGATTAGAAATATGATCAGCCCCAGCTATCCGAAAAATATCCAGAAAGTGTCTTGGCTACATACTATGAATAAAGGTTCATATCGTTGTGGTAACTGTAGCATGTGTAGAATGTCGATGCATGGTACAAAATCTTTTAATTACAATGACTCAGGCACTTACCATATTAAGACCCATATTGACTGCACAACAACTTATGTTATATATGCCATCCTATGTAAATGTGGGAAGGTATATATTGGGAGTACCATCAGGAAATTAAAAGATCGGGTCAGTGAACACTTTAGAGGCCTTAAAAACAGGGATAATAGAGTCCCAATAGCAGCTCCTGCTATGAACTGCCCGGTACAAACAGAACATCTGACAATGTCTTTTCATGGTATAGAGACGATACCGATTGACACAAGGGGTGGAAACTGTGAGCTCAAATTAAGACAACGGGAGGCACGTTGGATAATGAGGGTTCATGCAGTAGAGAGGGGTTTGAACTTTGATGAGGAGTTACAATACTTCCTGGTTTAAATTATGAAGCATTAATATGTTCTATTTCTTCTCCCCTCTCTCGAACTAAATTTGGGAATCAAGGAACATGATTGTATGATGAATCTGTGAAGCTGAACATGTTCCCTGTTTTAGACTAACTACCGGAAAGTATACATATATAAAAGAAAAAGTTTCTTTTTGTATGATATCGACTAACTGTATCAATTGGACTATCGGATGTGTTTGGAATACAATCAATTATGAAATTATGTGATTGATGCATATGCGCTTCTTTCTTCTTAGGATCGCAACCTTTCGCTTCCGGCTCTACCTACTAAATCTCTTCCTTACTGTTACTAATGATTTAACATCATCCTACTAATTTTTCCTCTTGTCCCTAGTATGTCTTGTCTAATTTTATGTATATAAATAATACATTCTATTTATAATTTTTGTCCCCTTGAAGAATATTATTTTTATCTTATGTCCAGGACGGATTTAGCATCCTCTCCATATTATATAGTCACTTAATCCCTGTGAGTTCTAACTTGGGCTCCAAACGTTTTAATACAAAGATAAATTGCAGGACACACTTACTTCTAATTAGGACTTTGAGCTGTTTACTTGGATTGGAGGGACTATTAGGATAGAATATTTTGCTCTCTCCGTAGTTTTCAGGATAATCGCAAATATTACGATGTGGTGACCTTCTGTCATTGGCACTATTAATTGTATTTTGTATTTTTTACTTAGGGTGTGTTTCTAATATACATACTTATCTGATTGCGGTTTTTCACTCATGTTTACACTACTATTTGTGCTACTATAAGATGGCGATACATTTGAACCGTAAACTTGGTAGTCCGTCTTTAGTTTCTTGGAGCCGGGGAACCACAGTGATAAGAAGGTCTCCAATATGGCGCAGTCTCTGCACGCCGCCTTACACTGCGAGACTGCTGATTCCGCTCCGTACTCTGAGGTATGTTAATCATGACTTTGTTATTGGACTTTCCGTTCGGGATTTTTAGTGTAATTGGTATATTTATACGTGAGTGGCTATTTGCCTTTGCTATACATGTTATTTTACGTAAAATTTGGGGACTTTCGTTTTTTGGGTTAATACGTTACTATGTATTAATAAGAACTAGTTCTCTATTATTGTGGACCTTTTTTTCGTATATAGGAGGAAGATAATATACTGGTTGCTTATCACATAGTTTATGTTAGCGGTACCTATTTAAATGGAGATTGCTTTTTTTCTTACTTTCAGGACAGGAGTGAATTCTTTAATTCCATTGTATTGACCCAGATACGGCTTGGGTATCATTTCTTCGCTATCGACTTTAAAGGACTGGGCTTTTGAGCCATGTTAATATGAGACGACCTGGAGAATACTTTCTATCGAGTGAGTGCTGGACATGTTTATCACTTCATTTGGGCATTCCTAATATTTTTTGTCCTCATGTTTGGATTACTTGGTGTTTGTAGATGTGAGACTCTCACCCATATACTGACTAGTGATTATTTTATTTATTATCTTTTATTCTTAGTTTAAGAGTGGATGTTGTTAATGGACGGAGGCAATTCCCTCTTGTTTTGATAAAACACCTTCCTCTTCTACCTACATGGTGAGCTACTTTCAATATACATGCGCTCAACTCGTTTACGTGTTCATGATTTATGTGCAACCTTATCACTATGGGGTTATTAATGACGACTCTAATTTCCGGTATCCACGACCTCTCTTTTTTCTCCTTTTGATCAGCTCTCTCACTTAATACTCGGGTGCCCTTAATGATTTGGTGTCAATTGTCACGGTCCTTCATTCTTTTCTGCTCACGTCCCTTAGGGGCCTATGAAAGCTTCATCTTTTCATAATGGTTATTGGACTAAACGATCTATGATTTTCTTGTCTACTGATGCATCGGGTCAGTTTCTCTTTTTCCTTGTGTTCTTCTATTCTGATGACAGAATATATGAAGTTGTAACATAACCTATAGATTTAAAGGATAATAGTATGTAATATTGCTGTAAAATTGTTCATGACTTTTCTTCTTCTAGGACACAATATAAGCATTAGTTGCTTTGAATGTCCTTTAGTTTTCATGATTCTCTTTCTTAAAATACAGTATAGTAGTGACATTTTGATCGTTCTGAAGCCACTTTGTATTAATAAGAACAGTTTTTTTAATGTTTTTTATATGGACTACTAAAGTGGAACAGTAGTATGATTATATTTATTATAATATTCACAGCCCTGACGAAGTCTTTCGGTCATCACGACCAAGACGAAACACGTGTTGGCAGTGGTTATAAAATTATTTTCTGGTGAAGATTGGACTCAATGGAAAATGAAAATAAATGAAGATGAAATGAAGACATTGTGAATCCCTGGATTTGATATTTATTTCTTGATACTTATGAACTCTTAGCTCAGGATAAATTGTGTGTTTTATAACATTACAGCTGTGACATTTGTCACATTGTTTGATTCTGGTTGGGTGACCAGGACCTTATCCTTTGAGCTAACTAGATACTGCATCACATTACTAATATTTCCTCCCAGCGCAATTTATCCTCATTCACCTGTTCGTTTGTTTTGTACTGCATATCTTTTACCACCCCTGGCTGCCTATCCAAACTGACAAAACTGGCTGATCACTCAGCTGGGGCAAGATGGTATAATCACCCCTTGCTTAGATATAGTATACCTATATCTAAAGCTATATCTGGACACATATGCACCTATAAGTCACTCCTATGGCAGGCCTTAACAATCCTGGAGGCAGAGTGCTTGCTTTTAAGTGAGATGGTGCTCTAGCATGAGCTGAGCCTGTCGACAGCTTTCGGAACCATGTCCTTTAGCTGTTCAGGGATATTGCCATACCATATACTCTTAAGTGCATTATAATCCTCGCGGTTACTTGCTAACTTTGGTTTGGCTTTATCGAAACATGTCGTGTAAGGTGTCATACGCTTTGGAATACTACCCCCTCACCAGTTCTGGCGATGGGGGTAGCATTCCACCCTTCTAGAGGGAGAAGACATGTTAGTTTGCTTTAAACGCGGTTAAATCTAACCAGAGCCTCAGCATCACAAAATGGATGCTGCTGCCACAGACACAAGTCTGGCCTCCTGCTGCTGACCGAAACTCCGGCAGGGGAGGCCTGGACAATAGGTTTCCTGTTGCAGGGAGGAGTTAAACCTCCCCAGACAGGAGATAGTGGATTGGGGCAGGGAGGGCTGAATGAAACTAGACTCTGCCTGGGGCACACAAGGTGTCCCATGCAAAGTCCAGTTCAAACCGGTGCTGGGGCTCTCCAGCCCCAGCTCTGGCATGAAACTGGACAAAGGGAAAGGGGTGTAACCACCCTCTTCCTGGGTTCCCCCCATAGGAGGGACCTAGCAGGAGATCTAGCTCCTAGATTTGGAATAAAGGTAGGAGCTGTGCCAATGCAAACCAGATCATCCTGACTGAAACTTTGAAACAAAACTCTGGACCCTTCGGCATCCCACTCGACGTGGAAGACTGAAGAATCTCCTGTATGATCATCCTGACCACAAAGGAGATTCCACCCTGGCCGCCCTGTGCAAGCAGGCACCATCAGCGCATCGAGACTTTCTTTGCCGTTGCTCCCGCCGGAGCTCAAACGACAGAGATCAACAAGACCCAGACTCTCAGACACCCAACAGCCCGATCCACAGTCCTGGCAAAGCTGAGACCCGTGGAGGCGACGAGAGACGTGGGACCGGCCATCTTGAAAAGTCAATGAAGTGCTTCCTGTGCAGCTCCCAAGGCACCCTTGATGCTGTGCTTTGAGGTTTGAGAAGCCTTAGCCCCGAGCATCCTGTGCTCTAAAGATCACCCCTCCACACTCACCGAGTGCTGCATGGGGCCCTTTTGTACTTTTCCTGATTGATGCATTTTCCAGTTGCTTGCCCGTTGGCTAGTGGCCTCTGTGACAACGATTCATCAAAACTACACTGCTGGTCTGATTGCTCCAGTCTGGCCCTAGCTCCCCTAAAAAGGAGCCATCGATCTGACCTTCCCGGTCCGATCCAGAAGACATCTTCGAGTCCTGCTTGGGTTGCATTTGCCAAGGTTTGATGACACCAATTTGAGAACCGACACCACCAACAGCAAGAGCCTTTGTGGGACAGCTCGTGTCCACCAGCTGGTTATCTTCGATCCTTCCTGGTCCACGTGGCAGCGGAGACAAACTACTCGACAGCACCTGATCGCAACCCGACACTGCCTGGTTCCGTCCTTGTTCCATCCTGGTCACTGGCTAGTGACCTAGACTCTGTCCCCTCTGCTTTCAGGTACTCTACATCTTCTATCCACCCTTGGATCCAACCGGACTCTTCTCTCCTGGCCGCCTGCAGCATCTTTACCTCCAGGCTCCATAGAACTCCACGAAGAAACCCAACGCACTTTGGCACCTATGCACCCGCTTCCTGTGGGTGAGGTAAAGAGATTCCACTGGTGCTCCTATAGTGGTTTACACCTCTAGTATCCTAGTTTTTAGTGGCAAAGTTCTAGTCCAGTCGGAAGACTCCTAAACCTATAACGTTCTGATTTTTACGCACCATTGACTTGTATGGGTAACGCGGTTGCCTATAGACACTGCATCCGTATCCTGTGGGCCTCCTATGTCCTAACCTTCATTAGTCCAGTGTAGGCCCAGTGATTCTCTAGGCCCTAGGCCTGTTCATTGCACGTGACGTGGTACTTATTCCACTTTCTTAATATATGGTTTGGGTGGCCGCCCGGGCTATCCATAATTGTGCATCTTATTGTATGTTATACTCTGTTCTTTGTTTAACGCTTGTGCTCATAAAGAGTCAAGAGGATTATTCTAGAAATAAATACATATATTTTATAATATATAACTTGCGTGGTGTCCTTTCATTTTGTATTTAAAGGATTGCATATGGTAAAACAGGACAGCTGGCTTCAAATGCCCTCTTGAGTTTAGCCTAAGACTGCTAGGAGAGCTGGTCTATAAGGTTGACTTACAACCAATCACCATAAGGGTCGTTTGGACTGGTGCAAGGTGCTCACTAGAATAGGGATCATCATAAACCAGGCCAACTTCTCACACACAGCACCCTCTGGTTCGCCACTGCCACCCTCTGGATCATCACTGCCACCCTCTGGTTCATCACTGCCACCCTCTGGTTTGCCACTGCCACCCTCTGGATCATCACTCTCCCCCTCTGGTTTATCACAGCACCCTCTGGTTCATCACTGCCACCCTCTGGTTGATCACTGCCATTCTCTGATTCATCCCTGCCACCCTCTGTTTCATCACTGCCACCCTCTGGTTTGCCACTGCCACCCTCTGGATCCTCACTGTCCCCCTCTGGTTTATCACAGCACCCTCTGGTTCACCACTACCACCCTCTTGTTCACCACTGTAGATTTTGGGGGTAAAGCAAAGCACACCTTCCCAGCCTCAACTGAGATGAATTCATTTGGGGCTGGTTATTGTGTCACTGAATTTGAGCTTCAAGTCTGGCACCTGCTTCCTTAGCTGTAAGTGCTTAATGTTGCAGTTTAAAGTTTTTTTACAGGAGCATTGTGCCATACTTGTAACTATTCTCTGACCCTGCTTTGAGGGTCAGAGAATAGTTGCAAGTAGGCAACTTAACTTGGGAGGGGCACCTCAGGAAGCACTACAGGGAATGGTTACAAATTTGCGTGAACTTTTGCACCTGCTAAGTGCTTTCAGTTTTGCAAAATTCGTTTTTCTGCAATTTCGCGAGATTCGCGGGGCGCGAATTCACGCTAAATCAAACTCGCAATCCCCGAATTCGTGCAAAATAGCGGATTTTTTTTGCGTGTTTGCGGGGTTTTTTGCGTCTTCGCAAGCTGCTTGCAGCGCACCGACTGCGAAGTTACCCATGCGGTCGTACATGGGCACGGCCAACTTGTGCGCATTGCGTATTTCTGGTTCCGGGCGCGAGGTGCATGGTCGCGTTGTGCGCGTTCCGCGATTACGCATTAGATTGCGTTTGTGCGTGCTCTGGTAAACATCCGACCAGATCGCCCCGAAGGTGTTCGCCCGTGAGGTGCCTTCCTCTCCGCCACACATTTTTTCTTGAATATTTTGGTGTATGTGTGGGTATATGTATGGTCCTATGTAGGGCTGACATTTTTTAGGTTGCGCTGAGTTGAAAACATATGGAACCCCCCACAATCAGCAATATTGACAGACTAGATTGTTTGTTCAGGGACAGTAGGGCATCATAGACAATGAACACCTAAATATAGAAATAATATCAGGTGTATTCCGTAATTCTACGATCTGAGAATTTAGGCGGACGAGGGTCTCATGCCCGCTAGATAACTACTAACTAGAGTCCTGGGTACTGGGAATTCTTTTGGATTGATTTCATTGAGTGGAGGGCTTTTCCCTATGAGTACCCATATGGCCGGGATGCCCGTCACCCCCTCCCAACACAATCCCCTAGGATGGGAAGTCGGACGCAGGCTTGAACTTTTGGAAGGCGGGAGGGAGTCACCCTCCCGGCCGTATTTATTAAAATATGAAACAAAATTTAAAACATTAAATAAAAGTTTCATAATCATGTACAATTTTACGTTTATTACATTTCGATGAAGACATGTTCTTTGGCTAACCTTAACAGATCTCTAATACAAAGGTTTCCTAGCCGAGTCTAACATCCTGCAAATGCATACATTCTAAATTAAAATTGTACATCCTAGCATTAAGGGCCAACGGCAAGGTCTTAACCGGTGTCAGATCCCTACTACCAAAACTCTCGCCCTCACGGTGTGAGTGGCGCATGCGCAGAGGACTCTACCCTCATTGCCAACTGTAACTTCCCTTGTCGTGGTGGGGGCCCCCTTTCCACTCGACGCCATCTTAAAGGTCGTCCGAGTTCCCGTGTGAGGTATCTGTAGGAAGGACAGCGTGGACTCCCCCCATCCCCACACTCTCTATCCGCCGTCGCGGATATCCGGCCCCCGGGAAATTAGTAGGAGGGGCATATAGCCGCCTCCTCCCCTGGGAGGGGCCTATGGCCGTCTCCCCTTAGGCGACCTATCCTTAGTGGGTGCCGCCTCCCCGTGGGAGGGGCCAATGGCCGCCTCCCCCCGGGCGCTCCCATCCATTCTGGGTGGCGCCCCCCTCTAGGGACCTTGAAATTACTGCTCACCGATCATGACCTTACCGCCCGACCAAAAAATAAATACGACAGTTGTTCACCTACTAAGGAAGGAAAAATTCAGCATGCCTAATTGTATCAAGACTGTTTACTCCTAAAAAGAAAAAAAAACAGTATCCTACAGACAGAAGTCACATCCTCAACCTAAACATTCCTTTACTTTTCTACAAAGGAAAAAAGGGGCTAACTCAGCAAAACTTTATTACAAAACAAACATTGCCATAAGGGGCTGGTGGGTGGGTCAAAATTGCTGCTTGTTCCGTCGAGGGCTCACGAGCAACGAGCGGGTGCAGCCTTCAGAGCACAGGAACAAGAGGACGCTTCTTCGGATTCCCGCTCTATTTATTCTTCTGCGGGAGGGCGTGTACCCTCCTCCGGTACGCCTACTGGGCGTGGTCATCGGTGTAGGTGTCTAGGACAACCCCTCCTGGGCGGGAAAAGGCGTGCCCCGGCTACGCCGCTTCGGGCATACCAGCCGAGACACGCCCCCCGCCCAAAATGGTTTCCCGGGAGGATCGGGCACCCAACCATACGTTCGGGGGGGACCGAGTAGTCGCCCCTTTCCATATGGCCGGGATGCCCGTCAACCCCTCCCAACACAATCCCCAAGGATGGGAAGTCGGACGCAGGCTTGAACTTTTGGAAGGCGGGAGGGAGTCACCCTCCCGGCCGTATTTATTAAAATATGAAACAAAATTTAAAACATTAAATAAAAGTTTCATAATCATGTACAATTTTACATTTATTACATTTCGATGAAGACATGTTCTTTGGCTAACCTTAACAGATCTCTAATACAAAGGTTTCCTAGCCGAGTCTAACATCCTGCAAATGCATACATTCTAAATTAAAATTGTACATCCTAGCATTGAGGGCCAACGGCAAGGTCTTAACCGGTGTCAGATCCCTACTACCAAAACTCTCGCCCTCACGGTGTGAGTGGCGCATGCGCAGAGGACTCTACCCTCATTGCCAACTGTAACTTCCCTTGTCGTGGTGAGGGCCCCCTTTCCACTCGACGCCATCTTAAAGGTCATCCGAGTTCCCGTGTGAGGTATCTGTAGGAAGGACAGCGTGGACTCCCCCCCATCCCCACACTCTCTATCCGCCGTCGCGGATATCCGGCCCCCGGGAAATTAGTAGGAGGGGCATATAGCTGCCTCCTCCCCTGGGAGGGGCCTATGGCTGTCTCCCCTTAGGCGACCCATCCTTAGTGGGTGCCGCCTCCCCGTGGGAGGGGCCAATGGCCGCCTCCCCCCGGGCGCTCCCATCCATTCTGAGTGGCGCCCCCCTCTAGGGACCTTGAAATTACTGCTCACCGATCATGACCTTACCGCCACAGGCCGGATAGTTGACCGACTATCCGGCCCCCCCTACTCTTCCTAAAGGTCATGCTTCCTCAAACCCCTTAGCCATGCTATGAAGTCTCCTATGAGTAAATCATTCCCCTCCCGGGACAGGTGAACCCCATCATTCAGATACATGTGATCACCCCGAATACACCCATGAGGAATGCTATGCAACTGCGAAGAGCGAAACAATCTACCAATTTTATTGTTAACCCTCTTCACCGAATGGTTCAGTGCTGACACCGAAAGGCCCCCCCGCCATACCTTCCTGGGAATCATGTGGGACCAGGCAATCGTGCACCCCGGGATTCTTTTCGCCAACCAGCTAACAGCAGACAAAACTTGTTCAAACAACAATCGTCTACCCAGTGTCACCAAGTCATTGCCCCCCAGGTGTACTATGACTACAGATGGCGGTGACCTTTGCCGCCCTAAGAGACCCTCAACAAATGACTCGAATTGGTCAAAACAGAGCCCGCCCTTCCCATGGAAGGCCACTCTGTACCCGTATTCCCCAGCTGCGTGAGTCGCGTCACCTGCTTTGAATACGTCCCCGGCGCGCCTCACGTATGAGTGGCCCACGACCCATACCACTCTCTCTCTAGACGGTGATCCATGACCGCTGGTCTCCTGGTACTGGGTCGACTGCAAATTCCGCCCCGCGTGACAGGCTTGCAAAACTGTAATTAAAACAAAAGACAAGAAGCGTGAGTGCATGTCAATTGATCTTTACAACATGTGCAATCGCACATACCTTTTGAAGCAATTCGAGGACCATCGTCCCAACTGTTTCACTTCATCCGCACTCTGACCCCTGGCTGTAGCCTCAGTAGCAGCCCCTATCCTAAAGGAGTGGGTCCCAAAATCGCACGGGTCCATGCCCGCAGCAGCGATTGTCAGTGCTAGCACCCTCTGGAACTGAAACCTCGTCAGTGGGGTGCCATCCTTGTGCCTCAGCAAACTCCCCCCCCCCATGTAGCCGCCCTTAGTGCCAAGTATTCCTCTATACACATTATCGGGCACGTGGGGGACCCTCGCGCGCGCTGCACAACAACACTATTTCCCATAGCCCCTTGGTCGGTCTTGGACCTGGCTATCGCGACCACCATCGAATCACCCCTAATTTGGACGTGATCCCTGCACAAACCTCTCTCAACGTCTTTCTTATTCCTTGCGACCAGTTCGCTCACCCGCATAGCCCCATGGAACGCTAATGCGAAAGCTGCCCGGAACAGAACTGCTTCGAATTGGGAGGAGCATGTCTCGTCTAGTTTCGCTACGAGTAGGGACAACCTATCTAAGCCAATCGGGCGCCTTTCATCTTGCTTGCGACCCTCGAGGCACTGCCAGCCGCGAAGGGCTAGATTGTTTGTTCAGGGACAGTAGGGCATTATAGAGAATGAACACCTAAATTTAGAAATAATATCAGGTGTATTCCGTAGTTCTACGATCTGAGAATTTAGGCGGACGAGGGTCTCATGCCCGCTAGATAACTACTAACTAGAGTCCTGGGTACTGGGAATTCTTTTGGATTGATTTAATTGAGTGGAGGGCTTTTCCCTATGAGTACCCATAATTTTCCCCTCTCAGCTCCTCTTGTTGTTGAATTAGCTAGTGAGATACCTAACTTTTCAAGTAGACGGTCTGCGAATCAAGCAATACTGTACTACTTTCCTCCTAGTTGACCAGATCAGATAGATCAATACATGTAGGGCAATTCTTGCTAATTTGTTTCCCCGAAATATTTTAAGACTGTGTTCAAAGAAATCAAATATTTCACGGGACTTCATCCATGTTTGTTTGTTTTTTTTCATGATCATCAGCACCTCCCAGGGGCACGAAGACCACCCAGACTCCGGCGGAACAGAGTGGGCAGGAAGTCTAGGAACGGTCCTCTGCTGGCCCAAGTAAGTTCTTGTGTTTTTAATTTACTTATACTTGCCTTACTTTTATAGCTTTTACTCATTTCAAACTGTTTCCCAATATTATCTTTTACAAAATACTATGTGGCATATTTAGAATGACTTGAGCATCCCTGCGTATCACCAGGGAAGCGCCAGCAGTAAGTGTGCGCCATGCCTCCGCCACCCATGATGCACTGCATTTACAATGCGATGCACCATGGTTCAAAAACGGCACAGATGGGTGACGAATTCTGTACCCTAAAGGCGTCACATTGCTGGAGTTGCATCGCAAGCGCGAGGCAGCACCAGCAATGCTCTAGGTGGGGCCCATTTTGCTAATGCTGCATCAAGCCTTACGGCTTCTTCAAGCAGGCGCAGGGGTTTGCCGTACCATTGGCCTAAAAGTGACTGATTAAAATCTTGACGATTTCACTCAGCCACTTTAAGCATGCGTTCCAGCGTAGGAACGGCCACCCCTGTGCCGGCACGCCTCCTTAAGGCGCAGGGCTTTACAACGTCACGCATCTCCCAGATGACTCACGTTGTAAATACCCTGCACCATGGTGCATCGTTTTGCACCGCCGCTGCGTCACAAAAGTGATTTGGCGGCGCAAGGGCCTTGTGAATCTGCCCCTTAGTCTTTTATCTTCTTGTACACTGTGTTTCTACATTCTTATCCTGCCTCTCTACCATCACTGTACGTGCTACTACTATTTATTATTATTAATTTCGGAGTGGTTCAGTGTAGGTAGCTAAGCTTGCCCATTCGGCAAACGGTGTTAAACAAAACTCTGATCATGCAATAGCTGTAGAGTAATGCAGTGCAGTCCTCTGTGTTGCCCTTGTTGTATATGCTAGTGTTTTTAATGTTAGTGCTTTGACAATTTATAACAACAAAATGTCAATGTTCACCAAGAAGAAGCTATTAATTGGCGATATGATAGTAGTACATACCACGTAGTCGATACCGCTAGTGTTTCATGGACTATTCTGTACATACAGAAGTATGGAGAAGAGAAATAGGACATTGTTTTTGATAGATAGGTGCAGTTCGATCTTTTCCACATACCTCGTTCCTAACTCCTAAGTAACTGTGCGTGACTCGGGAGCCATCACCTTGTTGGAACTTCAAGTCCTCGTGGTGGTGTGACTTTGAGGAGTAGTTGGTTCTGTCTGCAAAGAATCACGTTGCACGTTCACGATGAAGCATTCATCAGTTGTGCCAAAAATAGTTGCATGGTATCATACGGCTAATGAAGCGTCAACCTCCTCCCCCAAACTGTGGCTTCTTGTTTCACTATTTCTCTTTCATTATGAATCTGAATATGTGGTGGTGTATGGCACCTAAAAATGTGACTTGTATTTCATAGGCGTCACAACATCAGATGCGGCACCTACCACCACCAGTGCCGGGCCAGCAGCAGCGCGGAGGGGTCTGCTCAAGGGGCGGATGCGGCGGTATCACAAGTGCCACCTGGAGGAGCTGAGGGGGATGGGGCAGCAGCGGCGGATGGTGGTAAGTTATTATACTCCTTAGATCTTGACATTTTAGAGTATGATCGCAAAGGAGTGTATGATGTACTGCACAATAGACATTTCAGTACAACAAGAAGACTGTACTGTTAAGAACAGTTACTGATTTAGAACTACATTTTAGGAAATCACGGATAAGACAGTCACCGTAGAGTTATCAATTGCATTAGTGGTGGAAGTTCTCGAGTAAGCAATGGCCCCCTCAATTTGACTTCAAATCAGCTGTGAAACTTTCATCGTGAAGCCAAGTAATCTCAGATGAAATTGCAGGGATGTGATGATCGGAAAGGAAAAGAACTTAGGGTCAATGAAAGGAAGGACTGTTGGAGGAGAAATGATAAAGTGACTGCCTGTGTGGGTGAATCAGAAAATCCATGTGTGGTGAGCATTACAATATGTATCATTGTGGTCAACCTCAAATGCAATTCAAGAGGGTGCTTTACCAAAGAAATTGAAAAGGTGCTTACTTTCTTCTTAAGAAAAAATAAAGTTGTTATAGTAGAGGCATTAAGTAGAATGATAGACGTTTAATTTTGAAGCCTGTATGTTATCTTGTACTTCCACAGACATAGCTGAGGTGTAAGTAAGTAGAGCAGACGCTCAGTGCATGAAGAGTGTTACTTTTTTCGAACAGCATGTCCGTGCCAGAATTGCAAACCAGGGGAAATCAAAAAAGTTCAAGTTATGATTGTTCTAAAACTCGGCCTTGCCTAAAGTAACAATACAGTACTTTACAAGCACAGCATATATTGTGTATGGTTTGTGTAGTTGACAATTATATCAAGTCAAGTCCCTTCCAGTGTCAATTATGGTTACCACACTCACTCCCTATGTTCATTTTTTTCTTTCTGCTTTGTTAATCATGGGTGGACTATTGCTGTTGTTCACTCAATCTATCACAACTATCCACCTAAACTCATCCTCATCCATCATATAAGCACTGAAGACATCATGTGCTTGGCTGGATACAATCAGAAAACAATCATCTTCTTGTTCCTTGTAGTACAGAAGGGCCAGTGGGGCCAGTGTGAAATATAAATTTAATTGAGCAGTAGCCCTTCAAGTAACCGAGCATGGCCACTGCCACCCCTAATCCAAAAGTAAGAGCTTCCCTATCCCCAACTGTATGTACTGCTTAAAGTCTGCGTCATCATGGGTTGTGTTTCTTTTTCTTGGGTGCAAGCTGACTGAGCTGGCATTATGCCCGCTACCACAACTTCAGCTATAAGTAATTTTTTTGCTCAAAGAATTGAAAAAACCAATCAAGCTGCTGTACTCTCTGACTCTTTGACTATGTATTGAGTCCATAGTGCTGCATGGTAGTAGAATTCCTGAAACTGCCACTGTTACTGGCCTACAAAGACGGCGTAAAGATACAATACATGCCAAATGTTATAGTGTGCTTGCAAATTGCTAGTATTAATGTGAGACAACTTTTAGTTGAATTTTCTTTTGTGTTATTGTTACCGAGTCTTGGTTACATTATTTTTATTTACTTCTTCATATAGATGCTCCACCAAAGCTCACAAGGAAGGAGATGGCTGTCCGGGCCAGGGCCCGCAAGCTGGAGGCCATAGTTGTTGAATATCGCCGGCTGTGTGCTCGGGAACTGGAGGAGACGGCCTCTACCTCCACAACCTCTTCCATTGCCCCCGTGCCCACCAGCCAGCAGCCTTCAGCACGGGGCCAGGCTCGGTCATCCTCCCGCCACCGCCGCTCAGCTTCAAGACCAAGAGCAGCTGGCCCCTTCGGAGCCTATTTGAGACACATGCGCCGCCTGCGCCGACGAGTGGACCACCTGGAGCGCACGGTTGAAAAGCTCCGTAAAGATGTCCGGGACCTCCGCAAGGACCGACGGGACCGCCCACACCGCCGGTAGTCACTCTGTGTCTCTTGCCCCTTTTTTAAAGACTGTTGGGGGGTGGGATCGGGAAGTTGGGTTTCTTTTATTTGAAAAAGGACTCATGGACAATTGTTTGGGTTAGGGAGGGGTGGGACTAGTTTTGTTGTTAGGGAAATATATAGTTATTTATTTTACTTACCTAGTGTACTTGTTGATGTCATTTGTTTAGGGTGGTGTTAGGCGGGGGTTACGACACGTTTGGTACTTTTTTCCAACTTACCCGTTCCGTTCCAGAGAACAGCAAGAATTATCTAAACCGTCCAACATTTTTTAAAAGTGGCAGTAACAGACTTAGTGAATTCAATTGGCCTACTAGTACTTTATTAGTACTGCTGTCATTCTCTCCTCCGAGTCCTCGTCCATTATTCTACCTCCCCAAAATGCTTTTCTTACCTGTGTTTCATTTTTCCGAATACAGCTTGGCACAGCGCTGGCTGCATGTCAAATGGTGATTGCGCCATCCAGGACAGAATTTCCTTTGTTGTGGTGTTAGTGTATGAGTGTTACCACACTAGCAGCAGTAGCAGCATATGTAAAACAAAGCAAAGAAATGAGACATATAATGGCCTGAGCGGATTATTAGAAGAACTTAATGAACAGTAGTCTAATAAGTTTTGGGAAAAAAGATTTGCATGGAGGATTATGGCTACAGTAAGAAGAGTAAGACATCAGCGTAACAGTGTGTAAGACATTTTTTAGGATGATGTTGATTGTTGACGATGGTGGTGCTGCATGACATTCACAATGTATTGAAAAATATTCTTTTTCACCATAATTGAAAGATCCTATTCTTCATGTAGCTGACTGAAAAATTGATTTGAGGAGGTTGCTTGCACCTTATCCTCCCCAGCAAGTGTGTGGGATAATTGTTGTGATGTAGTGTAACACCTCAATGAATACCACACAACCCGGGGGAAGAGGGTTAGGGTTTGAAAATTGGATGGGAACGGGGTTTGTGGGAAAAGGTTTGTTGAGAGAGAAAAAAAAATGCAGCATGGACAAACAAGTCAATGGAGATAAACAAATCTTTGGAAACGAACCTATCTAGAAATCTTTTAAGGGACATAAAGTTATTCCATGCACTACTGCATGCATGAAGTTGTTTGGTAATAGTGTATAGAAAAGTAAGTGTTACTTTATAATAGTAACTATGAAGAAATAATGTCAAAGGTATAGGGCATGCAAAAATTACGCAATTTTGCTAGTATATCTGCCCCTCAGATGGAAGAACAACTTAGTAAATTACTGTATAATGGCTGGAGGGATGAATTGAAGAAGAGAGCAAACAAATTGATATAGTTACTTACACTCATAGAAGTTCACAGCAATAACATAACTTAAAAGAAAAGTATAAGAGCATGCATATAGTTACTGATACTGTGTTTTGGTGAAGTTGTCCTGTTGAATTTTGGAAGTTGCATGCATGCAGCCATTCCTCTTCTTTGCGGTACTGCTCCATTCCATCTGACGCTCCGTCAATCAACGTTGGTGACCACAAGACACCTTGTCCACTGCCTGCCTGTCTGATGCTTAATTACGGGTCGCTAATGTGAAGCCTCTAGTCGAGCCTGAGTTCATCCTTTTTCCCATCGCACAATTTGAAAGGCGGCCTGTAATTGTTGATTGAAAAACAGGAAGTGTTAACACCATGGAGAAAAAAATAAGGTACGTCCGCTGTGTAGTGCAAAAAGTCACACAATCCATTTCAGAATCGACAGTACAATACTCTTGAAAGAGCGTACTCTGAGTTTCCTTTTGAAGGATAATTAAGTATGGTCAAATTTTGTGGATCTTTCTCCTCCAGCTAGGTGTAGTGTTAACTGCGATTTTACAACAAAAGTAGACCTTCGCAAGAGTGCTTCCAATCCAAACCCTTTAAACCCAGTTTCAAAAATATAGAAGACCCACAATCCCATCCCAATAAACGTGCGATACTGCTCCCTGTCTGAGGCCTAGTGGAAAATGGTTCTAAAACGTACTTTGTAATTAAAGCAGGCCTAAATGAATCCCACCTTTTCCTCCATGGATTCCCTTCAAATCACTTGCAACCAAATTTATACATTTCCAAGAGTGCTCCACACGACCCCAGAAATCAGTTGAGAAAATGTTGAACACCCCCAAACACATGCAGTAGTAGTGCTGCTAAGGGCTAAGCCTAACGAGCCCTAAGTGAAAAATACTTCAAAAGACACTTTCTGCAAGTAGGCCAAATCCACCCTTCCCCGCCATGGATTTTCTTCAAACCTCTTGCAATCAAAAGTATCCATACCCAGCGTTGCTCCAAGACCCCAAAACCCACCCACAAACACCAGGAACCCCCCAAAAATCCCCCCGAAAACGCTAAAGTGAGCGAAATTCCTGAAAATGGAAAAACTTTTTCACCTCTGATTTTCTCCAAACCACTTTTATAAGGTATTAGACCTTGACAGCAATGCCCCCAGACCCGTCAACCCAGGCGAAAATAAGTTTAACCCTCCCAAACAGCCAAAAAGCAAAAATGGACAAATGGGCACTTTGACATATTTCTGCATATTTCCCAGATCACTCTGTGCGCGCTCTGCAGCTAGGCCCTAACTCCCCTTTGCCACTATGGATTTTTGTCAAACCTCTTGCAATCAAAAGTATCAATACCCAGCGCTGCTCCAAGACCCCAAAACCCACCCACAAACACCAGGAACCCCCCCCCCCAAGCAGGCCCCCAAAAACACGAAAGTGAGCGAAAACTCTGAAAAGTTTAAAAAAAATTCACCTCCGATTTTATCCAAAACACTTTATCTGGTATTAGACCTTCACAGCAATGCCCCCAGACCCGTCAACCCAGGCGGAAACAAGTTTAACACCCCCAAACAGGCAAAAAGCAAAAGTACAAAAACAGGGACTTAGAAATATTTTGCCCTACTTCCAAAATCACTCCGTGCGCGCTCTGCAGCTAGGCCCTAACTCCCCTTTGCCACCATGGATTTCCGTCAAACCTCTTGAAATCAAAAGTATCCATACCCAGCGTTGCTCCAAGACCCCAAAACCGACCCACAAACACCAGGAACCCCCCAAACAGCCCCCGAAAAAGCTAAAGTGAGCGAAATTCCTGAAAATGGAAAAACCTTTTCACCTCCGATTTTATCCAAACCACTTTTATCCGGTATTAGAACTTGACAGCAATGCCCCCAGACCCGTCAACCCAGGCGGAAACAAGTTTAACCCCCCCAAACAGCCAAAAAGCAAAAATGGAAAAATGGTCACTTAGACAAATTACTGCATATTTCCCACATCACTCCGTGCGCGCTCTGCAGCTAGGCCCTAACTCCCCTTTGCCACCATGGATTTTCTCTAAACCACTTGCAATCAAAAGTATCCATACCCAGCGTTGCTCCAAGACCCCCCAACCGCCCCCCAAATACCAGGAACCCCCCCCAAGCAGGCCCCCGAAAACGCTAAAGTGAGCGAAATGCCTGAAAATGGAAAAACTTTTTCACCATGGATTCTATCCGAAACACTTTTATCCGATATTAGACCTTCCGAGCTATGCCCCCAAACCACTGCAGCCACCCACCCAAAAGCAAAACACCCCCAAACTGGCAAAAAGCAAAAATTGGCCTACCTTCAATTCAGTCCAAATACGCTCTGCAGCTAGGCCCTAACCCCCATTTTCCACCATGGATTTTCTGAAAAACAAATGCAATCAACATTAGCCTGTGCCAGCAGTGCTCCCAGACCCCAAAGCCCACCCACAGAAACCTAGAAGCCCCACAAACAGCCCCCCAAAAACATGCAATACTGGTATATTTAAAAGATGGCAAATTGCGCTGTTCACAAAACATTGCTGTTTTCATCCTTGATCCTCTTGAAACTCACCTGGACAGTCACTTGTTCCAGCGATTCACAAGAATCTTAGAAAGACAGAACAAAATCGAGCCACTGCGCTCTTTGAAGAAGAAGAAGAAGAAGAAGAAGAAGAAGAAGAAGAAGAAGAAGAAGAAGAAGGAAGGTCTTCGACTAGTTTTCACTTAGCTTTCACCCAAACACACGCGCCCGAAAAACACCCAAAAAGGCCAACATTCTGCTAATTCTGGACCAAAGAACAACAACCCCCCCTAAAACATTGCCAACATCATTATGAACGAGCCAATGTTAGAAATGGGCTCCCTGGCTGGCCAGGGCTTGCGCCAAAGTCAGTCGAGAGACCACCACTTCCACGTCAGGGCAAGGGAGTTACGCGCCAAGATAACCCCTTCTCACCCCTTTGGTAACGTAGCACGAGCAGTAAGGCTAAACTCGGAGGGAATGTGAGTTAAGTGTTTGCGCATGCACCCCCAGCAACAACACCCAAGGCCCACCACAAAGGAAACTCCACATAAGGTTATGTATAAAAGTAGCCTTTGTATTACACCAAAACACATTAGATAAAAATTAAAAAAAAATCAACATATAACAGTGAGCTAAAATTCCATGACATAAATGAGAATTAAGTTTAAAAAACAGATCACAGAAACAGTTGCATCATGCACCCATGACTAACCCTGGGCCTACTGGATACTGTGGCTACCCACCACAATATATATTTTGTTAAAGTTGTGAAAAAAGCTTTAGAACTGTAGTTGCCTCAACTGCAATGCCCCAAACAAACAACACCAACTTAGTCCTCAAATACAAATCCAGCAGCAGTCATAGAAAGTAATCCTTCCAGATCAACAGCCAAATGAAAAGTGACCAGTACATGCACAAAGCACTGGGAGGAGCCTGCTGGACAGGAACAGGAAGTTGGAGACTCTGAGGCACTTCCTTCCTCCCACCCCACCCCAAAAAATGGACTCCTGCACCAAAAAGTGCAGTCAAATGTCAATCTGAGGAGTTATTCTGATCAAAATCATCATTTTCACAAGGTTCATGCTTCCTACGGTGGATTTCTTGTGCAGAATTGCAATTTCTGCAATTTCAAGAACGCGAGCTGTTCGAATCTCCCGCCAGAAGTCAGCTGTGCGCGGTCGCGGGCTTTTATGACGTACTCGCGTTGTGAAACTCTCGTTGTGCAAGATGGCAAGCCGCGATAACGTAATTGCGTTCGAAAAACTCTTGCGCGATCACGCAGCAAGATCGAAAATGGCACCGCACACGCAAAACCTGAAGAAAATCAACTCGGCGGACTCAGAATCACGGTAAGACAGCGCAGCACGAGCGATATTGTATTTTTCAAGCGCGACCAAGCAAAATAATTCCTAGCTTGCGAATTTGCGGATTATTGGGTAAATTTGAGCGATTCGCGGATCGCAAAATCGTCAAAAATCTGCAAATTTGCTCGCAAAACGGATTTTACGTCCACGCTTAATACAGGGTTGTAACAGCTTAGGCTGAAGTCGTCTCGCCATTGGGAAGTTTGAAACAAGAGTAGACCCATCCACCCATAGGATCCCATCCGGGTCCACGAGTGGTGTATCTTTTAAGTCTATTCTGCCTTTCGTTTCCTCCTCTGTATGGAGAAAACAATCATGTTGTTCTTGGGTGTCTTTCTCTTCTGGAATGGGTAACAGTGTTGCTGGATTCAAAGTATTACATCGCGTGATGTGTATATGACTAGCCAAGAGCGTCAGCTCGTACCCAGACAAACGGGCACTCGTGAGATATTGTGTTTTTGTTCTGTTCAAAAGAGTATCCACTGCATGTGGTACCATAACAACGAGAGTGTTATCCAGTACCAATCCAGCAGATTGAAGAATGGAGATCGCTGCTGCTGCTGTAGCTTTGAGACAACTAGGCAATGCCTTGGCTACTGGATCCAATGTAGCCGAAAAATAGGCACATGGCCGCTTTTTGTCTCCAAATTGTTGCGTTAAAAATGACAACGCACAACCTTCTCTTTCATGAACGTAGAGTGTGAAAGGCTTACTGTAATCTGGAGTACCTAACACAGGGGCAGAACACAAGGCAGTGCGTAAGTTCGAAAAACTCTTCTGACATTTGTCAGTCCAAGGAAGAGGTTGGGTTGTGTCTTTCAGAGTAAGTGCCAGCAGAGGTTTAGCCAACAAAGAAACATTTGGAATCCACTGTCTACAATAAGAGGTAATGCCCAGAAAGGCACGCACCTCCTCTGTGGATGGTAGAGACATTTGTGCGATTGCTTGAATATGTTCTGGGGTCAATCGCCTTCCCTCCTTTGACAAGAGATGACCTAAGTAGGTAACCTCTTGGCGGCAATATTGTAGTTCAGAGGGTGACACCTTATGATGCAGGTCAGACAAATGACTAAGCATGGGCGAATTTTGTGAATTCCCGATATGCAAATTTGTGGATTTGCGAACTCGCAATTCGCAAAATTCGTGAATTCGTGCGAATTCGCGAATTTGCTGTTTTTGCCAGTTCGCGAGGGTTTTGCACAAGTACGGGAAAGCGAACTTACTTGTGTGGTCGCAACGGTTGCGACCATGTTGTTTCTACGTGTCCAGCCTGTTAGCGACCATGTGGTTCATCGCGGCCACCCTCCGGTTCATCACTGCCACCCTCTGGTTCTCCAATGCCACCCTCTGGGTCATCACTGTCCCCCTCTGGTTTATCACAGCACCCTCTGGTTCATCACTGCCACCCTCTGGTTGATCACTGCCATCCTCTGGTTCATCCCTGCCACCCTCTGGTTCATCACTGCCACCCTCTCGTTTGCCACTGCCACCCTCTGGATCATCATTGTCCCCCTCTGGTTTATCACAGCACCCTCTGGTTCATCCCTGCCACCCTCTGGTTCATCACTGCCACCCTCTCGTTCGTTTGCCACTGCCACCCTCTGGATCATCACTGTCATCCTCTGGTTCATCCCTGCCACCCTCAGGATCATCACTGCCCCCCTCTGGTTTATCCCAGCACCCTCTGGTTCATCCCTGCCACCCTTTGGTTCATCACTGCCACCCTCTGGTTTGCCACTGCCCCCCTCTGGATCATCAATGTCCCCCTCTGGTTCAAGGCTGCCACCCTCTGGTTTATCCCTGCCATCCTCTGGTTCATTCCTGCCACCCTCTGGTTCATCACTTCCACCCTCTGGTTTGCCACTGCCATCCTCTGGTTCATCCCTGTCACCCTCTGGTTCAAGGCTGCCACCCTCTGGTTTATCACAGCACCCTCTGGTTCATCCCTGCCACCCTCTGGTTTGCCACTGCCACCCTCTGGATCATCACTGCCCCCCTCTGGTTTATCACAGCACCCTCTGGTTCATCCCTGCTACCCTCTGGTTCATCACTGCCACCCTCTGGTTTGCCACTGCCACCCTCTGGATCATCACTGTCCCCCTCTGGTTCAAGGCTGCCACCCTCTGGTTCATCACTGCCATCCTCTGGTTCATCCCTGCCACCCTCTGGTTCATCACTGCCACCCTCTCATTCGTTTTCCACTGCCACCCTCTGGATCATCACTGTCCCCCTCTGGTTTATCACAGCACCCTCTGGTTCATCACTGCCACCCTCTGGTTGATCACTGCCACCCTCTGGTTCATCAATGCCACCCTCTGGTTGATCTCTGCCATCCTCTGGTTCCTCCCTGCTACCCTTTGGTTCATCACTGCCACCCTCTGATTTGCCACTGCCACCCTCTGGATCATCACTGCCCCACTCTGGTTCAAGGCTGCCACCCTCTGGTTTATCACAGCACCCTCTGGTTCATCCCTGCCACCCTCTGGTTTGCCACTGCCACCCTCTGGATCATCACTGCCCCCCTCTGGTTTATCACAGCACCCTCTGGTTCATCCCTGCTACCCTCTGGTTCATCACTGCCACCCTCTGGTTTGCCACTGCCACCCTCTGGATCATCACTGTCCCCCTCTGGTTCAAGGCTGCCACCCTCTGGTTCATCGCTGCCATCCTCTGGTTCATCCCTGCCACCCTCTGGTTCACCCCTGCCACCCTCTGGTTCATCACTGCCACCCTCTCGTTCGTTTTCCACTGCCACCCTCTGGATCATCACTGTCCACCTCTGGTTTATCACAGCACCCTCTGGTTCATCACTGCCACCCTCTGGTTGATCACTGCCACCCTCTGGTTCATCAATGCCACCCTCTGGTTGATCTCTGCCATCCTCTGGTTCCTCCCTGCTACCCTTTGGTTCATCACTGCCACCCTCTGATTTGCCACTGCCACCCTCTGGATCATCACTGCCCCACTCTGGTTCAAGGCTGCCACCCTCTGGTTCATTACTGCCATCCTCTGGTTCATCCCTGCCACCCTCTGGTTCATCACTGCCACCCTCTGGTTTGCCACTGCCATCCTCTGATTCATCCCTGCCACCCTCTGGTTTACCACTGCCACCCTCTGGATCCTCACTGTCCCCCTCTGGTTTATCACAGCACCCTCTGGTTCACCACTACCACCCTCTTGTTCACCACTGTAGAGTATGGGGAGAAAGCAAAGCACACCTTCCCAGCCTCAACTGAGATGAATTAATTTGGGGCTGGTTAATGTGTCACTGAATTTGTGCTTCAAGTCTGGCACCTGCTTCCTTAGCTGTTAGACCTTCCTGTTGCAGTTATTTTTTTACAGGAGCATTGTGCCATACTTGTAACTATTCTCTCACCCTGCTTTGAGGGTCAGAGCTGGGTCAGATAATAGTTGAAAGTAGGCAACTGAACTCTGGAGGTGCCCCTTAGGAAGCACTACAGGGAATGGTTACAAATTAGTTTTGAATTTTTGCACCTGCTAAGTGCTTTCCGTTTTCCAAAATTTGTTTTTATTCCATTTCCCGAGATTTGCGGGACGCGAAATCGAACTTGCAATCCGCAAATTCGTGCAAATTTGCTGATTTCTCTTTTTTTTGCATGTTCCGGCGTTTTTTCTTTTTTTTTGCGTGTTCGGGCGGTTTTTTTCTTATTCGCGGGCCGCGAGGTTGCCCATGAGGTTGTGTATGGGCGCGACCATCTTGTTTGCGTGACGTCTTTCTGTTTCCGGGCGCTCGCTGGAAGTTTGCGTCGTATGCGGCACGCGATTACGTATCCGTGGGCGTTTTTGCGTGCTCGCGGGGTAAATATCGCGCAAACTTACCCACGTGGTCCTCTATGGGCGCGGCCATCTTGTTTTTCATTCACTGTTATGGTTTTGGGCATGTTACCTTTCTATCCACCTTACATCTTTGCAATCCTATGTTTTTCTGAACTAACTTTTTGGGGTTTTTTTTGCTTATTATCTCTCTCTTCAATTTCCTACATCTATATTTTGAGTTTTTTAAAACTTTTTGTTACTTTATTACCTACTTTATTTCTTTTGCTCTCTCTCTTATTTTTTTAACACCTATTCTTCTTTCCTTCTTCTTGTGCCCAGGACCATGGCTAAGGGATGCGACAAGGGCAAGGGCCCAGCCCCACGTACCCGGCTCCCTTGCGAGCGTTGGAGGGGGGAGGAAGTGCAGCCCAGGGAGATCTTTTCTGCGGTGGAGGTGGCCGCCTTGCTGGTTTTTATCCAGGTCCACCTCACTTTGACCGTGGCAGCAGGTGGGCTGATTGCTTCCAGTTACGACCTCGGGGAGCGTCGCCAGCTGTGGGAGAAGGTGTGCTGGCGCATGTGTAAGGAGTCTGGGGTCCGGTGCACCTACCAGCAAGTGACACACCGGTGGACTGACATCTTCTACCGGGAGCATGACATGCTCGACCTGATTGGTGTGGAGATCCCTGGGCTTGGTAAGTAGCTATTGAATAACTACTTTTTTTCTTTCTGCTCTGTTATATTGCTAATCTATTTGTTTCCTGAAGAGTACCAATGCTGCTGATTAGATTACATTGCAGGTAAATTAATGCTTAAATAGCTTCTGTCATTGCAGGTGCTCGCCTGGTTATTGGCGTTGCTACTATGCTTACTTGTTTGCAACTTTTTAGTCATTTGAGAGCATTCCTACGTAATGCTAGAGACAGTAAACTCAAGTCTAGTCCTTCTTTGTACTCCTGCTGCTGCCACTTTGAAGAGATAGTGGTGGATTGATACGTTGAGTATACTATTTATTACTTGTTCTAGGACATTTGTTAGTGGTCTACTCTGCAATCATGATGACGGACTGTGTCTGTCACGCGACGTCTCGTGCTGCTGAGTGATGGCAGTCGTAGTAGAACCTTTTTGTTGTTGATGTAGTTAGTGAATTACATAACTTTCCTATTAGACGGTCTGCGAATCCTGCAATACTGTACTACTTTCCTCTTAGTTGACCAGATCAGATGCAATTGATGTTAATTTGTTTCCCTGACATAATTTTAGATTGAGTACAAAGAAATCAAATATTTCCCAAAAAACAATCATCCATGTTGTGTTTCTTTATTTCATGATCACCAGCAGCAACTCCCAGGGGCAAGGTGACGGCGGCGACAGAGACTCCGGTGGCAGAAGTTGGACAGGAGCAGTCCCTTCCAGGCTCTTCTGCTGGCCCCAGTAATTTGTCTTATTGTTATCTTAATACTTATACTTCCCTAACTTTTACAGCTCCTATTTATTATAAACTGGTTCCTAATAATTCTATGTTTTACAAAATAGTCTTGGATCTTCTTCTAATGTAGACTACTCTCTACATTCTTATCCTGCCTCTACCATCACTCTCTGTGCTACTACTATTTACAATTATGAGTCGGTCTGTGTAGGTCGCTAAGCTTGCCCATTCGGAAAACGGTGTGAAACAAAACTCTGATACAGCAATAGCTCTAGGCACTGAGTGTAGTCCTCTGGGTTGCCCTTGCTGTCTATTCCAGTCTTCTTAATGTAAGTGCTTTGACAATTTGCAACAACAAAATGTAATTGTTTACACCAAGTAAAAGGTAGCAGTGTCCTTTTTGATTTGAGAGAAGCACATCCCATACAGCAAGTGTTTCAGGGACTATTTTGCACACAAAGAAGTATGGACAAGATGATAGGTGCAGTTCGTCTTTCGACAAACCTCAGTCCGAACAGAAGTTGAACCCCCAATCCCCTGACCGATAATCTAGAATGTCTGACCAATGATTTTTACGACCCAGAAGAACAGAAGAAGACTACCTCCGAGTCCCGGCCTATCTGAGTCACTGAAACATGACTGCCAAGTGCAGTAGTTCAAACCTTTCCGCTCACTCACTCGTAAACAAAAACCACATAGTGTTTGTTAGTTTTAAAGTTTTATTTTCAATTAAGAACTGAAAACACAGTACTGCTGGTGATGACTTACTAGTAGTTGGAGAATTGTCTGGCAGAAGGGCAATGGAACCTTCTTTCTGTAATGAGAAAAATGGTGCCCGTTAAGCAAGCATTCATCAGTTGTCATAAGAACAAGTGTAGCATTTAATGGAATAAGCATATAAAAGGTTAACACCCTCCCCAAAACCATTACTTTTTTTCAATCCCAGTAATAAAAATAATGTAACATTTTCTTCTGTTACGAGACAAAAACGGGGGTTGTGTATGGCATCTGAAAATATGACATGTTTTTCCTAGATGTCACAACATCTGACGCAGCACAGATGACAACCAGTGCCGGGACCAGCAATGCGGAGGGGTCCACTCAGGATGGGGCGGCGCCAACAGGAGGAGCTGGGGGGGGAAGACTCAGCGGACGGTGGTAAGTTATTTTACTCCTTACTTATTGAAATGTTTTTGAGTAGCCTCGCAAAGGAGTGTATGATGTACTGTACAGTAGTACACAGTACACTAGTATAAGTACACTGTACTGTCAAGAACATTTACTAGTTTAGAACTACTTTTTGGGCTATCACGTAGAAGACAGTCAACCTTGACTTTTAATAGCATTCGCTGCGGTACTTCTCTGGTAACCAATGGCCCCCTCTATTTCACTTCAACTCAGCTGGCAAATTTTTATTGTGATTTGTGAAGCCAAGTCATATCAGATGAAGTTTAGGGATGTGAAGAACGAAAAGTTAAAGAAGGGTGAAACGAAGGACGAGCGAGTCTTAATATTTATGACTATAAAGAATGGTTTTGTTGAATGCAATTCAACATAAGAAGACAGCGCTTTCCAAAATATAATGAAAAGGGTGTTAGTTGGTTTTTGACAAAAACAAATTTTGGTACATTTGAGACATCAAGAAGAATCATAGAGGTACTTTCGAAGCCTGGATGTTATCTTCTTTATCCTCCTCGTCGATAGCAGAGGTGAATGATGTAGTAGAGCAGACGCTGAGTGGAAGAAGTATGGCCAGTGGCAGTGCCACCCCTATAGAAAAGTAAGACATTCAGATCCCCACTTGCATGTACTGCTTAAAGTACTGCCAGTCTGCATCCTCATGGCCTGTGTCTGTATTTCTTGGGTGAAAGCAGAGTGAACTGCCATTATGGAGGCAAGCACAAGTTCACGTACCAGTGATTTCTTTTGCAACCCAAGAGAAAAAAAGTTAAAAAAGGCCTTTTTTTAGTACTCTCTGACTATGTATGTAGTAGTGAGTCCACCCATAGTCCTGCTAGTGGAATTCCTGAAACTCCCAGTAATGTCACAGGCTTACAAAGACCGCGGAAAGATACATGCCAAAATGTTATACTGTTACAACAGGTATCTGTGCACACGTCGCCTTTTACAGAGTAAATGCTGTAGGTAATCAAACAACACAACCAATAGACAAACAATGTGGAAGTAGTCTTGATAGAAGTTTTTCTTCAATTCTGATTTTATCCACCACGCCCAGCCAACACGTGTTTTGTCAGGGCTTGTAGCCTGCGACTTCATCAGGGCTCCCGCGGCAGCGGTTCCAAAGCTATTGCCACAATGGCTAGGTGCTCTCAGCCGCTTCCAATTCCGACCCGGCTACCGGGTACTGTGGAGGTTCTCGCTGATTCGTCTCAGCTGTCTCAGCTTTACAGCGTCTCCACGTGTAAACTGTAAATGACTTCCGCATTTACACGCGGAGACGCTGGAAAGCAGTACGTCTTAACCTGCCGCTCACACGGATACTCCTATGGTGTGTCGCATCTTTGGTATTAACCATCACACGGACGGCTGAGACGAATCAGCTAGAACCTTGACAGTACCCGGTAGCCGGGTCGGAATTAGAACCGCTGAGAGCACCTAGCCATTGTGGCAATAGCTTTGGAACCGCTGCCCGCGGGAGCCCTGATGAAGTCGCGGGCTACTAGCCCTGACGAAACACGTGTTGGCTGGGCGTGGTAGATAAAATCTGAATTGAAGAAAAACTTCTATCAAGACTACTTTCACATTGTTTGTCTATTGGTTGTGTTGTTTGATTACCAACAGCATTTACTCTGTAAAAGGCGACATGTGCACTGATACCTGCTGTATCAATTATGTTTGGATCTTGGTCCTAATTGGAGGTTTAGGTTCTTCCTCCTATCTGGGGCACCCTCAAAATAGTGGTTGGAAATGATAAATAACGTCACATACAGGAGGCGCCAGTTGTGGATCGACAATCAAAAAAAACCTGGTCCGTTATCTTAAAAATGTTATACTGTGTTTGCTACTTGCTGGTGTTACTGATGCTGGTGTTACTGAGTGTCAACTTTCTGTTGAATTATTTTGACTTTATGTTAAAGACTATTGGCTACAATATTTTTCTTTCTTTTTTCATAGAAGCTACTCCCAAAAAGCTCACCCGTAAGGTGATGGCTGTCCGGGCCAGGGCCCGTAAGCTGGAGGCTATTTGTGTCGAGTATCAACGGTTGTGGGCTCTGGAGCATGAGGAGGAAACTACAACAACCTCCACATCCTCCTCCACTGCCCCCGGGTCCACCAGCCACAAGCCTCCAGCCAAACGGAGCCGTGGCCCGACAGCCTCCCGCCGCCGACGCACAGCAGCAAAGACAACAGCTGCCCCCCCCCCCCCCCAGAGCCTGGATGGTACGCCAGCGCCGCCTCCGAGAGCGAGTGAACTACCTGGAGCGGTTGACCAAAAAACATCTGCGCCAGCTCCGGGACCTCCGCAAAGAGCTGCGGGACGTGCAGCACCAGCTGTCCGAACGCCACCGGAGGAAGTGACTGTCCCTTGTCCCTTTTTTAAAGACTGTTGGGGGGTGGGAATTGGGTTTTTGGGAAAGGGTACTTTTTGATTTTTGGACATTGGTTTGGTTAGGGAGGGGGGTGAGTTGGGGTAATTCTATTTTTGTGACGACAACAACATCCATAATTTATATTTCTCAATAATTATATTTTTAATTCAAAAACACAGTATACGCGCTCATATTATTTTGTGTGGGGGTTGGCGGTGGTTACTGGACGTTTGGTTTTTCAAACTTACCAGCATGAATGAAACATCTTGTCCTGAAATGTACCAAAATGCAAGTAACCGAGTTAGTCAATTCAGTAGCCCTACTACTGTACTTTACTAGTAGTACTGTTAGTCTCTGCTCTCCTCCAAACTTAGTCCTAGCCCATTATTCTACTACCTCCCCAATATGCTTATCTTACCTGTGATTTGCGAATCACGGTTGGTGAATAAGGTTGGTTGTTGACTTGAATCATCGACGGATGCAATATCATTGTTGTGCTGGTAGCAGTAGTGGTACACACTGGCAGTATCACCATATGAAAAAAAGAGGAAATTAAACATTGAGTGGCCTGAGCGTAGCATTAGAAACAGTACAATAGATAGTACGGTACAGAACAGTGCCCTAGCCTAAGCAGTGCCAACGTAAGGTAAGCATTAATCATTTCATTGTTGCTTGTTAACGTTGTGTAGGAGGAGGATGTTCTTATCAATCCACAATGGCACACATGAACTTCTGGTTGCTTTGACCTTATCCTACCCAGCAAGTGTGTGGAATGTATTGTTGTTGTCAGTCACACCTCAATGAAATACCACACAGCCCGGGAGAAGAGGGTTGGGGTTTGAAAAGTGGATGGGAATGGGGTTTTTTGGGAAAGTTTGGTAGAGAGGAAAAAAACACAGCATGGACAGTCAAACAACAAATGAAGAGAAGCAAATCTTTGGATTAGAAGATATTGGTAAATCTTGAGAGGGACATAAAGGAAGTGCACTACTGCATGCCATACGTAGTAAATGGATGGTTAGGTTACTGAAAAGTAGTACTACTACTTACTGCAACTTACTAGTAACTACGAAGAAACAAGTAGACAGTACAGGGATGCAGTCATTACGCAATTTCACTTGCCTCTCTGCCCTCAGAGAGAATAAACACTTAGAATATTAAATTAGTGTTAAACATAGCAAAGATGTTTCTAATTGCTGGAGGGAGGGATGAATTTGAAGCAGAGATCAAACAAACGCACAGTCAGAGTCACACTCGTAGAAGTAAGTTCAAGTTCACAACAATATCATTTAAATGATAAGGAGAATTTTGGATACTGTTACTGTTTTTTGTAGTTGTCCCGTTGAATTTGTGAAGTCGATGCTCCAGTCATTCCTCTTATTTGCGGTACTCCTTCATTCCATCGGATGCTCCGTCGATCAATCTTGGTGACCAGACACACTGTCCACTGCCTGCCTGATGCGGAGAAGTGTGGCTCACTGGTTAGAGGAGACATGACCTGAAGCTGAGGTCAGACCCGGGACCACGGTTCGATTCCCGAAGCGGCAGGGTCCTGAACCCAATTGTCCACGGACTCGATAATTCTCGCTTCGGTGCCGACTCTAAGCACGAGTTCACACTATGCAGCTCTGGGCAACAAGCTTGCTTAATCTCCACAACGGCCCCCCCGCGGCGGGATGCCTGGCTTTCACCTTGGGGATGCCCAGCACGGGTGATCTCACAGGGAAAAACCAGGACGGGTTCCCAAGGCAAGCGCCGAGATGCCCAAGGGTAAAATTGAGCGCTATATAAGAACACACATACATACATACATACATTTGCGGATCGCTAATTGTAAGCCTGAGTAGTACATCAATGGCACAGGGTAAAAGCCTGCCTGTAATTGATGATGGAAAAATACAGAATTAACTGTTAAAGACACCTCGAAGAAAAAAATATGTAAGGCACGCTGTGTAGTGCAAAAATTATACTGTCACTTTCAGAGATGACAATCTCCAAAATCTAGAAAACCCCACATTACCCTCCCAAAAACGTGCAGAATACTGCTGCTACCTCACAGAGGCCTAATTTCAAAACACACTTAGAAGGTATGCCCAAACCCCCCTTTCCCACCATGGATTATGTTCAAACGACTTCCAATCAAAATTAGACATTACAACAAGACCCCACCCAGTCGTAAAAATCTATAACCCCCGCCCAAACACATGCAATGCAATACTGCTAACCCTAACGAGCCCTAAGTTAAGAATAGTGGCAAACGCTTTCTTTAACTCGGCCAAATCCACCCTTTTCCACCATGGATTTTCATCAAACCACTTGCAAACAACATTACACATTCCCACGATTGCTGTAAGACCCCAGAACCCAGTTGCAAAAATCTAGAACACCCCCAAACACATGGAATACTGCTGCTAGTGCTAACCCTAACAAACCCTAAGTTACAAAAAATGCCACCATGGATTTTCTTCAAACCACTTGCAACCAAGATTACACATTCCCACGAGTGCTCTAAGACCCCAGAACTTAGTTGCAAAAATCTAGAACACCCCCAAACACATGGAATACTGCTGCTAGTGCTAACCCTAACGAACCCTAAGTTACAAAAAATGCCACCATGGATTTTCTTCAAACCACTTTCAACCAAGATTACACATTACCACAAGTGCTGTAAGACCCCAGAACCCAGTTGCAAAATTCTAGAACACCCCCAAACACATGGAATACTGCTGCTAGTGCTAACCCTACCGAACCCTAAGTTACAAAAAATGCAAAAAGGCTTTTCAGCATGGATTTTGTCCAAACCACTTTTATCCGGTATTAGACCTTCCCAGCAATGCCCCAAGACCCGCCAACCCACCCGCAAAAAAGCACAACACCCCCAAACAGCCAAAAAGGAAAAATGGAAAATCTCATACCTACAATATTTTTCGGCCTTCTTTCAATTCTGTCCAAACGCGCTGTGCAGCTAGGCCATAACTCCTGTTTTCCACCATGGATTTCCTGAAAAACAAATGAAATCAAAATTAGGCTGTGCCAGCAGTGCTCCCAGACCCCAAAACCCACCCACAAACACCCGGAACCCCCCCAAAGAGCACCTCAAAGACAAGCAAGTCAGCAAAAACGCCAAAACAAATTTGCTTCCGATTTGGTCCAAACCACTTTTATCCGGTATTAGAGCTTCCCAGCAATGGCCCCTGAGCTGTCAACCCAGGTAAAAACAAGTAGAAGACCCCCAAACAGCCAAAAAGCAAAAGTACAAAAATGGGGCCTTAGTCATTTTCAGGGCAATTTCCAAAATCACTCCGCACCCGCTCTGTCGCTAGGCCCTAACTCCCCTCTGCCACCATGGATTTTCTTCAAACCTCTTGCAATCAAAAGTATCCATACCCAGCAGTGCTCCCAGACCCCGAAACCCACCCACAAACACCAGGAAGCCCCCCAAAACAGGCCCCCAAAACGCTAAATTGAGCGAAATGTCAGAAAAAGCTAAAACTTTTTCCTCATGGATTTTGGCCAAACCAGTTTTATCCGGTATTAGACCTTCCCAGCAATGGCTACAGAGCCGTCAACCTAGGCAAAAACAAGTAGAAGACCCCCAAACAGCCAAAAAGCAAAAGTACAAAAATGGGGACTCAGTCATTTTCAGGGCAATTTCCAAAATCACTCCGCGCGTGCTCTGCAGTTAGGCCCTAACTCCCCTCTGCCACCATGGATTTTCTTCAAACCTCTTGCAATCAAAAGTATCCATACCCAGCAGTGCTCCCAGACCCCGAAACCCACCCACAAACACCAGGAAGCCCCCCCAAACAGGCCCCCGAAAACATGATAGTGAGCAAAAAGGCAAAAACGTTTTCAAGTCTGATTTTGTCCAAACCAGTTCTATCCGGTACTAAACCTTCCCAGCAATGTCCCAAGACCCGCCAACCAACCCGCAAAAAAGCACAACACCCCCAAACAGGTAAAAAGCAAAAATGGAAAATCTCATACTTACAATATTTTTCGTCCTTCTGTCCAAACGCGCTGTGCAGCTAGGTTATGACTCCACTTTTCCACCATGGATGTCCTAGAAAACAAATGCAATCAACATTAGACTGTGCCAGCAGTGCTCAAAGACCCAGAAACCCACCCACAAACACCAGGAAGCCCCCCAAACAGGCCCCCGAAAACATGATAGTGAGCAAAAAGGCAAAAACGTTTTCAAGTCTGATTTTGCCCAAAATAATTTTATCCGGTATTAGACCTTCCCAGCAATGCCCCAAGACTAGGGGTGGGTGGCCAGCTACGCTCCGTGCACGGAGTGTGCGTAGTGCCGCCTACTCTGCATTTTGCGGAGCGGGCGGAGCCAGGCGGCACTACGCACGCTCCGCAGACGGAGCGTAGCTGGCCGCCACCCGCCTCCCTCCCGCCCTCCCTAAATACTTTCAATCAAACGAGTAAAATAATTAAAACGCACTTACCTTGCCCGCCGCTGCCCGCCGCGTCCCCGGGGCTCGCTATCTGCAGTCTTCCATCTTGTTTACTAATGCGCATGCACGGGCGGCCGCGCTTGCGCATTTTCTCGTGAGAAATGCCATTGAAAGACCTTTGTGTTAAACTCCTTCAAAATGTTATCTCCTGTATGACTTTTCTCCATGCCAAAAATGGCTAGTGTTGCATGTTTCCGAGCAGCTTTAAAAACGTTGTACGGGTCAACACCTGCCCTTAGCTTTGCTGTAACTCCTGAAAAAGAGACCCAGTGTGCAGTGGTGCACATGGAATCAGTGCCTGTGCCACTGGTCCACATGTCTGTTGTCAGATGTGTAGTGTGAACAGCACTCTTCTGCAAAGCTGCCCCAATCACCTCCAGCACATCTTCATGTAGTGCTGGAACCGCAACTCTGGCAAAATAGAACCGGCTAGGAACCTTCCATTTAGGGCTGAGTGTTGCCACTAATTCTAGAAAACCAACCCCTTCCACAAGACAAAAAGGGAGAAGGTCCAGAGCTAGCATTTTAGCCAGCTTAGTGTTATACAGGCGCGTCAGTGGGTGGTTGCGTTCAAATGGCGGTTCTGAAAACAACATGCTTCTAATGGTGGGCTGGACCATGATTTTACGGGATGATGATGATGACTTCTTTGACCCAGTTACGCTCGGTGATGATGAACGTTTTTGCATTGGTGTCTCACTCTCTCCCACACTCTTAGTGTGGCTCACAGGGGGTGTGCTGCTGACAGGGGTACTGGGTGTAAGTGAAGTGTTTGACGCTTCTTCCTGCTCGTCATCATCAGATGAAATATCAATGTATACAGTTTGTTGACTTCCAATTCGGGCTTCCTTGATCTCCTTTAAGTGCACATGCCATTGGACAATGTGCTGTCTCTCAAGATGACCTCTCTGGCCTCCGGTACCATAGTTGGTACCAAACTTACCACGACTAACTGCAAGCTTACAAATGCTACAAATGGCTATGTTTTCCCTTTTTGCAAAACACTAAAGAGGTCCAAAACTGCAGACTTGAAATGTCTGTGGGGGGCGGAGGAGGCGATACTGGTGGTCATGCTGCTAATGCCAGATGAAGTGGAGGATGTGTGTTGCCGAACTTTACTATGTTGTGCACTTGCACCACCAGTAATTGAGGTCGAGGTGGATGGAGGTCCTTTCTGGCGAGAAAGAAATATGGAAGCGGTAGGTGGTGGTGTACTAGTTAACTCCAATGATGGTGTTCTCATTGCCTCCTCGTCGACAACATCACGCTCAGCAGCTTTTCGGGCTAGGGTCAAAATGTCTGTTTGCTGCATGCCAGCTGAGGCTGGAGTGGCGTGTAAGATGATTGCGTCGTGGTCGTGAGAGTCTTCATCAGCAGGAGTAGTGTACGCCACTTCTTCTTCAGCACCACACTCCATAAGTATGAGAGTTTCGGGGACCTTCCTTTTACGCTTAGCTACCTTTGTCAGATCATGGTGTGCCTCACTCTCAGACGGCAGTGGTGGTTCCCAAGTTTGATCCATATAATCAGAAGGAGGTGGGCTTGAAGAAGATGTAGACACCATCCTTGATCTTTTCCATGCTAGGGATGTGGAAGACAATGAATGATCAGGAGGAGTGGCTTCCTCAAATTATACCTCGGCTTAAATGTCGATTTCCTGATGTGCCCCTACTTTGGGAGGAACAACTATTGTGGGCACTTGTGCCCCTCCATGCACCTCTGCTTGCGCATCTCCTTGCGCTGCCTCTCCTTCCACACGTACTGGGCTTGTACTTGCACATGTGGTTGTTGTTGCGGCTGTGGTTGTTGAACGATCGTCAGATGAGTTACAACAACCTGTGTTGATTGAGGGACATTGCTGCTACTTTCTTGCGATGAGCCAACATCACTGGTCGATGGTGATTGAACAACTAGACTGGCTGACTCAGCAGCACTCAAGGGCTTGGACTTAAGTTGGCGTGGTGGTGGCACTGAGCCCAATGGCACTGCTCCCAGCTTGGTCCCCAGCAGATCCCGCTGCTGCAGGCGTACTTTTTTTTTTATTCCCAAAAAATGTGGCAGGCGGCACACCAGTCTCCTTGGTAACTTGCTTCTCCTGCTCCTTACTGGCAACGCTCTTGCTAGAGGAGCTACGGGGAACTTTTTTTGGGGCCATCTTCTTCAGAGGTCAGAACAGCAGGCCGCAGTTGCAGGAGTTGCAGAGTTGTCTTGTCTGTGGCCAGACGTGACGTCGCGTGACGTTATGCTGCACACACACACCGCTGCAGGACTTCTTCCTGGCACTGGTGGTTCTCTTGAGTCTTGTGCACCTAAAAGCAATGGAAGACAGAAATACATCAGTTATACACCCCAAAAAGTCGAAAAACACATGGGTACAGGCCTGAGAACACTGCCTGCATTCAAAATGGCCCCTTGCCCCCCAGCACATGGCCTGCCTATACCAGCACTAAAATGGCCCCCACCCAAATGCCAGTCCCCATCATCAACACCCCAAAAAATCGAAAAACACACAAAAATCACCACAATCCCATGCCATCCATGCCCTCCATGATTTTTACATTAAAGAGACCCCACAGAAAGACTCAGTCCATGCACCACTCACTAGTCCTGGGCAAAAGGCCCCACCAGCAGCCAAAAAAAATCGAAAAACACACAAAAATAAGCACAATCCCATGCCATCCATGCCCTCAAAGATGTTTAAATTCAAGACACCCAACAGAAAGACTAGGCCCATGCACCACTCACTAGCCCTGGGCAAAAGGCCCCAACAGCAGCCAAAAAAAATCGAAAAACACAAAAAAATCAGCACAATCCCATGCCATCCATGCCACACAAAAATCACCACAATCTCATGCCATCCATGCCCTCAATGATGTTTAAATTCAAGACACCCCACAGAAAGACTAGGCCCATGCACCACTCACTACCCCTGGGCATAATGGATGAAAGCTAGGCAAAATGGGTGCAGGCCTGAGAACACTGCCTGCATTCAAAATGGCCCCTTGCCCCCCAGCACATCGCCTGCCTGTACCAGCACTCAAAATGGCCCCCACCCACATGGCCAGTCCCCATCAACACCCCAAAAAATCGAAAAACACACAAAAATCACCACAATCCCATGCCATCCATGCCCTCCATGATGTTTACATTAAAGAGACCCCACAGAAAGACTAGGCCCATGCACCACTCACTAGCCCTGGGCAAAAGGCCCCAACAGCAGCCAAAACAATCGAAAAACACACAAAAATCAGCACAATCCCATGCCATCCATGTCCTCAATGATGTTTAAATTCAAGACACCCAACAGAAAGACTAGGCCCTTGAACCGCTCACTAGCCCTCGGCAAAAGGCCCCAAAAGCAGCCAAAGAAATCAAAAAACACACAAACATCAGCACAATCCCATGCCATCCATGCCCTCAATGATGTTTAAATTCAAGACACCCCACAGAAAGACTAGGCCCATGCACCACTCACTACCCCCTGGGCATAAAAAGGATGAAAGCTAGGCAAAATGTGTGCAGGCCTGAGAACACTGCCTGCCTTCAAAATGGCCCCTTGCTCCCAGCACATGGCCAGGGCCTGTCTGTACCAGCACTCAAAATGGCCCCCACCCACATGGCCAGTCCCCAACAGCAGCCAAAAAAATCGAAAAACACACAAAAATCAGCACAATCCCATGCCATCCATGCCCTAAATGATGTTTAAATTCAAGACACCCAACAGAAAGACTAGGCCCATGCACCACTCACTAGCCCTGGGCAAAAGGCCCCAACAGCAGCCAAAACAATTGAAAAACACACAAACATCAGCACAATCCCATGCCATCCATGTCCTCAATTATGTTTAAATTCAAGACACCCAACAGAAAGACTAGGCCCTTGCACCACTCACTACCCCTGGGCAAAAGGCCCCAACAGCAGCCAAAAAATCGAAAAACACACAAAAATCAGCACAATCCCATGCCATCCATGCCCTCAATGATGTTTAAATTCAAGACACCCCACAGAAAGACTAGGCCCATGCACCATTCACTACCCCTGGGCATAATGGATGAAAGCTAGGCAAAATGGGAGCAGGCATGAGAACACTGCCTGCATTCAAAATGGTCCCTTGCCCCCCAGCACATGGCCTGCCTGTACCAGCACTCAAAATGGCCCCCACCCACATGGCCAGTCCCCATCAACACCCCAAAAAATCGAAAAACACACAAAAATCACCACAATCCCATGCCATCCATGCCCTCCATGATGTTTACATTAAAGAGACCCCACAAAAAGACTCAGTACATGCACCACTCACTACCCCTGGGCAAAAGGCCCCAACAGCAGCCAATAAAATCAAAAAACACACAAAAATAAATACAATCCCATGCCATCCATGCTCTCAATGATGTTTAAATTCAAGACACCCAACTGAAAGACTAAGCCCTTGCACCACTCACTAGTCCTGGGCAAAAGGCCCCAACAGCAGCCAAAGAAATCGAAAAACACACAAAAATCAGCACAATCCCATGCCATCCATGCCCTCAATGATGTTTAAATTCAAGACACCCCACAGAAAGACTAGGCCCATGCACCACTCACTGCCCCTGGGCATAAAGGATGAAAGCTAGGCAAAATGTGTGCAGGCCTGAGAACACTGCCTGCCTTCAAAATGGCCCCTTTCCCCAGCACATGGCCAGGGCCTGTCTGTACCAGCACTCAAAATGGCCCCACCCACTTGGCCAGTCCCCAAAAGCAGCCCAAAAACATCGAAAAACACACAAAAATCAGGACAATCCCATGCCATCCTTGCCCTCCATGATGTTTACAATAAAGAGACCCCACAGAAAGACTCAGTCAATGCACCACTCACTTCCCCTGGGCAAAGGCCCCAACAGCTGCCCAAAAAATCGAAAAACACACACAAATCAGCACAATCCCATGCCATCCATGCCCGCCATGATGTTTACATTAAAGAGACCCCACAAAAAGACTCAGTCCATGCACCACTCACTACCCCTGGGCAAAAGGCCCCAACAACTGCCCAAAAATCGAAAATTCCAAAATTGTAGTTGCAGCAACTGTAATGCCCCAAACAAACTTACTTGTGAAATTTCTAATCCAAAAGTGATCCAAAGAAAGTCAAAAAGGCCTCAAATCCAAATATCCAGCAGCATCCACAAAAAGTAATCCTTCCAGGTCAAGATCCAAATGAAAGTGACCAGCACATGAAGAAAGCACTGGGAGGAGCCTGCTGGACAGGAACAGGAAGTTGGAGACTGTGGGGCACTCCCTTCCTCCCACCCCCCCCCCCAAAATGGACTCCTTGCAAAAAAAAGTGCAAGCAAATGTCAACCTGAGGAGGTATTCTGATAAAAATCATCATTTTCAGAAGGTTTATGCTGCTTGGTGGTGGATTTCTTGTGCAGAATTGCAAATTTTGTAATTTCACGAGTGCAAGATTGTTGCTGCCCGCCGCATCTACGTGTTCGCAATTGCGAACTCCCGCGATACGTGATCACGGCGTACTCGCGTTGACAAACTCTCGCTGTGCAAGGTGGCAAGCCTCGATGACGTAATCGCGGTCGCCAAACTTCCGCGGGATCCCGCAGCAAGATCCAAAATGGTGCAGCACTCGCAAAATATCGAGAAAAACAACTCGTCAAACGCTGAATGACGGTAAGTGAACGCCGCGCGCCGCAATATTGTATCACCAAGCCCAAAAATCCGCTGCGTGCGAATTTGCGGATTTTTGGCAAATTTGCGAGAGTTCGCGGATTGCGAATTTACCGAAAATCCGCAAATTCCGCAAGCGGAACGGATTTTACGCCCATGCTTACAAATGGCGCAACAGCGAAACAGTCACATTCTTACAAACATCCTCTGAATCAGCAGCAACCAACAAATCATCCACATACGACTAAGAGTGGCACCTGGGGGCAAAGTGAAAGCATCAAGCTGAGATTTCAAAGCCTGACTATAAATGGAGGGACTCTCACAATAGCCTTGGGGTGCACGTTTTAATCGGAAACTTCGGCCTCCGAGAGAGAAGCCAAAAATATCCCTACCCTCCTCAGCAATAGGAATGCTGAAGAGAGCATTTTTGAGGTCAATAACTGAGAACCAGGCCGCTGAAGCAGGTATCATTGTGAGCAAGGCAGTGATATCTGGGACGACAGGAAACTGGGGTACAACAATCTTGTGGACCTCCGGGAGATCAATCACAAAACGATATACAGGAGGCTGAGAAGAATCAGTGCGTTTAGGAACAGGTAGAACAGGACTATTGTAAACATTTCCTCTAGTTTCTTCAACCACACCCTTCTGAACTAAATCATAGATGATAGCCAACAGAGCTCTTTCACCATCGTTGGAAATGTTATACTGAGGAATGCGTGGTAATTTAACATTAGGCTTCCCAGTAACCACGTAAGGCGGAATTTGGAGCAGACCAAAATCATTCGGACCCGTAGCCCAAATCGTAGCAGGAAGGAAATGCAATTCGGTGGGAGCTGGTCCTTAGACAAATACATAGGAGAAACCAATTTCTTACCTAAAGTAAGATGTACACCAGAGGGGGAACAGAACAATGTTGTATGAAGACGTTTCAATAAGTCCAAACCCAGCGAATTCTTGCTGCAACCAGTCATTAAAATGAGCGGGGCCTCCAAATCATAAGGACCAATTGAGATAGGCAAAGGGCAAGAAACCGGGTTACAAACTGGGGCGCCAGAAAATCCTACAGCAACGTTTGTTAAGCCAGACTAAGGTGCCCCAGGGAGTTTGGAGTGAATGATAGAACTTCTCATTGCACCAGTATCCAAAAGAAATGTCTCTGAAACACCCAATGCAAAATCTTCAACATAAAGCCCATTCTGATCCACTGGAACGGATACGACTCCCTTGCTTTGTCCATGGCTGCCCTAGCTAGTGTGAAAATCCTGATTCTCACTTTCAACACAATAGTCATCATTGTAATATTGTGCAGTATTCTGATGGTCAAAATAATTCATAGAATGCTGAGGGGGAAAGGAACGCTGTCCCTGAGACAACGCACCTCGCCCTCTACCCCTGGGTGCTGATTGAAAACCACCACGCCCTCGAGGCCCTGCAATCCACCATTACGCTGCAATAAAACCGGACAGCTATTCTTAAAATGACCTTCCTCTTTACAATAGGCACATTGATTAGGACCTAGCAAAAGTTGCGGAACAAAGGGTTCTGGTTTCTGTAACAACCTCTGAAACTGGGGTGGCTGTTGAAATTGGCGCTGAGCAGAACGAGGTGGATAAGCCTGTAGCAAAAGAACCTTCGTTTTTAATTCTTTAATCTTTTTCTCGAGTTTATCCTTTTCCTCCTTATCCCTATTCTCGTAATACTGAGCAGTGGCTAATATCTGGGCAGACGAAGAAACAGGCCATGAACTTTCGGAGTTTTTCAATTTATGCTATAATTCTGGAAGTAAATTAAATACAAATTTATCCACGAATAATCGCTGTCCACCCTCAGTACCCATATCTTGACCACTGTGGTCGATGAAAGTCTCCTCGAAACGGGTAAAGAAATCGGAGACACTCTCATCTTTCTTCTGTTTACATGCAGCTAACTTATCCCAGTTAACACGTAAGGCAAGCATCATCGTTTTCATTAAAGTGATGATCCTACCGGGCAACTGTGCAATCAAATCATCGGGTTTAGCACCACCTACTTGTGCTGCATCCGCGGCAGTTATAGCAGCCCAATTACCACCTAAAGCTTGGTCGTAGTCCTCCCTACGAATCCGAGCCCATAACGCTTGTGGGACTACATTTCCCATCAGCATATCAATATCAGCCAAATTCATGATACACGCATCAACAGTCTGGGATAGCTCTTTAACATACCCAGCGGGATTTGTACGAGGGTCCGGTAAAGACTGTTTAAGCGCCAAAACTTCAGATCGTTTACAGGGGACATGTACTCATATACGCTGGAAATGAGCAGGGACACGCCGAATATTGCCTGCCTATGGAACCTCTACTCTCCCTACTGGAGGAACTTCTCTGATACGATAATGTTTCACTTACTGTCTAACTGCAGGATCAGGTTCAAGAAAAGCCTGAGAAGAAAATAAAGACCTGAAAGTGACAAGTGTCCTTACGGCGTCCTCAACCTCAGAACCCACAATAAGTCCTTTATCAAATTTAGCCTGTACGTCTAACAGACCCTGGGGAGCTAAACCCAAATCCATATCCTCCCATCCTTTGACAAGAGTATCACACAGAACATTAAAAACATATCTCTGCGTGGGCGCATCCCACTGGTGAAAGGTGCTCATGATATCGTGCACACTATACTGTGGACTACTCATGATCCATTTGCGAGCAAGAGAGTCCAACACAATTCGCTCGTCGGGACCTGGGAGTTGACTACGGGATTGCCTTTGAGAAAAAGCAGGAGTCAGGTTAAAAGACCCAAAGAGGGGGGAGAAAAGGCCAGAAACAGTATCGACCAATCGTTTACGAGCTGTGGGAGAATCTGACAGTAAAACAGGAGACATGGTATTAAGCAAAGCAGGAGAGGAGCTGACAGTTACAAGAGGAACCGAGGGTAAAGAAGACTGAGGTACAGGAGTCCGAGGGACAGGAGTCGGTGGCAAAGGAGGCGGGGGTGGCAATACTGGAAGGGGCAATTGTGGAACGACAGGTGGCTGGACTAGTGGTAACAATGGGGGTGCATTAGCACCTTGTACATAGGGCGGAGGCAATCTCAACAAATGGGACATTAAGGGATCTTCGTCAAGATCCTTACTCTGTGGAGAAGTAAGCAACACAGGGTAACATCTATCTATTGCCATATGATGCTGTCTTTCTGAGACTTCAATTGCCTGATAATCTCATTATCTTTAAACTGCTGGGCAGCCTGTATAATTGTCATACCTTTCTCTTTCTTATCTCTTTTTACCTGCTTAATTTCTCTCTGTTTGGCTTCCTTACGCCAGAGGCGGAAAGAGTCAAACATTGCCGGCCGGGCTTTTCTTTTGAACAAAATTGCTTCTAGATTGTCTAATATGTCAGGCTCAAAGCTACCATTGTGTGGCCACTGCAGAACACCATCTTTCTTTGTGTATCGGATCCATGCCTCGTTAAAGGTAATTGGGCCAACACCATGTTTCGAATAGAGCTCATAAGTAGGAGTTCCAACCGGAGAAATTGGACAAGGGTCCTCCAGCCGGCAATCCCTATTGCAACCAAGACAACAAAACTTCCTAAACTTGCTAAGATCAGGCATCTTTAATTCACTGGTCTGCTTACAAACTTCAAGGGGTTAGAGGAAATAACACAGCACAAACGTACTCACCCCTTGGCTTCGGCTATTGCAATGGTCGAATAACAAACCCAAAAAACAAAACAAAGAAGTGGGCGCTACCCACAAATACTTAACTAAGTGTTCTCTCACGCCAACAGAGGTCGGTCTAAAGTCTCGCAATACCAGTCTTCACCAAAGGGGCCAAGGCAGGGCGGCAGTCAGGGCAGCAGTCGTCAGCAGGCGTCGGAAAGGAGTAGCCGTGCTGCAAAATACCTTCAGTCCACTTCGACATACAGGGGTCGCTTGACGTGGTTCACGAATCCTCCGGAATATTCTTGCGAGGCTCCTCACGAAACTCGGTCTGAACCGCTACCACTGAAGCTGCCCCACGTTGGACGCCAGTTGAAGAACCGGGCCTTATGGGCCTGGCAGCGCAGGGCACGCCTTAAATCACTGAGTTCACCTGCCTTTTTGGACAGAGACACGAGACACTCTGTTAGGCGTAGAAAACCAGGTTTATTAGCTGCAGCTAAGCACAGTTGTCCCAGAAGTACAGAGTAGGTTCTTAGGAGACTGCCACTTTATTCCGTGGCGCACAAACTTTTATAGCACACATATTTACAACGTATAATCCCAATACATACAAGGCTAGCCAATAGGAAAAGTTGGAAAACAAGCTATCAAGTGTCCCAAATACGCCCTTCTTTCAGACCATGTGTGTCACCCTCCCCACAAGTTAATCAGTGCTAGTGCCTACAATCCAATTTGCAGGTGGCAGGACGTATTTGTGTGCCTCAAAGGATAGTTGTGTAACAAGAGAATACAAGGAGAGAATAGCGAAGGCCAGTCGGATAAGATAAAGTAAGGAAAGAATAGGGAAAGCCAAACAGTCAGTCGAGACAGGGATCAATCAACCTAGACATGGATTAGTGGACTCGGCCAGACTCTGACATCGCTTTCGCAAACAAGGGCAGGAGGTTACTTTTTAACAGAAGAGATACGTAGCAGCTGGAAAAGGCAAAAACACTCCGTTCGCCGTGCTGCCTGAGTGAGGACAACACAAAATGGCTACGGGACACAAAATGGCGGCCGAATACAGGACGAAGTCGAAAATTGAAGAACCTCACTAACCGCCCTCTTTAACCATGTCCACATCGCAGTCCAGATCCCCTATTCGTGGAGAAGCTCGACCGAATGCCCAATCTTCAAAAAAGGGGACCCTACCCTCCCTTCCAACTACCAAATCATTGCCTTACTAGACTAAAAGGCCAAGGTCTACATTCAGTGTGTCCTTACCTCCTTGGAAGAATGGGTTGTGGAAAAAACATCCTACCCTATTTCCAAACTGGGCTCTATGTAGCTGCCTCCACAATCAACAGCATCACTGCCCTAGCCATCCTGAGTCACTGAGCCGTCCAAAAAAGTCAACTTCCTCTTTACTGTTGTTTTATCTTCTACAGTGCTGCTTTTGAAAAAGTGGTCCACAACACTCTCTGGTGGAAATTAAATGCCTGTGGGATCCCCTGGACCTGCTTGGAGCTCTCAGCTCCCTGCACACAAATACATGGGTCTGAATGAGAACTGGCCCTTCGACTGTTTTTACAAAAATCACCACCTCAGATGGCCTGAAGCAAGGATGCGTTCTCACACCTCTACTGTTCAACCTCTACACAGCCGATCTCTTGAGATTTTTGGAGCACAGCAGCATGCTCCCTTCACAACTGTGCAACTCGAAATTGAACATCTTACAATATGCCGACTCCCTTTTACGAAAAATTATTTTGTCCAAATATATGTGCAAAACAGTACTACTAACGTACTCAAGGTTGTTATACTGTTGGAGTATATCCCGGGACTGCCGGAGGACCCCCACCCTTCCATTAACAAACATTATTAACAAGGACATGAGAGGGATTTCTTTGTCGTACAACCCCCGGCCATATTTATTAAAAGATAAAAATAAATCAAAAATTGAAATAAACAATATTTACACAATTACACAGAAAACGTTCCATGACATTTGATTACAATATATACAGATATCAGATGGCTAATCTTAACATAATTCTAGTACAAGGTATTTCTTATCCGAATCTAACGTATCAATCATATAATAATTCCTTTTCTGCGTATCCTATTTGGGCCTACAGCAAGGTCACTAACTAGTGTCAGATCCTTATCATTTAAACCACGCCCTCCTGACGGAGAGCGCATGTGTAGAGGGCCCGTTTACCGAGAGGATACTTCCCCCCCGGTTACCCCCGTACACCTTATTAACCACGCCCTTCCGTCGAACTGCGCATGCGCAGAGGGCCCATTTACCATGAGGGTACTTCCCCCTACCCCCGGGTTACCCCCGTAGGATCTATTAACTTGGGGTAGGTGTCAATTAACACTTCTGACTAACATGAAATGTTTAATTCTGTAAATCTGTTATGTTATGTTTTGTTATTTGTTCTTATAGCGCTCGAATCACCCGGGGGCACCTCAGCGCTTGACTAGAACTGTTCCTGAGATTGAAAGTGGACCAAATGAATTAAAAAAGAAAGGCTTTCAGCTGTTTCCTAAATGTGCCACAATTTTCAATTTTACGAAGGGGATCTGGTAACTCATTCCATATCTTGGCGCTAGATACGAGAAGGCTTTCCCTCCAGAACGACTTAGCCTTATACGTGGAACTTGTAGGAGACCAGGCATCCCAGACCTCAGGTTCCTGTTAGGTACATGACCATTCTTTGTTGGGAGGTATTTAGGACCTCTTCCATTGAGTGCTGTGTAGTTGAGACAGCAGATCTTTAAAAAAATCTCTTTCTCACCGCTAGCCAGTGGAGTTCTCGCAAGAGGGGTGCAGATGCGGAGCCCCCTGGGCGATTCAGAATCATCCTGGCTGCAGTGTTCTGAATCACCTGCAGCTTGTTCAACAGGGTTTCTCCTGCCTCTGCCAGTAAAGCGTTACCATAGTCCAATCAACTTATGACCATAGCTTGGATCAAGGTTTTACGATGAGCGATAGGCATGAAGGGGAGGATTTTTCGCAACAGACGCAGGCTATAATAGCAGGAAGCTCACAACCCCTCTCCACCCCCACCCCTCCCGCCACACCAAATGTTCTGACCAAGCAGGGCCCCTATGTGCAAGTTCAATAAGTTCATCCAGTTCGAGAGACATGCAGTGCATTATTTCATTAAGTGAACCTACATTCCACATCTAGCATAGTAATTACCTACTAATAATTAAAATGGAAAATGCCCAGGAGGAAATTTTAGAAAGGGAAGGAGGATGGCTCCTGAGTAAACTAGAAAGATCAGGTTCTCTGGGATCTGAAGAAAGTATTGGGCTTGGCCGGAGCAGTAAGGGCAGGAGGGTAACAGAGCTGGTTTTGCCATCCTTTGATTCTGGCAAATCACTTAATTTCCCCGTGCCTACAAAAAAAAACAGAATATGTCCATGTGTAATGTAACCGGTGCTCATGTAAAGCGCTCCAATACCTTCGGGTCGAGTTCGCGCTATATAAATAAGTAACAGCAAAAAAAAAAACAGTTTTATCCCCACTGTGGACATTGTGTTCAGTACAAAGCGTTATCCAAGTAAGGAGGAGTTAGAGCAGGGATTAATGGCATGTGTCTGCTAGTAGGAATTTTAGTTCTAAAGGCTGGCACGGTTTCTCCATGGGTATTAATCCGTTTCCCAAAAATGAATAAAACAAACCCAAATCGAGAAATAAGGGTTTCCGAGTCCCGACATGAAAGAAATCAGCTTAGCTTTGCGTTATTTATTGGTCTAGAGTGCTGAACGAGGGCGTAATACACAACATTGCCACAAGATGGACGCCTCGACCCAGAAGTTCGCTTGGATATTAACTAGCTGCGTATTTGCATTCGGAAACCTGCAAGTATTTGGACAAGGAGGATTAATTATTTTAGTGTTACTAATGAATTTTAGGTGTTTACCTAATAACTAAAAAACTATAACATAAAAAATGTAAGAACAACTAAAAAAATAATTGTACGAGATACATAAATACGTCGATCGGGTGGGGGGGGGAGAGGTCAATAACTCATTCGATGTGATTGTTCATGTCTGTTTCTAAGCCAGTTGTTTTCGTTCAATAGTAAATTACTTGAGTCATACTGCTCTATTTTTCTTCTTACGTTTGTGACAAACCTTTACTTTAAAGCAGCAATGGAATTGTAAATAGTTCATTGATTGGACAGTAACAGCAACGCTAACACCAACAGTACGTGGCACGCGTGATGAATACGCGATTGCTTGACCTTTTCCGGTACAGGTAAAATCTGATTCAATTGGGTGATTAAGGTACAAACTAAAGTATTGCGTGAGGCAACGTAACACATAAACAGGGCCATACCAACAGTCCTTAATCAAGCAAAAGAATAATACCCAAGCGAGATGCTGGCCAAAACATCAAAACTCTGCTCGTCATTAAGAATATGACAAGGAAGACCAGGGCTGTTTAGGGATGGCCTTCAAATACACTAGATGTCAGCTCTGAGAGCGCTAGTCCCATCTCAGTCCTGTTTCATGTCACACATCAAAGTAATACTGGATCTGGCGCAATTTCTAAACGAAACTCCAGATAAAACACACCGTGCGCCCATCAGCAAACTTTATTTACATGTTTCCTATATACAAACTATAAAAAAAAGTGTTCAACTCTCAGAAAGCATTTACCATAGCCCACTGCCTAATGAATGAAAATATGTATTTAGATGAAAAGATGTATTTAGGGACACATTTAATTGTCCAAATATATATATATATATTTTGTTCAATAAGATTTATTAGAGATAAAGAAGCATATAAATAGTTAAAATACAAACAAGGTGATACAAGTGATGAAAAAATGAAGAAGGCACAAAGTAATAACATAAACAAATCATAAACAAATTGATGGTGAACTAATTGATAAAAGTATTATAAAGGAAGATACATTTATACATATGAGTCGTAATGAGCATCAAAGGCATCACCATGAGATGAGAAGACATAGAGAGAGAGAGGAAAAGTCAAGTCATAAAGTCAAGTCATAAAATTTGTATAGCGCGCTACATACCCAGAGGGTTTCAAGGCGCTTAGGAAGGGGAGGAGGATTATTTGTCAAATATCCACGTTTTAAGCTGCTTTCTGAACGCTAGGTGATTCTGGGTGAGGCGAAGGTAAGCGGGGAGTGAGTTCCAAGTTTTGGCAGCCAGGTATGAAAAGGATCTGCCTCCCATGGTGGTCTTGTTGATGCGAGGTACCGTGGCGAAGGCTTGGCTGGAAGAGCGAAGTTGGCGGGAGGGGGTGTAGAAGGACAGTCGAAAGTTGAGGCAATCTGGTCCGATGTCGTAGAGTGATTTGTGTGCGCGGGTTAGCAGTCGGAAAGTGATCCTCTTATTGACGGGTAGCCAGTGGAGGTCTTTAAGGTGACCAGAGATGTGTTCGTTGCGTGGGATGTCTAATATGAGCCTGGCTGAGGCGTTTTGGATTCGTTGTAGTTTCTTCTGGAGTTTGGCGGTGGTACCTGCGTAGAGGGTGTTTCCGTAGTCCAGTCGGCTAGTGACTAGAGCGTGGGTGACTGTTTTCCTTGTTTCGGAGGGGATCCAGCGAAATGTTTTTCTGAGCATGCGAAGAATGTTAAAGCAGGAAGATGATACGGCGTTGACTTGTCTGTTCATTGAGAGTGAAGAATCCAGGATGACGCCAAGGTTCCGTGCGTGGTCTGTCGGGATGGGTGCTTTTCCGAGGGCTTCCGGCCACCAGGAGTCGTCCCATGCAGAGGGGGAAGTACCTAAGATGAGGACTTCTGTTTTGTCTGAGTTCAGTTTCAGACGGCTTTGTTTCATCCATTCGGCGACTTCTTTCATTCCTTCGTGTAGGTTAGTTTTGGCGGTGCTGGGGTCCTTGGTGAGAGAGAGGATCAGTTGAGTGTCGTCCGCGTAAGAGATGATGTTGAGGTTGTGTTGGCGGGCGATGGCCGCGAGGGGGCTCATGTATACGTTGAATAGGGTGGGACTGAGTGAGGATCCTTGAGGTACGCCGCAAATGATTTCAGAGGCCTCGGACTTGAATGGTGGGAGGCGGACTCTCTGGGTTCTTCCGGTGAGGAACGAGGTGATCCATTCCAGTGCTTTTCCTTGGATTCCGATGTTTCTGAGGCGTTGTAAAAGGGTGCTGTGACAGACTGTATCGAATGCTGCAGAGAGGTCGAGGAGGATGAGGGCGACTGTGTCTCCATTGTCCAGTAGAGTTCGAATGTCGTCTGTTGCTGCGATGAGGGCGGTCTCAGTGCTGTGTTTGGCTCGGAATCCAGATTGTGAGGGGTCGAGTGATTTGTTGGCTTCGAGGAAGGCGGCGAGCTGGTTGTTGACGGCTTTCTCGATGACTTTGGCCGGGAATGGAAGAAGCAAGATGGGGCGGTAGTTTTTGAGTTCGGTGGGGTCTGCTGTTGGTTTTTTCAGAAGGGCGGTGAGTTCAGCGTGTTTCCAGTCTTCTGGGAAGGTAGCGGAGTTGAAGGAGCAGTTGATGACGTCTCGGAGGTGCGGTGCTATGACGGAGTCTGCTTTGTTGAAGATGTGGTGAGGGCATGGGTCTGTGGGGGATCCGGAGTGGATGGAATTCATCAGGCGGATGGTGTCCTCAGTGGAGATTGGGTTCCAGGCGTTGAGGGTGTTTACGGGGGGAAGATGGTCAGCAGATGGTAGGGTGGGTTGGCTTCCGGGTTGGTTGTCAAAGCTGTTGTGGATGTCAGCAATCTTGTTGTGGAAAAAAGAGGCTAGGGAGTCGCAGAGGGCTTGAGAGGGGGTGATGTCGTTGGAGTTGGCCGAGGGGTTGGAAAATTCCTTGACGATGTTGAAAAGTTCCTTGCTGTTGTGGGCGTTGTTGTCAAGTCGATCCTTGAATGCTGTTTTCTTGGCTTTTCGGATCAGTTGGTGGTGAATACGGGTGGCGCTTTTGAAGGCGTCCTTGGTGCTGGTGGATGGGTCTTTTTTCCAGGCCTTTTCCAGGGAGCGGCAGAGTTTCTTGGACTTCTTGAGATCATCGTTGAACCATGATAGAAGACAGAAAGAGCGCGAAAAGGAAGACTGAAAGGAAAAGAAAAAAAAAGAAGAGGAGAGGAGAGGAAAAGGAGAGGAAAGGAAGAGAAAAGTAGGATCTTCTATGGAGCTACACCAACACACAATGACAATATTCAACTAGAGGGAACAAAGGGATATTGGGCAACTAAACCCTTCGAAGCTAAATCCATATATGTATCTAAAGTTCTCCACACTCCACTAGAAATTGAAGGAGAAAGATGAGCTTCATTCACCGAAGTGTGAGCACTCCTCAAAAAGGAAACCCACGCCCACCATGTATGGTAAGAGACAGAGGAAAAAGATTTCCATTCCATAAGAATCACTTTCACCGCTACAGTCAACAAAAGATCCATTAATTGTAAATCCAAAGAATCCAAAGGTAGGGGAATACGAAAATCTAGTGGGCCCAACATAATGATTGGAAAGGAGAGCTGGAACTGAAGGTTAAAAATCAACTGAAGATGTTTGTGTATTTAATCCCAGAAGGGTTGGAGAAACGAACACTCAAAAAACATATGTGGATAATCCCCAGCCGACAAGCCTCAACTCCAACAGAGATCATCATCTTTCAAATGAAGAGAGTGAAGGTGTACTGGAGTCCAATGAAGAAGGTTGATAGAGAAAAATTTAGATTGGATCAAAGAGGGGGCAACTTTATTCCGGAGAGAAAGCTGCCCAATCAACTGCCAAGATTCCGAAGAAATATGATCAGATATTTCCTGAGGGAAATGAGATGGCCATTTTTGTTGGGTAACAGTATTTGTGGCAGAGGAAGTGGAGGAAAAAAATGTATAGATTTTGGAAGCGACATGACCTGATCGAGTCCACAATTGGAATAGCATAATAGTAGGAGAATTTGGATCCAGACGCAACTTAGCTAGAGAGACTTTTATTTTTAGAAATGTGTAAAAGTCCAAATTAGTAAGAGAGAATTGTTGAGCTAGGGAAGAAAAAGGCAATGGATCATTATTTGAGTCATAAAGATGACGCACTAGTGTAATCTCCTTATTAGCCCAATAAGAGACCAACGTAGGATCAATAACAATTTTAATTCTAGAATTACGCCATAATGAAGACTATCTAGATTTATGAAGTGGAACAGTAACTTACCTATCAACCTATTTAATAAAAGTTTGTTAAGATAATGCTTCTTTCCCCTTTTCTGTGATTTTATTGCTGTTTTTTATGCCGATTTTACGATGTACATGCTGTTTGTATGGTGGTAAGACCCACCCTTTTATGATTTTTATAAATCAAATAAAAGTATATTATTATTAGTTCAAGTTCAAATAACTTTATTCGATTGTAGACATTACAATCATAAAAGTACATACAATAAACAGTTAAAAACAGTCCGGATAATTCATTTGACAAGTAAGAGATCCAGTACACGATATATGGTAAAAAAAGAGAAAGCAGCGGGCAACATGAGCATAAGCATTATTAAAAGTACATTAAAAACATAAATAATTTCATTTATAAAATTTAAAAGTGCCTAAGGCATTAGCAGCATAATTATCCATCCATACTTTTCCTGAAGGTGATGGCTGATTTAAAAAAATTACAGACAAATAAAGTGCAGTCACAATTCAGCAATTGAAGATAGTAAAGTGCAGGTTTGATCTGTGCAAAGTTCAGTTTTTTGAGGCACGGTTTAAGATATAGTTTCCGTGGTAGAGTGTAATAAGGGCAGATGATTAAAAAGTGTGCCAGATCTTGCGGAGACTTCCCGTCGCAGCCGCAAGCTGGCAACACCTCACCCCGATGAGCCCCACTTGGAACCGCCAGTAAGAGATGGAATAGGTCAAAGCGGAACCTTGTTAACAAAAAACGTTCATAGCCGGTCATGTGCCATGACAAATAAGGTTCCATTTGTGGACAGGTTTTGAGAAGTATGTGTTTCCTAACACTGTCCTTCTGTAGCTCGACCTCTTCTCTATCTGAGCATCTTAGTATTAACATAGCATTTTTTACAAAGATAACATCGGGTTTCATGATCAGGTTGGGAGTAAAAACACAAATCAGGCCGGCCAATTGCCGTCAAACAGTCCTTTATATACTTCAACCACAGAACTTTAAACCTCCCATCAAGTGTTAGGGCTTCATTTAATAAAGCTTGGGGGAGAGGTATATCTGTGTTAAGCCAACAGTTCAACCAGCACAGTACTGGGTTCACTGCTATTCTGTCACTTAAATAGGGGACACCCAGCTCCTCATGTACCGAAAAATTCCCAGTACCCCTTGGTAGCCTCAATATCTTTTTCAGAATATTATTTTCTGTGACCTCTAGGTCCTTTATCTTACAGTAGCCCCAAAGCTCGCTACCATAGCAGGCGACAGCAACACTTTTTGCCTGGTATAGTTTGAGCAGGGCAGCCGTTGGGCAATTTCCAATTTTTTTCGCAAAGCCAAGAATGGCCGCATTAACACGTGTTGCCTCACCCTTCTTTTTGGTAACTGCGGGACCCCAAGATAATTTGTGATCTAAAAGAACTCCAAGGTATGAAAAGGTATTAGTAGTAGGGATTTTCTCCCCATTTATGCAGATAGAGTTAGTTTTCCGTGTACCCTGTCCTATTTTCATGACGTAGGACTTAGAGTTGTTAATACTTAGGCCACGGGACTCCATGAACTTAAAGAAGGAATTTAGTAATTTCTGAAGGCCATTTGCTGTTCTAGAAATGAGTACAGCATCATCTGCATAAAGCAGCACAGGAACCCCTTTGCGCTCTACAAAGGGGTAGTCTGCTTCAGTCTTTAAAAGAAATTCCTCCAATTCATTGATATACAAATTGAAGAGGAATGGAGCCAGGATGCACCCCTGTCGTACACCCCGATTTATTCTAAATTCGCCCGTTACTTTTAGGTCTTGGGTGTAACGAACATTGGCTCTTGTATCTGAATGCAGATCGGCCAGAAAGTTAACAAGGTTCCTCTCCACGCCCATTTTTATCAGAGTAGCCCATAATATGCCTCTGTCCACACAGTCGAAAGCGGACGATAAGTCCATAAATGCCATGTAGACAGTTCCTTGTTTGGCCAGGGTATATTTACTTAAAATCAAATACAGGTTCAGACACTGTGTGATTGTCGAATGACCGGGTCTGAATCCGTATTGTATAGGTGATAAAATTTTGTTTTCTTTGGCCCATATAGATAGCCGGTTTAGTATTATGCCACCTACCACTTTAGCTACTGAATTTATTAAAGATATCGGCCTGTAACATAATGGGCTACTACGGTCGCCCTTTTTAAAAACAGGGACTATAGTCGATAACCCCACGCTTTTGGGCACCCCGAGAACACTGCTGCATTCACTACCGCAGCGAGGACGGGAGCCCAGAATGAAACGCTGGACTTAAAAAGGTCCGGTGGTAAACCATCCGGGCCCGGAGCCTTATTACTAGTTAGTCCCTGGATACCCCTTTCAACCTCATTAACTGAAAAGCATATAAAATTTACGGATGGAGTTAAAGAAACATTTTCTGCCCGTTGCTCATTACTTTTAAAGATTGTACTATAGTGGGACACCCACTCCTCCTCTGGGATGTTAGTGCCAAGGGCTGTATCATTAGGATTATCAAACAGAGGTTTGTTGATAATTTGCCAAAACTTACTACTATTCCCCAACACTGAAGGGTCAAGGAGGGACTCTATGGTGTTAGCCTTGATTTCTTTTTTCCTAACGGCTAATGCCTTCTTATAAATCAAACGAAGACTTCTTATTTGATCATAGTCTCTAGGTTTGATTTTTAGAGCATTCTTCAAATCTCTGCTCGCCTTTGAGCAGTTATGGTCAAACCATTTAGAGTTATTTTCGCTTTGTCCTTTAGTTGCTATTGTTAGCATAGGGCCAATTGTTGAAACTATCGCCTCAAAACCAGACAAGATATTCTCAGGGGGTGAATGGGAAGATGTACAAGTTAACAGCTCCTTCTCACATGCATTATTTATTTTAGTGTATAAAATATCTTGATTTACCATTGTCCATTTTATACGGCGTCTGCCGTTTATACAGCTCATCGTTCCCCGGTCATTCCGGGGCAGTTGTTGTTTAAATAAAGTCCCGCCCAGTTTGATAGTTAGGGGGTTGTGATCACTGTGAATACTCAAAAGAATGGTGAAGTTCGAGACCCAAATTGCAAGATCAGTGGAAACTAATATATAGTCTATAAAGGATCCCTGACCAGGTCCTTTAAAGGTTGAAACATCATAGACTTTTGTTTCAGGAACCATGGACATGGCTACAATTAAATTGTTTTCATTCACTAGGTCATTTAAGTTCTTGCCTCCCCTAGTATGGGCGAAATGGAAACCTTCTACATTGTTACATCCCAAGGAACCCATTGGGGTAGAGCCTGGATTACCACATGGGTGTACATTAAAATCACCGACAATCAACAACTTCCGTGACACGGAGCATGCAGTTTTTCTCAACAACTCTGTTAAGGACGCAATATTACAATCACCATTACCATTATTAGCATTACAGAAGTTAATCAGGCTCAAAACACTTTTGCCACTCTTTAGTTCAAGCATCTGGATGTTCCGATTAGCATTCTGACAGTTGCATATTTTACAGCACAAACCTAAGTTAATGAAGATGGCCAGGCCCCCCTTTGCTCTTCCCCTAGTTGATGCAGCTGCTGGTATGACAAAGCTTTGAAAACCCTCAATATGGGCGTTATTATCCTCCAACCATGTCTCCTGAAGGCATATAATTGTATATTTTTTAATAGATATTATCCAAGCAGGATCACATAATTTATCGGCCAAGCCGGCTATGTTCCAAGATACTAAGCTCATACTACAATCACCAGATACTGTATCTGTAAAAGTTTCTCTGATAGTTGGAGCTATCATTGGATTGGTTATATCAGTGTATATAGCCCCCTGGTTCACAGTGCTGGCCACGTCTAGTTCTAAGTTGGCCAAGGTGGGGTTATGAGCCTCAGGTAAGACAGGAGATTTGTTAATATTGAATTGAAGGTCCATGGCTGGCATTGGCTTACTGGGGTTGTCTAGCTTTGTCATCAGAGCGGGGATTACTATGGCTTGATTATGTGCCTCTCCTTGTGTATGATTAGGTTCTGCTAAATCGTCAGGTGTTAATACAGATGGGCCAGCCTGTAGTCAGTCAACCCCCTCCAGATCACTCTGATTATAAAAGGCGTCAAACCTATTAGTGATAGGTACATTATAATAGGTTTTTGGATCTATGAATTGGGGGTGTTCTTGATGGTAATACGTCCCCTGAGCAACCTCCCAGTTCTCTGGATAGGTACCTTCATATCTAGCCTCTCTAGGTTCCCAGGATGTGTTCCTTCTATGCTGACGCTGTTTTTCCCTGCAGTGTAGTGGCCTTGGTTTCTAGATGTTATCCCACTATGATATTGATTAAAATTATCTGGGGCTCTTGCATGCTCAGCGTTGGAGAAAGAATGCACTGATGTTAGAGGATGGTTATTCGGGGGGTAGAAATAACTCAAATCCATAGTGCGGATCAGGCTGCTAATAGAGCTATCCTTCCAGTCCGTTATCAACTTTGCCGTGCGGCCATCCTTGAAATTAACTACAACACAATCGCCCTCGGTGGACTTAAATCTATTTCCCACCCAATCCACTCTTCTAACATTTGTTATTTTACCACTGATGTATGGGGGAATCGGTCTATGGACAGTTAGCCAATGGCTTACTTTATTTCTCAATTCACCATAGCTTTCAGTTTTACCTGCCTCAAGTTGTGGTACCCCAATCATTACTATAGTGTGCCGATGAGAATCAGGTGGTAGGTGAATATGGGTGGCTTTTTTTGATTTTATTGTTGTAAGTATTTGTTTGGGGCATGTGTCAGGAACAACATATTGTGTAGTTATTGGCCTTTGTGGCTCAGTTTGACCACCACAAGGCTCAGAGGATGTACCTTCCGTGGCCCATTCACTCTCATCAGTGTCAGAATTATGACTCTCAGGCGAGGAAACCTGGGGTTGTACTGTGTCTGTGTTGTTATTGGCTTGTGTCTGTGGTGTTATAGTGTTTTGCACTGATGTATTTACAGGTAAAGAAGGTGTCAAAACAGAACTGCTACTTGGGGCAATGGTATTGGTTTGTGTCTTCACAATCTTTAATTGTTTGAGATTACTTTTAAGTGGTATGGAGCTTTCCTTTGGTTTTGGCACAGAAAGGGTCTTTAAAATACTTGTGGTGTCCTTTCTTTGTTGTTTTTCAAATTTCGCAAAGGTGTGCTCTATACAAGTGATTTTATCACACAAAGGTTGCAGTAAAGATTTAATCAATTCTTCTAGGTCAGTTGATGTTATGTTATCCACTATGCTAACTTTTTCAGTCTGGCACGTTTGCACTGAGTAAGTCTTGGTATGATCTGCCTGTATATCATTTAATGTACTAGTATTCTTAGTGGCAAGTATAGAGGTAGAATTTTGTATAACATTAGATGCTTTAGCCATCCTAAAGTTTAACCAAACATCCTTAGCCAATGGCTTATGAAGGCCTAATGGTCTATAAATTTTCCTTACTATTGATTGGTTTTTGCACGTTTCTTTTGTTGGTGCTTACTCTTGTTGGGCGATAGTATTTTGTCAACAGTTATTACATTAACATTTGACAAGCTTTCAACACAAGTACCCCTTTGCGAATTTGGAGTAGATATACCAGGTTGAGGAGAGCAGACAATGCCCTCCAAATTGGAAACAAGCACCGGGCTTTGTTCTAAACTATTTACAATTATTATATAATATTATTATTATTATTATTACCTATCAACCTATTTAATAGCTGCAATAGTGTCCAAAATGATCGTACAAGAAAAAGGAATAGAAAGAGTGGAGGAGGTTAAAAAGGAAGAAGGTGGTAAAGGAGAGGAAAGATCTTGTTCAATGATGAACCAAGAAGGAATGTGACCTGGAACCGAAGAAAACCAAAGAGCCCCCTGTGAAGCTAAAAAAGCAATTTGATACTTTTCCCAGTCAGGAAAATTACAACAACCCATATCATAGGTTTTCCTTAGAAATTTATAAGCAATCTGGCTCTCTTGTCATTCCAAAGAAATTTGGAAGTAATGGAGTCCACCTCGTGAAAAAAGAGGAAGAAAGTTTCACAGGGAGCATAGAAGATACAAAATTAATAATAGGTGTAACCATCATTTTCAAAGTTTGGAGATGGCCCCACCAGGAGATATGTTTGGGGGACCATGTATCCAGAAGATGTCGCACCTTAATCAGAGTCCGAGCCTCGTTGTATGCCACTGTATCATAAATAGTAATACAGAACCAAATTCCCAAATATTTAAGGTATTTAGATTGCCATTTAAATCCTGCGGGACCCATATGAGCCTGGAAACAATAAGCATTTAAGGGGAACATTCCGGTTTTATCCCTATTAAGGTATACCCAGAAACACCAGAGTAATGAGTAATGATATTTGAAATCGCTGGGATGGCCCGCTCAATGTCATCCGAGAAAATAAGAACATCGTCCGCATAGGCCGCCGTTTTTAGACAATATGGGCCAAAATTAAACCGTTTAATATCTGGATGGAGATCAATTAATCTAAGGAGCGGGTCAATAGAAAGTAAAAACAAAAGCGGGGACAAGGGACAACCTTGCCTGGTACCTTGGCAAAGATTAAAAAACGAAGACGTAGCACCATTGACCCTAATATTTGCTCTGGGCTGGGCATATAAGGCCATAATCATGTTTATAAAGAAGTCACCAAGATTGTGAGCACAAAGAACAGCATGTAAAAAAGGCCAAGAAACCTTGTCAAAAGCCTTCTCGGCGTCAAGGACCAGAGCAGCAGCTGGAAGGTGTGTCCGCTTAGCTGTACCCAGAATGTGACAGAAGGTCCGGATATTATCCCTCGCCAGTCGACCCTTAACAAAGCCTGTCTGTGAAGGGTGAACAAGCTTAGGAATAAATGGCTCTAAGCGTTTGGCTAACACCTTGGGAAAGATCTTGGCTTCCATATTAAGAAGAGAAATAGGGCGAAAATTTTGGGGATCTGAGTGGTCTTTTCCCTCCTTCGGAATCACCACTATAGTGGCATCAGCTGCCGAACCTGAGACCGAACATCCTTGAATGATAGCTTCAAAAACAGACTTAAGGCGCGGAACAACAGATGAAAGAAAAGTTTTATAAAACACAATGGGAAAACCATCAGGTCCGGGAGCCTTTCCAGACCGAGTGCCTTTAATTGCAGCTATAATTTCCTCAGAAGTAATCGGACCACCTAAGTTCTGACCTTCTTTCACCAACACATATTGAATATGAATTGTTTTAAGGAACTCTTGACATTGCTCAAAAGAGGCTTGGGTAGTGGGAGTATAAAGGTTAGCATAGAAATCCCGAAAAACGTCCAGGATCTCCTGAGTTTGAAATTTGTTAGCCCCAGTATTATCTCTAATGGAAGATATTTGAGAAGATTTAAAACTAGAATCCTGAAACTTCAACGTTGCTGCCAACATTTTACCTGCACGATTTTTTAATAACAAACGTTTAGATTTTTGGGCTTGAACCCCAATTTGAGCTCTCTTGGTAACAATAGTGTTATAGGAATACTTTAAGTTTTTAATGGTTTGTAAACACTTTTTATCTTTAGACCTACGATAGAGAAGTTCTTGTTTCTTAATCTCATCTGCTAAATCTGAAAGTTCTTTTTTGATGGCAACGTTTCTCTTTTCCATACAATTAATGATGTGACCCCGAAGAGTACATTTAAAAGCATCCCACAAAACTATTGGGGAACTAACCGAACCATCATTAATGGCAAAGAAACGTTCAATTTCATTAGATATATCCAAAATCTGAGCATCATCATGAAGAATTTTTGTGTTTAGCCTCCAAGAACGAGGTCTTTGTTCAAAAGCAAAGGACAAAAGGGAGAAGGAAACAGCAGCATGATCAGATACGAGAATAGGATGGATGTAAGGGGAAGATGAAGACTGAACAAGAGACAAGTGAACCAGAAGATAATCAATCCGAGAAAAGCTAGAATGGGGAGAGGAAAAGAAAGAAAAGTCACTACCTGTAGGATTATGAAGGCGCCAAATATCTTGCAGCTGAACAATGGAACACATATTCAACATTTGTTTATGCGCCCTAGGAGGACGGAAATTAAAAGCAGAGTTCCTATCCAACACAGGATCCATTGGTAAATTGAAATCTCCACCAACAATTAAATTACCCTGATGAGGAGTATCAGCCAATTTTTTAGTCAGTGTTCGCCAAAACGAGGAATCATCATCATTTGGAGCGTAAATATTTAAAACATAAAGGCCATTAGTACCATCAGAGAGTCTGGACAACAACCATCGGCCCTCTGAATCATATTCAGCAGAAATCACCAATAAACCAGAGTTTTTAGAAATCAAGGTTATTACACCATTTCGTTTTCCTAAGGCATCAGAGCATACAACGTCAAGAACCCAGTCTTTCCTCATATACAAAGCCTCCTTAAAGGAAACTTTTGTTTCCTGTAATAATACCAAATCTGAGGATAAAGATCGACAGTAATCTAGAATTTTCGCTCTTTTCACTGGATGATTTAATCCTTTAACATTAAGAGATAAAACATTCAAGCCAGGCATAATTCTGCAGAAGTAAAAGATCCATAATATATAGATTGAAAAGGGAGAAAGAAAAATACCAACTCAAGCAGCCAAAGATACATCCTGAAACACAGAATGTGGGAGCACCAATAGGAGATCCAGGAAAAAAAGAGGAAGAAATTGAGAGTAGCAAAGAGATGGAATAGAAAAAGAGAAAAAGAAGACCCACGAGGGGAGGTCTATAAAGGACCAAATTCATACCAGGGGGGACATGGAGGGACAAGCAAAGGGACCGTCAAGAACAATAAATAATTAATATAGCAGTCCCATAATAAACAACATTACAAATGAAATGCATAAAAAGTGATACAATAAACAGTGTAATGTATGTTGGAGAATGAATTAGAATAAGGAAGCACTCAAAGAACCATGAAATATACTCGAAATAGCAAATAATCACAATATACACTGTAAAAAGAACCAAATCATGAATAAATATGAACCAGAAGAAATAGTAAATATAAGTCCTTATAAGAAACAGAAATAAATAATCAACAATGTGATATTATATGAATATAAACCGTACACTAATAGTACGTAAACATTCGAAAGAGTTAATTATATCGGTAGGATACATATACAATTATAAAGGCCAAGGGCAATAGAACTAACAGACTACTAGCCTAAGAACAATCTTATATCTAGAAGAGAAGGAGCAAACTAAATGAAACAAGTAAAAGGCATAAAAAGTGCTAAAATAAACCTTCTAATATAATTTTGAAAGTAAATTAGAGAAACAAAGCAGTCAGAAATCTATAAATTCGCAAGAAACAGTAAACAATTGCAATATATATTATAATAAGCAACATCATGATTAAATACGAATCATCATAAGTAAAGAAAATATAATTCAGCATCAAAAAAAAAAGAAAACCAACAAAATATTATTATATAAACAGGATCCATAGAAAAATTGTACATATAAACATGAAAGAAATAAAAATATGAGTAGGACAATGTATAAATACGAAGACAAAAGGCAAACAAACTAAAAGACTACCATCCTTTGAAAGACTTATATCTTAGACGAAAAAGCCCAAGTAAATAAGCAGCATTACCTTGGGAACAAATAATATAATGAAATCGATGAGAAAAATAATACAATGAATAGACAGAAATACATCCAGATGGTTACAGCTAATAAAACTAAAAAACAAACAAACGATAAGAACAGATACGAACAGATCAAGCCAAAAAGGACACAGATAGCACAATTAAAAGGGAAGGAAGGATACAAGCATAATACAAAACATACCAGCAAAATAGAGAATAGAAGGAAAAAGCCTAGATAGATAACTGAAATCGATAAAACACAGAGTTGGAAGCAACTACGAATAACATTATAGGGAAATAACAACACAGATAGAGGAAACAAGGTCAAAAGTCGGAATAGAGGAGGAGGAGCCAAGTCAGCATCCGAAATAGTCGCATAGCCGCTCGGCTCCGTGAGCCCTCTCGCCCTGCATGCCCATCCTGCTGTTCGTTCTGAACTACGAAGGTGTATTTGGATAAAAGAAGGAGAGCGTTCACTTACCACCTACTCCTGAGACTCCTGCGTGCTGTGAATCCGGAGAATTTCCCATCCACTGCTCTGCGGCCCGTGCGGTGACGAAGCCGGGGTGTCGATTGCAACTGGCAGCCGGCCGCGACTGCAACAACAGCGGCCGCCTCTGGTGGTGGGGAGTCGGTCGGAGGGTGCCATTGTCTTGAAGTGCTGCTGACGGCAGCATCAGCCCGGTCCCTTCTCAAAGAGCCTTGGGGGCCTGCGAGGCATACTGGAGTCGAGGGGGGTGGGTGGCTCTTGGCCCCCCTCTTCGGACTCCGCGCCCGGACATAACCAAGGATCGCCCCCGAGACAGGCGGGCGGCCCCCAGGGAGTGGTAGGGTCTTTTGTTTAGCCTTTTGGTGACTCTCCCTGGGGAACCCGCCTCATCACTTTGTGCTCCGGGTGTACATTTAGTGGCGCCCTGTGTCGAGGCCGGTCCCTACAGTGAGGTGCAGAGGGATGGGGCCGAACTGACAAAGATGGCGGCTGACACCCTCCCTCACGGACCATGTCCCGGTCGGACGGCTGCCGTAGGCGCGGAGCTGGGGTGCTGGCAGCGCACTATGGAGCCCACACCCAAGGATGTCTTGGCCGCCCTAACGGATCTACGCGAGACCCTGATTTGCAATGCCTGTGACCTGGATCGAAGAATGGCCGCCATTGCTGTTTCACCGCCCTGTAAGGACGTGGTCCGATTCCAATGGAGTGCCGACGTGCCCGTATCTACTTCCTTGGGGAGGACTCTGGCCCCGCCTGGGTTTTGGGAACTGCCGAGGGCCCTGGTTACTTCGTCCTCCCTGGACAGTGCGGTTGTGTGCGTGAGTGACTCTTTGGGACGCGTGCTTAGCCTGAATCTAGGGACGCGACGCTGTTCTTCTTCTCGGGCCGTCCCGACAACACTGCGGCACTTGCCGGACTGTGAGATTTCCTCTTCATGGATGGTATTATTGTGCTTGAACTTTGTGACACTCGCGGGCTTGGTACCGACGCCCTTGGATTTCAGCTGCATGCGTCCTGATGGACTCGAACTGCTGAACTTTTTCTTGGTGTTGTTTGGGCCTGATTGGTTCGGATCCTCCAGATCCTCCAAAAAGTACTGTATATCGATTGTCAAGGGGTCATTTGGTGGTTCTGTTGCTAGACGAGGCCAGGGATGATGCATTTTAGGTTTCGGTGGCCCTCACGTTAACTGACGGTGCTTTAAGTGTGTTGCATTGGGATTGTATTACTGATGTAATTGGTACTTGATGTTCTCCATGATACTCTATTCTGCTTCTGGATCTTCCCCATGTGCAGGGGTGATGGGCGGGGCCAGGCGGCGACTTTGAGGGCCCTCCTCCACTTATGCTTCTTGTCTTTTCTCTTTTTCTTTCTAAATTTCGGGTTCCAATAGGGCGACAGGCACGCGGCTGGGGGGGTAGGCCTTGGCCTTCCGCGGGTGTGCAGGGTGGGGGTAGGGGGGGGCGGGGTTTGCTCGTTCTTTGTTTCCATGGCCCTTTAGTCTTTTTTCTTTTTCTATAGTGTCGTCTTCATTCATGGTTCCTGTAACGTGTATTGTTTTGAGAGGTGGGGTTAGGGTTTGCTATCCAATGGATTTGTGCCTACGTTTCTCCTGAGTTGTGTGCCTTACCCCACTACTTTGTCTGTATTTATACTAATTGTTGATATCCTGATTGCGCGCTGTGTTGCAGGACCACATGTGATTGTATGGCACTTTTTCAGTTCTTTAAAATTTAAAAAATGAACCTCTGTAATCCTGACTTCGGACCTGATCGTTTGCCCACGAGTTGTCTCCTGGTATACGTATCGTCCTGGCTTTTGAACTATTCTTACTCTCCGCATTGATTGCTATACTTTTACTCTGTTTCACGGCCGGCTGAGAAGGTTGTAAGCCCGTACCTGTAATTGATTGCAAGACTAATAAAGGTTTTCAAAAAAAAAAAAAAGTCGGAATAGACAATCACCTCAGAAAAGATAACAATAATAAGTGATTGAAGATCAACAATAAAGGAGAACCAAAAGAAGGGAAGGAACATAAAGATGAGCAGACCAACAAACAATGGAAAGGCTACTCAAAACATCTTAATGCAGGTAATAAGTAAACTATAGCATGTACCTCTGGAAGCAAGTACACAAGCTAAGCATACAGAAACAGAATACCATGAGAGGATCAGGGACAAACTGCCAGAAATCAAGAACTGGAAGAACGAGGAGCAGGAGAAGCTTCCATCTGAGATTCAGATTGATTGTCTAGGAAGGTAGAGAGGTCAGAAGGCACATCAAAAACTCGAGGCCGACCCTTAAAAGTGATACGAAATTTTGAAGGACCAGCAAAGGAAAAAGGAATATTCTTGTCTAGAAGACATTTCCTCAAGCTAAGAAAGCCCTTTCTTTGAATGACCGTATCTCTGGCAAAGTCTTGCGAAATAGCAATCCGATGACCTTCCCAAGTTACCGCCTTGACCTTCCTCGTATGGGCTAAAATTTGCTCAGAGTGTTGATGACCCAGCGGTTTAAAAATGATCGGCTGGGGATGTGTAGAGGACTTGGGTCGAAAGGTAGGTACTCGATGAGCCCTTTCAATTTCAAAGTCCTTTTGGAATGAAATTTGTAAGGTAGCGGGAATCCATTGGTAGAGAAAGTCTATCATAGAAGAGGCCGTTTTCTCCACATCTTCAGGCAGGCCAAAAATCCGCAGATATGCTTCTGAGATTGCGATCCTCCTGCTCCGTAAGATCTCTCCGCATTGCCGCCATTGAGCGCTCCATCTGTTGAAGAGACCTAGAATATTGGTGCGCAGTGTCTTCCACACCACCAATACATGTCTCCGCAGGTGTAACACGAATAGATAATGCCTTAAAATCGTTCCTGGAAGCCGCCATCTCGACCTGTAATAAATCAGTATTAGTCTTAGTGGATTGGGCAATATCATGCACAGAATTCAAACGTGCCAAAATGGTGTCCAAAGTGGAATTCGTATCCTTCTGAGCGGTGTCTGGGACAGGAGACATTTGTTTGGATCTCTTCAGCGCCCCTTTAGAGTCTTTAGCAGGAGGACCCATGTTGTCAGCCATAAGGTTCGAATAAAATATCAAAAACACACTGGAAAAAAGAAATATGGATAAGCGGACTTGAAAGGATCCAAAAAAGGACAAAAGAACAATGTATAACTCTCGAGGAACCAGCAAAGCCGTTAAATATATCGTGAGAGACCAGTAATGTCCACATACGCGATGTCAGTATGCAAAATGGCGGACAGTCACAGAAGTAGACGATAAAGCCATAATAAATCCAAGTGAGCGTTGAAAAAAACCCTTGCCATGCTCCATAGACCAGAATAGCAGGTAAAATAACACAGCAGTTAGACCTGACCCAAATCAATGTCAAGACAACAAGGAAAGGATGTCAGTCACACTGATATATTAACCAAATTGCTCAAAAAGGTGACAGTGAGTAGGCAAACACATTTTGAGCCACAAAGGTTGAAAATAGCGAAAATGTCACCTCAGACCATCATAAGGCGAAAATTCAGACAGCTGCTCCTGTCACTGAAGAGAAAATCCCGAGCGACGCCACAGGAAACAAAATGGCGGTCACAACACAATCCAAGGCGCAGAGCTGAAGAACAGTGATAAAACAAGGTTACCGCCGTTTTTAGCGAGAAAAGCACTTGCCAGCACGTTCACGGCATATTCAGAAGTCAAAATGCTGAGTTCAGGAAAAGAGCGCTGTTTACAGGGAGCCTAAAATCATCCCGACAGCAGCTGTTGTCCCGTAGCTCAAGCGCGGACCGCCATCTCGCAGCGGCGCGCAAGCCACGCCCCCGTCCAAATATATTTTTTAATTAAAAAAGCCTTATAAAGCACTAGTTGTTTGATTTAGATCTTGGCGGGACTCCCATTGTCTCTCCGTGAGCTCAGTTGAGCTGACAGATTCCCGCCCGCCATATTTAGGTGTGGGCTTTTGCGTAAATGGCTCAACACTCTTGACGCGGCAGACTCCTCTGCTGGCTAACATTACTCTGTCGCCGTCAGGCTGGCGGGATTGCGCCAAGCCTATATAAATTGCACAGTTGTACTGACATTGCCTTAGTGGGAGATCCATCGTGGGATGCATTAAACATTGTATTCCTGTGGCTTTTGGATGGATGCTAGCATCACACACCTGATGTGTTTTGGCTAATTGTTTGCACCTGCATACCACACTATAAAACACACTCCATTTCAGGCCATGATTGTTTGCCATTCCACTGCAGCACAGCATTGTTTCTGAGCACTTTTTCAGTCAGGTCAGGTTGTTTTTTGCTTTGCCTGTTTCTTGTTCATTTTTTTATTTTTTATTTATTATCTTGTGGGTTATTAAAATCATTTAGGTTGATCATTTCATAATGGCAGGGAGGAGAAATCCATGTTTCACTGAGGGAAAATTGTCAGTCATGGTGGATGAAATTATAAGAGTAGACCACAATTATTAGGAGCCCAAGTGCAAAATACAACTATAGCTCAGAAAAGGCAAATGTGGTCCAGAATATTTGACAGAGTGAATGCTGCAGTAAACAACCTGAACATGCAGGCGCAAATAAGGAAGAGTGGGAACGATCCAAGGGAGCTACTACATTCGCTAGCCTCCAAGCATCACCAGGAAGCCCAGAGGACTGGTGGTGTTCTCCCAACCCCCGCTTACAACTTTTACTATGGAGAAGGTATTGCAGCTGCTACAATTTGAAGGCTTGATAGGAATCCCCGGTGTAGTGGTGGATGGTAAATTATACTTTTCAATGTGTCACTAAACCTAAATGTTGGTTTTGCTTTTAATTTAGCTGTTTCTAACGTGTTTTGCATCTCTTTCAGAAAAGTGGCCTAGTCCGGAGGTGGCAACTAGGACTACAACACGCACTACCAATTAAACAGAATGCACTTTAAACACAAATTTTATGATAATTCTCTTCAATTCAATTTTACACAATATACATTGAAGCATCTGATCTTTGCATAATAGTTATTTACATGAAAACGAACAATATTGCAACAAAATTACAATACAACAGACTTTTCCGTGTAACAAATCGCAGAACCCAATGCATTTCGGGACACTTGGTCCCTTCATCTGGGGTATTCTGTAGAAATGAAAGGAAAACATTTCAAATGATGCACGTTGGGATCGGTGCTATATATGTTTAAGCAAAAAACTCATGTGATTCTCCAATACATCATGCACCCTTCACCAGAGTTTTGTGAAAAATGTGTGCGAGAAACAACACTTACTATCTTCTCACAGATAGGTACTAAAGAATATTCAAAGGAAACATCACTGGAAGAAAAAATGACAACAAAGAATTTTTAATGACAACATCCTGATTGACCCTTTTTAGTAGCTTACTATATTACCAAATCTCAGAATTTCATATACCTGCTTTTTCAATACTGAGTCAGCTTCTGTAGATAACAGCCGGTTAAAAATTACGAGGTTATAGAGCACCTGATGACTAACTACCCTACTACGTTAATATGGTCAACAATAGACCAAAAAGAAGTGCCTTAGCTCACATCTTAGTACGAATGGGGTCACATGAACTAACCAAAACAACCATAGAAACATCACAGAGGAACTGTAATGCAAATATAATGATGAGACTCTCTCCTTAACCAACACCATTCACTGCCTACTGGAGCAGATGGAGGTATTTATTTGGGTTGCACTGACCTCGAAAGACATGTTGCAGCTATTCACGTGCGCAGGAGAAATACAATGAGCAATGTTGGTTAAGAGTGCACACTAATAATGAAATTAAACTATGTTTCTCGATATGTGTGCTGTGTTGGAGAATATGCCTGTGAAGCATATGAGTATGAAACTAGAAAAGTGGCCAAGTCCCAAGGTTGCAACTAGGACTTCAACACGCACTACCAATTAAAAAGTATGTACTTTAAACACAAATTTAAAGATAATTCTCTTCAATTACATTTTACGCAATATACATTGAAGCATCTGATCTTTGCATATTAGTTATTTACATGAAAACGAACGATATCACAACAAAATGACAATACAACAGACTTCTCTGGGTAATGAATCGCAGAACCCAATGCATTTCGGGATGCTTGGTCCCTTCATCAGGGGTATTCTGTAGAAAAGAAAGGAAAACATTTCAAATGATGCACATTGGGATCGGTACTATATGTGTTTAAGCAACACACTCATGTGATTCTCCAATACATCATGCACCCTTTACCAGAGTGTTATGAAAAATCTGTGCGAGAAACAACACTTAGGGGCCCATTAGGATGTCGGGCGGAAAAACAGCTTTTTCCGCCCACGAGCAGCGGAACTCACTTCCGCCACATTAGGATAGCAAAACATAGGTAATTTCCCGTCCGCCGCGGAGCGCCGCGCACCGCCATCAAAGTGCGCCCGCCACCGCGGGGGTGTGAGCCAATTGAGACTCTCCGCCATGCGGAATGACGTCCGCCCGCTCAACAAATTAGGATGGCCCAAACAAGTCGACGCACCACAGCGGAGACACCGTCCAGTTTAAGCAGGTGGAAACTCGAGAGTGGAGCGAGATAGCCGAGACCCGGACCCGTACGCTATGAACCCAGCCCTCCATATGCACCCAGTGATGTTCCTCCTACAACACTATCATCAGATCGGCCGCCGCAGGTACACAACTACACAAATGCAACACACAACACATAGGCCGACACAGGGTCCAATCACCACACAGACTCTCTGCTGGGGGTCACAACACATCCACAAGGGCACCCACACATCACCCTCCTGACAACATGGCACCCCTCAGCATCCATGACACACATCCTCCACCAACCAGCAGCGGTCACGTCACCGCCGCGGTCGACACATGCGCACTATGCAGAAGGCAGGGCCACTCCTAGGCATGGGCTGGGCACAAACACCACAGGGCCACCCCTCCACAAACCACACTGCAACACACACCATCAAGTCACAGGCCAGGCGCCCATCCCGTGCACTCCCATGCACACTTACAAGCACTGCAACAAGCAAGCACACTACACACCCTGCAACACACAACACACAACCAGGGAAACAGCCACTGCAGCATTGGCTGACAAGGAACACACAACACCAGTGCCACACACACTGAAGGCTCACAATTCATTACAGCACATACACAGACAAACAAACACACACCCTGGGTGTTGCCACAAACACAACACACACACAGGGATGCCTCAACAAATGCCTGCACAAGAACAGCACACAAACACTACAGGAACACATACTGAACTCCAACAGAAACAGACATACCATGTACTCCCAAATGGGGAAAAGCAATGGGAGCACAGACACAACAGGAGTACACAACATCATCACTCAGGAACAAAACACACCCCCCATAACACAAATCCCACAAGAGGTGCATCAGGACAAACACACACTGCCACCTCAAACCTACCACAGATGCACATCAAACACCAATCAACAAACACCACAAGACATCAGGGGATGCACATCAGGCAATGCCCACGCCACATACACACAGCACTGCATGCTCAACAAGCAGTGTGTGCAGAACAAGCACAACAGCCACACACACACACATGATCAACACAACCACATCACACACACCACAATTCAGCATTGCACAAATACTACAGCACACCCAGGAACTGAACCAATACCACATCCAACACCAACACATCCAACACAAGAACACATGCACCACTCCGGGACACAAGAGCCAATCCACCTCCACCAGAGCACTGGACAGCACACACAGCTGAAGTGCACATGACCACCACAGAATGACTAATAGCACAAGGACAGCACACATACGCCATTGTGGCAATGTCCGGAGTGGAACAACACTTATGGCCCAAGAACTGCACCACAAAGCACAAGCTCACAAATGAAGTGATGGGGAGGCACACACACATGGAAACTATGGGGACAGCTGACATCAAAGTGAAATACCCTGCATGTCAGTAGCAGACATGTAATGGATGTCCCACACACAAATAGAGGGAGGGGAGACATCCAATGGCAATGCACAAGTGGCACACATAGAGGATGGCGTAACACCACACACACCATGCCATACAGGAGGAGGAATACCACCATGTGCCTGCAATGCATCACAAACACAAACACAATGCCAGTGTGGAGCAGCAGGGCCACACAGTCTACACAAACACACCCAAGACACATTGAGAATCACTCAAACACAACACTGATGTGCAACTCACACACTTCGCACACTTCAAACTTACAAAAACAACTAGGAGGAGTCACACACAACTGCATTGACACACCAACACACAGCACAGTGCACTACAAACAGCTCACACAAGTGCATACAATCTTCTACATAGGGCAAGACAAAACAAACAACAGGCATACAACTCCTGGGTGACACATGTGTGTCTCTCCCAATACAGAGGTACACATACATCCACTACACACTTACACCCTACACACTGCACACCTCTGCTACACCCAAGACCACGCATCTCATGTAGGCCATGGTACCAGGACTAAGGGCCAACACAAGATGACCATACACATACACGGCTGTGCACACATAAAGGAATCTACACACATACATCATGACATATCCCAACCTGCTCCAAAACCTTAGGACAGCATCACACCCTGTGCTGGCAGTGTCCCACAACCTGACATGTGAACAGTGTATCCAACAATAGCAAATCACTAAGAAGATAACTGCATGGCAGGTAAAATAGCCATCACAAATTACACCATAATCAGGGTCAGAATGGACTGAAGACCCTGTCACCCCTGTATAAAAATCTGATGCCTGCAAAGAGCCTTGCAATGTTGAAGTGATACATAGAGCATGGGGCACAGCCAATCAAATGCAAACACAAAAATAACTTTAATCAGCAAGGACACTGACAAAACACACAACAGAAGTAACTGTATTTATTCACATGTTGCACAGATGTAGCAGTAGGACAATTGTAGACAACAGCAAGGCACAAAATGATGTACACAGTCAAGATAATATGCACAGGTGTAACACCAACAGGAAGGTCAGTGTCCATAGCACAGGTCAGAGGCTAACAGAGCAGAGCAACAGGGTCAGTGTCCATGGCAGGGGAGAGTACAGCACAGCAGAGCAACAGGGCCAGTGTCCATGGCAGGTGAGAGGCCAACACAGCAGAGCAACAGGGCCTGTGTCCATGGCAGGTGAGCCAGCATGTACATGAGAGGCTGCATAGGGGAGAGTACAGCTCAGCAGAGCAACAGGGCCAGTGTCCATGGCAGGTGAGAGGCCAACACAGCAGAGAAACAGGGCCAGTGTCCATGACAGGGGAGAGGCCAACACAGCAGAGCAACGGGGCCAGTGTCCATGGCAGGTGAGCCAGCAAGCACATAAGAGGTTGCATAGGGGAGAGGACAGCACAGCAGAGCAACAGGACCACTGTCCATGGCAGGGGAGAGTACAGCACAGCAGAGCAACAGGGCCAGTGTCCTGGGCAGGGGAGAGGCCAACACAGCAGAGCACCAGGGCCAGTGTCCATGGCAGGGGAGAGTACAGCACAGCAGAGCAACAGGGACAGTGTCCATGGCAGGGGAGAGTACAGCACAGCAGAGAAACAGGGCCAGTGTCCATGGCAGGGGAGAGTACAGCACAGCAGAGCAACAGGGCCAGTGTCCATGGCAGGGCAGAGTACAGCACAGCAGAGCAACAGGGCCAGTGTCCATGGCAGGGGAGAGTACAGCACAGCAGAGCAACAGGGCCAGTGTCCATGGCAAGTGAGAGGCCAATACAGCAGAGCACCAGGGCCAGTGTCCATGGCAGGTGAGCCAGCAAGTACATGAGAGGCTGCATAGGGGAGAGTACAGCACAGCACAGCAGAGCAACAGGGCCAGTGTCCATGGCAGGCGAGAGGCCAACACAGCAGAGCAACAGGGCCAGCAACACACCCATATACAAAACAATGTTCAGAACTAGCACACCTTTATGAGGCACAGGCGTATGAGGGGGATGTCAACTCTCTCCTGGCTGTCATCCGGACTTGTACCTGGCTGTGTGTTGGGGACAGCAGGCCCACTTGACTGTGTTGACCGAGCCCCAGATGATGCGGTGCTAACAGTGGCTTTGCAAGCTGGAGGGCTGTGTGGACCAGGTGGCATAGTGGCACGTGGAGGTGGAGTCATGCAGACCTCTGACACAGTGTGGGTGGGAGAGGTGGGAGGGGTGCCTTCCACTTTTTGGGAATATGAAATGGCTTCCCTGTCTTGGGGTTGATCGGAAGTGGTGATGACACAACTGGCACACACCCCAACTGTCCCACATCAGGTGCAGATACTGGCACCACCTCTGGAGATGTGCTGGATCCCACGGAACGCTTGGTCTGGCTACGCCTCTGGACCCTCTTCACCTCTTTGCCAGGTGTACCCCCTGCAGTGCCCACCTTCGACTTCTTGCCAGGGCTGGTCACTACAGTGCCCTCCCTTGCCTTCTTGCCTTCTTGCTAGATGTATCCCCTCCAGTGCCCTCCTTTGCCTTCTTGCTAGGTATATCCCCTACAGTGCCCTCCTTTGCCTTCTTGCTAGGTGTATCCCCTACAGTGCCCTCCTTTGCCTTTCTGCCAGGTGTCTGTTGTGTGCTCCTTGTGCTGTACCTTTTCATTGACGCAGGCGAACCGTGGTCACTGTCATCTGACGTGGCCACTGACTGGGGGGTTGACAAAGGCACCTGAGCTGCAATGGGAGCATGTGCCTGTTGAAGGGCTGACGTGACTGTGGATGACAACACCTGGACTGTACGGTGTAGGCCACCCACTTCATAGTGTATGCCCGCCATGTATGCAACCACCTGCCCTAATTTCTTGTCATGGTCACTGAAGGCATTGGGCAGGGCGGTCTGGCCCACACAAAGGTGGCGCAGGAGCTCAACACACTCTGCAGTGAGTGCAGCAGGGGGGACAGGTGTAGGGGGGACAGGTGCAGGGGCAGCGGTGCCATGTGGGAATGGGACTCGTCCCCTCTTAGTGACACGGATACCGGCAGCCCCAGGGGAAGTGGATGGGAGGCTGGGCACTGGCTGCTGGGTGGTGGATGATGATGCAGACTCCCCATCCTCTGTGCCTGCCAACATGGATGAATCCCCGCTGGAATCAGATGATGTGCTACTCTGTGTCTCAGCCACGGATTCCTCCTGCATACTTCAGTCCCCCTCAGATGCACTGGTGAACTCAGTGTCACTTGCCTCCGCTGCAGCTGTAGTGCTACTCTCGTCACCACTGGTTTCTGGCTCATGTTCCTCCGTGGTATCTTGTGAATCTGCATGAGAGAGAGTCAGGGTTGTGTAAGTGTCATCATCTGGTCATACGAATTCTAATCAATGCAGTACAGGAGAGGCCCAAATCTACATGGTAACCACCACTCCCTGCAATCACTGGGCAGCAACACACAACATAGACCACAACAGTGCCAGTAACGCTGAATAACTGCCAGGAGTGAGGCATGTTGACACCACACAGCACTACACCCTTCCCCTAGATGGAGTGCCACCCCCCAACTTGACCTGCCCTAGGGACTTGATGTGGGTACAACACTTATTACCACTGACAGACCTTCAGGGAACAAGAGGGGACAACACACAAACCTATTATGACATTACATGCCACAATGCCATGTAGGCCATAGCAAGCACCATGTGGTAATCTTGGTCACATTGTTGTCAGATGTGTTGGCCTCAACCATCATGGTGCATGCCGAGTAGGCATTCATGAAGTCACACTCATGAAGTTGACACTGCAGTTCACCACAATATAGATTCCCCACACTATCCCAATGATGAATGACCATGTGGAGCCTAACACATCTGGCAATGCAAAAGAACATCAGGGAGGATCAGCCAGGGTGGGCTAATGCCTCATACAAGCACACATCACAGTAGCCACTCACATCACACAGCACAGCATAGCAACACACGCACATCACATGGGTCACCGCTGCCACAGGCCCTGTACACATGCATCCACTCCCAGCTAAAGTCACCCTCCCCAGATACTCACCACCCCTGCCTTGCTGCTGATGCTCCTTCAGACGTGTATCCAGGTCTGGATGAGTCACTGCCAGTATGCGGCCCATCAGTGGAGTCATGTTGCGCCGTGTCAATCGCCCTGTGCGTGGTAGCATCCCCAAGGTCATCTCTGCCACTTGCTTTGCAAGCCGACTGATGTCGTCCCACCTCTTGTGACAGTGGGTGCATCGTCTGTTGGAAACCCCCAGGGCTTGCACCTTTACTGCAATGGCCCTCCACAGGGCCTTACGCTGGTGTACTTTGAGCTGCAGGTATGAGAGAAAAGAAGGGTAAATGAACAGTCACACAATGTCAGATAACAATATCTATCAGTACAGTGGCAAGACCCAGACTCAGGACTCATTGTAACCTCCCTCCCTCCAAAACTGGGTGACCCCTCACAATGGCACTCTGCATGGCCAAAACATTTGTGATTGCAGACACACATTTGGGCAGTTAGGCTCCATGATAATCTCACAAATGCAAGATGCCTCAACACAATATGTATCGACAAAAGTGTTTAAGTCTGGAATTATACAGGGCACAGATGGAGCATATCTACTATTCTGTGTGAAGGAACAGGAGCATGTGAGTCTGGTGATGTTTTATCGTTTGGGTAGGCAGCCATTGAACCTACTCTGTGGGTCACACTGACTCAGACTACAGGGGCACACTGAAACATTCACACAAGCATTTACTGTCCTGGCACCTACATGGCTAACATCTGGTGGCTCTGTGTGGCTGACAATGGAACATACCCCACTCACACATACAAGTACAGGCATGGAAAAGAGTGACATTGGGACACACACACACTCCCTCGGTGTCGTACACAACCCCACCGCCTCAGGCATATACTGCACAACTACACGTCTGACACCCCCTGCCCTACAGCTACCTTCATGGAGACTTACCACTACATTGGGACCACCAAACAGCCTTGGGTACTGTGCCAGCACCTCGTCCACAAGGACCTCCAGCTCCTCACTTGTAAATGGACTGGCATGGATCTTCTCTGTCCTTGCCATCTCTGTGGACATGGAACAACTGTGGTGGAAGTGAGTGGTGAGGGGTCCCAGGCAGCAGGCTCTTCAGGCAGCAGCAGGAGAGGGTCCCAGGCAGCAGGCTCTTCAGGCAGCAGACGGAGAGGGTCCCAGGCAGCAGGCTCTGTGAGCAGTGGAAATGTGAGGCTCACTCCCACAGATTTATAGCCCCCTGAGGTCGTTTGGAAGCTTAAAAGCTGCTACAATTGGTTGTCCAGGTCTGCCTCTTTCAAAAGCATCCAATGACCGCCTCCGCGGTGGCGATGTACACCTTCTGCGATTTTCAAATTTGCATTATGCCACCGCGATCATCGCTGTCATTGGCTGTAGGCAATGCTCCATGGCGGAGACGCACCGCGGGTGCCCTGGGTGCACTACCGCAATGGTGCATCATTCAAATGTATCCAATGAACACCTCCGTGGTGGCGGTGCACACCTTCCGTGATTTTCAAATCTGCATCATGCCACCACGATCATTGCTGCCATTGGCTCTAGGCAATGCTCCATGGCGGAGACGCACCGCGGGTGCCCGGGGTGCGCTGCCGCGATGGTGCATCATTCAAATGTATCCAATGACCGCCTCCGGGGTGGCGGTGCATGCCCACCGCAATCTACACATGTTTCCATGCCAATGGCTACCGCACTTGTGAAGGGGGTGGTGCTGGTGTCACACCGCCGGAGCCAGGTGGTAGCTACTGCGATTCATGCGGCGGAGCATGCGCACCGCAATCTACACATGTCTCCATGCCAATGGCTACCGCACTTGTGAAGGGGCTGGTGTTGGTGTCACACCAGCCGGTAGCTACCACCATTTTCGTTACTTTAAATGACTATGTCCATCGTGAACACTGTATCAGTACCCAGCAGCAACATGGTGAAGGGCACATCCTTGTACACACAATGCCATTCTTCCATGTCATCCACAGGTGGACGCACGTTCTGTGTGACACACTTTGGTCTGTGTTCCCTGCCATGTTAGTTATGCATTTGATGGTTGATGATGCTTGACACTCTTGAGCTGGTGTCAATGATGTTGAAGAAATCAATGTGTTATGGGTCAGTGCTGACCTTGAAAAGGCTTGTGTCACTGTATGGTTTCGTACCAGACTGGTGCTTTCACATCAACTCATGCACACAACTGTAAGTTTTCCTGCTACTGTGATGAATGTGTGGATGGATGCGTGCAGACTTTACATGAGGTATTGAGGTGTGACAGGTACAGCTTATGGGTATGATACAGTCATGGTAGTTTCAGACACATTAACGGCTGTCACAGCACCTGGTGTGCACAAGTGACATGTGTGGTTCAGTATGTGTGCATTCAAATTCACCAATGTGTTTGTGGCACTCGTGTATTGTTAGTGGAGAGGTGTGCCCTCTGTGTGTATCAAAAGGCCTCCCATGTAACTTGGTGTGCTATGCATCTCTCAGGCAGTCTTTGTATTTCCATGACATCGTTGATGGTATGTACTGTGGCCATCTCATGATGGTTGTCACTGACCTTTTAAAATTTACATCTTAACTAGGAGGAGGCCAAATTTCCTACGTCACCTGACAGTGCTGGAGGACATGGAAAATGTTGCAATAATTCGGAAATTCCGCCTGGACAGACCAACACTGAAGATCCTGTGTGATCTTTTGGAGCCCCACCTGCAGCCTCGCAGTCACTATCCAACTGCATTCACACCAACATACAAGGTGATGGCAGCCCTCCACTTTTTTGCAACTGGTTCCTTCCAGGAGACCGTGTCAGTGCTGGAGGGATGTCGCAGCCCATGTTCAGCCAGGTGCTAAGGGATGTTCTTGCAGCCATGATGCTCCATAGGAATCGCTACATTCATTTTCCTTGGGGAGCTGAATTGGCTGGTGTAAAGGGTGACTTCTATCCCCTTGAGCGCATCCCACATGTTGTTGGTGCCATCGATTGCACCCATGTAGGTCTGGTGCCACCACAGGCAACAGAGCACACTTATAGAAATCGTAAAAATTATCATTCTATCAATGTGCAGGTGGTGTGCCTTGTGGACATGACCATTTCCCATGTGTGTGCAAGATTTCCTGGCTCTGCTCATGGTTCGTACGTCATGAGGAACAGCATGGTGTCCTGGATGATAGAAAATCTGCATCCTGAGTGTGCTTGGATTGTGGGTGAGTATGTCTACTGATGTTGCGTGCTGTGTGTTACCTGCTGCACTCTGGCTGGGCAACATTGCAATGGGTGTTTGTCATTTACAGGTGACTGCATATCCCAGTAGGCCATGGCTGTTGAGCCAGCTGAGGAATCCCGGGACCTCGGCTGACATCCGGTACAATGAGGCCCATGGCCGGACCCGACGTGTAATTGAGCGGAATTTTGGCGTGCTGAAGTCAAGATTCTGCTGCCTTGACAGGACAGGAGGTGCACTGGCATACTCGCCTGGGAAAGTATGCAAGATCGTTGTGGCATGCTGTATGCTGCACAACCTGGCCATCCACAAGGGGATCCCCCTGCTCCTGGACAATGATGAGGAACCAAGGCCACCACCTGCTCAAGGACCTGAGTCCAGTGATGAGGACAGTGGAGAGGAGGAAGGAGTTGACCTGTGCCAACAGCTCATCGACCACTACTTCACTTGAAGGTAGGTGAGGACGTACGACCTGTACATTGTCTGGTGCGGTTGCTATTGTTGTGAATGGTTATGCGCAGATGTAACAGACAGGCACACGTACAGTCACCTGTTTGTGGTTAATGTGACATTGACGTTCTATATGGGGACGTATGCTGGCCTCTATTTGTTCACACCAGCAGCCCATTGTCTTGTATGCCAGTAGAGTCTTGTGTATGTTTTGTGTAGTGTTCTGTCTGTGATGCCACAATGACACCAGTGACTGTGGTTCTGTTGTGTTTCCCTAGGTGCTTCTGAATAATCCTGCCCTACATACAGTACGATTCAGAAAAGGGGGTGGTGATGAACAGAGTGTCTGAATTAAGCAGACGACTCTTACCCAGTCCAAAGATCTGGGCTTGATCCATCACCGTTATTTAGCTCACTGCACCATCCCAGCTCAGAACCTGGCTATATATGCGAGGGTGAAGGGCTGTCAGGCAGGAATCACCGTCTCAGGCAGTCTTAGGCTCAGTGGAAAATCCGCTGAATCATTTTGTCCACCATAAGCGTCGAAGGGTTTACTCAGATGTGAGTCCCTTGCTCATTGCACCATCAGGATTCAAGCAAGCCGGGCCGACGACGGCTGAAATGCCAGAAACCGGTCCCCGGTAGCTTCTTTCCTTCCCAGTATAAGAATTGGCTTGGTAGTTTGGTTTGCCCTGTTCCCATCATGCACTGGGACAGGAACAGACTAATTTGCATGTAGCCAGGTTCTGAGCTGGGATGGTGCAGTGAGCTAAAAAACGGTGATGGATCAAGCCCTGATCTTTGGACTGGGTAAGAGTGGTCTGCTTAATTCAGACACTCTGTTCATCACCACCACCCCCTTTTCTACATACAGTACATCATTTGGACACAACATGGACATTGTCAGCACTGAAAATGTTGTACTGAAAAAGATACTGCCCAAAATCTGGTGCGTCAGGTATTTTATTAGTAAAGTGGACATGTGACTTGTGCGTGAATATTTACATGAAGGTGTGGAATGAGCAGTGAGTTGACAGTCATGGTCGATGAGATGCAAGAGTAGACACCACATGGATGTAGTGACCCAGTCCAACAGACAAGTGCCATTGTAAAGGAAATATGGAGAAAGACAGTACAAACAGTGAATGCAGTGGGGAAGAGGGTTTCCATCAGGGCTGGCTCCGTGACTGGCGTGTGGCAGGTGCTTTGCCTCCGGAGACTCCCAGGCTCTTCTTTGGATGCCCCCTTGATCTTTTGGTGGTGGGGGGTCTGCTTACTGGCCAGCGGCGTCAGGGGACTCGTCCCTCTCTGTTGTTGCAGGGGAGGATGGTGCACTGTCATCCTGCGGCACAACAGGAGGGGGCTGTGGTGTTGTTTGGGACACAGGCCTGTCCCTCTGCAACGCCACTTGCTGGCCCATGAGGTTCACCATCTGTCCAAGGCAGTTGTCGAAGGACCTCATCAGCAGGATGAGCTCCCTTAATAGTTCATTGACCGGCCACTTTGTCCCTGGACCTCTTGGTATGCCTCCACAACTCTGGTGAAGTGATCCAGGGATGGTGTCTACTCCTCCCGAGGTCTGGTGGTGACCTTGGCCCTCCCACCTGCCCTGCTGCCACGATCCTGTTGCCTCGCCACTCTGGGTCCATGCACACTCTCCCTGTACTCCACAGTTGCTGGTGTGGCCTGGTCATCCCCTGGGACAGGGGAGGTGGTACTGGTGGTACTGGTGGTACTGGTGGTGGAGGCAGAGGCCGTGACTGCAGGGGTCTGCTGAGCTGTTGTTGGTGCAGCAGAGGTGGTGGTAGGGAGGATGGGGTCCTGTGGTTCTGTAACTCTGAGGGTCTGTGGTTCCGTCATTCCGAACCCGTTCAATGAAGGTCATCAGATATAGACGATTTTGGTATCAGCGAACCGCAAATGACGAGTGCGGTATGTTCGAGTGTTTTCGTCATAATCGATCAATGAGAACACTACGTATTCAGGGATTTCGTTTGAACCCTCTGGTTCCATTTTGTGTGCGGCAGCCATTTTGTGTGGTTGCCCTCACATAGGCCGATGCCTATGGCCAAACGAGTCCTTGGGACACATACACCTTAGCTGACTCTTGGGTGATCTGGCCGAACTGATTCCCTTGCCCGAGGCTGACCTCATTGAGCCAGTTCCTTGTTAAGCAGCTGGTCAGATAGAGATCAAAGAGCAGGACATTGCTGAGTTTATGGTACATGCACACACCCTTCTATCTTGCTTCTCATCTGCTTCTGTTCCTTGCTTTATGGCTTAATCACTGATTTGGGTTGAGGTCTTTATGATGGGTTTGTCCGGCCCGTTCGAACAGGAATGTTGGATTTTGCTTGGTCATTTCTGGTGGGCTGGACAACGGAAAGTGGGATTGTCGTCATGCGATATGTTTGAAATGTCGTTTCTCCATTGGTCAGTTTGTATGTAATTGATGCTAGCCAGGAATGTGATTTTTGGGATAAAAGACGATGCTCCGTTCTATGAATTTGTGCAGTCTCTAGCGAACCACCCGTGTTGTGCTTCGTAGACCTCTGTTCCTGGTTGCAGCCAATAAATTTGGTCTTTGACGTCATCAAGAAGTGTCCCGTGTCTCTGTTTGCCGAGGCAGGGGAATCCAAAGACATCGGGCATTATACCTGGCACCGCTGGGTTCTAAAACCCGGTTCTTCAGTTGGCGCCCAACGTTGGGCGACTTCAGCGGTACCGGTCCAAGCCTGAAGATCGTGAGGAGCTTTGTGTGGAATTTCTGGAGGAAGGCCTGCCACTTCATCGACCCCTGTATGTCGTCGTGGTCCGAAAGTCTTTGCTGCGAGGTTCCCCGCTTTCCGGCGGCTACGAAGGACTGCTGCCCTGACTGTCGCCCTGTCTTGGAGCCGGTAGACGATTTGTAGAGCGAGACAAAAGACGGGTCTTCTGGTGACGCCATCGACATTTCAGTTAAGTATGAGTGGAGCGTCTCCCAGTCCTAAGTTTTGTTTTGGTATCCTTCGTGGATCGCTTTGATTTGGTACCTGCAGGCCCCAAAGCCGAGGGACTCGTGTATTCACGAGACTATCGTTTTGAGATTTGAAGTTTGAAGCTAGACTAGTGAGCGAAGATGCCTGGTCTTAGCAGACTTGGAAAGATATTTAGTTGTGGTTGTACTAGGTATTCCCGATTGGAGGATTCGTGTCCGGTTCCTCCGATTGGAACTCCGACCTATGAGCTCTACGTAAAACATGGAGTGGGCCCCATTGCGTATAATGAAATATGGGTTAAATATACTAGGAAAGACGGTGACTTACAGTGGCCCCGTTATGGTAGCTTTGAAACAGAGATTTTAGACAATCTCGAAGTTAAACTTTTCAAGAAGAAAGCCCGGCCGGCGATGTTTGACTCTTTCCGCATATGGCGAAAGGAAGCCAAACAGAAAGAAATTAAGTTAGCGAAGAAAAATAAAAGAGAACGAGGTATGTCCATGGTGCAAGCTGCTATACAGTTTAGGGATAATGAAGAAGAACAAGAAAACGAACAGATGCTTAGGCAGCGTAAACTAGCGGTAGACAAGTGCTACCCATCTTTGCCACCTCAACAACAAGAAGAGTAGAAAGATCTTGTGAAAGATCCTTTAATGTCGCATCTATTGAGTTTGCCACCCCCTTGTGTGCAGAGTGCTACGGCACAGCCACAAGTTGTAGTTGCGCAACCTCCGGTTGCTTTGCCACCTGTGATTCCTCAACAGCCAGCTCCTCTTCCACTGGCCCCTATTCCTTTGGTGCAGCCTTCTCAAGGGCCGCCGTCTTTGCTACCTCCTTCGTCTGCTACTCCTACGCCTGTCCTGTCTGTTCCTTCTGTTACTGTTTCATCTTCGGTTTCTTCTCATTCTGTTCCGTCTCCTGTTCTTTTGTCAACTTCTCCTGCTCGACAGAGAATGACTGATGCTGTTGCTAGTCTCTTTTCTCCTTTGTTGGGTTCATTAGGTATGTCTCCTGTTGTCGAGCGTAAGCAATTGCGTAGCCAATTGCCTGATGCTAATGAACGGACTGTGTTAGATCATTTAGCGCGTAAATGGGTTACGTATCCTTCGCACTATGATCTTGAGGGTGTTATGGATGTTTTCCATCAATGGGAAGCACCGAAACAGCGATATGTTTTTGACATGATGTGTTCTTTCCTTCGTGAACAATGGGAAGATAGTGAAGTAGGACAGACTCCGCCTGAGTTGTACCGTATACGTTCTGAATTTGCGAAAGGGACTGTTGGGGGTCTCGAGGTTGAGAAAGCAGTTGCGACGTTGTTGTCGTTTAGGATTGAATCTCCTTCTCAGCGATTGTTTGAGCCTGATCCGTCGGTTAGGAGGAAGGCGCGTCAATATCCGATGCGTGAGGTCCCTCCAGTTTGGAGACCTGGTGATGCAGCTGCTAATCCAGCTATTCCGCCACACTTTCAGCGTGTCTGGGTACAGGTTCCTTGGAAACGTGCTGAAGTCTTAGCTCTTAAGCAGACTTTGCCTGATCCCCGTAAAAATCCAACAGGGTTTTATAAGGAGTTATCTCAAACTGCGGGTTCATGTATTATGAATCTGGCCGATATCGACATGTTGTTTGGGAATGTTGTTCCACAGCCTATCTGGGGTAAGATTCGTCATACGGATCATGCACAGGAATTAGGTGATACCTGGAATAATCTTAGAGATGCAGATAACAGACAAGTAGGTGGTGCTAAACCAGAGGATTAGATTGCTGACAATCCTGGTAGGATTATTGATTATATGAAGACTTTGATGCCCGCTTTGCGTGTTAATTGGGACAAGTTGTCTGCATGCAAGCAGAAGAAAGACGAAACTGTGTCCGATTTTTTCACTAGATTCGAAGAGACATTTGTAGACCACAGTGGTCAGGACATAAGTACCGAAGGTGGTCAACGGTTGTTCGTTGACAAATTTGTTCATAGTTTGCTTCCAAAATTATGCAGTAGGTTGAAGGATTCTGAGAGTGCTTGGGCTGTTTCCACGTCAGCGCAGATTTTGGCTACTGTCCAGTACTATGAGAATAGAAACAAGGATGAGATAGAGAAAGCTGATAAGAAGACTAAGGAATTGAAGACTAAAGTTCTTCTACAGCAAGCTTATCCGCCTCGTAATAATCAGCGCGATTATCAGCAACCTCAGCAATATCAGAGAAACTCGCAGAGGTTCGAATCTTCTCAACAGCGTTTTCCCGTAGGTCCTAATCAGTGTGCGTATTGCAAAGAAGAGGGTCATTTCAAGAGTAGTTGTCCGGTTTTGTTACAACGTACGAATGGTGCTTCTGGTGTGAGAGGTCGAGGTGTTCAACAAGCTTCTTAAGGTAGAGGTCGAGGTCAAACTGCGCGTTCTTTGCCTCTACAGAATTCTATGAATAGCTTTGATCAGCAGAATGGTGCGTCTGGTAGGACGCCACAGTACTATGTGAACGATTACTATGTTGAAGGTGAGAATGTGGATGGTAATGATTGCTAGGACAGCAATAGACAAAGAGAGGGAGTTGTTTCAGTTCCAGTAGATCAGAGTGGACCCTATGTTGACGTGATTGCATCAGGTGTGTCAGAGCCTTTTCTGTTGGATACTGGTGCTGCGAAGAGTTCTATTATGCACTCTAAACTCCCTGACGCACCTTTGTCTGGCTTAAAGAATGTTTCAGTAGGTTTTTCTGGCAACCCGGGTACGAATCCGATTTCTAGTCTGTTGTCTATTTCTGTTGTACCTTGTGAATTTGAAGCACCCCTCATTCTGACGACTGGTTGTGGTGAGAACTTGTTGGGATTGGACTTGTTAAAGAGGTTGTATGCGACGCTATATTGTTCTCCATCAGGAGTACATCTTACATTGGGTAGGAGAGTGATCTCTCCAATGTACTTGTCTAAAGGTAAACTTCCACCTGAATTGTCTTCTCTCCCTGATTCTCTTTGGGCTACTGGTCCGAACGTTGTGGGTCTTTTAGAGATTCCGCCATATGTTGTGACGTTGAAAGCGAATGCTAGATTACCACGCATTCCGCAATATCGTATCTCTAGTGATGGTGAAAGAGCACTTCTGGCAATCATTTATGATCTGATTAAGATAGGTGTGATTGAGGAAACGAGAGGTAATGTGTGCAATAGTCCGGTTTTGCCTGTTCTGAAGAGAACTGATTCTTCACAGCCTCCTGTATAGGTTCGTGATTGATCTTCGCGAGGTGAATAAGATCGTTGTTCCACAATTTCCTGTTGTACCTGATATCACCGCTTTACTGACTTTGATCCCGGCTACAGCCACGTGGTTTTCGGTGATTGACTTGAAGAATGCTTTCTTCAGCATCCCGATTGCCGTGGAAAGTAGAGATATCTTTGGCTTCTCTTTAAAAGGACGAAGTTTCCGGTTTAAGCGTGCTCCTCAAGGCTATTGCGAGAGTCCATCGATCTATAGCCAAGCTTTGAAGACGCAGCTTGATTTGTTGGTTTTACCTGATGGTGCTGCTCTTATTCAGTACGTTGACGATTTGTTAGTTGCTGCTGACAATGAAGCGATCTGTAGAGAGGCTACTTTGTCGATGTTACGTCACTTGTCTGATTTCCATCATAAGGTTTCTCTTTTGAAGTTGCAATATTGTCGAAAAGAAGTTACCTATTTAGGTCACCTCTTATCGAAGGACGGAAGGAAACTGACCCCAGAAAGAATTCAAGCGATTGCGAAAATGAGTGTGCCTACGACACAGATAGAAGTACGTGCTTTCCTAGGTATTACGTCGTACTGTAGACAGTGGATCCCTAATTTTTTGTTGCTTGCGAAACCTTTGATAGCTCTTACTGTTAAGGATACTCCAAATCCTATTCCTTGGACTGACGAATGTCAGAAGAGCTTTTCAGAATTACGTAATGCGTTGTGTTCGGCTCATGTGTTGGGTACCCCCGACTACAGTAAGCCTTTCACATTGTATGTCCACGAGAGAGAGGGATGTGCATTGTCGGTTTTGACTCAACAATTTGGCGATAAGCAGCGTCCATGTGCTTATTTTTCTTCGACTTTAGATCCGGTAGCTAGAGCGTTGCCGAGTTGTTTGAGAGCTACAGCAGCAGCGGCTGTTTCAATTCGACAGTCTGCTGGTTTGGTAATGGACAATACACTGGTTGTGATGGTTCCACATGCAGTGGATACCTTGTTGAATCATACCAAGACACAGCACTTAATTAGGGCTTGTTTGTCGGGTTACGAATTGGCCTTGTTAGCGAGTCATGTGCATATAAAGAGATGCAACACGTTGAATCCAGCCACTTTGTTGCCGATTTCAGCTGAGATAGACGATGCCGGACAACATGATTGTTTCCTTAGAACTGAGGAAGAAACGAAAGGGAGGATAGATCTTAGGGACACTCCTCTTCCAGAGTGTGATGGTACCTTATGGGTTGATGGTTCGTGCTTCAAGCTTCCGAATGGTGATACGACTGCGGCATATGCTGTTACGACTTTGCATACGATTGTTGAAGCTGCACGTATCCCACATAATTCAGCGCAAGCAGCAGAGTTGATTGCATTAACGAGAGCGTGTGTGTTGGCGAAAGGTAAACGAGTACTGACAGCCAGTATGCATTTGGTGCGGTTCATAGTTTTGGATGTTTGTGGAGAGAGCGTGGGTTCCTGACTTCACATGGGACCAAGATTCAGCATGGTCAGTTGGTGAATGAACTGCTTGAATCACTTACTTTGCCATTACAAGTAGCGATTGTGAAATGCAGTGCGCATAAGAAAGTTACGGATGATGTTGGTTGTGGTAATGCGTTTGCAGATGAAGTCGCGAAAGAAACTGCGAGAGATGTGATGAGTCGAATGTATGTTGCGGGTCCGGCGAGATGGGTTCCGGATGGACGTATGTGTGAAGATACGATTGAGAGTGTGAAATCCATCCAAGCTGCAGCTACAGAGAAAGAGTTGAATGAATGGAGAGAGAGCAAGGGTAAATTGGATTCGAATGGTTGTTGGATTGATTTGTCCGAGCATCAGAAATGGTTGTTACCCGATGCGTATGTGCTTCCAGTGGTTACAATGGCTGATGGATTGGCTCATATCAGTGTGAAAGGGATTTGCAAGTTGTTGGCTCCGGTTTGGCAGAATGCTGGAATTCCTAAGTGTGCAGAGAATCTGGTTAAGAACTGTATGGTGTGTTTGATGTACAATCCTGGTAAGGGAATTCCAACTCCAGCTGGTCATTTTGCTCCTCCAACGTATCCGTTTGAGGCTTTGCAGCTAGATTTCATCCACATGGAGAGGTGCAACAACCTAAAGTATGTGTTAGTGGTCGTTTGCTCTTTTTCTAGATGGGTGGAAGCCTACCCTTCGAAAGACAATACTGCCTTGTCCACAGCGAAAGCCCTTATTAAGGAATTCTTCCCTAGGTATGGTTTGCCGAGAATGATCTGGAGTGACAATGGGAGTGAATTTCAAGCGAGCTCTGGTTTACAATGGCCAGATGCCTTGCCTTTAGCCCTTTTGTCCACTAGAATGACTGTGCATTCACGAATGGGTTTGAGTCTGTACGAGGTAGTGTTTGGTCGCCCGGTGAATATTTGGGGAGTGCCAAGGCCGACAAAATTTAGTGAACTAGAACATCCTGTGTTGCTTGACTACCTGTATGAATTGACGGCTAAATTGCGTGTTTTGCATCAACAGGTTCACGATTCATTGCCACAGGCTTCTGAAGATCCAGGACACGCCATTGAACCTGGCGCGTGGGTGCTCGTGAAGAATTTTCAGCGAACCAAGAACGAGCAGCCCCGCTGGACCGGACCTTACCTGGTGTTGTTATCTACCCGGTCCGCAGTACGAGTGCACGGTAAAAAGAACTGGATCCACGGTGTACATTGCAAGAGGGCTCCTTTGCCTCTGCCGTACGACCGGTGGGTCCAGAAAGGACTTCCTGATTCTGAGACTGAGACCGTGCCTCGTTTTCTGCCTTTCAGCGATGCCCGTTTGATTGAGACGAACACTGAGCAAGAAAGTGATGATCTTCTCCATGAAGCTGTGCCTCCATTGAACCGTTTGAACACTGTTGAACCTGAACTTTTGTTTTGTGAACAGACATTGCCTGGCAAAGAGCGTTGTAATTTGCGACTGAGAGTCGCTGGACTAATAAAAACGTGATGTTTTCTTTTTATGATTTTTGAAGGTTAACTCTCCTCCGAGGAACTACTTTGATTTTTGTTTTTCGAACCGCCATCCGGGTTCAGCTGTAGGGTCGCGGTTGCCGAAGTCTTTGGAGTGCAAGCTGAAGACGTTAGTTCGACGGTTCTATTTGGCCTAAGGGAGTTGCCCTGGGCTGACAGAAGCATTCCTTAGCATAGAACACCCTACCACCGCGAGCAGCACTTAGAGAGGATGGAGTTTTTCGAGATGGAGAGACCTGTTGAAAGAATAAGCTTTAAGAGCAAAATCTGTAAATTGATGACCCGGAAAAGATTTTTAATATTGTGTTTATTTATGTTGCTTAGCTTAATGATATTTTTAATTGGATATGTGACATTCTCTTTTCGAGTGACGTTCATGCCCACTACGCAACCTATATCTCCTCCTACTGTTTCTACTCATTCTTTTCACCCTCTGCCCGAACATGAAATCGTTAGAAGACTGGAATTTGCTAACAATTTTTTTGTTCAGCTTCTGCACCAACACCAGCTAGTAATAAACATGACAAACTGTTGGGTTTGTGGCCTTATGCCCCATACGACTGATAAAGGTATTCCTTACCTGGTTTTGCCTTTCAGCTACAATGGTTCTATTTGGGCATACAGAACGATGTTCATTTATGCTCATGGAGTCTATCCCCAACGTTCCGTGAAAGATAGTCCGAAGACTAGTGCTCTGGTCAAGGGTATAGTCGACATGATTAGAGGAATTAGTTCCTATGAGACTATCCCGAGAGATGAGACACAAGCATACATTGGTTGGAACGTTACTGGATATGGAGTTAGTCTGAGTGTTAACCAGCGAGCGAAAAGTTATCCACCGATTTGGATAGTGCCCCATCAGGGTCATTATTGTCTGCAAGGTAATGGCAAGAATCCGAGAGCTCAGTTAGGGAAGAGTGTCTGCACTGAGACTTATGTATTTGCGTCTCAGACTTCCCCAGCGTTCTTAGCAGCTAAGGGTACCTATTTCATCTGTTACGACAAAGCGTACACATGGTTGCCCCCTGATTTCTCGGGCACATGCTTTGTTTCTTTCCTGTTGCCTCCCACTTTTACAGCTGCAGCAGATTACCATAAGACGAAAGTTGCTAGAGGTGTCTTCAGTAAGGAAGATACCGCAGGGCAAGAGTTGGGAGATTTCTTTAAGGATTTTCTGCCATTCTGGAGACCGATGGCTAACAGCAGGAACATTCGCCAGTTGACGAGAGTGGTTGAGTCCACCATAGTCGAAACTGCCGGTGCCCTTAGTAACTTGACTGCTGAGCTCCAGTCGGATCGACTTATGACACTTCAGAATAGAGTTGCTCTTGATGTCATACTTGCTGATAGAGGTGGAGTGTGTAAACTGATTCAATCGAGCTGCTGCGTTTTCATTCCAGACAACGCTCCGACAGTCTTCCAAGCCATATCCAAGCTACATGAGATCTCCAAGTCTGTACATATAGACCAGGGAGATTGGTCGTTGATGGGATGGTTTTGGGGATTAATATCCACGTGGGGATGGAAGATTCTGATGGTCATTGGGATGATCTTAGCTATCCTTTTCCTGTTCTGTCTCTGTGTACAATGTGCTCCTGCTATTTGTGGCCTCTGTGCTACTTCGTGCGGGAGGAGACCTGTCCAGAGAGAGTTGCTAAGTACTAGGATGATGCTACAGCAACATCTTGATGATCTAAATGAATATAGACCTGGATTCAGACTGATATGGGTTTGGGCTTATTGCCTATGTAAGGGCAAAAGGAGGGGCTGTGGTTCTGTAACTCTGAGGGTCCGTGGTTCCGTCATTCCGAACCCGTTCAATGAAGGTCGTCGGATATAGACGATTTTGGTATTAGCGAACCGCAAATGACGAGTGCGGTATGTACAAGTGTTTTCGTCATAATCGATCAATGAGAACACTACGTATTCAGGGATTTCGTTTGAACCCTCGGGTTCCATTTTGTGTGCGGCAGTCATTTTGTGTGGTTGCCCTCACATAGACCGATGACTATGGCCGAACGAGTCCTTGGGACACGTACACCTTAGCTGACTCTTGGGTGACCTAGCCGAACTGACTCCTTTGCCCGAGGATAACCTCGTTGAGCCAGTTCCTTGTTAAGCAGCTGGTCAGATAGAGATCAAAGAGCAGGACATTGCTGAGTTTATGGTACATGCACACACCCTTCTATCTTGCTTCTCATCTGCTTTTGTTCCCTCCTTTATGGCTTAATTACTGATTTGGGTTGAGGTCTTTATGATGGGTTTGTCCGGCCCGTTCGAACAGGAATGTTGGATTTTGCTTGGTCATTTCTGGTGGGCTGGACAACGGAAAGTGGGATTGTTGTCATGCGATATGTTTGAAATGTTGTTTCTCCATTGGTCAGTTTGTATGTAATTGATGCTAGCCAGGAATGTGATTTTTAGCATAAAAGACGATGCTCCGCTCTATGAATTTGTGCAGTCTCTAGTGAACCACCCGTGTTGTGCTTCGTAGACCTCTGTTCCTGGTTGCAGCCAATAAATTTGGTCTTTGACGTCATCAAGAAGTGTCCCGTGTCTCTGTTTGCCGAGGCAGGGGAATCCGAAGACATTGGGCGTTATCCCTGGCGTCGCTGGGTTCTAAAACCCGGTTCTTCAGTCCTGGGACCTCTGAGTCTGTGGCACACCAAATGGGCCAGGCCGGAGCCCATCGTCCAAACTGTCCTGGGAGTCAACATCTGAGAGTCCATGTACCGGGGGTGGAGACTGGCTCTGCTGGTCGATGTTCTGGTCCTCAGCAGTGAGTTCTTCATCACCTGTGGATTAGATGGGGACTAGTCAGTGTTGTGCACTGTGCAAGTATTGTATCATCTTTGTTTCGTTGACTGTCTGTACACTACGCAATTATGAAGTCTCCACTAGTATTATTGATGGCAACACTGTGTGTAATTTCATAGTGCAGAGGAACATCATTTAATCATACATGTCAAGTGTCGATGCATTGCATGAAATTGTTGCTTTGTATAGGGATGGAGGTCTCACACACACACATCAGGGAGAGTTAAGATGGGTACCTACCTGTAAGTCTGTTTGTTGAACAGTGCAATGGCTGACACATGCTCCTGGGTGGGGGAGGCCTCCATGCTGCTGGAGTGTGGGACATGGGGCATGCTGGGAGTAGTGTTACAGGCCTCTAACCCCCAAACAGTGCTCCAATACAAGATGGATAACTACCTGTAAGGCTGTTTGTTGAACAGTGCAATGGCTGACACATGCTCCTGGGTGGGGGAGGCCTCCATGCTGCTGGAGTGTGGGACAGGGGGCATGCTGGGAGTAGTGATACAGCCCCCCCCATCCCAAACAGTGTTCCAATACAAGATGGATACCTACCTGTAAGTCTGTTTGTTGAACAGTGCAATGGCTGACACATGCTCCTGGATGGGGTGGCCTCCATGCGGCTGGAGTGTGGGAAAGGGGGCATGCTGGGAGTAGTGATACAGGCCTCCCACCCCCAAACAGTGCTCCAATACAAGATGGATATCTACCTGTAAGTCTGTTTGTTGAACAGTGCAATGGCTGACACATGCTCCTGGGTGGGGGAGGCCTCCATGCGGCTGGAGTGTGGGACAGGGGGCATGCTGGGAGTAGTGATACAGGCCTCCCACCCCCAAACAGTGCTCCAATACAAGATGGCCACCTACCTGTAAGTCTGTTTGTTGAACAGTGCAATGGCTGACACATTCTCCTGGGTGGGGGAGGCCTCCATGCGGCTGGAGTGTGGGACAGGGGGCATGCTGGGAGTAGTGATACAGGCCTCCCACCCCCAAACAGTGCTCCAATACAATATGGATACGTACCTGTAAGTCTGTTTGTTGAACAGTGCAATGGCTGACACATGCTCCTGGGTGGGGGAGGCCTCCATGCTACTGGAGTGTGGGACAGGGGGCATGCTGGGAGTAGTGATACAGGCCTCCCACCCCCAAACAGTGCTCCAATACAAGATGGCTACCTACCTGTAAGTCTGTTTGTTGAACAGTGCAATGGCTGACAAATGCTCCTGGGTGGGGGAGGCCTCCATGCTGCTGGAGTGTAGGACAGGGGGATGCTGGGAGTAGTGATAAAGGCCTCCCACCCCCAAACAGTGCTCCAATACAAGATGGATATCTACCTGTAAGTCTGTTTGTTGAACAGTGCAATGGCTGACACATGCTCCTGGGTGGGGGTGGCCTCCATGCTGCTGGAGTGTGGGACAGGGGGCATGCTGGGAGTAGTGATACAGGCCTCCCACCCCCCAAACAGTGCTCCAATACAAGATGGATACCTACCTGTAAGTCTGTTTGTTGAACAGTGCAATGGCTGACACATGCTTCTGGGTGGTGTCGGGGGGGTTATACATCTTGGTAGGCTGTGGTAGAGGGGGTATGGTTTGAGTTGTTGTACAGACCTCCCTCACCCATACAGGCCTACTATGCAAGATTGCTACCTACATGTTGGGTGTGGGTGGACAGTGTAATGGGATTTGGGTTAAGATAGTTCATCATAAAGCTTGTTCTCGTGGATGATTGCACCCAGTGAACAAATGTTTATGGAGAATATAAAGGTCGATAAACTCGAAGCCGGCCCATGCTGACAGCTTAGCGACCAAGGAAATATTTGTGGATCTAATCAAAGCCCTAATGGTCGGGCTGTTATGCTTGTCTCATAAACCAGCTGGCATAGCATAAATACCGGTAACTTGTGGACCTTCCAGACTTAACTTTGCGTTTGCTTCCCTCATAAACCGAACAAGGCTGCAAGACAGGCGGATATTATTGCCCTCAAAACAGGCCTTTACCGCCTCCCTGCATGATCGAACCTGACTTGCAATCAGGAGCTGTTTTTAGAAACTGTCTCCTTTCCGCTCCCAAGCCTTTGCAGATGCATAGTAGATGTATTATGTCTTCATTTTGATCTCCACACAGTCTGCAGCAGTTAGAGGAGTTTGTTCGTTTCCAAGGAGGAAGGTAGGGCTTTGCTGGTAAGATTCCCAGCATCAGATGAAGGAACCGTTCTTTTGAGATTCTTGAAAAACCTGTTCCTAAGTATAATTGGGGCTTTGTTGACTTGTAGCTCTGGATTACGAACCAGCCGTGGGCCCTCCTGCTGAGGGCAGCTTTATCTTCTGCGAGAGATACAATCTTTACTGATTTGTTTACCAGGGCCTTGAAGCTTTTCTGGGATGAACAGGAGTCCCATATGTCCTGTAAAGCTAGCAGTTTGATTGCTGAATGAAGGTAACTCATCGCTGGGCTATCATTTCTCCTTGAGATTTCCAACCACAGGCATGAATTCAATGTGCCCGGCTCGGCCCCCATTAGTTTAAACCAACATTTGGCGTAGGCCCCTTTCCGTGAGATTTGCTGCTTTTGCAGTCCGAACTCTAATCTTATTTGGGCTGGTGAGGTGAATTGCGGAATATTGAATATTATTCTTAGGGCCTTGGCGACCACTGTGTCCAAGGTAGCCTCGTCTCTTCCTCTCATTGCTTCACTTCCGTAAGTGATAGAGGGTAGCAGCCGCGCTCTAAGCACTTCTAGCGAAGGGAGAAGGCTAGGGCCGGTTATTTTTTGCTTGATGTTTTTTTAAAGCAACTGCCAGTACGGTCCTTCTGCCTTTGATGGATGCTTTCTGTTTGGAAAATGAGCCATTTCTCTCAAATATGATTCCCAAATACATTTACTCTTCTGTTGGCACTAGCAGCGATTGTTTATTGACCATCGCGGGTAGGGTTTGTTGAGACCTTGGTTTAATACCATTACTACTTTTTCCAGGTTTATGGTCAGCCCATTTTTATCAGCGAAGGTACTTGTGGTGTTTTTCAGATGCTGGAGACCGATTGGGGTACGGCTGATTAGTAGCAGGTCATCTGCGTACAAGAGGTTCGATAGAGTTAAGCCCCCCAGGTTTGGGGCGTGATGTTTGCACTTGTCCAGCTCGGTGGAGAGGTCTGAGACAAAAAGGTTGAACAGGGTTGGGGCCAAGTTGGTATTTTCCTAGACAGGGTATCTCCCGCTCTGACTTTAATCTGGACCCAAGTTTCGGAGTGAAGCAGGATTAGCTGGTTTTGAAGGTTTGTGGGAATTCCCCACCTAGCTAGTTTGGCCCAGAGTATCCCCCTATCGACGCTGTCAAAAGCTGCCTTATAGTGGATAAAGCAGACGAATAGCGGTTTGTTGACAAGAAGTTTTAATTAAGCGTTTTGGTCAATGAAACAAAAAATTGAAGAACACTAAGATAACAAGTGGGACCGTGACCCACAACATACAAGACAAAACAACGAAAGCAATGGCCAAAAGGGCAAAGCTACAATAGGTCTGTGAACTTGTATTCAGTATTTACAGTCAGAAGCACCCGACTGCGTTATCCGTCACCGAGCATCCAGTCCTCCAAAACGAGCTATTACGCTCTTTCCAGCCCTCGGACAGAGACGAGCCTATCCCCAATTTCGGCTGCTCCTGGTTACTACTCTGAGTGACTAGTTACCGCTCCAAGCTTCCGTTGGAAACACAAGTTCACTTTACTCATAGAAAGGCAAAAGTGATATTTATGTAAAAAGACAACAATGATTAACTGTTTGTCCTGATGATGATGCCCATAATTTAATAAGGCATCGAAACGTCGTCGACTTGCTAAAAACCCCTTATGCAATATGATACTAAAATATTGTAAAAATGCAAAGTTGTGGTTATGAAAATTCAAGTCTGTAAATACTGAATACAAGCTCACAGACCTATTGTAGCTTTGCCCTTTTGGCCATTGCTTTCGTTGTTTTGTCTTGTATGTTGTGGGTCACGGCTGTGCCCACTTGTTATCTTAGTGTTCTTCAATTTTTTGTTTCATTGACCAAAACGCTTAATTAAAACTTCTTGTCCGGCTGGACAATAGACACTACACTTATCAGGTGTTTTGATTATTTGTCTGTAATACATTTTGGTCATATGTAGGAACCATTGTTTTGTAAAATAAAGGACCAGGAGGAGGCACTGAGGGGCAAGGGGCCTACAGGTATTTACGAGGCAAGCATTTACTTGAGGGACTTGAAAGTGACCCAACAGTAGAAGTGCCCTGTTACAGTGAGAAATACTAGTGATAACAGCATTGGATCAGGACTTGCTGATTTTCTAAAAATACGCACTTTTTGGGCCCAGGGAGAACCGGTCATTAGTATGACTCATGATTGACACTGTGAAGAGACTGCATCTTGCCAGAGATGCATGGATGCTTCGCTCTGTGCTGACTACTTACACTAGTGCAAACATCGGCTTGAGAAACACACTGATTTCAATTACTGTGTACTAATAACTGTGCGGTGTCGTAGGGGAGTGTGAGATTTTGAACAGCAATGGGCAAACCAGATACCAGGCAGCCTAAGCTGAACTTTGAGGTGGCGGAGAGAGGTGCACGTGGTCCGCAGGAGGATCACGACAGGGACAAAGGAGACGAGACACAGCGAGGTATGGTGGAACAGACGACTGATGTCCAAAGTATTCTACAGGAAGTATGCCAAGGATTTGACACCATTGTGGATAAGGTTGGCAGGATGTCATCACAAATGGATGTCATAGCGCATAACTTAGAGGGACATGACGACCGACTAAAAGAGGCTGAGAGGCGCATATCGGACAACGAGGATACTTCGACCAGGGCTACAGAGCAAATTGCTCACATGGACAAGCTCCTGAAACTCGTTGCCACCAAAAACGAGGACTTGGAAGCGTGCAGTAGGTGCACTAACATATGCATAATTGGTATTCCAGAATCAACCAATACGGGCAGAATGGAGGAGTATGTTGAGCAACTGTTACTGACCTCGATTGGGGCGGAGTCCTTGTCCAAGCAATTTTTAGTGGAGCAGGCCTACCGTTCCCTGGGGCCACGACCTTCCCCGGGCACCACACCGCGGCCAATTATAGCCAGACATTTGAATTATAGGGACCATGATGTGGCATTTTGTGTAGCACGGAGTAAGCACAAGCTAACGTATGATGGAAATAAGTTCTCCATATACCCGGACTTAACCCCATAGTCCAGGAGGAACGGCGAAAGTTCACAGAAGTGAAGAACAAGTTGAGAGTGGCCCAAATTGACTATGCACTGCTGTATCCGGCAAGCCTTAGGGTCACCCATCAGGGGAAGCAACGATTCTTCACCAAACCACAGCAGGTGAAGGAGTTCCTAAAACACGTCAAACGCACACAACGCAGAGATGGTAGCCAGGCGTCGTCGCATCAATCCTTATCGGAGGGAGCGGAGGATGATTCACATTGATGGAACTTTCATTAGACAGATAAGTCTACGATTTGCAGCAAGGTGTCATAAAAACAGGACAGTAGAGATTATTTTATTTAGTACATGTCATACCCAGTTGTTGGACACTAGAAAGAGCAGACTTATTGTAGACCAGGCACCCTCAACCCTCTAGAGCCCCAAGGCGTAAGCTAAGGTAGACTCAGGAGGCGAGAGGTAACTGTTCCGCCACCTAGGAGTAGCCCCCCATTGGGTGTTCCCCCACTGTTTCTGTTTGTGGGATAGTTGGAAAGATGGTTGGTTGGTTACTGCTCACTGTGTGGCAGACGCAACGTGAAGCAAACTTTTTCCTTTTGTTGTTTTTCATGCAGGAAAGGAGGCGGTGGGAGATGTTTTCTGGCACGTTGGGGCTGCTTCAGTGAGTTAGGGTTGGACTGGGGAGACAGGTTGGAGAATACATGATGTTTTTGATCGAGAAGTAGCTAGGATACTGTGTGATTCCATTCTGGTCAGGCAGCACAAGATTTGACAATCCGCTCTGTGTGCATTTGGGGGTTGGCCTGCGCTTTTGGGCCGAGAACTGGTTGTCTGGGGACTTCACGAACCTATGACTAACATCAACATAGACAAGTTGAATATTGTCACATGGAACATAAGAGGGCTGGGAGATCCAGGTAAAAAGCGACACATACTGGCCTATCTGGATAGACACCAGATACACGTGGCAATGTTGCAGTAGACCCATTTTAGCCCACAACACATCAATACCTTTGCCAGTAAATGGGCAGAGCATAGAATCTTTTCCTCTTATTCTCAAGGGCCACAGCTATACTTATAAAAAAGTGCACACCATTTATGCTGTCTGGGGCCACCTGGGATACTCGGGGAAGGTATTGCCTTGCTTGGGGCAGATTGGGATCCGATTCGGTCACCCTAGCCTGCTGCTATGGACCGAATATAGAGGATCCACAGTATTATACCGCATTGTGGGTGAAAAATATTGATCAGCTCCAACCACACCATATGGGGTGGAGACTTTAATATCGCACGTAACTAAGAAGTTGACAGATCTCACCCCGCCCCCCCATCACTACACCAAGGCGCGAGCGGTTCTACAAAGCACACTCACTGAATACCACTTGATTGATGCCTGGTGGCATATGCATCCCTACAGACTGGAGGGAACCCACTTGAACTGCGCACGCAGCATCTTGGGCACGTCTAGATTATTTGTTCCTCTCCATGGGGCTTTGCCCGGCCATCTCTCAAGTGCAACATTTGGCCCGAACCTGTTTGTAGCATGTGCATGTCAAGCTTACCCTGTCTTCGGCGGATTATGGTCCCCCACGTGGTAGCTGGAGGTTGCAACCTACCATCTTATTAGACTCTGTGTTCCAAGAGGAAGCGTTCAAGGTTACATTAAGGGGCTATTGCATAGAGAAGGGGGCTGGTATACTCAAAGACATAATGAACATGCTGCATAAGCTTGAGGCAGGCCTCAAAACACTGGAGACAAAACTGTCCACACGACCAGATGGTGCAATACAGTCGAAATTTAGGGAAACACTTACAGAGTATATGGACACGGCACGCAGGGAGTCGCGCTTCAGGGGGAACTACTGAGAGGCTCGCCGTTATGGTGAAGGGGAAAGAACGGGTAGGGCACTGGCCGAAATGATTAGAAAGCCACGATGCTCCACTTTTGTGCTGGAATTGGTGGGTCTGGATGGGGTGGTGTACAGAGACACTGCGAACATACTCAATGCTTTTACCGCTCACTATGCTAAACTATACACTGCGCAGCGGGTGGATATGCTGGACTTAGATACCTATTTGGGTGATGTGACGTTGGGATGGCTGAGTGATGTGCAGTAAGAATTTCTGTGTGCCCCATTTGAGCTTAATGAGGTAAGGGAGACAATTTTGCATATGTAATCTGGGAAAGCCACTGGTACAGATGACATCCCCATAGAGTTTTATAAAACATACATAGATCTGATGGCCCCCATACTACACGAAGTCTATGAAGACGCACTGGACACAGGGCATCTCCCTCTCTCTATGAGAGAGGCCCTCATCACCTCTCTTTTAAAACCAGTGAAACCATCACAGCAGTGTGACTCCTACAGGCCTCTGTCTCTGCTTAATTGTGATGTTAAAATACTAGCTAAACTCATCGCCACACGACTCAGTTTACTCATGGAAAATGTAATTTTACCCGACCAGTCAGGCTTTGTCCCCGGAAAGGCGACGTCTCACAACTTGAGAACACGTTTCACAGTCTTGAATAACGTCTCCTCGGAACTGCCTTTGGCGGCTGTTTTTTTAGACGACACAAAGGCTTTTGATTCGATCGATTGGGATTATATATTTGGAGTGATGTCGCGCATGAGTTTCCTGCCTCTTTTTCTTTCTTGGATACAGCTGTTGTACTGCTCACCTGTCGCTAAGGTGTGTATTAACGGTAGAGTCTCCCAGGGGTTTCCAGTCAAAAGAGGTACCAGGCCTGTCTCCCTTACTTTTTGCGATCACTGTTGAGCCGTTGGGGCAAAGCTGAGACAACATCACCGGGATAAGGAGTTGAGATGTAATATGAGGCAGGTATTAATATCCCTATATGTGGATGATATCACGCTCACCCATAACACAACCTGAACCCCATCCTCAAGGAATTTATAGTTTTTGGGAAGCTTTCGGGGGTTCAAATAAATTGGGGTATGTCTTGTATTTTTCCTTTTACTGCTGCAACAAATCGATTCCCACTAGACTAGCCATTGGAATGGTGTGAAGATGAACTGAGGTACTTGGGCATCCGCATAACTAGAGACAGGGACGAATTGATGCTCCTTAATTATGGCACGACCTTGGTACGCATAACGGACAACGTCTCTCGCTGGATAACACTCCCACTCTATGGCGGGACGAGTGTCTCTAATTAAAATGGTGATACTACCTCAACTGCTTTATTTGTTTCTAAATATACCGTTCCACCCAGGAGCTTATTTTTTCAAGATGCTTAAGTCGGAAATGACGCGGTTGGTATGGGGAGGAAAACACCGAAGCTGCAATGGAATGTTCTCGTTAGGCCTCATTAGACCCCACCTAACTTGTGCTGTGGTGTTGTTATATAATATTATTAGTGTGTCTAACAGATGGTGAACTATAGCCATTGCGGCTAAAGTGGATCACAGGTGACTCCTAGGAACCAAATCAAAGGCCACCCTGAGGTCCACAAAAGCCAGGTATAGATGATCCCTAGAAAGCCAAAGATATTTTGCAACAGTGAGGTCAAACTGAAAGATTTTTAAATTGTGCTCAACTTTGCCCTGGACCCAGCGTGTAGCGGTGACATATTGAGGCTTCTACTATTCAATCCTGTAGTCTAGCTAAGATCTGGTTGCAGAAACTTTCTGAAGGTTATCTATAAGGCTGATAGGGTGGTAGTTACTTTGAATTCCTCTGTTATGCTTTTTATACACTAGGATAATTTGCTGCATTTTTCCAGGATTCCAGAACCTCCCTACCTACACGTATCTCCTTTGATAGTAAATTAAATATAGGGTTCCAAAACAAGAGGTTCAGAACGAAACCCCCAACACTCTATCAGGACACCAGTATTTCCCTGGGGGCATGGCCTGTATGGCACGGATGGTATCTTGGAGGGTAAAATGAAATGGTGGAGTTGTTGTAGCTATCGCTAAGTCTCAAGTTTGAGTCTCCTCAACGTCCAACCCTGGGCTGGGTTGGGCGTAAATTGCAGAAAAATGCTCGACCCACTGTGATGGCTAGATTGTTAGCTCTACAGGGCTATTAGATAGGGGGCGACCATGTACAAATATATGTCAGAAGGTCGTGGGATATTTGTTGTTGGCCCTCCGCTACTAGCACCTACCAGTTATTGTCTACCCGACGTTACTTAATACTTATGGTTGTCCGTTTATAATTTATACGAGCAGCACAGATTTCCTAATGGAAACCTTTCTTAAGAGCCTCAATAAGTTGGCCCTGCGCCTTATGACAGTCCTTTGTGTCCCATGTGGGTGACTGCGAGGAGGGGGCCCTTTTTGCCATTTAGGGCCTTAGTACACTGTACTTCAGGGCAGCAAATAAGACATGATTTGGTAGTAAGAAAGCACTACAGCGATATTCTATAAGAGGTTTGAATATGGTGTTGAAGTAGTCATAAATGCTAGTTAGAGTTCCCTTGTCAAGACTCAGTTTAGACCATTTAATTGATTTCCTATTATTGCCTAGGTTTATATTTATTATCTATTTAACATCCCGGCCCTTGAGGTTTCTCAGGAATTGGACCCAATTGTAATCCATAGCCTGTTATGGTCACTATTGATCCGAGGGAGAATTTCAAAATCCTCTGCCAGATACCATAAATCTAAATCTCAAACAACATAGTCAATTTTGCTATGTATGGTGTCACTGGCAAATGTGTGAGTACACTTTATGTCAGATGGACATCTTCCATTACGTGACAGTAAGCCATAATTCAAAGAAATTAACAATCAGCATGTGGCTACGACTGGACAGACAGTTAGGCGGTTCACTCTCTAAATGGGGAATGTCTCTGGCTACACATTCTAGGCCATAAATAGAGGTTAAGCCCTCCAATGGCTCGAAGGTGGTGTTAAAATCATCAGCAACTATGATCGGGGAGCTATCTATTCTTTTGGCAAGATGGTGAGCGAGAAAATGCAGTGTAGGAGATTCTTTGTTGCATCGGACAGAGCGACTGTAGATGTTATACAAATGCAGCCTATAGCCATTTTTCTCCTGGGGACAATCGAAACATGTCATAATAGTTGATATCCAGCTTTTTGGTGGTTAGATTTAATGCATTCTTAACCCATACTACAAGGCCACCAGACGGGGGGCCTGCTTTAGAGGATGTTGCTTAGATGCTAAAGCCTTAAGTACTTTTACACTGTCCATGTTTCTTGCAAAATAATTAAATCATGTGAGTTGATGAACATGCCCCACTCAGGATCCATGATTTTCCCCTTTAAGCCCGCAAAATTCCAGGACAGTAGCAAGAAGGGGCTCTTAGGTGCGCTAGGGGGTATCCCAGACTCATTATGATGGAATGAGAGAGATAGCTGCCCTATAGTGAAATTGATGGAACGCATGTGGCCATGATGGTAATGCACCTGGGGGTTCTGTGGTAGTGTGGTGCAATGTGGAGTGTACAGGTTCATAGTCAATTAACCTTGGACTTGAGTGACCACACCACCCTTCCCTTCATTAACACAATCATGAGCCTCTTGGAGGAGTTCTGCCTGGACTGGCTTTGGGCGAGTATTATGGCTCGCTGCGGTTTTATTCAGAGTTTCAAGGTCTGATAGTGGCTGAAATCTATTATGAATGGGGACATTGATTTTGTTCAGCTCCACTGCCCGATTAGGGACATGTCCACTTCCTGTCATTGCCTTTAGATAAAGGACTACATGATGTTTATAAAAGTACCATATGTGGAAAATACTTATACCATTGCCAGCACCCTCCCATTGCAGCTTGGAACCACAGTATATTAGTCTCTCAATGAGGCTTGGGTATCTACAATTAATTACAACACAATGCCCCCTCTTCTGTTTGACAGACAGGCCAACCCACCGAACCCTTCCTACAATAAAATGTCCTTATGTTCATTGATCCTGAAGTCCGTGTTGCAGGACAGCCAGTGACAGAATTGTTCTTCAACTGGGTTGTAGATTCCTCATTGGTGGAACTCAAGTGAGCAACAGACATGTGGAAGATCAGGATTGGGTTGATTAAGAGAGTATTTCATCCTTTGATGTGGTCATAGCTGGTTCTCTGGTTTGATTTCCAATTCCCCCCCAAATTGCTCTTGCGCTGGTTCTCCTATTTTTTGAAGACAACTATACCTGCATTGGCGAAAAGAGTGGAGATGTTGCATAGATAAGGTGAGGGATGGCCAGCCTGCTGTGTGCTGTGGAGCACAGCAGAAACAGAGTTCAAAGCCTGTGGAGTAGTAGTGGCCCCTGCAGGATCCTAAGTAGAGAGGCTTTGTTCACTTGTGAGTAGTTTAGAAATACAAGTCACTGCGGCCTCCAAATTACTAAGTATGTCCAAGATACGAGGAAGACTCACAGCCAGCATCTGCTGGGATTTGCTAAGGATTGAGGTCCGGTCAATGCTGGATGCAATGTCAGTGTTGCCAGAATTAGAGTTTTTAGCTTGATTGGGCAGACGTAAGAACCATGGGTGTTGTCGATGAGGCTTTGCCCTTTGCCAACCTTAGCGGCCACAGAGGCCATATGGTTGACAATTTTGTTGGCTTTTTAGTTTTCTTATTCGGGGGTCACCTTTACTGGTAATCAATAAATCAAGGTCTGGCAGCAATTTGGCTGGAGAAGGAGGAGATGGTGATCACGGCTTCCGAGCAGCCAGCTTTGGGATGGGTCTGCTTATCACCAGAGAAGACTCTTTGGGGTGTATTTACAAGAACTGAAGCTAGCTACGCTAGCGTTCGTTAGCTTCAGTTTTCTTAACATGGCAATCACCAAAAACTTTCGCCCTGTTAGTGATGTATTTACAATACGTCGCTACATGGCGATAGTAACAGCTAGCCGTGGCGAAAACTGTTAACACTAGAGTAAAGGCAATAAAAATGTTGATGTTAGCGAGAGAAAAGTGACGAAAGGCCCATTAGCGGCAAAAAAAACTTACGTTAGTCAACCCAACATGACATTTTTGCCTCTAGAAGCAAAAATAACCTATAAGTCCACCTCTAATGAAAAAATAGGAAATAAAACCAATGGTATGCATAATGAAAAAGCAATGGCCAGGTGCAGCACAGATCAACCCCCCCCCCCCTCCTAAACCCCCAAAAGCCAGGATGGCCAGCCAGAGTCCCAGGGGAAGAGGAAATGCAGATTCAATGCTACAATTTTGAAACAAGGCGCATTTCTTGGAAAAACGAGTGATGCATCACTTTTCATAGCACCCTCCTTGCAACACCATGGCAGAGACAGTACCCGGGGCCCGGAGGCCTCGCTGGGCCTGCATCTGTGACCCGAAGTGGGAGGCAGAGGTGCTGTGGAGTTGCTAGGCCGTGGCGGTAGACATTGAGGTTATCGGCGATCACCCTTACCTGGTGGTGAGGTCCCGCAGGTCGCATGGAGACACTTTGCTGACATGTGTGAGACAACCGTCTGGTGCCCCTTGGAGCTGTGAGCCAACGTAGGAGGTCTGTAACGAATACCAGGTGCCACCACTACAACGGGATGCACAGAGGAGATTACCAATGGTGGACCGCGCCTCTCTGCATCACAGGCCGGAGGATGTTGCGCTGGCCGGACTCTGTGGAGGGTGAGGCCCCTGAGCTGTGCCAAACTTGTGTGGGGGGAGCGCTGCAACTTCACACCTAAGGGGGCTTTGTTGCATCACCTGCATCAGGAGGTTCCCCAGCGGACTTGACAGCGACTGCTGTACCCAGGCTTGTGAAACCCCACCTGACTGAGGCTCCTGCTGACTTAGCCACAGATTTGCAGAGGTTGCAGCTCATTGAGTCCCATGTCAATGTCCAGGTGAGGAGAAGCTGTGACGTATAGTGGAGGAGGCCCGGGGCGAGTCAGGCCCAGTCCTAGCACCTGTGGGTGATGCAGACTACCCTGAGAAATCCCTGCATTGCGGCTGACCTACATCACAGTAGGCACCGCACAAGACTGGTGGGGGACACCACTAACTGGCTCAAGTTGCTGAGATCGGGCATTCATAGGAGTGGGTACCATGGGCACGGGCCGGTTCTGGCCAAGGCCCTTGGGTGTGCAGCTTGATCCGCTGTTACTCGCTGGGGAGCTGGGGAACACGGAATCTTGTCCCCACATTTGGATTGGAAAAGGCAACCGGGTGGTGCTGCCTTTCCTTGCTCACTGTTTGTTTCTTTTTGGGTGTAAGAGGGACTAACCCTTAGTGGACTTCCTCTTCCACCAGCGCTGCACCGTCTGGTTGTTGCTGCTGCTGCTGTCCCCACCTGCTGCTGCTGGTTCCTCTGACCTAGAGGTCAGGTTTTCGTGTCCCACCTCCACCCAAAGGCTCCTGCCTGCACCTCATCACTGGTGGTCCAGTGGTAGAGCGTCACTGCTTTGAAGCTTAACTGCCCTCCTGTTCCTCTTTTACACTGTTGCTGGTCATCTTTCTGCTCTTCTCCCTTGCTTTTCTACCTTTGTCTTTTTTTAATCTTTGCTTTGTTTTTTATGTGCTTTTTTGCAGTTCTTTTTTCCGTAACTTCTCCCTCGTTGCCACTGCGATCTCCTGGGTCCTCGACCCTCCAGAGTCCTTTCCCGTGTGTCCCACCTCCCCGCTGTGGCATATGCTGTGCAGCCATGTGCAGTGGCCTTGCCACTGGTGCAATGAAGGCAAGCCAAAGGCAAGCCTGAGTGTATCCATCCCCCCATGTACCGTGCCCTGTACCAGGGACCCTGCCTCTCGGACAGTCCAATGCTATGACACCAGCACTCTCCTCACCCTCAACCCTTGATGCCACACCGCCTGCCATCTAGCATCACCGAAGAGTACCCTTGAACCCTACATGTGCCAAAATTGCAAAGGCACCTCCCACCACATGAGCATATCAACAACTCGTGCCGCCCAGCCGACCAACAGCGCACCCGACTGGCTCAACTGAGTTCTCTTCTACGTGCTTTCCCTCCACAAATATGCCACAGAAATATGGGACCTCCTCAACGCCACCTCTTTGGACATCGACTTCTTCATGGAAACCTGGACCAACCTCTGCTCTGGACCGGAGATCGCCATTGCCATCCCTGATGGCTAGAAAATCATCTGCAAGGGCCACCCCTACTGTATAGAAGGAGGTATTGCCATTGCAAAAGCACACTCCGACTGACCACACACTCTAATGACCCAACTACGAGCGTGGAACATCTCCATTTCTAGATCCAGACCAATTCCAACATCACCCTCCCAGGCACCCCCTTCTACAGGCCCCTGTGGCCATAAACCCCTATTTACCAATGCTATTGTAGACCTCATCACACCCCAGGCTCTCCCATCCACCAACTGCATCCCACTCGGAAACCTCAAGTTCCACCTGGACAACTCTAGTGTCCAGAACACCACCCCCCTCCTGGGGAACCTTGCCAACATCTGACTCAAGCAGCTAGTCACCGCACCAGCCCACATAGCCAGACGCACGATCAAGCCCGCCTTCTCCGCCAGTGGAAACTTCAACTACAGCCACACCACAGAACTCTCCTTGACCGACCACCATTGTATACATCACGCCTTCACCACAGCCATCCACGCCCCCGTTGCAGCTGGACCAAGGCCACCGAAGAACTTCTAGTCAACTCCCTCAGCACCACCATTCCGCCAAAGCTTACAATTGCCAACACCACAGCGCACAATCTCCATCAATGGATCTCTAACTGCGCCGACACCCTGGCACCCCCCAATAAAAGCCCAGGCAAACAACAATCCAAGAAAGATAAGTAGTTCACTCCCGCCCTCCACTAGTCCAGATGCACCTGCAGACATCCGGAGAAGCGATGGAGCCACAACAATACCTCAGATACTCACACAACCTTCAAATAAGCCATCAACGCACACCACACAGAGGAAGAGGAAATACCCAGGATTGATAGGTTGTGTGCAGGTAGGTGTCCCTTTCTGCACAACATCAATCACTGCTGCAACACCACGGCGCAAGGGTGCCTGCGGTTGGCGCATGGCAGCCATTGTGTGTCCATGTAGGGGAAAAATACAGGGAGGCTTATTCATGAGCCCTTTCTGACAATTTAAAGCCGCGGGTGCATCCTTTTCTTGAAATACTTGCAGCATTAATTGTGCACCACGTTGTGCCATATTTACAAAGTGACGCATCTAGGTATATGAGTGACCTTGTGACGCCCTGAGCCATGTTATACCTGCGTCAGGTATGATGTATGCAGGGTGGGCATTCCCAAGCAACAAAGCCTCATGGGAGTGGCACAGTGAAATCCATCAGATTTCCCTGCGACAATTCTAAGAGAACCACTGCTTCAGAACCTTATGCATTCCTCATGGCAGGCATATGGGTGACACAGTGCCATAGGGATAGGCTGTCCCCATGCATTGCTGGAGTTGCGTCATGCTTGTAACACAACTGCAGCAATGCGTGACTTTAGCGCTGACAGATACGTCAGGATTCCAGACGTATCTGTAATGAATTGCGACATAGAGCACCATACAGTGAATACGGCGCATCCATTGTGTTGCAAGAAGGGTGCCGTGAAAAGTGTTGCATCTCTGTTTTGTCGCAGCGATGCAACACCTTTCATGAATGAGGCCCAGGAATGCACCCTATCCTATTGATGAGGTGCATTCTTGCCCTTTTGATTTGTTGCAGGGCCATGCAGCAACATTCCTTGCAGCGCTGTCCAGCACCAAAACCTCGGAAATGAGGAGCCAAGTGTTTGCATCAATTTTAAGACCAGTTATTTTCTTTTTTTTTCTCCTAATTCGCCTCTGACCCAAGCTCACTGGTAAACTGCAGGTCGCCACTGTCACTTGCTATGGAGAGGTAGGATTTCTTTTGGGGTACTGCCCCCTCGTTGTTCACCTGCCTACCAGTGGCTCCCCGACTATCTACCTGTTTGCTGACCTCTCGTTGTTAAGGAAAGGGTGGTCATGCTCTCCCCTGGTTCCAAGGAACAAGTGTTGTAGCTGGCATCTTACCATAAATCACCGTTATCTGAAGTGCCCTGTGATATTTGGCAGAGTCCAACACAAACTGAGAGCTTCCCATGAGGCTTAATCATAGGACAAAAGGAAGATTTTGACAAACAGAAAGCATGGTCTATAGACCTAGTCGTAATAGTTATCTATGCCGGGGTCCAATTTATCAGGGGGTTCCCAAATGGCTCTCTTCTTGATATTTTTTAGTCTAGACAGATCAATCCTTGATGTTTTATACAAAGAGGAAAGCCAATCAGAGTATGTGGGGGGCATGGCTTCGGCCCATCTCTTACATATTTCTTGTCTGGCCAGCAATATAGCAACAAGCATTGGAAATGCAATAGGTCTCGCATTAGGAAAGTTTGAGCGATTGGTATTGTAAATGACACTTTTTATTTATGTGTTGGTTTTGAAAATAGCAAAATTAATAGCTTTGTCAGTTACAATGTCAATAGCTTTAATCGCAAATGTGACACCTATAGCATTTGTAATGCAATGTGTGTTGTATTTACGTGACTTAGATGTATTGATATTACAAATAACAATGGCTTTTAATTTTGTTTAATTTTGTAAATAATTAATACTTAAATAAAATGTATTGTAATTTATAATGGAAATAGCTTAAACGTTTGTAAATAACTTTTGTGAAGATTATGTTCAGTGTATTTTATTGTGACGAAAATCCAAGAACATTGCATTTGCACCTACACACACACACAGAGCCACACACACACACACACACACACACATATAGATGTGGTGGTGGTGGATCTGGGGGATATGGTGGTGGTGGATGTGGTGTTGGTGATGGTGGTGGATGTGGGGGTGGATGTGGTGGTGGTGGTGGTGGATGTGGTGGTGGAGGAGGTGGTGGTGGATGTGGTGGTGGTGGATGTGGTGAAAGTGGTGGTGGATGTAGTGGTGGATGTGGTGGTGGAAGTGATGGTGGGTGTGGTGGATGTGGTGGTGGATGCGGTGGGGGATGAGGTGGTGGATGAGGTGGTGGATGAGGTGGTGGATGTGGTGGTGGATGTGGTGGTGGATGTGGTGGTGGGGGTGGATGCGGTGTTGGTGATGGTGGTGGATGTGGGGGTGGATGTGGTGGTGGTGGTGGTGGTGGATGTGGTGGTGGAGGAGGTGGGGGTGGATGTGGTGGTGGAGGAGGTGGTGGTGGATGTGGTGGTGGTGGAGGAGGTGGTGGTGGATGTGGTGGATGTGGTGGTGGTGGATGTGGTGAAAGTGGTGGTGGATGTAGTGGTGGATGTGGTGGTGGAAGTGATGGTGGGTGTGGTGGATGCGGTGGGGGATGAGGTGGTGGATGAGGTGGTGGATGAGGTGGTGGATGTGGTGGTGGATGTGGTGGTGGATGTGGTGGTGGGGGTGGATGCGGTGGTGGTGGTGGATGTGGTGGTGGTGGTGGATGTGGTGGTGGTGGATGTGGTGGTGGTGGATGTGGTGGTGCATGCGGTGGTGGAGGAAGTGGTGGTGGATGTGTTGGATGTGGTGGTGGATGTGGGGGATGTGGTGGTGGATGTGGTGGATGTGGATGTGGTGGTGTATGCGGTGGTGGTGCATGTGGTGGATGTGGTTGTGGTGGATGTGGTGGTGGATGTCATGGTGGATGTGGATGTGGTGGTGGATGTGGTGGTGGATGTGGTGGTGGTGGATGCGGTGGTGGTGGATGTGGTGGTGGTGGATGTGGTGGTGGTGGATGTGTTGGTGGTGGATGTGGTGGTGGATGCGGTGGTGGTGGAAGTGGTGGTAGATGTGTTGGATGTGGTGGTGTATGTGGTGTATGTGGTGGTGGATGTGGTGGTGGTGGATGCAGTGGATGTGGTGGTGGATGTGGTGGTGGTGGGTGTGGTGGATGTGGTGGTGGATGTGGTGGTGGATGCTGTGGTGGATGCTGTGGTAGATGTGGTGGTGGTGAATGAATGTGGGGCCTCTTCCTTGACTGTTCTCTATATAGGAGAGACCCAACGTGTACCCCATCAACTTGGAGCACTTCTGTGTTTATTATCTGATGTTTCTTTATGGAAGTTGCTTTATGCTGAGCCAATTGTCCTTAAGGGATTACTGTTGGAATGATGTCCTCTGTACATTGTAGCCTACGCATACAGACGATCTGATGTGTAACATATGCTGTGCTTTAAATTCCATGCCCTTTCACCATCAAATCAAAAAAGAGGTTTCGAAAAAAAAACCAAATTTTTTTTTTATTAAAAATCACTTAAACTGCTCACAAATATAAGTGGAGGGACTTGAGGTGTTACCCTCGGCCGAACACAGAGAGTAGAGTGCAAGTTGATGGGTGCTAGGAGGATAAAACACCCAACGATAGATGTGTGGTTGTGCCAGGATGGTCAGGCAGTGGAGGATTCTGGGCTTGGAATGGGTATGACTTAGGAGAAGGGGCAGTTCGAGGTGAGACTGTAGATGGATTTGAATACCAGGCTGAAGGGTTAGTACACGGGCGAGTTGCGAACTGTGTGCCAGCCGGCCTGACAGGGCGAAAAAGGAAGAGACGACCTAGACAAAGTGGAATGGGTGTGGGTGACAAAACTGACGTTTCTGAACGGGTGGGGGGGCGAGAGGACAGTTAATATTTCAAGGCACTACGAGTATTGCCTTAGTTAGTTACCGGTAATGGATGAGCGTTAGGCGCTGCGAGGCCCTTCAGTGACTAATGGGAAAGAGATGGGCGGACATTTCATTTCACAGATGAGTGTAACTATCTCTGAAACTAGGCCGCCCATCGGGAAACAGGCGGTAGGAGGGGGATATAGAGGCTAGAAAGAGGGATTTGGGTCGAAGCCGTGAGGGACGTACATGGGTCTAGTCGAACTAATTTAATAAAACAATAACCTACTGTGCAGGCTTTGGCATCGCAACACCCCGTGCTTAATTTGTAAAACGAACGAAGTGCGGGTGCCGGACAGTCTGAGAAGGGGGGGGGAGGAGAAATGCGATACGGCGGGCAGGGGAGGGGGCCGAGCGGGTAAAAAAAAAAAAAACAAGACGGAGTAACATATGCTGTGCTTTAAATTCCATGCCCTTTCACCATCAAATCAATGAAGAGGTTTCGAAAAAAAAAAATATATTTTTTTTAATTAAAGATCACTTAAACTGCTCACAAATATAAGTGGAGGGACTTGAGGTGTTACCCTCGGCCGAACACAGAGAGTAGAGTGCAAGTTGATGGGTGCTAGGAGGATAAAACACCCAACGATAGAGGTGTGGTTGTGCCAGGATGGTCAGGCAGTGGAGGATTCTGAGCTTGGAATGGGTATGACTTAGGAGAAGGGGCAGTTCGAGGTGAGACTGTAGATGGATTTGAATACCAGGCTGAAGGGTTAGTACACGGCCGAGTTGCGAACTGTGTCCCAGCCGCCCTGACAGGGCGAAAAAGGAAGAGACGACCTAGACAAAGTGGAATGGGTGTGGGTGACAAAACTGACGTTTCTGAATGGGTGGGAGGGCGAGAGGACAGTAAATATTTCAAGGCACTACGAGTATTGCCTTAGTTAGTTACCGGTAATGGATGAGCGTTAGGCGCTGCGAGGCCCTTCAGTGACTAATGGGAAAGAGATGGGCGGACATTTCATTTCACAGATGAGTGTAACTATCTCTGAAACTAGGCCGCCCATCGGGAAACAGGCGGTAGGAGGGGGATATAGAGGCTAGAAAGAGGGATTTGGGTCGAAGCCGTGAGGGACGTACATGGGTCTAGTCGAACTAATTTAATAAAACAATAACCTACTGTGCAGGCTTTGGCATCGCAACACCCCGTGCCTAATTTGTAAAATGAACGAAGTGTGAGGTTCCGTGACGATCGTAAGTGGTGTTTTCGACTCGCACGAATATGGTCGAGTCTGGTATCTCTGAACCGCAAATGATGAGTTTAGTGGGTGTGCGCAGTTTCGCTGTGTTAACCTAAACCGTTCGTCTGTTTCGTGGGTTTCTATATCTGAACCCAGGGGTTCCATCTTAGATACGGCATCCATTTTGTTTCTTGCCCTCAAGTAGCCAGCGAACGGACGCTGTCCGCTTCGCGACCCTGGGATTCTCAAGACTCTTGCGGAAGACACGTTTCCTTTGAAAGTGTCTTTATGATGAGGGGGATGATACTGTAAGGCAGATGGCCCCGCTCGAGGCACATCTTGCCGTGCCGGTCTATTGTCTTAGCCGTGCATCTCATTAGGCACGTCCCTTTGATGCCTGCAGCTCGTGTTTCCCGATACCAGCCCTTTTACACCCTTTCCGATCTCCCCACTGTTTCTGCCTTCCTCTACACCTGTCCCTGTTCCTTCTTCGATCTGTTTACTGCCGATTGGAATGTACTAATGGTGGGAAGATGGGTTTTTACAGTTGGGAACCACCAAATGTTTCCGTACTTATGTTCCGGACCTTGAATACATCAAAGCGACCCCTCTTGGGGATAATGATGGGAACCAAGTTGTAAACCTTTGTGTACCATGTTAACCTATGAGCGAAAACTGTATAAAAAGGAGCGATCCACAGTAGCAAATTGAATCAGATCCCGCGAACTTACATGCTGTGTACTTCACGTGACTTCTGTGTTCCCTGCTGTAAATAAACCTCGAATCTTTGACGCCGAAGGAAGTGTCCCGTGTCTCTGTCATCTATACGCCGGAACAGGTTACTCACGAAGGTTTCAGGTGTTGTCCCCTGGCACCGCTGGGTCTTAAATAACCCAGTCCTTCAGTTGGCGATCGTGAGGAACTTCGTGTGAAATCTCCGAGGGAAGGTGCACCCCGCTTCATCGATCCTGTTGTCGAAACCAGTGGCCCGACGACTTTTCCCGCGAAGATTCCCGCCTCCTGACGGCTGCGACGGACTGCTGCCCTGACTGTAGACCTGTTTTGGCGCCCGGCGTAGACCTTGGTACAGCGAGACGATTGACGGGCCTTCCTGGTGACGCCATCGATCTTTGAGTTAAGTATTTGTGGGTCGCTCCCAGAATCCTTGGTTGTGGTTGCTTAGTTGTTGCATGGTTCCATTGCATTTGTGGTTCTTAGTACTTGGTTCTTTGTTGTAATATTTGACGACTGCAGCCGCCAAAAACCGAGGGTTTTTGCTCTTTGCAGGGACTTGGTAAATCTCGTAACCCTTGAAGTTTGTGAAACTCGGCTAGTGTGCAAGATGCCTGGTCGTAGTACTTTGTTCAGTTGTTTCAAACGTTGTGGTACGGATTCCCGACTGGAGGACTCGTGTCCAATACCTCCGGTTGGAACTCCCACTTATGAGCTTTACAGCAAACATGGGTTAGGTCCGATTACTTTTAATGAATATTGGATTCGCTATACCAAAAAAGATGGTGTCCTTAGTTGGCCACCACATGGTAGTTTTGAGACCCCGATCTTAGATAATCTTGAGGCTAAATTGTTTAAGAAAAAGTCAAGGCCGGCCATGTTTGATGCCTTTAAGTTATGGCGCAAAGAAGCCAGACAGAAAGAAATCAGACAGACAAAACGTAATCAGAGAGATGGTGTTGCTACCATTGTAAAGAAAGCAGAGCAGTTTCAGCGTGATAAGGAGGAAAAGGAAAAGGAAGTTTTTGATAGGCTTCAGCGTATGTCTATAGATAAATGTTACCCCGCTTTGCCAACGGAGTCGGGTAAGATAGAGGAATTGGTTGAGGATCCCTTAATGTCCTATCTTATGAAGTCACCACCTCCGTACGCACAGGGTACCGCAGCTCTTGTGGTTCCCTCTGTACCTGCTCCTGTGCCTGCCCCTCAACCCGTTCCACAACCTGTACCCGTTCCTCCGACTGTTCCTACTCCTTTGCCTACTTCTGTTCCTACTGCTCCTCCGCTTGTACTTCCTCACACTCCTGCTCCCGCTACTGCTCCCGTTCTACTTACTCCTGCTGCTTCTTCTGTTCCCGATTCTTCTCTTGTTACTACTCTATCGTATACTTCTCCATCTACCCGACGTCGTACCCCTTCAGTTGCTGCCAACTTTGTTAATCCTCTTGGACCTATTTCTGAGTCCGCTGGTTCAGACGGTCCACAAAGACGTAGTCAGCTTCCTGGTAATAGGGAACGTGCTGCGCTGTATAATATGGCGATGGCATGGATGCTGCACCCCTATAGGAATCCTCCACGTTCGGTTTTGAATACGTTTGGTCAATTCAATATACCGACACAAAGATATGTTTTTGAAGAAATGTGCAAGGCTTTGCGTGACCAAATATCGGCTGATGCATCGGACGATGTATTAACTGCCTTGACCAACCTACAGCTCCAGTTTTCGAGCGGAATGATAGTAGGTAGTAATGTCCGACGTGCTGTTGAGCAATTATTAGCTCTTCGCCCCTCTATGATGCCTCAAGCATTGTTCGTTGAGGATATTGAGAGTCCGTTAGATGCGTCTGGTCAGTTTCCCATGCGCGAAGTTCCACCAGTGTGGATGCCAGGTGACGCTACTGTTGCTCCACCGATCTTGCCACATTTCCAGAGAGTATGGATACATCTCCCATGGAAACGGTCGGAAGTTCTACAGGTGAAGCAATCTTTGCCTGACCCTTGCAAAAATCCTCCAGGGTATTATAAGGAATTGTCGCAGCTTGTAGACGCTACGATAATGAATCTTGCCGATATCGATATGCTGTTTGGCAATGTCGTACCGCAACCGGTATGGGCTAAGATTCGTCAGGAAAACCACGTGGCAGAATTGGGTGGCGATTGGGCTGCTCTTACTGCGGCAGATACACGACAAATTGGTGGGGCTAAGCCTGAACAGCTTATTACTGCTCTCCCTCAGAGAATCATTACCTTGATGAAAACGCTTATGCCAGCTATGAGGGTGAACTGGGACAAGTTGTCAGCTTGCCAACAGAAGAAGGACGAGAGTGTCTCTGACTTCTTTACGAGATTTGAGGAGGCATTCATCGATCACAGTGGTCAGGATATGGGTACCGAGGGTGGTCAGCGGTTGTTTGTGGATAAATTTGTCTCTAACTTATTGCCCGATTTGAGCAACAAATTGAAAAATTCTGAGAGTGCGTGGGCTGTCTCTACTTCTGCTCAAATATTGGCTACGGCACAGTATTACGGGAATAGGAAGAAAGAAGAGAATGACTGTGCCGATAAAAAGACGAAAGAACTTAAAACTAAAGTGTTGTTGCAGCAGGCGTATCCTCCGCGTTCGAATCAGAATGATTCACAACAACGTAATCGATCGCAGTCGCAATCTAATAGGTCGCAATCGCGAAATGACTCCCCTTCGCAGAGATCTTCGTTAGGGTACAATCAGTGTGACTATTGTAGACAGGAGGGTCATTTAAAATTCAACTGTCCAGCCCTCAATGAGCGTAACAGTGGTAACATATCTAGAGGAGGTTGTGGTGGTTCACAGCAGACATCACGTGGTAGGGGTCGTGGTGCTCAAAATGATCGTTCAGACAATTCGTCAAATTCCAATAATTGTTTTGATCAACGTGGATCATCGCAAGGACGATCTGCGCAGTACAATGTAGACGATTATTACGTCGATCAGGATGCTGACGACGGTAATTATTAGGACAGCCATAGACAAGGAGAGGGAGTAGTATCAGTTCCGGTTGATCAGAGAGGGCCTTACGTCGCAGTTGCCACCTCGGGCGTCGTTGAGCCTTTTCTGTTGGACACTGGTGCAGCGAAAAGTTCCATAATGCATTCGAAACTCCCTGGCGCACCTTTGTCTGGCTTAACAAATATTTCCGTTGGATTCTCTGGCGCCCCTGTTAGCAATCCGGTTTCGTGCCCTTTGCCACTTACAATTGGGCCACGTGAGCTCAAAGCTCCGTTGATTTTGACCACTGGCTGTGGTGAAAATCTTTTGGGACTGGATTTGCTAAAACGTTTGTATGCGACTTTGTACTGTTCTCCTGCGGGAGTAAAGCTTACTTTGGGTGAGAGAGTTGTCTCTCCAATGTACTTGTCTCTCGATAAGCTTCCACCGGAATTGAGTTCTCTTCCTGCATCTTTGTGGGCAACAGGTCCCAATGACGTGGGCCTGCTTGATATTTCCCCTTATGTTGTACACTTGAAATCTAATGTGCGACTGCCACGTATTCCCCAGTATCGAATCTCCCTTGATGGTGAACGGGCACTGTTGGCGATCATCTATGATCTGATCGAGAAAGATGTTATTGAGGAGACTCGGGGAAACGTGTGCAACAGTCCTGTGCTGCCTATCTTGAAACGTACCGATCCTTCGAAACCACCCGTTTATCGTTTTGTTATCGATTTACGAGAGGTAAATAAAATAGTGATTCCTCAGTTCCCTGTTGTGCCTGACATCACGGCGCTACTGACTCTGATTCCAGCCTCGGCATCATGGTTTTCAGTGATCGATCTGAAGAATGCGTTCTTCAGTATACCGATTGCTGAGGAAAGCAGAGACCTTTTCGGTTTCTCTCTTGGTGGTCGCAGCTTCCGGTTTAAACGTGCTCCTCAGGGCTACTGTGAAAGTCCATCAATATACAGTCAAGCCTTGAAGGGCCAACTTGATGCGTTTGTGTTGCCGGCTGGTGCAGCCTTACTCCAATACGTCGACGACTTATTGGTGGCCGCAGATACTCAGGACATTTGTAAAATTGCTACGGTGTCGTTGTTGCAACATCGCTGTGACTTACATCACAAGGTGTCTCCTTCTAAACTTCAATATTGTTGTCAAGAAGTAACCTATCTAGGTCACTTATTGTCAAAGGAGGGAAGAAGGTTGACCCCAGAGAGAATTGCAGCGATTGCGCGAATGACTGTGCCAACAACCCAAAGAGATGTGCGTGCCTTTCTAGGTATTACGTCATACTGCAGACAGTGGATTCCAAATTTTTCATTGTTAGCGAAACCATTGGTGGCTCTTACGTGCAAGGATGTTCCAACTCCTTTACCATGGACGGAAGAATGTCAGAAAAGTTTTTCTGAACTGCGTGACGCATTGTGTTCGGCTCCTGTGTTAGGTACTCCTGACTACAGCAAACCGTTTACATTATACGTTCACGAGAGGGAAGGTTGTGCGTTGAGTGTCCTAACGCAACCCTTTGGTGATAAGCAACGTCCATGTGCATATTTTTCCTCGACCTTGGACCCGGTAGCTAGAGCATTGCCGAGTTGTTTGAGAGCAACAGCGGCAGCTGCGGTGTCCATCTGACAATCAGCAGGATTGGTCATGGATAATATGCTTACGGTGATGGTTCCGCATGCAGTTGACACTCTTTTGAATCGTACGAAAACCCAGCACTTGACGAGTTCGAGGTTGTCTGGGTACGAGTTGACGCTTTTGGCAAGTCACATTCAGATAAAACGTTGTAATGTCCTAAACCCGGCGACTCTATTGCCAATCAGTTCGGAGTCAGATGAAGTAGCAGCTCATGACTGTTACTTAAGGACTGAGGAGGAAACAAAAGGTCGTGTGGACCTTAAAAACACTCCTTTGGAAGATCCCGATGGAACTTTGTATGTGGATGGTTCATGTTTTAAATTGCCAAATGGTGATGTGACTACTGCGTATGCTGTGGTAACATTGAACACTGTTGTGGAAGCTGCGAGATTGAATCAGAACTCTGCCCAGGCTGCAGAGCTGATTGCCTTAACTAGAGCGTGTGTGTTGGCGAAAGGGAAACGACTGAATGTGTTTACCGACAGCCAATATGCTTTTGGCGTTGCTCATAGCTTTGGACGATTGTGGAGAGAGAGAGGTTTTATGACGTCGCATGGTACAAAGATTCAGCATGGACAGCTTGTGAATGATCTTTTGGATGCACTTACGTTGCCTAAGCAGGTAGCGATTGTTAAATGTAGTGCGCATCGTAAGGTGACGGATGATGTCGGCCGTGGTAATGCGTTTGCGGATGAGACTGCTAAGGAGACTGCCCGGAACCTTAGCACTAGAATGTATGTGACAAGTTCGGTTAGGTGGCCTACAGAGACTAGTATGTGTGAGAATACCATCGAAAGCGTGAGATCGATACAGAATGAGGCCACTGAGACTGAAAAGACGAAGTGGAAAGAGAGTACGGGAAAGTTGGATGCGAGTGGTTGTTGGATTGATTTGTCAGAGCATAAGAGATGGATGTTGCCAGATGCGTATGTGCTGGCTGTTGTGACCATGGCACACGGTCTAGCACATATTAGTGCGAAAGGTATTTGTAAGTTGGTGTCCCCTGTGTGGAAGAATGATGGTATTACGAAATGTGCTGAGAGATTGGTTAAGAATTGTATGGTATGTATGTTGTACAATCCTGGTAAGGGAACCCCTACACCTCCTGGTCATTTTGCTCCCCCTTCATATCCCTTTGAAGTGATCCAGCTAGACTTCATCCATATGGAGAGATGCAATAACCTGAAATACGTTTTAGTTGTGGTTTGCGCATTCTCCCGATGGATTGAAGCCTACCCTCTCAAAGACAATACAGCTCTGTCCACTGCGAAAATCCTACTGAAGGAATACTTTCCTCGGTATGGAATGCCCCGGATTGTATGGTCTGATAACGGAAGTGAGTTTGTCGGGAGTGTGATGAAGAGTGTGTGTAAGGGCCTTGGAATTAATCAAAAATTTCATAGCGCCAATCATCCCCAGTCAGCAGGTTTGGTTGAAGGGTATAATGGCACCCTTAAACTCAAACTAGCAAAGATTCAGGCTACGACTGGTCTTTCGTGGCCTGATGCTTTGCCTTTAGCTCTGTTGTCAACAAGGGCGACCGTACACTCCCGAGTAGGGCTCAGTCCCTATGAAATAGTGTTCGGCCGTCCTGCTAATGTTTGGGGGTCCCTAGACCGAGTGTGTTTTCTGATCTTGAGTACCCAATGTTGATCGATTATCTGCATGATCTGACTGCTAAACTGAGGTTAATTCACCAACAGGTTTACGAAGCACTGCCGACGCAGACGGAGGGTCCAGGCCACCAGCTCCAACCGGGAGACTGGGTGGTTACACGAAACTTCGCTCGCAAAAAGAATCTTGAGCCCCGTTTCACTGGCCCTTTTCAAGTCCTCCTTGCCACGAGAACTGCTGTTCGTTTGGAAGGTCGCAAGAACTGGGTGCATGCCACCCACACCAAAAAGGTACCTATACCTTTACCGGCGGACTCGTGGGTGAGGAAAGGCATTGCTTCATCTGAAACAGAGAAATTCCAGACCTTCGTACCTTTTAGTGACGCTGAACCTGCTGGAGAATCCTCAGTGCAGCAGAAAGATATTGTTGAACATTTGTCATCATAAGACTCAAGATCGAAACAATCGACTGATCGACAGAACTCTGTCCCTGCGTCGGATCCACTGTTTGACGAACAGACACGTCCCGGGAAAACTCGATACTTTTTGAGGTCCAGCACCAAAGACTAATAAAATTTTCGTTTCTGTCCCTCGACATTTACATTATCCCATTTGCCACGATCAGTCTGAACACCCGTATAATTGTGATTATTTTTGTAAATATTGAGTTTCGTTCCATATATGTGTTTTTACTTCCACAGCTAAGAGACTTCGTGTATATATTTGTGAATAAGATACCTTGCATCCAGGTGTACCGTAGGGCCGCGCGTGTACTTCCTTCTGGTTAGTAGGTCTTGGCACTAGGTCAAAGACCGTCGGTTCCTGGGAACTCCTAGGGATTGACTACTGCTACACAGAACGAAGTGCGTCAAGAAACGTTGCGGACGGTCTTAGGGGATGGCGTTTTCGAAGCTGCTGGATTTGGAAAAAGCTCAGGCGCAAAGATTTAAACTGCAACAGATCACTCGTACCAAATGTTTTATGTTTCAAGTGTTCCTTCTGTTTCTGGTTCTTTCTTCGCTATTGGCGGGTGGGGTGTATTACATGATATCGTACTTCCTACCTTCTGCCATACCTACTCCTACTTCTGAACCTAAACCTACCTCCACTGTATCCCCTCATTCTTTCCATATCTTACCTGAACACGAGCAGGCTAGACGTGCGGAATTCAGAAATAATTCCTTTATTCAGCTTCTTCATCAGCACCAGTTAGTAGTTAACACTACTAATTGTTGGGTGTGTGGGTTAATGCCACATACCACGGATAAGGGAATTCCATATCTGGTCCTTCCTTATAGTTCCCAGGGTTCAGCTCGAGCATTTCAAACAATGTTTCGAAGTGCACTAGATTCCTACCCCAATCGAGAGCCACATCCTTCCCACTCGGGTCCTGGTTCGTACCAAAAGCCTTTGGCTATAGCGATAGATGATTTAGATAGGGATATCTATGAGCCGTCGCTCATCCCAGAGGAAGAGGTACAAGCCTATAGGGTCCTGAGTAAGGTTGAGTATAATGCGCTCACTGGTGAAAAACAGTTTAGAAGCTCGCCTCCGATATGGGTCGTACCCCACCTTGGTAATTTCTGTCTACTGGGTCGTGGCCGAAGATCGAGAGCTCGTCTTGGAGAGAGTGCTTGCTCCGAGACTTATATCCTGCCGATGCTCTCTTCCCCTGTGTTTCTGGCTGCCAAGGGTACATACTTTGTCTGCCATGATCGTGCGTATACATGGTTGCCCTCCGACTTTGTGGGCTCATGTTATATCGCAAATCTGTTGCCTCCGACGTTCACTGTTGATGCAGACTATCACAAGACTAGAGTTGTGAGAGGCGTGATTAGCGAAGAGGACACTGCCGGTCAAGAGGCAGGAGACTTTTTCAAGGGTTTCCTTCCGTTTTGGGGACCTATGGTTAATAGTAGGAACCTGAGACAGTTGACTCGAGTGGTGGAATTGACAGCTAATATCACTGCCAGTGCCCTTGGTAATATCACCACAGAACTTCAGGCGGATAGGCTTATGACGTTACAAAACCGTATGGTTTTAGACGTTGTCTTAGCAGATCGAGGTGGAGTAAGTAAGGTGATCCATTCGAGCTGCTGTATTTTCATTCCAGATAACGCTCCGACTGTCTATCAAGCCATCTCAAAGTTGCATAAGATCTCTGAGTCCATACACGTGGACGTAGGGGATTGGACGCTACTTGGGTGGTTTTGGGGCCTAATGTCGACTTGGGGTTGGAAGATTCTGATGATCGTCGGAGTTGTTGCAGCGTTTCTGTTCACGTGTTGCCTTTGTGTGCAGTGTGGTCCTGCCTTATGTGGCCTCTGTGCTACGACGTGTATAAGACAGCCGCCTGTTGCCAAAGGAGCTCAGTTGGACAGAGTTATGTTGCAGCAACATCTAGATGGTCTGATGAATATCGAGTATGATTCTGACTAGTGCTTGCCTACATGAGGGCAAAAGGAGCGTCTGAGGTTCCGTGACGATCGTAAGTGGTGTTTTCGACTCGCACGAATATGGTCGAGTCTGGTATCTATGAACCGCAAATGATGAGTTTAGTGGGTGTGCTCAGTTTCGCTGTGTTAACCTAAACCGTTCGTCTGTTTCGTGGGTTTCTATATCTGTACCCACGGGTTCCATCTTAGATACGGCATCCATTTTGTTTCTTGCCCTCAAGTAGCCAGCGAACGGACGCTGTCCGCTTCGCGACCCTGGGATTCTCAAGACTCTTGCGGAAGACACGTTTCCTTTGAAAGTGTCTTTATGATGAGGGGGATGATACTGTAAGGCAGATGGCCCCGCTCGAGGCACATCTTGCCGTGTCGGTCTATTGTCTTAGCCGTGCATCTCATTAGGCACGTCCCTTTGATGCCTGCAGCTCGTGTTTCCCGATACCACCCCTTTTACACCCTTTCCGATCTCCCCACTGTTTCTGCCTTCCTCTACACCTGTCCCTGTTCCTTCTTCGATCTGTTTACTGCCGATTGGAATGTACTAATGGTGGGAAGATGGGTTTTTACAGTTGGGAACCACCAAATGTTTCCGTACTTATGTTCCGGACCTTGAATACATCAAAGCGACCCCTCTTGGGGATAATGATGGGAACCAAGTTGTAAACCTTTGTGTACCATGTTAACCTATGAGCGAAAACTGTATAAAAAGGAGCGATCCACAGTAGCAAATTGAATCAGATCCTGCGAACTTACATGCTGTGTACTTCACGTGACTTCTGTGTTCCCTGCAGTAAATTAACCTCGAATCTTTGACGCCGAAGGAAGTGTCCCGTGTCTCTGTCATCTGTACGCCGGAACAGGTTACTCACGAAGGTTTCAGGTGTTGTCCCCTGGCACCGCTGGGTCTTAAATAACCCAGTCCTTCAAGTGCGGGTGCCGGACAGTCTGAGAAGGGGGGGGGAGGAGAAATGCGACACAGCGGGCAGGGGAGGGAATGGGTGTGGGTGACAAAACTGACGTTTCTGAACGAGTGGGAGGGCGAGAGGACAGTAAATATTTCAAGGCACTACGAGTATTGCCTTAGTTAGTTACCGGTAATGGATGAGCGTTAGGCGCTGCGAGGCCCTTCAGTGACTAATGGGAAAGAGATGGGCGGACATTTCATTTCACAGATGAGTGTAACTATCTCTGAAACTAGGCCGCCCATCGGGAAACAGGCCGTAGGAGGGGGATATAGAGGCTAGAAAGAGGGATTTAGGTCGAAGCCGTGAGGGACGTACATGGGTCTAGTCGAACTAATTTAATAAAACAATAACCTACTGTGCAGGCTTTGGCATCGCAACACCCCGTGCTTAATTTGTAAAACGAACGAAGTGCGGGTGCCGGACAGTCTGAGAAGGGGGGGGGGGGAGAAATGTGACACGGCGGGCAGGGGAGGGGGCGGAGCGGGTAAAAAAAAAAAACAAGACGGAGGGAAGGCAGAGAAGGGGAGGGGGGAGGAGAAATGCGACACGAGTAATGCAGCAAAAGAATGCAAACCCAGGATGGATCCATATTCACGGGCTGGAACGTCTTTGTTTAGTGGTTATTGCTCGTGGGTGAGCAGCTGCTTAAGCAACAAGACGGAGGGAAGGCAGAGAAGGGGAGGGGGGAGGAGAAATGCGACACGGCGGGCAGGGGAGGGGCGGAGCGGGGAGAGGGTGTGAAAGCAGCAGGGGCCTGGCAGACGGCTGAGGGAACTGAAGAAATGCGACACGGCAGGCAGGGGAGGGGGCGGAGCGGGGGTGTGGGAGGAGTGCAAGGCAGGCGGCTGGGGGCATGTGCATGCGCTTGTAAGCTCAATGCGCATGCGCATTGACCTTGATTTTCTCGGGCACTGCAAGGAATCGCCACGATTCCTTGCAAGTTGGTTAAAGACTGTTTAAGCCCCCATAGTTTCGCAAGCTCGATGCGCATGCGCATCGACAGGCGAGACCTAAAAAACAAAAAACCCCTGTTAGGGCCAGTAATTCCGTCTTGGATGCCAAAGAATATTAAACTAAGTGTGATTGATACAGGGTACCCTAGAATAGATTTGATAGTGGACCCCACTTTTTCCCAATATTCGGAAATGGCAGGGCAAGTCCAGAACATATGTGTATCGGGGGCTCTTTAAAGGTTGCATTTTTTGCATTTAGCAGGTGGGTACATGGACAACTTGGAGATTCTTGCCGGGGATAGATAGGCCCTATGAGTGGTGAAGTAATGATTTCGTCACAACCATGCTGGCTTTACATTTAAAAACAGAGTACCACAGGAAGTCTGCCACAGCTCGGCCCAATCTACTTCTGGGATAGATTCCTCCCATAACTCTCCAGCTAGTTTAAAATCCCCATCTATGGCCTCCTCGATTTCCCAATAGAATAAAGAAACCTCCTTCTTCCCTGCTAACTTTTTCACAAGATGATCTTCTAGAGCATTTCCCCTCCCAATCGGTGTTTTTTGTTCCTGAGCCCAGTCTTTATCTGTAAATATTTAAATCTGGACATGCCTTCTTCCATTTTCTTAAGGAGCATGCTCCAAGACAGAAGAGAACCGTCTTCAGTTAGGTCTCCCCATGTCAGTAACCCTGCTGTTTTTAAAGGTATAGCCAGCAAATCTTTTAGGCAACTTGGTGCCCCCGGGCTATCCCATAATGGAGCTAATCTTGAATAGTATTCTATACCCGTTAGTAATCTGACTCTAGCCCATATTTGGGCCACACCCCATACAACCTTCAGCCTTACTTTCTTGAAGAATCTTTTGTCCCTAAATTTAAAAAGAAAACCTTCATTTGGAAGCCCTGCCTGATCTAACAGAGCTTTATACATCTTGTCTCTGTCTGAAAGATCTGGAGATCTGGAGATTATCATTTTAGTCAAGTTGACTCTACCTAGGATTGTTAGGGGAAGGTGGGCCCAGGATCTCATTAATTTTTTACTCTCTTTTAGAATGTTAGAGAGGTTTACCTTAGCTATATTATCTATGTTAGGAATTTATTTTACACCCTAGTACCTCATCATCATGGTATGGTATTTGCCCTTTGGCAGGTTCCAGGTCATGATCTCGGTCTTATCTGCATTAATTTCATAACCAGAAACTCGACCAAACTCCTCGGCTAAACATATAACTGGAGGGAATAATGAAGACCAGCTATTTTCTTGTCTTAAAAAACTGCCTCTAATTGGATTTAGCTGCAGTTTTGGGGGGTTATCGCCAGGTGGAAATTTCATTGTAAATATCGAGAACTGGGGTTAGTGGCAGTTTTTGCACGGGAACGCACACCTTGCATCTCATTTTCGTTAAGTCCCTCTAACAGAAGGGGCAATCTTGAAAATTAACGTTTATGCTGGAAAAGTACAGCTAACTTCAGTGGGTGGCACTTTGTAAATAAGGTGGTAATAAAATAGCTGCCGTAACGTCTAAAAATTTAGCTACGGCGGTCTTAAGTTCCTCTACACATGCCCCTGTGTCGCCAGGTCCTCTGAGTGACACGAGGAGCCTCTGAGGGGATTTGCTCGTCCCCAGAGATAGACGCCGTTACCTCAGGGTAATTTCTTAGACAATTTCCCCCACCGCATATATCAGAAAGAGCAAAGGGTAGTGTTGCGTGGGTTTTTAGAGCTAGTTCCCTTATCCCCAGGCAGTTTCCGCTTGCCCATTTTTGTCTGAAAAGAGTCCTGGCCCCAAAATAAATTCTTAGGACCCCAGGCTTTCAGTTTATACAAATATTGGTACAACATTGCAGTAAATATTGACACACATTGATTCATATTTGTATTTTGTTTTAAACAAACAAGTCTGCTTTTTTGCCTTGTACAAAGGGATCTTTGCTTTATATTACTTTTGGTGACATAAGTTCACTATTCAAAATGACAAATCAAAACCATTCAGAGTTGTTAAACAGCTCCTGGAAATAATTGAACATTGTTGCATAGTCATACTGTGCCCTGGGCACCCCCCATCTTTTTGCTGACTGGTACTGGTGGTAACTGACTCTGACTGACCCTGGGCTCTGCCTAACAAGGCCCAGGGCCAGTGCCAAGCTGAAAGGAACACATTAGAATACAGTTAAAACACCTAACATACACTAGGGTACACTATGGTATGGTGGGGGTACCCCTGTAATTGCCATGACCTACCCCATAAGGCTCTAGTATATAATAGGGCAGGGGATTGAAACTATCTAGAAGTCCCCAGTACCCTGGGGAATGGCAGTTTAGAGGCCAGTTTAGAAGCTTTTCTGCACTTGCATGTGTGCACTGCTGAAGCCCGAGGTCAGTTTAAAAGCAGCACAGGGTGCCAGACTGCTTTTAAAATGTAAATTGTGCCCAAACTCGACTTTGGTGGTAGGGGCACTTAAAAATGGATAACCTGGGGGGCGTGGCCAAGATAGCGACCTGAGCAGTCGCAACTAGCAGAGGCTCCCCGTCCCAAACCCCCAAGGCGATATTTTTGCTGCACTTTCCCGCCTCTACCAGCGATTTTGAGCTGCGAGAGGGGTCGGGCATCGACCCTGACCTGAATTGCGCTGGTCGGGGGCGGAGAGTCGATTAGGTGGACACCGACCGTCACCAACAGCAGCCGGAGGAGACGGAATCGTGTGGCCGCCCCGTGTGGCGGCGAGGCAGAAACCCCACATCGCGATCAGCCGGAGCCAAAGCCGGAGAGCAGACCCAGGCGGATCGCAGGGGCTCACTGGAGACAAGGGCTAACGAGTCGCGATAACCAACACAGCGGAGCGGACGACGGCGCCAACCAGCGAGCCGTAACGCCGGAGGCCGGGATCGAGATGGCCGATGCAGCTCAGCGCCACCCCGAGGATACTGAGGTGAGGTGTGGGCGGCCGAAACAAGTGTGGGAGGCAAATCGGGGGCAGCCATCGAGCCCCCGGAGCGGACAGGACCTGACCGGCAATTACAGAGCACAGCGGGGCCTGGAGGTGGAGGGCCGGAAAGCGAGATAAAGGCAGGAGGCAACGGAGGCCCAAGCGGACGTAGACTGAAACTGCCGAGCGAGAGCGGGGGAAACGCAGCAGCTCTATTACCGGCGGGCCCTAGAGCTCGGCGACTGCACGCAGGAGGCACACACCGGGCCCCGGGCGGTGGGCGTAGTGGCGGCACGGCCCCCACGGGAGGAGCGGCTGACGGTGAGATGCGAGAGAGGCCTATGCGCATAACAAACCCGGGGCAAGATTGTAGGCCCACCCAGGGCTGCCGGACGATAGACTACGAGGGGAACATACGGCGATAGGGCCAGGTGGACCGGGTGAGGAGAAGCCAGCTCCGGGGGGCGCACACCGGCAAATGCAGCGCACAGCGGGGCCTGGAGACGAAGGAGGCCCAGGCGGGCAGAGATTGAAACGGCTGAGCGGGAGCGGGGGAAACACAGCGGCTCTACCAGCGGAGGGGCTGACGGTGAGGCGATAAGGAGGCCTAGACCGCAAACCAAACTGGGGACAAGTTTGTAGGCCGCGATGGCCCACTCGGCGCTGCCAGACTGCTGACAATGTGGGGAACAAGGCAACAAGGCCTAGTGGACCGGGCGAGGAGAAGACAGCTTCGGGGGGCACTCACCGGGCCCCCGGCGGTACACGCAGAGACGGCAGGGGCCTGAGGGAGCCCGAACATACCCCCACAAAACGCGTGCAAGGACGCAATGTGGCGCGCTGGAGACCGGTAGGTCAGCGATACCACGTGTGAGTGAAGCAGCACGGACGGTCAAGAGGGCCGCCCGAGACAACACGGAAAGCACCATTGGGGCCGGGGCCACCACAAAGTCAAGGCAGGGACAAGACGGAGAGGCGGTGACCAGACCCAAGGGATCACAAAAAGGGGAGAAAAGCCCCGACAAGCCAACGCCATTGGCACAACCACAAGACAATGACAGAGACGAAGGGAAGCAACCTCAACGAAATCGGTCATGGAAAGCCTGTTCGCATCTCTGAGAGAGGACATACAAACCCTAAGGCAGGACATGGCAGGAGGCTATAAAGAACTACGGCGAGACATAGATGACATAGGGGAAAGGGTAGCGGCAGTCAAAAACTCGGAGCAGTCAAGGAGTGGGGAGGTGGAACTCCTGCAGCAAGAAATCATCAGGCTCCATGAACAGCTAATGGACTTCCAGGCACACACAGAGGACCTGGAGAACCGCTCCAGACGCAACAACATATGGGTCCGAAATGTGCCTCCCAAAGCGGAAGGGGGGGACATTACGGTGTAATTGCAGGATCTGTTCCGTGAGATAGTAGGAGAAAGCAAGGATTTTGTCATTCATATTGATAGAGCCCATAGGGTGGTCCCACCTACCCCTCCACCTGACATTTTGGCTTTCCTGCTGGACTACCCCCTCAAGGAACGTATCTTGAAGGCAGCTCGTCAACAAAAGCCCATCAGCTTCCGGCATCACGCGCCGGAGCTCTTCCAGGACCTGTCTGCGATTACACTGCAGAAGAGGCGGATATTCAACGGGGTGACTACCTTCCTAAGAGACAATGGGGTCCCATACTCCTGGGGCCACCCTTTCAGACTGATTTTCAAGTGGATGGGGACCCTCTACCAGCTCAGATCGCTGAAGGACACGTGCAAAGTTCTGGGCATCCCACACGAAGAGGACACTCTGGATGACGAATCAGGACGTCGGTCGTCCCAGCCGAGCTCCTCGCAACGGATGAGCGACGAATGGCAACAAGGGAGACGCAAACGCTCACACGGGAAGGGGTTCAGGCCGGATCCCAAGACCGTGGCGCACGAACACGAAGCAGCTATATTGGAGGTTGCCAAGGACACAAAGGCTGGACCTTGAGCACACAAGAGAGGGAGTGCATGTTAGCCTCTCAGTAGCACCGCCGGGGGGGCGGGACGGGGGGCCTCAGGCTCGCCATGGACACGCTTTCCCACGACTAGACAATCAACCACAGGCCTGGACTGCTGTCGGAGAGACCTGGGACAATGTTCACCAGTTGGGGTTTTAAAGTTGGGGTTGGGGCAAGGAGGGAGGAGTGGGAGGAGGGGAGATGGGGGTCTTGGTGTGTTCAATTTGTTCAGGTGACACACAAGAGGATAGGGGGCAGTGCTAGGTCAAGACATCAGCAGGCAGCAATCTCATCACCCAATGGCTGAGGGTCTCATCCAAATTCTCACCCTCAACGTAAAGTGGCTCAACAACCCAGTTAAAAGGAGGGCAATCATCTCTTTCTTGGAACACTCAGGGGCGGATATATGTCTTCTCAAAGAGACTCATTTGCTGGCCAAAGACTGGCATCGTATGAAGTTCAGGGCTTTCCCGCACCAATACTACTCCTCCACAAATGAGAAAAAGGCTGGGGTGGCCATTCTGGTGGCGAAGCACTTTAAGGGGCGAATAGGGGACAAAGTGACAGAAATCAAGGGCAGATTACTGGCCCACACATTGCAGATCGGCGCTATGGTGTTCACAGTGGGCTCACTCTACGCACCTAACTCCAAACAAGATGCCTTTCTTAAAGGGGCGCTCTCCAAGGCACTAACCGGGGACACCAGACACGTACTGATAGGGGGAGACCTGAACCTGGTCATGGACAATGAGGTGCATAGGTCGGGCGGCGATTTGGCGACACAGGGGCCCTCTCCACGGCCGGGAAACAATGGCTTGCTGATAGGGGGTTGGTTGATGAATGGCGCATGAAACATCACACGGCTTCAGGGTACACCTTTTATTCACACGTGCACCGCACATACGCAAGAATAGACCACTTTATCGGGTCCACTGATCTGACCCCCATGGTGGAGGATGTGGAAGTCACTCCAGCGGCACTGTCAGACCATGCCGCAGTAGTCCTCCGACTGAAGGTCCCACACGCACGTCCACACAGGGGCAGATGGCGCCTTAGAGAAAACATACTCACCCGCAAAGAGGTTACGAAGCAACTGTCCCAATGTATCACTGAGTACTTGAGCAGAAACGACACAGGAGAGGTGACCCAGGAGACAGTCTGGGGAGCGCTAAAGGCGGTTCTATGGGGGGAGATAATGGCGATCACGGCGGCGGAAAACAAAGAACGGAAAGAAAGACGCAAGGAACTGATGGAACAGGTGCTGGAACTGGAAAGTGTTCACTGCCGGACAGGGGCCCCGAGAATCTGGCGGAAACTGAAGGCGGCCAGAGCACAGCTTGCGAGCCTGGATCTGGACCGGGTGGAGTACGCGGCACTCCGCCTCCGCCACACATATTATGTGGGGGGGACCAAACTGGCCGCCTGTTGGCCAGCAAACTGAAAGCTAAAACGTTCCGCTCGAAGATCCCCCTCATTCATGGGGAGGATGACAGGGAGGTTACGGAGGACGATCATATAGCCGAGGCCTTTAGGGCCTTTTATGCCAAGCTTTACACGGCAGACCCAGGCGTGGATCACGGAAATGGGACTGCGTACCTGGAGACCGCGGACGTTACAGCCATAAATGAGGCTGGCGCTCAGGCACTGGAGGCCCGATACGCCTGGAAGAGGTAATATCGGCGATAGCAAGACTTAAACCATTAAAGACACCGGGGCCAGACGGCTTCTCCGCTGGTCTCTATAAAACGTTCTGCCCTCTACTGGCGCCGGTTTTAATGAAACTATTTAACTCCTTTCAAGGCCCGGGTTCGATCCCGCGGGAGATGCTGGAGGCCGACATTATTGTCTTGCCGAAACCAGGTAAAGATCCAACTAGATGTACGGCATACAGGCCGATATCACTCCTTAACATAGACCTAAAGTTGTTCACCGGGATCTTGGCGGCAAGACTCGGCCCCTGCTTACCGTGAGTAATAGAACCAGACCAGGCGGGCTTTGTACCCACCAGGCAGGGTGCAGACAATACTAAACGCCTGATGCACATCATAGATAAGGCGCACTTCAACGCCTCGGATGCGGCTTTATTGTCGGTTGACGCTGAAAAAGCGTTCAAGAGGATGGATTGGCAAAATATGGATTACACCTTGGCGAGATTCGGCATAGGGGATAGGTTTCGAGCCTGGGTGGCCAGCTGCTATGAGTCACCCCGGGCAACGATTAAAGTCAACGGGACAAGCTCCAAGCCGTTTGAGATCCAGCGGGGCACCCGACAGGGTTGCCCGCTATCACCTCTTCTGTTCGCCCTTTATATCGAGCCATTTGCCCAGCACATTCGGAATAATAGAAATATCTCGGGCGTCAAATTCGGAGGGGAAGAGCAGGTCATTAGTCTCTATCCAGATGACATCTTGGTAGCGGTGGACAACCCCAAGGTATCTATTCTGGCATTCTTGATAGAGATGGAGCGGTTCAGGGCGGTCTCTGGCTTTCGGATGAATGTGGGAAAGTCTGTCATTCTCCCCTTGGGCTGTAACACCCGCCAGGCCCACAGAGGCACACTCCACATAAGAGGATTGGCCGTACACACTACAATCCCTTACCTGGGAATTGAGCTAACTCCCTCCACAGTCCAAACGGTTGAACTCAACTACTCCAAACTCCTGACACGCATACAGGGAGACATATCGCGATGGCGGCAACAACCGCTCTCGTGGCTGGGCCGTGTTGCCGCGGTCAAGATGACCCTGCTACCGAAGGTGCTCTACCTGTTTCAGACCATCCCGGTCACCCCCCCCCCCCCCTTGGGCATGCTTAAAAAAATGCAGGATACCATACTACGGTTCGTCTGGGCACACAAACGCCCTAGACTCCGACGCGATTTGGTCACTAGAACGACGGAGGAGTGGGGACTAGGGGTACCTGACCTGAAGCGCTTTTTTCAAGCAGCACAGCTGAGATATCTCTAGGAATGGTCCCGACCTCTCTCAGAAAAGCGGTGGCTATTTCAAGAGAGAGCAATGGCGGGTATGCTGCTGTGGAGGGTCCCCTTCCTGTCCCGGGCAGACAGACCAGCCTATCTTAAGAAGTCGCCCATCACTAAAACACTTCTCCAGGTATGGGACGCAGTAGTGGCCCCTAAGGGTCTGACATCCTTTCCGTCACCGATGACGCCCCTGCTAGACTACCCGGCGTTCCCTCCTAGGATGGTCCCCGGCTCCTTTCCCCAGTGGCGGCAAATTGAACACTGTTCCACAGGACACCTATTTGATTTGAAGGGCTTCATGACGTTAGATACAATGAAGGAGAAGTATGGACTTGCCAAACCACACCGCTTCCAGTACTTTCAGTTGAGGCATTGGCTCACACATAAGGACATAGAACCTCTAGTGGGCCGTGCCATCACCCCGTATGAGAAATGGCTCCTCACTAAATCCGAGGACACAAAGGCCATCTCAGAACTATACAAACTACTGGCCCCTGCCCCGCCCACAACGAGATCAGCGGGTCAGAAGAGGTGGGAGAAGGAACTAGGGCGAACACTTTCCGACAAAGAGTTGCAGGACATCTATTACCGGGCACACCACACTGCTAGAAATACAGCCAGCAAAGAATCGGCGGTGAAGGTGGCCTATTACTGGCATCTGACACCGGAACGCCTACACCAAGGTAACCCACGGCGAGACCCCACATGTTGGAGGGGATGCGGACAGAAAGGGACCATGATACACATACTGTGGGAATGCACGGAAGTGCAGGAATACTGGGAGGGAGTCCTCAAGGACATAGATACACATTTTGAGACAGAACTTCCCCGCTTCCCAGCATATACAATCCTCGGCCTTCCCAACAAACTCATGTTCCCGCTCAAATCCATCAGGGGAAAACAGATGGGATTAGCATTGGGAGCTGCAACACAACACATCCTCCCCCTATGGGGTACGTCAAGGAAACCCACACACACGGGGTGGCTGCACCGACTATGGTACATAATGGGGATGGAAAGAATTCAAGCATCACTCACACAAAACTCCGACACATTCAAGGAAATATGGCATCCACTACTGAGTGGATGAGGCACCTGCACGCTGCACTGCGCTCTGCTCCTTAATTGCCGCGCTGCTACTTTTTAACCTACCTATTTGCTATTTGTGTTCTTATCAGTTGTACTTTCCCCTGCTTTTAATTGGGACTCATTCTATCCCCTTACTCGCACTTTAATCGGCATTTCACCGCTGTTTAGCGGGTCCGGTACTTGGGGTGGGGAATTTTTCGGCGCCATCTTGGAGTGGTGTGGACTGTCAGTGGGCGACATTGGCGAGCGGTCTAGCGCTCCGGATGATTAGAGGGACGCTTATTTAAGGCAACCAGTCCTGGGGATTGCCTTGATGAGGTACCTGCACACTGCACTGCGCTCTGCTCCTTAATTGCCGCGCTGCTACTTTTTAACCTACCTATTTGCTATTTGTGTTCTTATCAGTTGTACTTTCCCCTGCTTTTAATTGGGACTCATTCTATCCCCTTACTCGCACTTTAATCGGCATTTCACCGCTGTTCAGCGGGTCCGGTTCTTGGGGTGGGGAATTTTTCGGCTCCATCTTGGAGTGGTGTGAACTGTCAGTGGGCGACATTGGCGAGCGGTCTAGCGCTCCTGATGATTAGAGGGACGCTTATTTAAAGCTCCCCTCAATGCGCAGCGGGATCGAGCAGCGGGCGCGCCTTCGCTGCGCGTGAGTCGTGCCAGAGTCCTGCCCGTCTGCAGTCGTCAGCGCTAAGGAAGCGCGGGTCGCGGCAGGACTCTATGCATCAGTCTCTTCACCATGACTCTGCCTATTATCAGGTATCAAAGGGAGGATCTGCTGGCCATTCGGGGTCGGATTACAACCTGCGATCTCCCGCCTGTGGTCCCGGTATGTGGTCCTTATCGCTGCACCTGTGGCGGTTGGGCATTAGACACTCCTTCCCTCATTCGATCGTTGGACTCGTCACCTCTGCATAAAAGAACGGCAGGAATGCGTGATCTGAACATTTGGAATCTGAATGTCAGATCACTGGTAAAGCACCATCAGGAGATATATGATCCCCTTAAAGATGAGTCTCCTGACGTGCTCTTCTTGACCGAAACTTGGTTGCAGGATTCGGATTCTTCCATACTTAACTTGGCCTTCCCCCCAGATTATTCTATCTTCACTCTTAATCGTGCTACCAGGGGGGGTGGAATCGCAATGGCCATTAAGCGGTGCTATCCATATGATTGGAAGGCCTTAAAACTCCCAGGATGTGAAAGTGCTCTTTTTAAAATTTCGTTCAGCCATCACTTTACCTTCTCTGGCCTATTAATATATCGCCCTCCGGGTTGCAACTCGGCTTTTAGGGCTGCTCTCCCGGATCTAATTAGCACGGAGGCACTAGGATGTGCTCATTTCAATGTTCTCGGAGACCTTAATCTTCATTTTGACTGCCCGTCCTTGCCCCCTATTAGGAGCATTTTTGCTGATTTAGAGGCCTTGCAGTTTTCCCAGCTGGTCATTTCCCCCACTCATAGAGATGGCCACATCCTTGACCCTTTTTTTACTAACTTAGAGGGAGTTAGAGCACTCTGTCCTACCCAGATGGCCTGGACAGACCATATGCTGGTGAAAATGACATACCCCATATCTGAACCTCCTTTTATACACCAGGACAGATTAGTTCTGAAACACCACTGGAACAAACTGAAATTGGAGGACTTTTACCATCTGCTGGAGGAGGCACCACTGGGCCCCTTCACTGATGTTGACCGCGGATATGATTCCTTTTGTGAGTGGATCTCCCGTGCCCTCGATTCTTTGATCCCTTTGGTATGGTCCAAATGTCGTTCGAAAGAGCCCAGCCCATGGTACGATAGTGCCTTAGCGTCTCCTAAAAGAGCCTGTAGACAGGCTGAAAGGCTATGGAGGAAATCGTTTGATCCTGAACTAAAGGCCTGCTATCTTGCTAAAATTAAAATTTACCACAGGGCGGTGTGTAGAACACGAGCAGCCTTTTATGCCCAAGAGTTTCAGAACAGCTCTAATCCTTCGAAACTCATATTTAAGGTGTTAAAGGATCTCATGGCTAAGAGGACAACGGCGGCAGAAATATGTTCGGACTCCCACTGTGAGGGTCTGGCCTCCTTCTTTCTCGAGAAAGTTCAAGCCATCTATCGAACCTTCTCGTGGGCTCTCCAAATTCAGAGCGGGTCAGATGCATCTCGGGAGGCACTGAGTGTCTTACTATCCTGCCCTCCCTATCTATGGAGGCCTTTGATTCCCTGAGCCTTAAAATTAAGTCAGGATCTCCTACAGATCCGTTGAAACCGGCTCAGCTTAAGAACATGTCGCCATTATGCAGCACTCCGGTGCTGTCTTTGATCAATCTGTCACTTTCCTCAGGTGTAGTTCCCATTAGGTGGAAGCAGGCTGTAGTTATACCTATTTTGAAGAAGGCTACCCTTGACCCCCTTAAACCTGAGAACTACCGCCCTATTTCCTTGCTTCCTTGGGCCACGAAAGTCACTGAGGCCCATGTGAACGGCATTCTTGCAGACCATCTTACCAGGGCTAACATTCTTGACCCTACCCAGAATGGGTTCCGTGCGGGCCACAGCACGGAGACGGCCCTACTTTCTATGGTCGAACATCTGCGTTCTGTGCTTAATGCGGGTCGGACTGCGGAACTATTGCTATTAGATCTCAGTGCCGCGTTCGACACGGTCTCGCACAGGATTTTGCTTCAGCGACTTGAGGAAGTAGGTGTCAAGGGCTCTGCCCTATGCTGGTTTTGATCTTTTCTTGCGGAAAGGTAATTCCAGGTTGCGATTCCACCCAGCAAGTCCAAATCCTATCCGTTGGACCTGGGGGTCCCACAGGGTTCATCGTTGAGTCCCACTCTATTTAATCTTTATGTGAGGCCGCTGGCTGCGGTCGCCAAGCAATGGGGCTTGACGATGGTTTCATACGCAGATGACACGCAGCTGGCGGTCACGTTGAGTGGGGACTCAGATATGGAGGCTCCCAGGTTCCGTGACGGTTTACGGGCAGTGGCCAACTGGATGAATTCCAACTGTCTCCAGTTAAATACCAAGAAGACTGAGGTTATGGTGGTCGGCAAGCAGGCGGGGTTGTGGGGTGACAAGTGGTGGCCTTCTGAACTAGGTGTGACCCCCTCTCCAGCATCGGAGATAAATAATCTTGGGGTCTGGCTCGACCCGACCCTCAGTTTCATCTATCACACCAAGAAGGTGGCGGCCTCCTGCTATTTTTAGAGGACTTAGACCTATTCTTAAATTCTTTGATGCCTCCACCAGACAACTGGTGGTTCAAGCATCAGAGTTGTCCCGGCTGGATTATGCCAGCTCGCTTTTGGCTGGGATTAATCAGTCAGAACTTACCCGGCTGCAGCGAGTTCAAAATGCTGCATCCAGAGTGGTGATAGGTCTGCCTAGGCGGTGCTCGGTCTCCAAATCTTTGCACTCTCGCCACTGGCTCCCCGTAAATCAGAGGATTAAATTCAAGGCTCTCTGCCTTGCGTTTAAAATCCTCAAGGGTACGTCTCCCCAAATTCTGGAGAATCTGCTGACACCGTATGTACCCCCGCGAACCCTCAGATCCCTGGGTCAGAATCTGGCTGTGGTTCCGAGCTTCAGGCTGAGTAGAGCTGGTGGCCGCTCTTTTCGAGTGCTAGCGGCGAATTGGTGGAATTCTCTTCCCCTTCATATCCGGGCTATTGATGACCTTCTTCAGTTTAGACGTGCCATCAAGACCTTCTTATTTGCTTAGCTCTCATGCTGTTCCTGTGGCCTCTTTGTTTTTATCGGTGCTGTGTTGTGTTTGCCTTGTCAAAAGCGCCAGGACGCCCCTTTGCTGGGGCAGCTGTGCGCGGCATAAGTAAAAATAACATAACATAACATAACCCTGCTCACCCAAGAATTCACGGAACTCACATACCCTAAATACCTAAGGGTTCTTATACTCTCAGACGAATTCCACAACAGGACAAATGAGGAGACACATAAGGGCTAGTCGAAGCCCCCTTAGACTCTGGCTAGACTTGAACACACCGAGGGGAGGGGGATGGGGGGTGGCTGGGACCGGAAGGGAAGGGTCGGTTGGGGTTAGGGCGGGCTGGGGGAGGGGTAAGGATGAAGAGGTTCTGGCTCGCAAGGTTTATTCGGGTTCCCACTACAAACGCTCACATGGACAAATGCCAACCGCCCCCATAGCCCAGCACTCCGGGATATTCGAGCCGCTACAGGAAGGGGATAGAATGAAAGGTCCTATTGAATTGCATACTGTATTGCATTGCTTGGTTGAACCCAATAAAAACAAATTTTATCAAAAAAATGGATAACCTTCCATGTTTTGGCATATTAGGGAACTCCAGGGTCTCCCATTGGTATCCCAGGGGTGGGTGGGGGTCAGCTATTTATAAGGTGCACCCTTATAAAATTAGTTTTAATATGCCTGGGTTAAGTGAAATTTCACAGTTCACTCCCCACATTGTGTTAAAGTGCTGCTCAAATTCGACTTTGATGCTAGGAGCACTCTGGAAGGAGGATCTGCAATATTTCTGCAGATTCAGAACCCCTAAAGTCTCCCCTAGTTGCACAGGGGATGGGGGTCCTGTAGAAATTAGGGAAATACTTATAAAATATATTTTTATAAGCCCTGGTGCTACAAAACTGGTTCAAGTCATTTTCCCCATTGCAAATCCATGGCCCATAGGTTAACAATGCAGAGAGTTATTAAATAATAACTCCTGAAAGGAGGGAGATAGAGCTACCACTTAAACAGTGGCTAGAATTGTAGTGAAAAATCCAACAATATTATATTGTTGAATTTCTTCTGAAATGTACAGACAAGACGTTACAAGACTTTCTTGTTTGTAGATCCAAATTCTGCCTTCCAGGGGTCTGCCCTGATTGGTCAGAGGTAAGTGGATTAGCCAGGCTGCTTTGAAGAGGTGATAAAGAGCCTCTGGGGTTAACTGGCTGTGCTGGCAGGTTGGTGTGCTGTTCAATAGGAATGCCAGGCCAGGGGGAGGAGTTGTAAACCATGGTCTTTAAAGGCAGAGGGATGGCCACAGTGTCAGTATCCACTTTACATTTTTGACCCCCACCAGACCCAGGGAAGGTATGTGCAGATGGTAGGGGGAGAGTCTATGGAAATAAGCCATCCTAGGGGGTGTGTTTGGCCTGCTCTTACCTCCTTGTTGGAAAATTAGCCATTATGGATTTGGAAGATTTGAGGCACTCTGGGACAAAATAATGCCACACTCTACAGGATGTGGTAATCGCCTTGAGGAGTTACCCTGCTCTCATTGGTCAGGAGTGACCTGCTGCTTGACCCTGAGAATTTTGAATCAGTATCTGAGAGGGGTAGAGCCCTCCAGATTTGCTGCTTGAAATTTACTGAAGCAAGAAGTGCCCTGATGAGAAGTTTTGCTGTGCAAAGATTTCTAAGGCCTGGCCTCTGAAGACTTCACCAACTAAAACTGCAGTCCTTTTGATTACCTTGCTGCAGAAGGACTAAAGAGTGGACTCCCTGCAAGCTACAGCTTAACAGAGCTCACCTGGACATCCCCACAAATAATTCCAAGCCTGGAGTACCAGTGGATTTGTAAGGGTTTTGTTCAAGTGGATTGCGGAATTGAGGTTTCTCACTTTCAAGGACCCTCTTGGAGATTCCAGAACCTTGGATTGTGTGTTGGATACATTGGGACCCGCAAGCAGAACTTCAGGAAGGAATTCTAACTGGACCCCACCTGCTGGAGAGGGCCGCACAAGATATTTGGTGAACTTTTCCAGAACAATTTCTAAAGGTGTCTTATCTCTGCTTCCCTACAGTGGAGATTTTTCGTTTTGGTGTCATTTAAAAGAAAAAAATATTACCTATTTTTATATAAATTGGTGTTGGATTTTTATTTTGTGTTGTGTCTTAATTATTTACTGAAACGGTGTTTGTAAATGCTTTACATACCTGTCTTTGAAGTTATGCCTGTCTGCTGGCAGCCACTTTACCAAGGGTTGAGCATAGGAATAATTTTCTAAGACCTATGATTAGTTATATTATGTGTTAGTGACCTTATTGAAAGTGGCAGACCTACATTTGCCCATACCAATAACCCACTTTCCAACAAAAATGGTAAAGAGAAATGATCAAAAATAATATATGAGCAATAAAGGGAAATTACAAATCTGACTAAATGGTTTCTGAAGATGTTGACTACATGCTGGAGATTATGATAAAAACAAACCAAGTTTAAAAGCCTTGAAGCATGTGAAATATGAACATTTGGTAATGTTTTGAGAAAAAAAATCATGATCAGTTATATTTACACAAATACAATTCAACTATTGCATATGTCTTTACAGCAGATGAATGGGACCTTGGCCAAGAAGGCTAGGAAGCTGTGTCTGTGGTGAAATATCTGACACCGATGGACGCAGTGGCATGGAGGGTAAGTGGACTGGAACGGAGGCCACCACCTCGTCATCATCTTTCGAGGCCTCCACAAGTGACCAGTCCCTGGTGGTGGTGGGCCCTATAGGAACTGTGAGACCCATCTTTACTCTCCCTCTTGCTCCACCCCCAGTTGGCTAAACCTGACCCCCTAAACGCGCTGGGATCTCCTTCACCACAGGCACCTTCCCCATGCACCTGTCACTCCAGTTGTGCTTATTGAGGAGGCTATTTACATCTTATGCTGCATCTCTGTAGGCCAGACTGCGAAAGTGAATGGCATCCATGGCCTTGTTTGCCAAATGCAAGACATGGTTGCATGTCTGGATGCCATTTACAGTTCAATGTCTGACATGCAGAGATGTCTTGCATAAATATCCTCCTCACTCACCCCAACCTTCTGCCCCAACTCAAGTTCCTTCTTCAATCCAAATCCCAACTCCCAACCCAAGCCCAAGCACACTCACTTCTTCGCAGGTACCGACTCTAAAAGACACAATCAGAACAATCACACACACACACATAAATACAACCACAGAAAGAAACACAACTAAACATACAAACAACCTACACACACTATTGACATTACACCAACAGGCATCAAAACCACTAGCACAGCCAAAACTACACAAGACCCAACACACCCACAACCACCATAACTTCCCCATACCTTCAACCACCATCACACCCACAACCACCACCACATCCACAAGTACCACAACCACCACAACCATCACCACATCCGCAAGCACCACAAACACACCAACCACATCAACAGCACTCTCATCCAAACAAACACACCTGCACACAAAACAACACCAACCAAAAGTAAGCACACACACTCACCTGAATACCAAACACCAGACAAGCCAAACCACACACATCCAAACATACACAACATATACCAGACCCACATGCAACTGCCAAATATACAGACAAATACACACTATAACCACCCCAACCACCTCAATAGCACACTCATCCAAGCCAACACACGGACCCACTCACCTTAATACCAAACACCTGCCAGAAAATACTCACAAAAACATACACAACATACACCAGACCCACATGCAACTGCAAAACATACAAAGACATGCCTTTCACCCACTCCAGCTTCCTCTACCTCCAAAACCGAATCCTCTCCCATCCCTCCTACCCATACTCCTCCTCCTGAATTCACATCTGACCTGCCCTTAACCTCTGTCAAATGTAAACCCACCCCTCCCAAGAAAGATCCTTGAGGTGCCTTTTCTGCACCTCAAGGTAAATGCCTCTTCCTGAGGAGGTTACCCTTTGTCAGTATGTATGAGTCAAGTTATTGGCACACAACCACCACCTGTTGTCATGGTTCATCAAAGGACAATCAAACAATGTCCCTCTTTGGATGTAGTCCAATACCAAACTGTGAGGAATTCACCACCTTCTTTCTTCAGAAGATAGAAAACTTGAAAAAGTACCTGAAGACCTCCCTGGAACAAGCACCTCTCTCACCTCATCCCATTCTATCTGCATTAAGCATGGGCATAAAATCCGTTTCGTTCGCGAATTTGCGGATTTTTAGCAATTTCGCGGTCCGCGAATCGCGCAAATTTGCCCAGAAATCCGCAAATTCGCAAGCTGGAAATTATTTTGCTTGGTCGCGCTTGAAAAATACAATATCGCGTGCGCGGCGTTGACTTACCGTGATTCTGAGTCCACTGAGTTATTTTTCTCCCGGTTTGCGTGTGCTGCGCCATTTTCGATCTTGCTGCGTGATCGCGTCAGAGTTTTTCAAACGCAATTACGTCATCGCGGCTCGCCATCTTGCACAGCAAGAGTTTGACAACGCGAGTACGTCATAAAGGCCGGCGTTCACGCATTGCGGGAGTAAACAATGCCGAACACGTAGATGCTGCGCGCAGCTGACTTCTGGCAGGAGATTTGAAAAGCTAGCTTTCCCGAAATTGCAAAAATTGCAATTCTGCACAAGAAATCCACCACAGGAAGCATAAACCTTCTGAAAATGATGATTTTGATAAGAATAACTCCTCAGATTGACATTTGGCTGCACTTTTTGGTGCAAGGAGTCCATTTTTGGGGGAGTGGGAAGAAGGAAGTGCCCCTGAGTCTCCAACTTCCTGTTCCTGTCCAGCAGGCTCCTCCCAGTCCTTTGTCTATTTCCTGGTCACTTTTGATTTGGATCTGAAGCTGGAAGGATTACTTGTTGTGGCTGCTGCTGGATATTTGTATTTGAGGACTTTTTGGACTTTGGAGTTTGAATCACTTTTGGACTTGAGATTTTACAAGTAAGTTTGTGCTGTTTGTTTGGGGCATTGCAGTTGAGGCAACTACAGTTTTAAAACTTTTTTCACAACTTTAAAAAAATATATATTGTGGGTAGCCACAGTATCCAGTAGGCCCAGGGTTAGTCATGGGTGCATGATACAACTGTTTCTGTGATTTATTTTAACTTAATTCTCATTTATGTCATGGAATTTTAGCTCACTGTTATATGTTGATTTTTTAAAAAATTTTGGGGTGCCTGTAAAGCCTCACTAGCCAGTAGGCCCAGGTGTAGTGAGTGGTGCATGGACCTAGTCTTTCTGTGGGGTGTCTTGAATTTAAACATCATTGAGGGCATGGATGGAATTGGATTGTGGTGATTTTTGTGTGTTTTTAGACTTTTTCGGGTGTTGTTGGGGCCTGGCCATGTGGGTGGGGGCAATTTTGAGGCCTGGTACAGGCAGGGCCTGGCCATGTGGTGGGGGTCAAGGGGCTATTTTGAAGCCAGGCAGTGTGCTCAGGCCTGCACCCAGTTTGCCTTGCTTTCAACCATTATGCCCAGGGTTACTCAGTGGTGCATGGACCTAGTCTTTCTGTGGGGTGTCTTGAATTTAAACAACATTTAGGGCATGGATGGCATTGAATTGTGGTGATTTTTGTGTGTTTTTTGACTTTTTGGGGTGTTGTTGGGGCCTGGCCATGTGGGTGGGGTCCATTATGAGGCCTGGTACAGGCAGGGCCTGGCCATGTGGTGGGGGTCAAGGGACCATTTTGAAGCCAGGCAGTGTGCTCAGGCCTGCACCCAGTTTGCCTTGCTTTCAACCATTATGTTATGTTATGTTATGTTATATATGAGTCTTGTATAGCGCAACGGCTACTCCAAGGGAGTGTCCCGGCGCTTTGTGCTCCAGACCCAAAAGAAAACAGAAAAAACATAACAGTAGAGAACACAGATGCTAAAAAAAGGAAGCGCACTAACCAGAAAACAACCAAGTCTTTAGACCCTTCCTAAAGGCAAGCAGATTAGATGTGGCCCGCAGGGACAGCGGTAACGAGTTCCATAGCTGAGGGGCCAGGAATCTAAAGGACCGACCGCCCAATCGGGCCCTCTTTATACGTGGAACCACAGCAAGTGCCAGTGACTCAGATCTTAAGGATCGTGTTGGCCGGTAAAAGTCCAGCCTCTTCTGGAGGTATTTTGCACCAGTGGCATGCAGGGCTTTATGGGCTAGAGTCATGGCTTTGAACATTATCCTCTTCCGTATGGGAAGCCAATGGAGGGATTGGAGCAGGTTAGAGGCACTGGTACGGCGATGCAGGCCAAAAATCGCTCGTGCTGCAGCGTTCTGGGTCACCTGCATGCGCTGTAAGAGATATTCCGGCAGACCCAGATACAAAGCATTAGCATAGTCCAATCTGGATCCTATGAGTGCCTGTACAGTTAACCTCCGATGTTCCTCAGAAAGTAGCGGAAAGAACTTTCGAAGCATCCTGAGGATACCGAAACACGTTCCTGTAAGAGTAGCCACCTGGGATTTGAGCGTGAGCTCGTTGTCAATCTTAATTCCCAGGTTCTTCGCCCATTTAGATGACTGAGCTGGGGGGAACATGTCGGCAGGCCACCAACCATGCCAATCCGGTTCCGATGGGCATCCAGAGAAAAGTATCTCGGATTTATCTGAGTTGCACTTGAGGCTGTTCAGTTGGAACCAGTTGAAAACAGCCCCAAGGCACTCACGGATACTTTCCCCATCGAAATCTTCGCTCTTGCGACAGGTGAACAGAAGCTGGGTGTCGTCAGCATATGAGACGATCCGGGCCCCATAGGACTCCGCCAATGTTGCCAGAGGGGTCATAAGAATGTTAAATAGAGTAGGGCTCAATACTGAGCCCTGGGGAACTCCAACTCCCAATGGCGGCATTTCGGCAGATCCATTATACCCAGGGGTACTCAGTGGTGCATGGACCTAGTATTTCTGTGGGGTGTCTCGAATTTAAACATCATTGAGGGCATGGATGGCATTGGATTGTGGTGATTTTTGTGTGTTTTTCGACTTTTGGGGTGTTGTTGGGCCTGTACATGTGGGTGGGGACCATTTTGAGGCCTGGTACAAGCAAGGCCTGACCTTGTGGTGGGGGTCAAGGGGCCATTTTGAAGCCAGGCAGTGTGCTCAGTCCTGCACCCAGTTTGCATTGCTTTCAACGATTATGCCCAGGGGTACTCAGTGGTGCATGGACCTAGTCTTCCTGTGGAGTGTCTTGAATTTAAACATCACTGGGGCATGGATGGCATTGGATTGTGGTGATTTTCGTTTGTTTTTCGACTTTTTGGGGTGTTGTTGGGGCCTGGCCATGTGGGTGGGGTCCATTTTGAGGCCTGGTACAGGCAGGGCCTGGCCATGTGGTGGGGGTCAAGGGACCATTTTGAAGCCAGGCAGTGTGCTCAGTCCTGCACCCAGTTTGCCTTGCTTTCAACCATTATGTTATGTTATGTTATGTTATATATGAGTCTTGTATAGCGCAACGGCTACTCCAAGGGAGTGTCCCGGCGCTTTGTGCTCCAGACCCAAAAGAAAACAGAAAAAACATAACAGTAGAGAACACAGATGCTAAAAAAAGGAAGCGCACTAACCAGAAAAAGACCAAGTCTTTAGACCCTTCCTAAAGGCAAGCAGATTAGATGTGGCCCGCAGGGACAGCGGTAACGAGTTCCATAGCTGAGGGGCCAGGAATCTAAAGGACCGACCGCCCAATCGGGCCCTCTTTATACGTGGAACCACAGCAAGTGCCAGTGACTCAGATCTTAAGGATCGTGTTGGCCGGTAAAAGTCCAGCCTCTTCTGGAGGTATTTTGCACCAGTGGCATGCAGGGCTTTATGGGCTAGAGTCATGGCTTTGAACATTATCCTCTTCCGTATGGGAAGCCAATGGAGGGATTGGAGCAGGTTAGAGGCACTGGTACGGCGATGCAGGCCAAAAATCGCTCGTGCTGCAGCGTTCTGGGTCACCTGCATGCGCTGTAAGAGATATTCCGGCAGACCCAGATACAAAGCATTAGCATAGTCCAATCTGGATCCTATGAGTGCCTGTGCAGTTAACCTCCGATGTTCCTCAGAAAGTAGCGGAAAGAACTTTCGAAGCATCCTGAGGATACCGAAACACGTTCCTGTAAGAGTAGCCACCTGGGATTTGAGCGTGAGCTCGTTGTCAATCTTAATTCCCAGGTTCTTCGCCCATTTAGATGACTGAGCTGGGGGGAACATGTCGGCAGGCCACCAACCATGCCAATCCGGTTCCGATGGGCATCCAGAGAAAAGTATCTCGGATTTATCTGAGTTGCACTTGAGGCTGTTCAGTTGGAACCAGTTGAAAACAGCCCCAAGGCACTCACGGATACTTTCCCCATCGAAATCTTCGCTCTTGCGACAGGTGAACAGAAGCTGGGTGTCGTCAGCATATGAGACGATCCGGGCCCCATAGGACTCCGCCAATGTTGCCAGAGGGGTCATAAGAATGTTAAATAGAGTAGGGCTCAATACTGAGCCCTGGGGAACTCCAACTCCCAATGGCGGCATTTCGGCAGATCCATTATACCCAGGGGTACTCAGTGGTGCATGGACCTAGTATTTCTGTGGGGTGTCTCGAATTTAAACATCATTGAGGGCATGGATGGCATTGGATTGTGGTGATTTTTGTGTGTTTTTCGACTTTTGGGGTGTTGTTGGGCCTGTACATGTGGGTGGGGACCATTTTGAGGCCTGGTACAAGCAAGGCCTGACCTTGTGGTGGGGGTCAAGGGGCCATTTTGAAGCCAGGCAGTGTGCTCAGTCCTGCACCCAGTTTGCATTGCTTTCAACGATTATGCCCAGGGGTACTCAGTGGTGCATGGACCTAGTCTTCCTATGCCCAGGGGTACTCAGTGGTGCATGGACCTAGTCTTTCTGTGTGGTGTCTTGAATTTAAACATCATTTAGGGCGTGGATGGCATTGGATTGTGGTGATTTTTGATTGATTTTTTTTAACTTTTTGGGGTGTTGTTGGGGCCTGGCCATGTGGGTGGGGGGCATTTTGAGGCCTGGTACAGGCAGGGCCTGGCCATGTGGTATGGGTCAAGGGTAAGCATGAGCGAATTTTGCGGATCTCGCGTTCGCGAATTTTGCGGATTTGCGGATTCGCAATCCGCAAAATCCGCGAATTCCCGCGAATTTGCGGATTATTTTTTTTTTTGTGTTCGCCCGTGTTTCTGCCAGTTCGCGAGGGTTTTGTACACTTTCGCAAATTGCGAACTTACCTGTCGGGTCGCAAGTTTCGCGAACTTGTTGTTTCTACGTGTCCAGCCTGTTTGGGACACTCTTCTTCATCACTGCCACTCTCTGTCACCACTGCCACTCTCTGACTACTCATGCCACCCTCTGGCCCACCCATGCCACCCTCTGTTTCATCACCACACCCTCTGGTTGTCCAGTGTACATTATTTTCGGCAAAGCAAAGCACACCTTCCCTGCCTCAAGTGACCTGAATTAATTTGGGGCTGATTCATGTGTCACAGAATATTTTTTTAGCTGGCACCTGCTTCCTTAGTGCGCCCTGATTAGTGATCTTTTGCACTTGCTAAGTGCTTTCATTGTTGCAAAATTAGTTACAACACCTGCCCTGCCCCAACTGACAATAATGAATTAGGGGCTGATTAATGGATTTTAACTTCCAGCCTGGCTCCTGCTTGTCTCCCTTAGCTGTAATTCAGGACCTTTGTGGCATATGTGTAACTATTCTGAGGTTCAGAGCAGGGTCACATACTAGTTTCAACTGGCAACTGAACTCTGGAGGGGCCCCTCAGGAAGCACTCCAGGAAATGGCTACTAATGATGAGCCTGAACTTTTGAACCTGGTAAGTAGTTACTTTCAGTTTTGCTAAAATCGTATTTCTGCAATTTTGCACTTATTCGCGGGGCGCGAACTCACGCGAACAGTGTGAGCAGTGCGAGCAAAATCCGCTGCTCGCGGATTTGCGGATTTTGCGGGAAATTCGCAAATCTCGCGGATTGCGGATTTCCCGAAAATCCGCAAAATCCGCGAGCGGAACGGATTTTCCGCCCACGCCTAGTCAAGGGGCTATTTTGAAGCCAGGCAGTGTGCTCAGGCCGGCACCCAGTTTGCCTTGTTTTTAACCATTATGCCCAGGGGTACCCAGTAGTGCATGGACCTAGTCTTTCTGTGGGGTGTCTTGAATTTAAACAACATTGAGGGCATGGATGGCATTGGATTGTGGTGATTTTTGTGTGTTTTTTTACTTCTTGGGGAGTTGTTGGGGCCTGGCCATGTGGGTGGGGGCCATTTTGAGGACTGGTACAGGCAGGGCCTGGCCATGTGGTGGGGGTCAGGGGGCCATTTTGAAACCAGGCCGTGTGTTCAGGCCTGCACCCAGTTTGCCTTGCTTTCAACCATTATGCCCAGGGGTACTCAGTGGTGCATGGACCTAGTCTTTCTGTGTGGTGTCTTGAATTTAAACATCATTGAGTGCATGGATGGCATTGGATTGTGGTGATTTCTGTGTGTTTTTCGACTATTTGGGGTGTTGTTGGAGCCTTGCCATGTGGATGAGGGCCATTTTGAGGCCTGGTACAGGCAGGGCCTGGCCATGTGGTGGGGGTCAAGGGGCCATTTTGAAGCCAGGCAGTGTGCTCAGGCCTGCACCCAGTGTGCCTTGCTTTCAACCATTATACCCAGGGGTACTCAGTGGTGCATGGACCTAGTCTTTCTGTGGGGTGTCTTGAATTTAAACATCATTGAGGGCTTGGATGGCATTGGATTGTGGTGATTTTTGTGTGTTTTTCGACTTTTGGGGTGTTGTTGGGGCCTGGCCATGTGGGTGGGGGCCATTTTGAGGACTGGTACAGGCAGGGCCTGGCCATGTGGTGGGGGTCAGGGGACCATTTTGAAACCAGGCCGTGTGTTCAGGCCTGCACCCAGTTTGCCTTGCTTTCAACGATTATGCCCAGGGGTACTCAGTGGTGCATGGACCTAGTCTTTCTGTGTGGTGTCTTGAATTTAAACATCATTGAGTGCATGGATGGCATTGGATTGTGGTGATTTTTGTGTGTTTTTCGACTATTTGGGGTGTTGTTGGGGCCTTGCCATGTGGATGGGGGCCATTTTGAGGCCTGGTACAGGCAGGGCCTGGCCATGTGGTGGGGGTCAAGGGGCCATTTTGAAGCCAGGCAGTGTGCTCAGGCCTGCACCCAGTGTGCCTTGCTTTCAACCATTATACCCAGGGGTACTCAGTGGTGCATGGACCTAGTCTTTCTGTGGGGTGTCTTGAATTTAAACATCATTGAGGGCATGCATGGCATTGGATTGTGGTGATTTTTGTGTGTTTTTCGACTTTTGGGGTGTTGTTGGGGCCCGGCCATGTGGGTGGGTGCCATTTTGAGGCCTGGTACAAGCAAGGCCTGGCCTTGTGGTGGGGGTCAAGGGGCCATTTTGAAGCCAGGCAGTGTGCTCAGGCCTGCACCCAGTTTGCCTTGCTTTCAACCATTATGCCCAGGGGTACTCAGTGGTGCATGGACCTAATCTTTCTAAAGGGGTGTCTTGAATTTAAACATCATTAAGGGCATGGATGGCATTGGATTGTGGTGATTTTTGTGTGTTTCTCGACTTTTTGGAGTGTTGTTGGGGCCTGGCCATGTGGGTGGGGGCCATTTTGAGGCCTGGTACAGGCAGGGCCTGGCCATGTGGTGGGGGTCAAGGGGCCATTTTGAAGCCAGGCAGTGTGCTCAGGCCTGCACCCAGTTTGCCTTGCTTTCAACCATTATGCCCAGGGGTACTCAGTGGTGCATGGACCTAGTCTTTCTGTGTGGTGTCTTGAATTTAAACATCATTGAGGGCATGGATGGCATTGGATTGTGGTGATTTTTGATTGTTTGTTTTTACTTTTTGGGGTGTTGTTGGTGCCTGGCCATGTGGGTGGGGGGAATTTTGAGGCCTGGTACAGGAAGGGCCTGGCCATGTGGTATGGGTCAAGGGGCTATTTTGAAGCCAGGCAGTGTGCTCAGGCCGGCACCCAGTTTGCCTTGCTTTCAACCATTATGCCCAGGGGTACTCAGTAGTGCATGGACCTAGTCTTTCTGTGGGGTGTCTTGAATTTTAACAACATTGATCGCATGGATGGCATTGGATTGTTGTGATTTTTGTGTGTTTTTTTTACTTTTTGGGGTGTTGTTGGGGCCTAGCCATGTGGGTGGGGGCCATTTTGAGGACTGGTACAGGCAGGGCCTGGCCATGTGGTGGGGGTCAAGGGGCCATTTTGAAGCCAGGCCGTGTGTTCGGGCCTGCACCCAGTTTGACTTGCTTTCAACGGTTATGCCCAGGGGTACTCAGTGGTGCATGGACCTAGTCTTTCTGTGTGGTGTCTTGAATGTAAACATCATTGAGTGCATGGATGGCATTGGATTGTGGTGATTTTTGTGTGTTTTTCGACTTTTGGGGTGTTGTTGGGGCCTGGCCATGTGGGTGGGGGCCATTTTGAGGACTGGTACAGGCAGGGCCTGGCCATGTGGTGGGGGTCAGGGGGCCATTTTGAAACCAGGCCGTGTGTTCAGGCCTGCACCCAGTTTGCCTTGCTTTCAACGATTATGCCCAGGGGTACTCAGTGGTGCATGGACCTAGTCTTTCTGTGTGGTGTCTTGAATTTAAACATCATTGAGTGCATGGATGGCATTGGATTGTGGTGATTTTTGTGTGTTTTTCGACTATTTGGGGTGTTGTTGGGGCCTTGCCATGTGGATGGGGGCCATTTTGAGGCCTGGTACAGGCAGGGCCTGGCCATGTGGTGGGGGTCAAGGGGCCATTTTGAAGCCAGGCAGTGTGCTCAGGCCTGCACCCAGTGTGCCTTGCTTTCAACCATTATACCCAGGGGTACTCAGTGGTGCATGGACCTAGTCTTTCTGTGGGGTGTCTTGAATTTAAACATCATTGAGGGCATGGATAGCATTGGATTGTGGTGATTTTTGTGTGTTTTTCGACTTTTGGGGTGTTGTTGGGGCCCGGCCATGTGGGTGGGTGCCATTTTGAGGCCTGGTACAAGCAAGGCCTGGCCTTGTGGTGGGGGTCAATGGGCCATTTTGAAGCCAGGCAGTGTGCTCAGGCCTGCACCCAGTTTGCCTTGCTTTCAACCATTATGCCCAGGGGTACTCAGTGGTGCATGGACCTAATCTTTCTGTGGGGTGTCTTGAATTTAAACATCATTAAGGGCATGGATGGCATTGGATTGTGGTGATTTTTGTGTGTTTTTCGACTTTTTGGAGTGTTGTTGGGGCCTGGCCATGTGGGTGGGGGCCATTTTGAGGCCTGGTACAGGCAGGGCCTGGCCATGTGGTGGGGGTCAGGGGGCCATTTTGAAGCCAGGCAGTGTGCTCAGGCCTGCACCCAGTTTGCCTTGCTTTCAACCATTATGCCCAGGGGTACTCAGTGGTGCATGGACCTAGTCTTTCTGTGTGGTGTCTTGAATTTAAACATCATTGAGGGCATGGATGGCATTGAATTGTGGTGATTTTTGATTGTTTTTTTTTACTTTTTGGGGTGTTGTTGGTGCCTGGCCATGTGGGTGGGGGGAATTTTGAGGCCTGGTACAGGCAGGGCCTGGCCATGTGGTATGGGTCAAGGGGCTATTTTGAAGCCAGGCAGTGTGCTCAGGCCGGCACCCAGTTTGCCTTGCTTTCAACCATTATGCCCAGGGGTACTCAGTAGTGCATGGACCTAGTCTTTCTGTGGGGTGTCTTGAATTTTAACAACATTGAGGGCATGGATGGCATTGGATTGTGGTGATTTTTGTGTGTTTCATTACTTTTTGGGGTGTTGTTGGGGCCTGGCCATGTGGGTGGGGGCCATTTTGAGGACTGGTACTGGCAGGGCCTGGCCATGTGATGGGGGTCAAGGGGCCATTTTGAAGCCAGGCCGTGTGTTCGGGCCTGCACCCAGTTTGACTTGCTTTCAACGATTATGCCCAGGGGTACTCAGTGGTGCATAGACCTAGTCTTTCTGTGTGGTGTCTTGAATGTAAACATCATTGAGTGCATGGATGGCATTGGATTGTGGTGATTTTTGTGTGTTTTTCGACTATTTGGGGTGTTTTTGGGGCCTTGCCATGTGGATGGGGGCCATTTTGAGGCCTGGTACAGGCAGGGCCTGGCCATGTGGTGGGGGTCTAGGGGCCATTTTGAAGCCAGGCAGTGTGCTCAGACCCGCACCCAGTTTGCCTTGCTTTCAACCATTATACCCAGGGGTACTCAGTGGTGCATGGACCTAGTCTTTCTGTGGGGTGTCTTGAATTTAAACATCATTGAGGGCATGGATGGCATTGGATTGTGGTGATTTTTGTGTGTTTATCGACTTTTGGGGTGTTGTTGGGGCCTGGCCATGTGGGTGGGTGCCATTTTGAGGCCTGGTACAAGCAAGGCCTGGCCTTGTGGTGGGGGTCAAGGGGCCATTTTGAAGCCAGGCAGTGTGCTCAGGCCTGCACCCAGTTTGCCTTGCTTTCAACCATTATGCCCAGGGGTACTCAGTGGTGCATGGACCTAGTCTTTCTGTGGGGTGTCTTGAATTTAAACATCATTGGGGCATGGATGGCATTGGATTGTGGTGATTTTTGTTTGTTTTTCGACTTTTTGGGGTGTTGTTGGGGCCTGGTCATGTGGGTGGGGGCAATTTTGAGGCCTGGTACAGGCAGGGCCTGGCCATGTGGTGGGGGTCAAGGGGCCATTTTGAAGCCAGGCAGTGTGCTCAGGCCTGCACCCAGTTTGCCTTGCTTTCAACCATTATGCCCATGGGGTACTCAGTGGTGCATGGACCTAGTCTTTCTTCGGGGTGTCTTGCTGCATTTAAACATCATTGAGGGCATAGATGGCATTGAATTGTGGTGGCTTTTGTGTGTTTTTCGACTTTTTGGGGTGTTGTTGGGGCCTGGCCATGTGGGTGGGGGCCATTTCGAGGCCTGGTACAGGCAGGGCCTGGCCAAGTGGTGGGGGTCAAGGGGCCATTTTGAAGCCAGGCAGTGTGCTCAGCCCTGCACCCAGTTTGCCTTGCTTTCAACCATAATACCCAGGGTTACTCAGTGGTGCATGGACCTAATCTTTCTGTGGGGTGTCTTGAATTTAAACATAATTGAGGGCATGGATGGCATTGGATTGTGGTGATTTATGTGTGTTTTTCGACTTTTTGGGGTGTTGTTGGGGCCTGGCCATGTGGGTGGGGGCCATTTTGAGGCCTGGTACAGGCAGGGCCTGGCCATGTGGTGGGGGTCAAGGGGCCAACTTGAAGCCAGGCAGCGTGCTCAGGCCAGCACCCAGTTTGCCTTGCTTTCAACCATTATGTCCAGGGGTACTCAGTGGTGCATGGACCTAGTCTTTCTGTGGGGTGTCTTAAATTGATACATCATTGAGGGCATGGATGGCAGTGGATTGTGGTGATTTTTGTGTGTTTTTTTACTTTTTGGGGTGTTGTTGGGGCCTTGCCATGTGGGTGGGGGCCATTTTGAGGCCTGGTACAGGCAGGGCCTGGCCATGTGGTGGGGCTCAAGGGGCCATTTTGAAGCCAGGCCGTGTGCTCGGGCCAACACCCAGTTTGCCTTGCTTTCAACCATTATGCCCAGGGGTACTCAGTGGTGCATGGACCTAGTCTTTCTGAGGGGTGTCTTGAATTTAAACATCATTGAGGGCATGGATGGCATTGGATTGTGGTAATTTTTGTGTGTTTTTCGACTTTTTGGGGTGTTGTTGGGGCCTGGCCATGTGGGTGGGGGCCATTTTGAGGCCTGGTACTGGCAGGGCCTGGCCATGTGGTGGGGCTCAAGGGACCATTTTGAAGCCAGGCAGTGTGCTCAGGCCTGCACCCAGTTTGCCTTGCTTTCAACCATTATACTCAGGGGTACTCAGTGGTGCATGGACCTAGTCTTTCTGTGGAGTGTCTTGAATTTAAACATCATTGAGGGCATAGATGGCATTGGATTGTGGTGATTTTTGTGTGTTTTTCGACTTTTGGGGTGTTGGTGGGGCCTGGCCATGTGGGTGGGGGCCATTTTGAGGCCTGGTACAGGCAAGGCCTGGCCTTGTGGTGGGGGTCAAAGGGCCATTTTGAAGCCAGGCAGTGTGCTCAGGCCTTCACCCAGTTTGCCTTGCTTTCAACCATTATGCCCAGGGGTACTCAGTGGTGCATGGACCTAATCTTTCTGTGGGGTGTCTTGAATTTAAACATTATTGAGGGCATGGATGGCATTGGATTGTGGTGATTTTTGTTTGTTTTTCGACTTTTTGGGGTGTTGTTGGGGCCTGGCCATGTGGGTGGGTGCAATTGTGAGGCCTGGTACAGGCAGGGCCTTGGCATGTGGTGGGGGTCAAGGGGCCATTTTGAAGCCTGGCAGTATGCTCAGGCCTGGACCCAGTTTGCCTTGCTTTCAACCATTATACCCAGGGGTACTCAGTGGTGCATGGACCTAGTCTTTCTGTGGGGTGTCTTGAATTTAAACATCATTGAGGGCATGGATGGCATTGGATTGTGGTGATTTTTGTTTGTTTTTCAACTTTTTGGGGTGTTGTTGGGGCCTGGCCATGTGGGTGGGGGCAATTTTGAGGCCAGGTACAGGCAGGGCCTGGCAATGTGGTGGGGGTCAAGGGGCCATTTTGAAGCCAGGCAGTGTGCTCAGGCCTGCACCAACTTTGCCTTGCTTTCAACTATTATGCCCAGGGGTACTCAGTGGTGCATGGACCTAGTCTTTCGGTGGGGTGTCTTGAATTTAAATTCAATAGCGTGTCCCATCTGGGAGACGTTCCCTAGTCACAGCTCTTATTGCCCCGAATGGGTATCCTCAATTGATAATGAGTTCCAATTAATCACAATGTTATTGAGTTCACATTTGTTTATTTTTCTTATTTACAAGAATTTAAACATCATTGAGGGCATGGATGGCATTGGATTGTGGTGATTTTTGTGTGTGTTTTCAAGTTTTTTCTGGTGTTTAACTCATGTTCCTCTGGCTTCCATTGCTTTTATGTGCACAAGAGAACCACCAGTGCCAGGAAGAAGTCCTGCAGCGATGTGTCTAGCACAACGTCACATGTGGCCACAGACAAGACAACTCTGCAACTCGTGCAACTGCGGCCTGCTGTTCTGACATCTGAAGAAGATGGCCCCAAAGAAAGGTGGCCGTAGTGCCTCAGCGAAAAAAGTTGCCAGAGCCACTGCCAGTAAGAAGGAGCATTAGAAACAAGTGGCACCACCTACCAAGGAGACTGGTGTGCCCACCAACACCTTTTTAGGAAGAAATAAAACTACGCCTGCAGCAGCAGCGGTGTCCGCCGGGGACCAAGCTGGAAGCAGCACCTCTGCTTCATTGGGCTCAGTGCCACCACGCCAAGTTAGGTCCAAGCCCATGAGTGCTGCTGCGGCGGCCACATTGGTTGTTCAATCACCATCGAAAAGTGATGTTGGCTCATCACAAGATAGTACCATCCAATCAACGCTGGGTGTAACTTAGCTGACGAGTGTTCAACAACCACAGCCGCAACGACAACCACAGGTGCAACTAGTACAAGGGCAAGTACATGGGCAAGGAGAGGCGCAAGGTGAGGCGCAAGGAGAGGCCCGTGGAGAGGTGCATGGAGAGGTGCAACTAGAGGTTCATGGAGCGGCACAACTGCCTACAACGCTTGTTCCTCTAGAAGTAGGGGCACATCAGGAAATTGATATTGAAGAGGCGGAATCATCCGAGGAAGCCACTCCTCCTGAGGATGATCCATTGTCTTCCAGACCCCCAGCAAGAAAAAGGTCAAGGAGGGCTACTTCTACTACAAGTTCTTCTTCATGCCCCCTTCATTCTGATGATCTTGATCCTAATTGGAACCCACAAATGCAGTCTGAGAGTGAGGCACGTCATGAGCCGACAAAGGTAGCTAAGCCTAAAAGGTAGGTTCCCGCAAGGCTTCGACTATTGTGTGATGATGACGAACAAGAAGTGGTGTCTTCTGCTGCTGATGAACAGTCTGACGACGACCCAATCATCACAGATGTCACTCCAGCTCCAGCGGGCATGGAGCAGACAGACATTTTCACCCTATCCCGAATGGCTGCTGAGCGGGATTTGGGCAGCGTGGCACTGGTACCACCACCAACGCAGTTAACTACAAACACCAACACGACCTACAGATTCCATCTTTTTTAGTCATAAGGGCCGGCAGGGACCTCCATCCAGCTCGACCTCCATTACCTCAAGTAGTGGTGCTGTAAGTGAACAACAGAAACAAATTCAGCCACGCCCATCTCCACTTCATCTGGCATTGAAAGTCAAAGTAGCACCTCCACCACCAGCAGACATCTCCAGTCCCCAGTTTGGGACTCCTTTACTGTTAGCGAAAAGGCGGAAAACATGGTTGTTTGTTCGATTTGTAAAGTACTCCTTAGTCGGGGTAAGCTTGGTACCAACTATGGTACCAGAGGCCAGAAAGGTCATCTCAAAAAACACCACCCTATCCAGTGGTATGGGCACCTAAGTAAGATCCAGGAAGTCCAAAGTAGAACTGATCCAAATGTATCCATTTACATTGCATCTGATGCTGACGAGGGGCTGATTGTGCAGGGGGGAAGTTAAGAACCGACCAACATTTTTTCTGGTACACCCAATACCCCTGGCGGCAGCACTGCAGTGGTAGTGCCCACACCCTCTACCCCTGCAACATGTATGAGGCACACTAAGAGTCTGGGACAGACACCAATGCAAAAAAGTACATCAATGAGCCTAACTGGTTTGAAGTCTGCATCATCATCATCATCATCACGTAAAACGGTCCAGCCCACCATTAGAAGCATGTTTTGGTAGGAGGTGCCATTTGAATGCAACCACCCAACGGTATGTCTGTATAATGCAAAGCTGGCTAAAATGCTAGCGCTGGACCTTCTCCCTTTTTCTTTCGTGGAAGGGGTGGGTTTTCTAGAACTTGTGGCAACAGTCTGCCCTAAATGGAAGGTTCCTAGCCGGTCCTATTTTGCCAGAGTTGCGGTTCCAGCACTACATCAAGATGTGCTGGAGGTGATTGGGGCAGCTTTGCAGAAGAGTGCTGTTCACACTATCCACTTGACAACAGACATGTGGACCAGTTGCCAAACCCTTGATTACATGTGCATCACTGCACACTGGGTCTCTTTTGCAGGGGTTAGAGACAAGTCAAGTGCAGGTGTTGACCCAGACACAGTTTTTCAAGCTACTAGGCAACCTTTTGGACGAGTTTGATAGGAAGGTCTCTGAATGGCTGCATCCAAGAAATCGCATAGTTGGTTATGTTTCCATGGATAATGGCAGTAATATAGTTAAGGCCATGCAGGATGGTAACTACTTCAGAGTGCCATGTTTGGTGCACAGTATTAACATCGTGGTGCAAGATTTCTTGAAAAACGAAAACGCAGTCAGCAAGTTACTGACCACCTGCCGAAGAATCTGCACACATTTCAGCCATTCTTTTAAGGCCCGGAAGCAGCTGAGGAGCATTCAACATGAACGTAGACTGCCAGTCAAAGGACTCATCCAAGAGGTGGCAACACGTTGGAACTCAACCCTTTACATGCTTGAGCGTCTGTCTGAGCAGTGGGGGTAATAAATTATTATGTCTATAAACTGGGTTCTACTTTGAAAGACATGAGGCTAGAGTTGGAGGAATGGAAGCTAATTGCAAGCCTGACAGACATGCTCCATCCTTTTGAGGGCTTCACGCGTGAAATCTGCAGAGAGGACTGTTCTATGGGCAAAGCTATCCCATTGTTGGTCATGCTAGAGCACCAACTGAAGGAGGTGTCTTCAATGTTCCGAGATGATGCTGGAAAGCAAGACACATATCATTTGGCGGAGAGGTTATTAAGCCGCCGACTTGACAATCAAAGGCTTAAAAACATACATACAGAACAACATTACATTTGTGCCACTATTCTGGATCCACGGTATAAAAAGGCAGTGGCCAGCAAAGCATTCATTCCTTTTGATGAAGCAGATGTTTCAAAGTACAAACATTGGCTAGCTGTGTCAGCCAGTCGGTTAGAAAAAGAGCGGCAGAAAATTCAAGGAGCCGGCAGAAGTACAACTGAATCAGCATACCATCCGGCGTCAAGTTCCACTTCTGGATCTGGGGCCGAAGGGAGTCACTTTCCCTCACAGCCATTAATGACACCAGCAGCAACCGTATCATCGCCCTCACCTGCACCAGGCCGAGCCATAATATTGTCGAAAGAGTATTGGCTAACTCATCAAGGGTTTGCTCGTTACAGTGCTGCAAAGGCCACAGATGGTACGCAAAGTGGAGTAACTGTGGAGAACCTTGAGTCGATGGTCCAGGCCTATCTGGATGACCGAACAGAGGTCTTTGTTAATAAGAACCCATTGCTGTATTGGTGCAGGAAAATGCCTCTATGGCCACTGATCACCAACCTGGCTCTAAATTATTTGTCTTGCCCACTCGCAAGTGTGTCTTCTGAACGTGTTTTCAGTGCTGCTGGTGCCATTGTGAACTTCAAAAAGGACCCGCCTCTCGCCCAAAAATGTGGAGAGGTTAACACTGATCAAGATGAATCAGCACTTCACACCACCCGATTACAAAATACGTGAATGCACGCAGGAAGAAGAGGACACCGACTTAGGTGACTGAAGTTCTTCTCTGTTAGCTGACCTACTCCCATCTCAATTCATAGAGTTTGAGGACGAGCTCTACTTCCCTGACACCAAGGCCTGAAAATGACTTCCTTTTTTTTCATCCTTATTCACTTTTATTCCTCAGTGTCTTTCTTTGTTTTTCAACTTTTACCACAACAAAACTCTAATCACCACAAGTCCATCAGCAGCACTGTCTTCATCTTATTTTCCTTATTGATTTGAAGGTGCCGCAGTCTGCATTCCTGAAGTTCACAACTCAATCATGCTCCTCTATACGCCTCCTCCAGACTCCCCCTATTCATTTTCCTCAAGGCAGATGGATGGATCACGACGAGTCCCCTCAAGTGGGACTGAAATTACTGACTGACTACATGCTTGCTGATTGCTGACAGAGTTACTTCTGATATTGACAGGAGAGGCTGCCCTGTGGGCCCTCACTTTCGGAAGAAGATGCGGACAAAAAGTAGAACAGGTAATGAATAATTGAGAAGATGGTATGCAGTGGACAGCAATGGCTGTCTGGCTCTGATGAAACCAATTGCTGTTTGTATTTGTGCATAAAGTGATGAATCATAAGTCTTGTCTTAGTTACTATTTAATCTTTTACACAGTAATTGTAACTCATGTTAACTACTCTGTTTTCTTTTACCTTGTTTAATTTAAATTGTACTTCAAATTTAGGGGCCACTAGGTTGAATTTTACAATATGCAAAATGTCCTTGGAGTGGACTCACTTGCCAATATACCATGATGATTGATTAAAAAAAATATATATTTTCTTTACAGTCGCTCACTGGGATGGATGGATCATCAGCTTCGGTTTACGGAAGAACTATGGCCAATTCAGGAGTGACAAACAGGTAAACCAGTCTACAACAACTACTACAGCAGAACTACATGTCTGTCTATTCGTGGTATGTAGTGGTCGAGGGCGAGGCAGTGTACTGTTGTTGTTATGTAAGGTAGAGTCCACTCCAGACAGCAGTTCATGTAAAATTGGAGCTATGTGGCTTGCTGCAGACAATTAGAGATGCTTTGTCTGTCTGACAAAGAGCCAAGGAATGCTACATCAGGCTGCTTCACTCAGTGGTACCTGCCTTGACCGTCTGCATGGCACTGCCTCAAGCTTGGGGCAAACATCCGTTATGTTTGCGAAATTTGCGGGTTTTTGGTTTTTCGCAAATCTTAGGAGATTACTGATAAATCGCAAATTCTTGAGCGGAACGGATTTTTGGCCCATGCTTGCGGCAGGGCCATGCAGACGGTCAAGGCAGGCACCACTGAGTGAAGCATCCTCCTGATGTAGCATACCTAGGCTCTTTGACACAGACAGACAAAGCATATCTAGGGTTTAGGGTTCAGTGCGATTTACAAGGGTTTTTGGGTTTAAGTTGGTAGGGTTCCCGCTGAATCTAAGGCTCAGGGCCCGGATCAGGCTCGTTCATAATGATGTTGGCAAGGTTTTAGGGGGGTTTGGTGTTCTTTGGTCCAGAATTGTCAGAATTGTGGCCTTTTTTGGTGTTTTGCGGGCCCTTTTGTTTGGGTGAAAACTAAGTGACAACTAGTCGTAGACCTTCTTCTTCTTCTTCTTCTTCTTCTTCTTCTTCTTCTTCTTCTTCTGCTTCTTCTTCTTCAAAGAGCGCAATGGTTCGATTTTGTTCTGCCTTGCTGAGATTCTTGGGAATCGCTGGAACAAGTGTCCAGGTAAGTTTCAATAGGATCGAAGTAGTGGAAGTGCTGAAAACAGCAATTTTTTGTGAACAGCGCAATTTGCCATGTTTTGAATACACCAGTATTGCATGTTTTTGGGGGGCTGTTTGGGGGTGTTCTAGATTTGTGGGGGTGGGTCGGGGGTCTGGGAGCACTGCTGGGATAGTCTAATTTTGATTGCGAGTGGTTTGAGGAAAATCCATGGTGGAAAAGGGGGATTTGGGCCTAGTTGCAGGCAGCGTTTTGGCACAATTTAAACTGAGGCCTAGCAGTATTGCGTGTTTTTGGGGGGCTGTTAGGGGGGGTTCTGGATTTGTGAGGGGGGGGTCTGGGAGCACTGCTGGGATAGTCTAATTTTGATTGCGAGTGGTTTGAAGAAAATCCATGGCGGAAAAGTGGGGTTTGGGCCTAGTTGCAGAAAGCGTTTTGGCACAATTTAAACTGAGGGCTAGCAGTATTGCGTGTTTTTGGGGGGCTGTTTGGGGGTGTTCTAGATTTGTGGGGGGTGGTCTGGGGGTCTGGGAGCACTGCTGGGATGGTATAATTTTGATTGCAAGTGATTTGAAGAAAATCCATGGTGGGAAAGAAGAGTTAGGGCCTAGCTGCAGAGCGCGTTTGGAACGATGTTGACTGGTTGGCTGAAAATTGTGTGAGTTTTTGCATTTTGACTGTTTCGGGGTGTTCTACTTTTTTGCGGGCCGGTTGACGGGTCTGAGGGCATTGCTGGGAAGGTCTACTATCGGACGCAAGTGGTTTGGATAAAATCCATGGTGAAAAAGTTTTTCCGTTTTTGCTCACTTGCCTGTTTTTGGGGGGCTGTTTGGGGGGCTTCTAAGTTTTTGGGGGTGGGTTTTGGGGTCTGGGAGCACTGCTGGCAAAGTCTAATTTTGGTTGTATTTGTTTTTAAGAAAATCCATGGTGGAAAAGGGGAGTTAGGGACTAGCTGCAGAGCGCATTTGGACTGAATTAAAGGTAGGCCGAAAATGTTCTAAGTGTCACATTTTTCATTTTTACTTTTTGCCTGTTTGGGGGTGTTCTACTTTTTTGCGGGTGGGTTGACGGGTCTGGGGCACTGCTAGGAAGGTCTAATATCGGGCGCAAGTAGTTTGGATAAAATCCATGGTGAAAAAGTGTTTCCGTTTTTGCTCACTTGCCTGTTTTTGGGGGTGGGTTTTGGGGTCTGGCCTGTTTTTGGGGGTGGGTTTTGGGGTCTGGGAGCACTGCTGGGATAGTATAATTTTGATTGCAAGTGATTTGAAGAAAATCCATGGCAGGAAAGGGGAGTTAGGGCCTAGCTGCAGAGCGCGTTTGGACGGATGTTGACTGGTTGGCTGTAAATTTTCTAAGTGTGAGTTTTTGCATTTTTGCTTATTGACTGTTTGGGGGTGTTCTACTTTTTTGCGGGTGGGTTAACGGGTCTGGGGGCAATGCTGGGAAGGTCTAATATCGGAATCAAGTGGTTTGGACAAAATCCATGGTGAATTTTGTTTTCAATTTTTGCTCACTTTGGTGTTTTCGGGGGGCTGTTTGGGGGGGCTTGGGGGTTCTTGGAGCACTGCTGGGCATGCCTAATTTTTGTTGCAAGTGGTTTGAAGAAAATCCATGGTGGGAAAGGGGAGTTAGGGCCTAGCTTCAGAGCGCGGTTGTATTGATTTTGGAAGTAGGCCTGAAATGTTCTAAGTGTCACATTTTCCATTTTTGCTTTTTGCCTGTTTGGGGGTGTTCTACTTTTTGGCGGGTGGGTTGACGGCTCCGGGGGGCATTGCTGGGAAGGTCTAATATCAGGCGCAAGTGTTTTGGATAAAATCCATGGTAAAAAAGGGGGGTTAGGGCCTAGGGTTAGGGTTAGGGTTCTAAAATTGCAGTTTACACTTTACACCTAGCTTGAGGGGAAAAATCCGCAGATTTTGCCCACACTAATTTATCCTTGAAAAGGAGACTCAGAGTACGCACTTTCGAAATGATGCTTGTTTGTTTTGTAATACTGTCGACTCTGAAACTGAAAGTGTTATTTTTGCACTACACAGCGTACCTTATATTTTTTTCTCCGTGGTGTTTTAATATCACTTCCTGTGGACAAGGTGTCTTCTGGTCCCCAACATTGATCTGCGGAGCGTCAGATGGAATTGAGGAGTACCGCGAAAAAGAGGAATGGCTGGATTAATGCAACTTCCCAAATTCAACAGGACAACTCCAACAACATACAGTTACAGTATCCATCTTCATTTCTACTTATCTTTTAAGTAATGTTATTGCTGTGAACTTCTGTGAGTGTGACTCTGTGCATTTGTTTGCTCTCTGCTTCAAATCATCCCTCCAGCCATTGTATACTTTTTTCTTTGCTATTTTTTAAACTCATTTAATGTACTAGTGGTTCTTCTCTCTGAGGGCAGAAAGGCAAGTGAAATTGCGTAATTACTGGAGTCCTGTACTGTCACATTGTTTCTTCATAGTTAGTACATTGTAGAAAGTACTACTTACTTTACAGTAACCTATCCATGTAGCAAACAACTTCATGCATGCAGTAGTGCATGCACTTCCTTTATATCCCTCAAAAGATTTATGGATAGCTTCATATCCAAAGATTTGTTTATCTTCATTTGTTGTTTGTCCATGCTGTGTGGTTTTTTTCCTCTCTCCACAAAACTTTCCCCACAAACCCCATTCCCATCCAAGTTTCAAATCCTAACCCTCTTCCCCCGGGCTGTGTGGTTTTCATTGAGGTGTGAGTAAATTACAACAATAATTCCACACACTTGCTGGGAAGGATAAGGTCAAAGCAACAGAAAACATCCTCCTCCTACACGTGGCAAATGATTACGTTGCTGTGCCCTTCACCTTCAGTACTATTTCTTGTAGTAGCCAAAGCCAAACTCCACGCAACTAGTATACTTTGGAAACTTTAGCATTTGTTAGGCTAAATTATGGCACTGTTCTTGTGTACTATGCTATCTATCGTACTGTTGTAATGATCCGCTCAGGCCACTCAAGGTTTCATTTTCTTTTTTTTCATATGCTGCTACTGCCACTGTGTACCCCCACTACCACCACAACGATACCATTTCATCCACCCAGGATTGACAACCTTCATCGCCAGTTGCCTTGCAGCCAGCCCTGTGCCTAGCCCTAGGCCTATTCTGAAACACGAATCACAGGTAAGATAAGCGTTTGGGGGGGGGGGAGGATAATGGAGTAGGAGGAGAGAGGAGAGACTGACGGTAGTTCTACTAAAGTAGTAGGACAATTGAATTCACTAACTCTGTGAGTGGCACTTTCTTTTGTAAACACTTGGGCGATTACTTAGACAATTTGAATCAAGCAGCCAGTTAAGTTTCAGGAAAACAAACGAACAGTTAACCCCCCCGCATCCCCTGCAAAACAGTAAAAACGCGTCTGCAATGTTTAAGTTGAAAGTAAGTAATTATTTAAATCCATAACAAAAATAAACTATCCCGCCAGACCCGACCCAACCCGCTCCCTAACCCCAAAGAATGTCCGTGAAAAGGTCCCCAAAGTCCAAGAAAAAACCCAACTCCCAATTCCCACCCCCCCAAAAGTCTTTAAAAAAGGGCAAGGGACAGTCTCTCCTCCTCTACTGCTGCCGGCGGTGTCCTTTGGCCAGGTGGGCCTGTTGCTCCCCGCTTAGGTTCTTCTTGAGCAGCCTCTTCATTCTCTTCATCTCCTTCTCAAGGTTGGACACCCTGAGGGTTAGGCGGTAGATGCGGGCCTTGCACCTGCTGTGGGTGGCAGCTGATTTTTTGACTGCTTGGTGGTGGCGGGTGGCTGCGGTACCACGGCTCCGTACCGCTGGAGGATTGCGCTGACTGGCTGACCCAGGGAGCGCGGAGGAGGATGCAGCTGTCGCGGTGGATGTTGTGGTGGACTGCAACTGCGTGTCCTCCTCCTCCTGGGCTACCAGCCACCGATATTCGGCGACAATCGCCTCCAGCTTCCTTTGCCGGGCCCGTCTAGCCAGCTCCTTCCGTGTCAGTTTGGAAGGAGCATCTATATGAAGAAAGAAAGACATACTGTAACCAATGCTCTTCAAGATTAACACAAAATAATTCAGCAGAAAGTTGTGTCACAATAGAACTAGCAACTTGCAAGCACAGTACATAACATCTTGATCTTAATTGGAACCCACAAATGCAGTCTGAGAGTGAGGCACGTCATGAGCCGACAAAGGTAGCTAAGCCTAAAAGGTAGGTTCCCGCAAGGCTTCGACTATTGTGTGATGATGACGAACAAGAAGTGGTGTCTTCTGCTGCTGATCAACAGTCTGACGACGACCCAGTCATCACAGATGTCACTCCAGCTCTAGCGGGCATGGAGCAGACAGACATTTTCACCCTATCCCGAATGGCTGCTGAGCGGGATTTGGGCAGCGTGGCACTGGTACCACCACCAACGCAGTTAACTACAAACACCAACACGACCTACAGATTCCATCTTTTTTAGTCATAAGGGCCGGCAGGGACCTCCATCCAGCTCGACCTCCATTACCTCAAGTAGTGGTGCTGTAAGTGAACAACAGAAACAAATTCATCCACGCCCATCTCCACTTCATCTGGCATTGAAAGTCAAAGTAGCACCTCCACCACCAGCAGACATCTCCAGTCCCCAGTTTGGGACTCCTTTACTGTTAGCGAAAAGGCGGAAAACATGGTTGTTTGTTCGATTTGTAAAGTACTCCTTAGTCGGGGTAAGCTTGGTACCAACTATGGTACCAGAGGCCAGAAAGGTCATCTCAAAAAACACCACCCTATCCAGTGGTATTGGCACCTAAGTAAGATCCAGGAAGTCCAAAGTAGAACTGATCCAAATGTATCCATTTACATTGCATCTGATGCTGACGAGGGGCTGATTGTGCAGGGGGGAAGTTAAGAACCGACCAACATTTTTTCTGGTACACCCAATACCCCTGGCGGCAGCACTGCAGTGGTAGTGCCCACACCCTCTACCCCTGCAACATGTATGAGGCACACTAAGAGTCTGGGACAGACACCAATGCAAAAAAGTACATCAATGAGCCTAACTGGTTTGAAGTCTGCATCATCATCATCATCATCATCACGTAAAACGGTCCAGCCCACCATTAGAAGCATGTTTTGGTAGGAGGTGCCATTTGAATGCAACCACCCAACGGTACGTCTGTATAATGCAAAGCTGGCTAAAATGCTAGCGCTGGACCTTCTCCCTTTTTCTTTCGTGGAAGGGGTGGGTTTTCTAGAACTTGTGGCAACAGTCGGCCCTAATTGGAAGGTTCCTAGCCGGTCCTATTTTGCCAGAGTTGCGGTTCCAGCACTACATCAAGATGTGCTGGAGGTGATTTGGGCAGCTTTGCAGAAGAGTGCTGTTCACACTATCCACTTGACAACAGACATGTGGACCAGTTGCCAAACTCTTGATTACATGTGCATCACTGCACACTGGGTCTCTTTTGCAGGGGTTAGAGACAAGTCAAGTGCAGGTGTTGACCCAGACACAGTTTTTCAAGCTACTAGGCAACCTTTTGGACGAGTTTGATAGGAAGGTCTCTGAATGGCTGCATCCAAGAAATCGCATAGTTGGTTATGTTTCAATGGATAATGGCAGTAATATAGTTAAGGCCATGCAGGATGGTAACTACTTCAGAGTGCCATGTTTGGTGCACAGTATTAACATCGTGGTGCAAGATTTCTTGAAAAACGAAAACGCAGTCAGCAAGTTACTGACCACTTGCCGAAGAATCTGCACACATTTCAGCCATTCTTTTAAGGCCCGGAAGCAGCTGAGGAGCATTCAACATGAACGTAGACTGCCAGTCAAAGGACTCATCCAAGAGGTGGCAACACGTTGGAACTCAACCCTTTACATGCTTGAGCGTCTGTCTGAGCAGTGGGGGTAATAAATTATTATGTCTATAAACTGGGTTCTACTTTGAAAGACATGAGGCTAGAGTTGGAGGAATGGAAGCTAATTGCAAGCCTGACAGACATGCTCCATCCTTTTGAGGGCTTCACGTGTGGAATCTGCAGAGAGGACTGTTCTTTGGGCAAAGCTATCCCATTGTTGGTCATGCTAGAGCACCAACTGAAGGAGGTGTCTTCAATGTTCCGAGATGATGCTGGAAAGCAAGACACATATCATTTGGCGGAGAGGTTATTAAGCCGCCGACTTGACAATCAAAGGCTTAAAAACATACATACAGAACAACATTACATTTGTGCCACTATTCTGGATCCACGGTATAAAAAGGCAGTGGCCAGCAAAGCATTCATTCCTTTTGATGAAGCAGATGTTTCAAAGTACAAACATTGGCTAGCTGTGTCAGCCAGTCGGTTAGAAAAAGAGCGGCAGAAAATTCAAGGAGCCGGCAGAAGTACAACTGAATCAGCATACCATCCGGCGTCAAGTTCCACTTCTGGATCTGGGGCCGAAGGGAGTCACTTTCCCTCACAGCCATTAATGACACCAGCAGCAACCTTATCATTGCCCTCACCTGCACCAGGCCGAGCCATAATATTGTCGAAAGAGGATTGGCTAACTCATCAAGGGTTTGCTCGTTACAGTGCTGCAAAGGCCACAGATGGTACGCAAAGTGGAGTAACTGTGGAGAACCTTGAGTCGATGGTCCAGGCCTATCTGGATGACCGAACAGAGGTCTTTGTTAATAAGAACCCATTGCTGTATTGGTGCAGGAAAATGCCTCTATGGCCACTGATCACCAACCTGGCTCTAAATTATTTGTCTTGCCCACTCGCAAGTGTGTCTTCTGAACGTGTTTTCAGTGCTGCTGGTGCCATTGTGAACTTCAAAAAGGACCCGCCTCTCGCCCAAAAATGTGGAGAGGTTAACACTGATCAAGATGAATCAGCACTTCACACCACCCGATTACAAAATACGCGAATGCACGCAGGAAGAAGAGGACACCGACTTAGGTGACTGAAGTTCTTCTCTGTTAGCTGACCTACTCCCATCTCAATTCATAGAGTTTGAGGACGAGCTCTACTTCCCTGACACCAAGGCCTGAAAATGACTTCCTTTTTTTTCATCCTTATTCACTTTTATTCCTCAGTGTCTTTCTGTGTTTTTCAACTTTTACCACAACAAAACTCTAATCACCACAAGTCCATCAGCAGCACTGTCTTCATCTTATTTTCCTTATTGATTTGAAGGTGCCGCAGTCTGCATTCCTGAAGTTCACAACTCAATCATGCTCCTCTATACGCCTCCTCCAGACTCCCCCTATCCATTTCCCTCAAGGCAGATGGATGGATCACGACGAGTCCCCTCAAGTGGGACTGAAATTACTGACTGACTACATGCTTGCTGATTGCTGACAGAGTTACTTCTGATATTGACAGGAGAAGCTGCCCTGTGGGCCCTCACTTTCGGAAGAAGATGCTGACAAAAAGTAGAACAGGTAATGAATAATTGAGAAGATGGTATGCAGTGGACAGCAATGGCTGTCTGGCTCTGATGAAACCAATTGCTGTTTGTATTTGTGCATGAAGTGATGAATCATAAGTCTTGTCTTAGTTACTATTTAATCTTTTACACAGTAATTGTAACTCATGTTAACTACTCTGTTTTCTTTTACCTTGTTTAATTTAAATTGTACTTCAAATTTAGGGGCCACTATGTTGCATTTTACAATATGCAAAATGTCCTTGGAGTGGACTCACTTGCCAATATACCATGATGATTGATTAAAAAAAATATATATTTTCTTTACAGTCGCTCACTGGGATGGATGGATCATCAGCTTTGGTTTACGGAAGAACTATGGCCAATTCAGGAGTGACAAACAGGTAAACCAGTCTACAACAACTACTACAGCAGAACTACATGTCTGTCTATTCGTGGTATGTAGTGGTCGAGGGCGAGGCAGTGTACTGTTGTTGTTATGTAAGGTAGAGTCCACTCCAGACAGCAGTTCATGTAAAATTGGAGCTATGTGGCTTGCTGCATACAATTAGATATGCTTTGTCTGTCTGACAAAGATCCAAGGAATGCTACATCAGGCTGCTTCACTCAGTGGTACCTGCCTTGACCGTCTGCATGGCACTGCCTCAAGCTTGGGGCAAACATCCGTTATGTTTGCGAAATTTGCGGGTTTTCGGTTTTTCGCAAATCTTAGGAGATTACTGATAAATCGCAAATTCTTGAGCGGAACGGATTTTTGGCCCATGCTTGCGGCAGGGCCATGCAGACGGTCAAGGCAGGCACCACTGAGTGAAGCATCCTCCTGATGTAGCATACCTAGGCTCTTTGACACAGACAGACAAAGCATATCTAGGGTTTAGGGTTCAGTGCGATTTACAAGGGTTTTTGGGTTTAAGTTGGTAGGGTTCCCGCTGAATCTAAGGCTCAGGGCCCGGATCAGGCTCGTTCATAATGATGTTGGCAAGGTTTTAGGGGAGTATGGTGTTCTTTGGTCCAGAATTGTCAGAATTGTGGCCTTTTTTGGTGTTTTGCGGGCCCTTTTGTTTGGGTGAAAACTAAGTGACAACTAGTCGTAGACCTTCTTCTTCTTCTTCTTCTTCTTCTTCTTCTTCTTCTTCTTCTTCTTCTTCAAAGAGCGCAATGGTTCGATTTTGTTCTGCCTTGCTGAGATTCTTGGGAATCGCTGGAACAAGTGTCCAGGTAAGTTTCAATAGGATCGAAGTAGTGGAAGTGCTGAAAACAGCAATTTTTTGTGAACAGCTCAATTTGCCATGTTTTGAATACACCAGTATTGCATGTTTTTGGGGGGCTGTTTGGGGGTGTTCTAGATTTGTGGGGGTGGGTCGGGGGTCTGGGAGCACTGCTGGGATAGTCTAATTTTGATTGCGAGTGGTTTGAAGAAAATCCATGGTGAAAAAGGGGGATTTGGGCCTAGTTGCAGGCAGCGTTTTGGCACAATTTAAACTGAGGCCTAGCAGTATTGCGTGTTTTTGGGGGGCTGTTAGGGGGGGTTCTGGATTTGTGGGGGGGCGGTCTGGGAGCACTGCTGGGATAGTCTAATTTTGATTGCGAGTGGTTTGAAGAAAATCCATGGCGGAAAAGTGGGGTTTGGGCCTAGTTGCAGACAGCGTTTTGGCACAATTTAAACTGAGGGCTAGCAGTATTGCGTGTTTTTGGGGGGCTGTTTGGGGGTGTTCTAGATTTGTGGGGGGGGGGGTCTGGGGGTCTGGGAGCACTGCTGGGATGGTATAATTTTGATTGCAAGTGATTTGAAGAAAATCCATGGTGGGAAAGGGGAGTTAGGGCCTAGCTGCAGAGCGCGTTTGGAACGATGTTGACTGGTTGGCTGAAAATTGTGTGAGTTTTTGCATTTTGACTGTTTGGGGGTGTTCTACTTTTTTGCGGGCCGGTTGACGGGTCTGAGGGCATTGCTGGGAAGGTCTACTATCGGACGCAAGTGGTTTGGATAAAATCCATGGTGAAAAAGTTTTTCCGTTTTTGCTCACTTGCCTGTTTTTGGGGGGCTGTTTGGGGGGCTTCTAAGTTTTTGGGGGTGGGTTTTGGGGTCTGGGAGCACTGCTGGCAAAGTCTAATTTTGGTTGTATTTGTTTTTAAGAAAATCCATGGTGGAAAAGGGGAGTTAGGGCCTAGCTGCAGAGCGCATTTGGACTGAATTAAAGGTAGGCCGAAAATGTTCTAAGTGTCACATTTTTCATTTTTACTTTTTGCCTGTTTGGGGGTGTTCTACTTTTTTACGGGTGGGTTGACGGGTCTGGGGCACTGCTAGGAAGGTCTAATATCGGGCGCAAGTGGTTTGGATAAAATCCATGGTGAAAAAGTGTTTCTGTTTTTGCTCACTTGCCTGTTTTTGGGGGTGGGTTTTGGGGTCTGGCCTGTTTTTGGGGGTGGGTTTTGGGGTCTGGGAGCACTGCTGGGATAGTATAATTTTGATTGCAAGTGATTTGAAGAAAATCCATGGCAGGAAAGGGGAGTTAGGGCCTAGCTGCAGAGCGCGTTTGGACGGATGTTGACTGGTTGGCTGTAAATTTTCTAAGTGTGAGTTTTTGCATTTTTGCTTATTGACTGTTTGGGGGTGTTCTACTTTTTTGCGGGTGGGTTAACGGGTCTGGGGGCAATGCTGGGAAGGTCTAATATCGGAATCAAGTGGTTTGGACAAAATCCATGGTGAATTTTGTTTTCAATTTTTGCTCACTTTGGTGTTTTCGGGGGGCTGTTTGGGGGGGCTTGGGGGTTCTTGGAGCACTGCTGGGCATGCCTAATTTTTGTTGCAAGTGGTTTGAAGAAAATCCATGGTGGGAAAGGGGAGTTAGGGCCTAGCTTCAGAGCGCGCTTGTATTGATTTTGGAAGTAGGCCTGAAATGTTCTAAGTGTCACATTTTCCATTTTTGCTTTTTGCCTGTTTGGGGGTGTTCTACTTTTTGGCGGGTGGGTTGACGGCTCCGGGGGGCATTGCTGGGAAGGTCTAATATCAGGCGCAAGTGTTTTGGATAAAATCCATGGTAAAAAAGGGGGGTTAGGGCCTAGGGTTAGGGTTAGGGTTCTAAAATCGCAGTTTACACTTTACACCTAGCTTGAGGGGAAAAATCCGCAGATTTTGCCCACACTAATTTATCCTTGAAAAGGAGACTCAGAGTACGCACTTTCGAAATGATGCTTGTTTGTTTTGTAATACTGTCGACTCTGAAACTGAAAGTGTTATTTTTGCACTACACAGCGTACCTTATATTTTTTTCTCCGTGGTGTTTTAATATCACTTCCTGTGGACAAGGTGTCTTCTGGTCCCCAACATTGATCTGCGGAGCGTCAGATGGAATTGAGGAGTACCACGAAAAAGAGGAATGGCTGGATTAATGCAACTTCCCAAATTCAACAGGACAACTCCAACAACATACAGTTACAGTATCCATCTTCATTTCTACTTATCTTTTAAGTAATGTTATTGCTGTGAACTTCTGTGAGTGTGACTCTGTGCATTTGTTTGCTCTCTGCTTCAAATCATCCCTCCAGCCATTGTATACTTTTTTCTTTGCTATTTTTTAAACTCATTTAATGTACTAGTGGTTCTTCTCTCTGAGGGCAGAAAGGCAAGTGAAATTGCGTAATTACTGGAGTCCTGTACTGTCACATTGTTTCTTCATAGTTAGTACATTGTAGAAAGTACTACTTACTTTACAGTAACCTATCCATGTAGCAAACAACTTCATGCATGCAGTAGTGCATGCACTTCTTTTATGTCCTTCAAAAGATTTATGGATAGCTTCATATCCAAAGATTTGTTTATCTTCATTTGTTGTTTGTACATGCTGTGTGGTTTTTTTCCTCTCTCCACAAAACTTTCCCCACAAACCCCATTCCCATCCAAGTTTCAAATCCTAACCCTCTTCCCCCGGGCTGTGTGGTTTTCATTGAGGTGTGAGTAAATTACAACAATAATTCCACACACTTGCTGGGAAGGATAAGGTCAAAGCAACAGAAAACATCCTCCTCCTACACGTGGCAAATGATTACGCTGCTGTGCCCTTCACCTTCAGTACTATTTCTTGTAGTAGCCAAAGCCAAACTCCACGCAACTAGTATACTTTGGAAACTTTAGCATTTGTTAGGCTAAATTATGGCACTGTTCTTGTGTACTATGCTATCTATCGTACTGTTGTAATGATCCGCTCAGGCCACTCAAGGTTTCATTTTCTTTTTTTTCATATGCTGCTACTGCCACTGTGTACCCCCACTACCACCACAACGATACCATTTCATCCGCCCAGGATTGACAACCTTCATCGCCAGTTGCCTTGCAGCCAGCCCTGTGCCTAGCCCTAGGCCTATTCTGAAACACGAATCACAGGTAAGATAAGCGTTTGGGGGGGGAAAGGATAATGGAGTAGGAGGAGAGAGGAGAGACTGACGGTAGTTCTACTAAAGTAGTAGGACAATTGAATTCACTAACTCTGTGAGTGGCACTTTCTTTTGTAAACATTTGGGCGATTACTTAGACAATTTGAATCAAGCAGCCAGTTAAGTTTCAGGAAAACAAACGAACAGTTAACCCCCCCGCATCCCCTGCAAAACAGTAAAAACGCGTCTGCAATGTTTAAGTTGAAAGTAAGTAATTATTTAAATCCATAACAAAAATAAACTATTCCGCCAGACCCGACCCAACCCGCTCCCTAACCCCAAAGAATGTCCGTGAAAAGGTCCCCAAAGTCCAAGAAAAAACCCACCTCCCAATTCCCACCCCCCCAAAAGTCTTTAAAAAAGGGCAAGGGACAGTCTCTCCTCCTCTACTGCTGCCGGCGGTGTCCTTTGGCCAGGTGGGCCTGTTGCTCCCCGCTTAGGTTCTTCTTGAGCAGCCTCTTCATTCTCTTCATCTCCTTCTCAAGGTTGGACACCCTGAGGGTTAGGCGGTAGATGCGGGCCTTGCACCTGCTGTGGGTGGCAGCTGATTTTTTGACTGCTTGGTGGTGGCGGGTGGCTGCGGTACCACGGCTCCGTACCACTGGAGGCTTGCGCTGACTGGCTGACCCAGGGAGCGCGGAGGAGGATGCAGCTGTCGCGGTGGATGTTGTGGTGGACTGCAACTGCGTGTCCTCCTCCTCCTGGGCCACCAGCCATCGATATTCGGCGACAATCGCCTCCAGCTCCCTTTGCCGGGCCCGTCTAGCCAGCTCCTTCCGTGTCAGTTTGGAAGGAGCATCTATATGAAGAAAGAAAGACATACTGTAACCAATGCTCTTCAAGATTAACACAAAATAATTCAGCAGAAAGTTGTGTCACAATAGAACTAGCAACTTTCAAAGTTCAAAATCTGTAGCATGATTTATAGATGCCTGTTTGGATCTAGTCCAAAATACTTAAAAGAAATATTCGTCCCATACATCCCTGGACGTTCACTTCGCTCAAGAAATCTTCAACTGTTACAGGTCCCAAAAATAAAAAGAGCTAGACAAGGCGGGCGTGCCTTGTCTTATAAAGGACCCATCCTATGGAACTCCCTACCCACTGAACTCAAACAGATCAGCAATCTTGAACATTTTAGAAAAAAACTTAAAACCTATCTCTTCACCCTGCCATAATCCTAGGCAATCTTCCTGCACAGCTCCTCTCGCATAGTAAAACTGTCCAGTACAAGCAACAGCGCAGAGATATCCCTTCGGGAATTGACTCAGGCGCTCTATAAGCGAATAAATAAATAAATAAACTTGCAAGCACAGTACATAACATTTGTGGCCTGTATCTATCTAACCTTCCACTTTGTCAGCCTCTGCTCTAACATTAGTGGGAGTTTCAGGAATCAATCTACGAGCACTATATGGACTTACTACATTAGAGTTGACTATGACAGTACACCAGTCTTATTCTTCTTCTTCTCTCTTGTTTAGCGAAATTGGTACGTAAACTTCTGGAAGCCGGCATAATGCCACGCAGTCAACTTGCACCCGAGAAAAACAGAGGCAAGCCACGATGTCACAGACTTGCATTACTGCACCAGTCCAGTACATGCAGGTGGTGACGCTCTTACTTTTCTATTACGGGTGGCACTGAGAATACTCTGTTACAAGGGCTACTGCTTAATTAATTTAACTTTCACCCTACAGTGCCAATGACTACTAGAAAAGGAAAATGAAGAAGATAAATAATATGATTATCTATCCCTTCACAGGATATTTGCTTACATATAGGATGACTTTAGGTGCTTTGTTTTTTATTTTCGTGAACACTGATAGGCCACACATGAATGACAGAGTTGTACTAAAATTATTAACAGAGGTAGTGAGTGCCCCCCGTAATCGCCGGATATATGCTGTGCTTGCAATACAAACTACTGCTACTATTCATGGTAGTATTCGGAAAAATTACAACTTCTTTTCCTTGCCTTTGCTACACTGGAACGGACATGTGGGTGCGGTGTTACATGCTCTTCAAAATAACACTTACTTCATCCAGTGACCGTCTACTCTGTCTACATACACATATGCTATCTTTGAGTCAGATAGTACCATGATCCAGGCATTCATCCATTCAAAGTAAATGTCAATCATTCTTCTTAATGTCTCAACTGGACAAACCTTAGTTTTTCTCACGGAAAAACAACATTTTCATTTTATTTTGGAAACTGCAAGCCATGCATCCGTGCTTGACTTGCATTTGAATTTGAAGCAAAGGATATATTGCGCACACATACAGTTTCTGTTTCACCCACCCAGGCTGTCCCCTTCCCTTTCTTCTTCCACCCATCCTTGCTTCATCCTTCCACCGGCCATGCATCATATTCCCAGCCACTTCGGGCAGCATTCAAAAACACGTATCATTCTTTGCCAGTCATCATTACTTTTTAACTTGCTCGTCCTTCCACACTTACTTACACCCTTCTTTCCCTTTTCGTTCATCCCATCCATCAAGTTCATCTCTGATCTGACTTGGCTTCTCGATAAAACTTTCACAGCTGAGTTGAAGTCAATTTAGAGGAGGCTACTACTTGGTTGATAAAAACTTAGTTCTAAATTTGTAAGTCTTCTTAACAGTAAAGTATACTTGTACTGTACAACATATACACCCGTGCAGAGAGCACACTCTGCAGTCTGCAATCTCAATAAGTAAGGAATATAATAGCTTACCACTGCCCGCCACTCCCGTGGCATCCCCCACAGCAGTTCCCGCTGGCTGTTGCACCGCCTCCACCCCAGGAGTGCCCACCTCCGCGCTGGCCCCAGCACCGGTGGATGGCTGTGCCGATGTTCCGCCTAGAAAATAAATTTCAGATTCTTAGATGCCATATACACCACTCCCTAGTATTTTGTCTAGGAATGAAAAAATGTTACTACGACAACACAAACAAATTTAATAATTTGTGACAGTAGAACTAGCAACTTGCAAACTACAAATTGCCCTTTTTTCAGTGAAGGGTGTTTTTTAGTTATGCTTAGCCGTAACATGTCTTGCTACACTTTTTGGCACAACTGATGAATGCTTGCTTTTTAACATGCACCATTTTTCTCATAGCAGACAGAAGCTTCCCTTCTTAGAACAAGAGCAAGATCAGATAATCATCACTTGGACGGAGTCAGCAACGATTCAGCACCACAAAGAAGACTTGAAGTTCCAACCTGGTGAGGGCTCGCCCACAATTAATGTGTGAAATCACTAAGCACTTTTCAATTTTCAATCCACCGTTTATGTTGTATGCGGAACTTGATTTTAATAAATGTTTTTACTTTTAATAAAGCTTTAAAACGTACATAGACTCTGTGGTTTTTGTTCATGAGTGAGTGAGCGAAACGGTTTGCAATTTGCAAGCATGAGTTTGTGGCTCTGAGAGGTTGGGACTCTGACTCCGTAGTCTTATGTCCTGGGTTGTATAATCATTGGGGATCAATCATTGATGAATTCGGGAGCTAAATGACTCTGACACACTAGCTAGTCAGTAAGGAGATTGTGGGTTTAAATTCTGTTATGACGGAGGTATGTGGAAAGTCTAACTGCGCCTATTATAATTGATAAACAATGCACTATTTCGTGTCCATAGTTCTGTTTGTGCAGAATAGCCCCTGCAACAGTAGTAGTATGGATTGTCCTCCTATCCAATCAAAAAGTAAATTAGTAACTTATTCTTTCTTGGTGGCCATTGACATTTTGTTGTTGGGAATTGTCAAATCATAAACATTTAGAAGACTTCCAAAGACATTATGGACAACCCAGAGGACTGCACTCAGTGCATAGAGCTATTGCTGAATTGAATGGGAGTTTTGTTTAATACCTTTTGCCAATTGTGCAAGCTTAGTTAGCTACACAGACAGTCTAATAATAATCTAGTAGTACCACAGGGAGTCATAGTAGAGGCAGGATAAGAATTTAGAAACATTCTACAAGAAGATCAAAGACGATTAAGAAAAAATTGAATGAGGAACGTTAGGAAAAAATAGGTGCTGTAAAAGATAGGGAAGTATAATTATTAATATTAACAGGAAAACTTACTGGGGCCAGCAGAGGAGCCCTCGCCGGTCCGATCATGGCCTTCCTGATCATTTCCCTTCTCCGCCGGCGCCGCTACCTCCTCCTGTGTCCCCTTGCCCCTGGGGGTTGTTGATGTACAACATGAAAGAAAGACACAAACATGGATGATTGTTGTCAACCAAATCAAACATTTCAAAAAAACAATAACAAATTATTTCGGGGAAATAGACAACAATTGCACTAAATTTATTGACCTATCTGATGCGGTCTACTAGGATATTAGTATTGTTGGATTCGCGGACCGTCCACTTGGAAAGTTATGTAACTCACTAAACCAACTACAAAAAGGTTCGACTAGGACTGGCAGGCAGCACTCCGCAGCACACGAAGTGACAGACATCGTCCATCGTGATTGCAGACCAGTGAGAAGTTGAACACTAAAAAGTTTCCTACTAAATAACCAGTCATAATATACTCAAACTATCAATCCACCACCACTATCTCTTCTTAGTGGCAGGAGTACAAAGGAAGGACTGGACCTGAGTCTCTAGGGGCAGATTTACAAGCCCCTTGCGGCTCTTTTGCTCCGTCGTTGCGTGACTTTCATGAGGCAGCGGCAGCGCAAAAGAGGTACCATGGTGCGGGGTATATTAACAACGTGACGCATCTGGGAGATGCATCACGTTGTAAAGCCCTGCGCCATCAGGGGGCATTCTGGCACAAGGGAGGGCGTTCCTGCGCAGGAACGCCTCCTAAAAGTGGCTGAGTGAAATCTACAAGATTTCACTCAGTCACTTTAAGTCCAATGCTGCATCAAAACCCTGCGCCTGCTTGAAGCAGACGTACGGCTTGACACAGCATTGGGGAGATAGGACACCCCAGAGCACTGCTGGAGCTGTGTCGTGCAGCGACACAACTCCAGCAATGAGCCACCTTTACGGCACAGATTTGTGACGCATCTGGGTCATTTTTGTCTAGCATTACGCAGTTCTGTAAAGTACACTCATACATAATCACTCAGGCCAATGAAATGAGCACAAAATTGAAAACAAGTAAGCATAGTAGCACTGCCACTGAGCAGGCGAACAGTGCACCTGCAATGAAATCAGAGAAGATTTCGAAACATAATTTACCTACAATGTAATCGGCAGCATTATTGCTCTTCGGAAAAAAAAAACATTTGCATTATGATAACATAGAGCAGGAGAAAACAGAGTAGTGATTAAATAGCTACTACTACTCACCAAGCCCAGGGATCTCGACACCTAGTAGGTCGAGCAAGTCATGTTCACGGTCCAGAATATCGGACCACCAGTGTGTGGCCTGGCTGTAGGTGCGCCGGACCCGAGACTGCCGATACATGTCCTGGCACACCTTTCCCCACAGCTGCCGACGCTCCCGGAGCCCGTACCCGCCAGCGATCCTGCAGCCTGCCGCAATGGTCTTGGGGAGGCGGCGCTGGACATAAAAAATCAGTGCGGCCACCTCCTCCGCGCTAAAGATCTCCCGGGCTATGACTTGCTCCCCCCTTAACCACCCGCATGGGAGCTGGGTACGGGGTGCGGGACCCTTCCCCTTTTCCTTCCCGGCTCCCTTTGCCATGGTCCTGGACGGGAATGGAAATAATAAATAGGAAAGAGAATAGGAAAAAAGTAAATAAAAGAAGAGGTAAAAAAAAGTAGTTTTAAAGTAACCAAAAGTAGAAGAAAACACAAAATATAGATCTAGAAAAATAGAGGGATAGATAATAAGTAAAAAAGAATAAAAAAAACTTCAAACAAACAAAGGATGGCTAAGATTGAAGCTGATAGAAAAAGCATGCCCAGAACAATAGTAATGAATGCAAAACAAGATGGCCCATTGAGGACCGCGTGGGTAAGTTCGCGCGATATTTCCCCTGCGAGTACGTAAAAACACACGTGAACTCGTAATAGCGCGCCGCACACAACGCAAGATTGCCAATAGCGCCCGGAAACGGAAATACGCAACGCGCACAAGATGGCCATGCCCATGTACGACCGCATGGGTAACTTTGCGGTCGGGGCGCTGTAAGCGGCCCGCAAATATGCAAAAAAAACCACCAACACACAAAAAAAGAAATCTGCAAATTGGCACGAATTCGCGAATTTTGCGGATCGCGAATTCGATTTCGAGTGAATTTGTGGACCGCGAATTTGCAAATTTCGCCCATACTTAATCTGCATCCCTGACTACGAATCCCTCATATCCCTCTGGCTACCTCCACAAAAACAATGCATCTTGGAACTCCTTCAAAACCTTTGAGGAAAGTGACATCCTTAAGATTCTCACATCACTGAAACCCTCAAACCACAATTTCAAAGATCCTTTACCTCCCAATTTCTTCAAAGAAATCATATCCTCGATACTTCCACTATGGAAGAAGATTACTAATACCTAAGTATGGGCGAATTTTGCAGATCTGCGGTCTGCGAAATCGCAAATAAATTTCTGCGAAATTCGCCAGTTTTCCTACAAAATCGCAGATTTTTTGCGATTTCCATCTACTCAACTGGAGTACTTTCTACTGGCTAATCAGTAAGTGCTACCTCATTGGGTAAATGTATAGTGCTTTTCCTACACTGCAGCTGCATAAAGGGCCAGAAGATTTGTCTCCACTGACCATGTGTGCCTGTAACTTTGCCACAGCGCCAAAAGGCGCAGAGGTCCCTTGAGTGAGCTGTCCATCATAGTTGGGAAAGGGCAGGAAGACGTTTGATATCTCTAGTGTGTGGTGCGGGGCTTCTATGCGTGTTCATATGCCTCTTGTGTATAAAGGGTCAGAGAGCGAGCAGGGCAGCAGGTGAGGAGAAAGCAGCCTCCTGGTCACAGGAACGGGGATTGAGCTCGAGAAACTCAGGGATGCAAAGACCTCCCTCGGGTATTAAAGCTAATTTTCGACGGCAGATATGGGGTTAAAGCACACTTGCCCAGCCTCGACCGTGCTCACTAATGTTTTGGGCTGATTAAAACGTTACTGAATTTGAGCTTCAACTCAGGCACATGCTTTATTTTTATCTGTAAGTGCTTCCTGTTGAGGTTTAATTGTTGGCCCACAGGAAGCACTTACAGAGTTAAGGCAGGTGCCCGAGTTGAAGCTAACTTTGTAACCATTTCAGAATGGCGCCAGCAAGCACTCTGGCAACTTGCCGGCGCCATTCTAAAATGGTTACAAAGTTAGCTTTAACTCGAGCACCTGCCTTAACTGTGTTTCCTGTGGGCCAAAAAAAAAATCTGTCCGCTCGCGAATTCGCAAATTTTTCGGCAATTTCACGAGATTCGCGGATCATGAAATTGCCAAAAATTCTCACATTTCGCGAGCGGAGCGGAGCGGAGCGGATTTTGCGCCCATACTTACTAATACCTACCTCCTTCAAGACACTATATTGGAATGCCTTAAATCCAGTCATTTTTCCCCTAGCCAAAAGAAACCTAAAGCAGATCAAAATAATCAAAACAACTTCTGATCTATCTAAAATATTCCTACCCTGGCAATCCTCCTGGAAAAATTTGTTCACATCCAACTCTGCAGCCACATTGAACAATTCCAACTATTAGACCTATTTTAATCTGGCTTGTGACCAGGGTACAGCACTGAATCAGCTATTACACACATAGTTGATAATGCATTAAAAATGCTTGATCAGAACCAATCATACCTCCTATTCCTCAGGGACCAATCTTCGGCATATGATACGGTCAAGCATGACAATCTACTAGACCTCTTGGAACACCGCATTGAGCTACTTTGACAGTCCTTAACTGGTTCAATTTCTACCTCGATAACAGGACTCAAAGAGTTAACTTTGATCACTCACTATCGCAGACCATTCTGGTCATGTTAGGTGTCCCTCAGGGCTCCTCAATCTCGCCCACACTTTTCAACCTGTCTATGGAGCCACTAACGGAAATTCTGAGTTCATCCAAAATCAACTACCATATGTATGCTTACTTTACCCAAATATACTTAAAAGTCTCCTCCCCATAAGACATGCGTGCCCTCAACACAACTGTACAGATAACTCAGAATTGTCTAGAATCTAAGCACTGCATACTCCAAAAAACAAATTCCTCCTAATCGCCCCACCCAACCAGTCACCTGTCATTGAAGACTGGTTAAAACACCTTACAGCCCTAAAATGCATTCCTCAGGGCATTGGCTCAGTGAGATCACTAAGTCTAACTCTCAACAAGAACCTAAACATGCAGAAGCACATCAGTGCCACCACCAAAGGAGCAAACCACCAAATGAACATTCTAGGAAAACTAAAACCCTTCCTCCCCCTCAACGATTTCAAGCGTGCAGTGCAAGCTTAGTGAGTCCCAGATTGGAATATGAAAGTGTTACCCTCTCTGGATTGCCCAGATCCAAACTGGCTCCATTAAGGGCTTCACTCAACACTTATGCAAGACTTATCACTGGCTCAAAAAGAAACAACTACATCACCCCTGATCTGAAATCCCTCAACTGGCTACCATACAAAGCAAGAATTCAGTTACAAATTACCTGCATGACTCAGAAAGCCCTCCACTTCAAAACCTCCAGGTATCTTTCTCAAACGCTCGTACTTTCTGGCAGCTGCAGATTCTCCAGAAGCTCCAACACCCTTCTCTGGAAACCACAGAGATTCTTCAAGAAGAAAACTTACAACCAATCCTTCTCAGGGATGGCCCCAAGAATTTGGAACACCTTGTCCCTGAAGTCAGAAAGAATCCCTCAACTATTTCCTCCAAGAAAGTAGTGAAAGTACATATTATGAACAAATTCCTCCCTAGATTCCAGGATACCCTTCTTTCCTCAACCAAATTCTTGACCACTTTCACTGATGACCTCTTGGTTCCCAACTTATTCAGTTCTGAATCTAGCTTCCACTTTACTGGCATTGCCTATTCCTATAGTTCTTACTTAATGCTACTTATGGCCTTTGTTGATATTTCCCCTCTACTTCGTGATCCTGTGAAGCATTTCCTCCCTTCCCTGGTTGACACCTATACATTGTTATTGATTGTATTACTATCACTGTGTGGATCTCTGTAAATTTGTAATCTTTAAACCACTTTGATACCTTCAAGTGTCAAATTCGGCCTATAAAAATCTATCTAAGTAAATAAAAATAAAGCCTTTTGTTCTCTTTTATGTTTTGAATTAAATTAAAATATTTATGAGAGAAGTATCTCATTTATTAAGAAAAAGATTTTCATTTTACAAAGTTTGTCTTACCATTATTTTTTATTTGCTATTCTTTGAATTATAAAAATGTTAATGATGAAAATGCAAATCACACATTTTTACATACAATGTGACAACAAATGCAACAGTTTTTTTAAATGTCTTAATTGTAAAGTACATCCACTAGTAAAAAGATTGTGATATACATAAACATTTTAGTGCAAGCATTCATCATGATAATGAACTTTTCACCAAAAATAAATTTGAAATGTTTTTTTAAGTGTTAATACAGGTATGTTTATTTATACTTAATAAGTGAATACACATATGTACATTACACCTTACAAAAAATAAGATTTACATTTATTAAAATACAGAAAACGTACTAGATAAGGAGAAATGTTACATAAATAAATAAATGTATTTAAGTTTAGGACTAACTTTGATTTTACATATATTAAAAAAATGTTTTATCTTGTCTAGTGCAATTACAAAATGATATTACATGTATTAAAAAAATGTGTTATGCAAATATTTATAATTTGATACTTCATGAACAATTAGGAAACTCACCTGTATGAACACATTATGAATTCTGTTTAAGGTCATCTTTTGTGTAAGTGTCCATTATCATGAAAGAAGCTAGCACCAAATTTGATAATGATCAAATTAATTTAATACAGATGTGTTTCTTTAAAATTCTTAAACGACAACATTACACACATATGCATTACACATTGGAAAATTATTGCTTGCAAGAGAGATTTCAAAATACATGAGTCCAGCGCTAATGCAAAAAGACAACAAGTAAAAAAGAAGCTTATCTATGATTTCGACGACGACTGGGTTGATTTGCTTCATGGTCAAGTAGCAGCAGCAATGGAAGGACTTGGACGATTGGATTAATGTCGGAAACTGCAGTGCAAAAAGAATAAAAAGGTACATTTCTACTATATATATATATTTGAAAGTGCCAACTCAGGTGTGGAGGTCTACCCACCACAGTTATGTTGAGGGAAGGCACATCATGATTGTCCTGGTGAAAATATTGTCTGGAGTCCCTCTGACTGCCGGGTTTGCCTATGGTGCCATCGAAGCAGGAGAGAAATTCTGATGGAGATGATGACACTCGGATGCAGTATTGCCCATAGACCCTCCAGCATATAAATTGGGTAGAGGGACTTACCTTGTAGGCGGAAGGAGAAACCGACAGAAAAGCGGCGGTTGCACCAGAACCGCCAAGGTCTAAATCAGAACCTAAGACCCTCTGTAGCATTGACCAACATTTTGGCTAATTTTGAGTTTCGTCCCCATGATGGTGAATAAGTATACAGGTCCAGAAACATCTCGTCACTGGGTATGCACTTTTTTGTCATTCTGGCTAGAAAACTGCTGAGCAGGGGGAAAGTGTACACAGGAGGTTTTGGCTGGTGTGGGTGCCTCATGTTTTTAGGGTTAGGTTCTGTTTGTCTGCTCCACTGTGGTTTTGTAGGGGTTGGACAGGATTGGGTCTGTGGTGCTACCACAACCCACAGCTTCTGCAATGTCAAAGTAAGGTTTGCAACGTGCATTTGAGCTGTTTTAAGCATATTCTGTGTGGTTATTTTAGATGTGTTCAGAAAAAAGTTGAGCAACCTATTGAAGTTAACGTGTTTTTTTCTTAACAAATCATGTGCTTGTATGATTGAGAAGAACGACAATGGTTTGTTTGTGACTAAAACTGTTGGTAACTCAAATGCATCGAGACTAACTTCAACCTTGCATTAGGTGGAGATCAGAGTTGGAGCATTGAACTAATTTCACTTGTGTCAGAATGTCCAGTAGACTGATATTGGGTGACTCTGTATGCACAAACCATTTTCCTCAATTCATCCACCCAATCCTTTCCTTTGCTGTACGATAACTCAATTATCCCTTTAATCACTCTATTGAAGCACTCAATGCTTCTGTTCCCTTCTGGGTGATAAAGAGAGGTTGTTTCTATGTATAATGCCAGTGTCATTAATAAACTTCTTGAAACACACACCCACAAACGGTGCACCATTGTCAGATACTACATCTTTAGGAAGACCTACTGGAACAAAAACTTCTCCCAAGAAACACAACAAATTCTCAGAATCAGCTTTCTCTACAATCTTGTACTCTAGGCATTTGGAGAAATGGTCTAAGATCACAAAAATGTACTTCTGTATTCCATCCACAGTTTTAACTGGACCACAAATGTCTACTCCAATCCTGTCCCATTGCATGCTAGGAACTACAATGGGATGTAAAGTAGGTTTAAAAGTGATTAAACTCTTGTCAGAGTTTGTACATTCAATACATTCACGGACAACCCTTTCAATGTCCCTGTCAACACCTGGCCACCAGTAAGATTGTTTAATTCTACACTTGGTTTTACCAATCCCCAAGTGACCTTCATGACAAAGGTTGATAACCATCTCACTGAAAATTTTAGGTGGAACTAACTTACCAGCCCTGAGTAAGAGTTTGTTTTCAAAGGAAAGTTCATTCCTCACCTCCCAAAATGGAATTAAATCCTTAAGTAAACTAGATTTCTCAGACCATTCTTTGTGAATATGCTTACTCACCACACGTAAATCCTCATCTAGAGAAATATTGGTAATCCAGTCATCATGAGGTATACTTACGAATTCATTGCTAAAGATACTAGCCACTAACCAATGATCCCAATCATTACCAGTGTCTTCACAAACAGGTAGAGGACATTTGCTTAGGAAATCTGTAAGTCTTTTGTGAATTCTGGGAACATACATAATAACACAAAATTTTACAATTGTACAGAAAAGCGAGAAATCCTAGGAGAAACATTATTTAAACCATGCGAAGCTAGAACTTTTGTGGTCGGTTCTTACCGGAATAGTTTGTTTTTACGATTTTTACCATTTCTTCGCTATTCTCCATTGTACTCCTTCAAATACAGTTTTGGCGCATATAGAAGTCAGTTTATCTTTGCTGATGATGGCACTAATTTCGCGCAGACTTGCATCACCATTAATCCAGAGTTTATATTGCAGATTTTGATTGTTGCAATGCATAATTATTTGGTCACAAATTAGTTTCTCCTCAATCATGCCAAATTTGCAAGATAAGGCCAGTCTTCTAAGAAAAGCAATGTATTCTTCTACTTTCTCCTAAGGTTCCTGTTTCCTATGATAAAAGTTGAATCTGTGCACAGCTTTGCACACAGTAGGTGCAAAGTATGCATTCAAACCTCAGATGGCTTGAGTGAACACATTCACTTCACTTCCAGACAAAGGTTTCTTTACAATTCTAATAGGAAAGGAGCGAATCCCCTTCTTTCGATGTTATCAATTATTGAATTTCTCAAAGAAAGTCCAGTCCACAAGCCATTTTTTCAGTTCCAAAGAATTTTTGTTCCAAATTTATTAAAAAAAGAACATCATAGAATGTCATTCATTCAATTCCATCAAATCTTTTCAGACAATTTCATCAAATCTTTTCAGCCTCAAAACAATGTAAGAGGATGTTTTTTTTTCCTTTCTGGTGGCAATTCTTTACTCTCAAATGTATCCAAATAGTTTGTCAAGTAATCTTTCCATTCTTCCATTCTCTGGCGTGACACTTCACCATGTGGGGAAGGCAAATTCATGGTGGCCATTGCCATGATTTAAAAAAAAAAAACAACTCGGCAAAATAATAGATATTGATATAAAATCTTCGGAATGGAAAGAATTAAGAAGAAGGATACAATAATATTTATAAAATGTACCTTGGTTGAAACGCAGTGTGCGTATCACTGTTGAAATATAAATTCCAGAAGTTACCAAAAGAATCGCTGATGAAATACGTGCTGTACTAAGTAGAGAAACTCTTGCCAGTGTGAGCTTCTTCCTTTAAACAGGTGAGTCAAAATGGCTGCACGTAAAGTCACCCTGCGTAGCCCATGTGATGACGAGTTGCTTGAGATGACAAATTGAGACGGGTGGAACAACTCTGGGGCATATTCTTAAGCCCCTATTGGGACAGGAACGTCACTTTTTCTGACGTTCCCATGGCGATAGGGTCAGCACCTTATTCTCAAGGCAGCGTTAACCCACTTAAGGTAGTTTTAAGCCATGTTAAGTGGCTTAACGCTGCCATGAGAATAAGGCCCCTTTCACGCTAAATTTAGCGTGAAACGGGCGTGAAGTGGGTGTTGCAGTTCCACAGCAAAACTCATTGTGATCAACTCTGCCACCTATTATCAAGGGAGGCAATGATAGGTAGCAGCGCCAAACTTAAAACCACAAAACTCCTGATCTTACGTTGGGGAAACAAGAAGAAATGCTTCATTTCTCCTCGTTTTTGCTTTTACTATGTGTGCTGCTTTGTGCAGCATACATGGAAAAAGCAAAATGGTATTCCAGGAATGTTCATGTGTAGGAAGGAGTGCCTTCCTGTACATGAACAACCCTCCCCTGCACACAGACACCCTTGCAATCTGGTGCAAGGGTGCCTGCATTTGCGCCAGGTTGTCAAACTTAGTGCCATAGTGGGGGGAAACGCCAGGCTGCATCACATTCTTGAGAAAAGGGTGCAGCCTCGCGTTTACGAAGTGGTGGTGAGAGGCGTTAAGCCAAGGAGGCTAACGCCTCTCACCGCAACTTCATTGAGAATATCCCCCCTTAGTTTGTCTAATTTACTATTTGGTTGTTTTTTTCTGCTTTCTTTTCTGTCTTTGGGGAAAGGGGTAGGTGTTGTGTTGGTGCTCGAGCGTGTACTCGAGTCACCCTAGAATGTAATGATGCTAGTGCATCATGAAAAGAAGGTTGGGTTAGGATTAGGGAAAAGAGCTGCTTGCAGACGGTTGTGTTAGTTCTTCCTGCTGCCATGGGGGTTTAAGTAAAGGAATACATCTTTTGAATCAACCCTATGTTTGGAAATGTATTCTTCGCAACATCATCAAGGGTGGGAAAACAAACCTTGTAGAGCTCAGCAAGAGAATCAGGCATATTTATGAAAAAAATCAAGCAGGAAGTCACCTTTCTGCACTGCATGTTAGGGAAAGGGCAGGAATGCATCATATTTAACATAATACTGCCCATTCTTGACTTCTCCCTGCACTGATGCACAATCAGCTGCCTTGTGCCAATGCACCATGGTGAAATGGTGCATGCGTTGTGAACAGAATTGTTTTTGTGCAATAAGGATCCCCTGCACCAAACCAATGCTTAGAGGCATGCCCCTCTTTCTATGTGAGCAACAGAATGCAGTATATACAAAGAGGTAGTAACATGGAGAAATAGATATTGTTCCTCGTTACACGTCACCTGGAGGGGCATAACATTTTGATGCATTCTCAGGTCTACCAATCATGGTAAATCTATGAATGCGGTAAAATCTATGTGTGGATGCTTGAGAACACCCACACTTCACCCATGGAATGCCTCCCTGGGGCAGAGTAATGCAGCGATTTGTGCTGTTTCTCTAGATTTATCAAGGTGTCCTTGCTTGCTTGGTAAACCTTATCAGTGGACTCCCATGGGGTTACTTCCATGAGGCGCTCCATACCTTTGTTCACTTTTTCTTGTGTTTTACATGTGTTGATTTTTTCACAACAGTGTAGAATGATTAGTGCTGCACTACACATCAGGATGAGTACAGTAAGGGAACACAGCATATAAGAAAGCAGAGACCCAAGGTGGCATATTGGGATATTGGCAATTGTCAGTGTAGTACATAAAGGTTTAGTGACTATATATACACATGAGATCATAAGTAACCTGTTCATCATAAAAGGGTCAGGTCGTTCATGTTGTGTAGTACTGAGGGAGTGGGGGGCTTGACCTGATCCGCATTGAACCCTTCAAGCTCCATGTTGAATAGAGATATCTCCTTGTCAGTATCAAACTTCTTGTTTTACTCTATATATGCTGTTCTTCTGAGCTGTGTGTGAGTGAAATCTAGGTGTCCCACTTGATATATAATTGCATACATGGCCCTCAACAAACACATTGATTTGTTACCAAGCATGCACATGATCTGTAAGTTTCTAAAAACGAAAAATAACATTTTGAATGTTTTCAAAGCACAAAACCTTTTGCGAATGGCATACCTATATCATTCCTAAAATATTTCTACTTCTAAAACTTATATTTAGCATATCTCAGACAAATGTTACTCGAAATGAAGCTAGCCAAAGAATGAGTCATTCTCCACTATTAATCCTTCTCGATTTTAAACAAAGCATGTTTAAGGGCAAACACTATTCTCACCATATACATGACATTTTTATCAGCCTTACTGAACATACCACCAAAACCATCACAACCATAAAAAATTATAACTATATAATTAATTCTAACCATAACCGTAGAAAATTCACTATATAAATAACTCTACAAAAATACTCGTCAATATCCATTGATATATTTAATATTCTCACCAGTATTCGCGATGACGTGGATAGTTTCGATGTCTTCAGAATGGTACATGGGGGGGTTGTGCTGGCGGTCGTGTCATTAAAAAATATTACATTTTGGACATAAAACTTATGTCACCAAAACCTCAATTTCTCAACCATTGGATCAGAGTATCTCCCCCCTGACCCCTTATGTGAGCTTCCACACTGATTTTCAGCCACCGAATATGTTCCCACTAGATGAAATGGCAGCCACATCTTTCTATTCAGGTTGCGTCCAGCCAATCAGAGCATACCTGATGGCAAGTGCATTCATGAGTCATCACGAAACCTTCGCGAAAAGTCAGTGGCAAGAGATATCACTATCATTTTAAACTTACATTTCTAAAAAAACCTATGTAAGGATTTACACCAAATAAGCAAAAGGCACTTCCTGGAGCCGACATCTACCTCCCTGTCATGTTTGCTGTAAGTCTGCTCAGGGGTTTGGGCTGTAGAGGTGGCTAAAAGTTCCAATAGGAATTAACATTATAAACACAAGTGTATTCTGTGCCCCAAATTCTCAGTCCCCACTGCATGGACCACCCCCATACTTCCCCAAATCAATACCACCTACCGTGACTTTTTGGGCAAAATGTCATGCAGATTTGTCAAACTACGCCAAAGTTATAGTCAAGTCGAAAAATGTTTTTCCTATGGAAACTAGGTCCTAAATATAACTACCTATAGTTTTTTTAAGGGTTTAGGGTGGGTATAGGTTGAGTTTCATATGAAAGTAGATTTAAATATAAGTATTAAGGCTATATATATATATATATTTCATCACCAACAGTTGTCAAAGTGCAAATGCATAGACACTGTAGAGTTACTTATAGCAGCAATAAATATGTGAATATATATATAAATATTGTCGCTCCAGGTTGTTCACCTTTTGGGTAGCACACGAACAGCAGCTTGATATATGTGTAGGTGAGGACGGGGATCCGCTTGTAGATGCCGCTCCGTAATGGATCTGCCCGACGCGTTTCGAAGCTCCATCTGCTTCTCTTCAGGGGCTTTAACGGAAGCGGTGTGCGCACCCGCTGACACACTTCTCCAATTTCATATGACTCACCCGCCGATGGGAGGCTCCAATGAGTCTGTGCATTCTGTGAAGTGTGGTGCGGTAAGCACACAATCAAGTCTTGTATGGACCCCACAAGTGGGACAGTCCTCGATCCCATGTACGGCTGCTGTTTCACTTCCGTGACCCCCAAGGGTAACGGGGTGGTGCATACTCCGTGGCTGGACTGCCGCGTGTAAATTGCCGCTCCAAGTTGTCCACCTTTTGAGTAGCACACGAACAGCAGCTTGATATATGAGTAGGTGAGGACGGGGATCCGCTTGTAGATGACGCTCCGTAATGGATCTGCCCGACGCGTTTCGAAGCTCCATCTGCTTCTCTTCAGGGGCTTTAACGGAAGCGGTGTGCGCACCCACTGACACACTTCTCCAATTTCATATGACTCACCCGCCGATGGGAGGCTCCATTGAGACTGTGCATTCTGGGAAGTGTAGTGCGGAAAGGACACAATCAAGTCCTGTATGGACCCCACAAGTGGGCCCGTCCTCGATCCCGTGTACGGCTGCTGTTTCACTTCCGTGACCCCCAAGGGTAACTGGGTGGTGCATACTCCGCGGCTGGACTGCCGCGTGTAAATTGTCGCTCCAGGTTGTCCACCTTTTGAGTAGCACACGAACAGCAGCTTGATATATGTGTAGGTGAGGACGGGGATCCGCTTGTAGATGCCGCTCCGTAATGGATCTGCCCGACGCGTTTCAAAGCTCCATCTGCTTCTCTTCAGGGGCTTTAACGGAAGCGGTGTGCGCACCCGCTGACACACTTCTCCAATTTCATATGACTCACCCGCCGATGGGAGGCTCCAATGAGCTTTAGGAATTAGTGCATCTCTTCTAGACAGGCTTCTCGTTTTCATAATTGCACTGTCAAGTATGTCTTGCGAGTAATCCCAGACAAAAAACGCAACCTACTGGCTTCCTGTGCTAACTCACATTCTAAATCAGAACTGCTTACCCGCCTGATACGCAGCATCTCATCATACGGGATGCTGCGTATTAGGTGGTGCAGATGGTGGCTTGTTGCATGCAGAACTGTGTTGCCAGCGGTCGATTTCCTATACAGTCTAGTGGCCAGGCAATTATTTTTTACATACACCTCAACATCTAAAAAGAAGATTGATCTAGCATGGATAGTTGATGTGAACTGTACGTTTAAGCAATTGCTGTTAAACTCATCAACAAATTGATTTGCACTAATTTCTGAACCCCTCCAAATTAAGGATAAATCATCAATGTATCTAAGGCATACAACGGCATGCTGTTCCATAGACGCTCTGTGTTGTCCCATCAGGACCTGCTCTTCCCACAGCCCCATGTGCAAACATGCATAGCTGGGGGAGATGTAGGCCCCCATTGCAACTCCCCTAATCTGATGATAGACTTGATTATTAAAGAGGAAGAAATTATGTTCCAAGCATGCCTGTACCATTGATATTAACATCTTATTGTGTGATGAAAAATTAATATGACAACTGTTCAGATAGTGCTCCACTGCTTTTAGACCATCACAATGCCTGATAGATGTATAAAGAGATACTACATCAAGAGTCATTAAAAACATGTCGGGACTCCATACCACATGATGAATTTTACGTAAAAAGTCTGAAGTGTCCTGTACATATGATGTCAACCCCTTGACCCACTCTTGTAAACAATAATCAATGTGCTTAGAGGTATTCTCCATTGAGCTGTTGATGGCAGAGATGATTGGTCTCGCTGGAGTTTTTTCTATGCATTTGTGAACTTTTGGTATCAAATCAAAAGAAGGGATGACCGGATGTTCTTTTTAAAAAAAATGATATTCTGAATCTGATGTCAAGCCCACACTTTTCCAGGCCAGTAATTTCAGATACGGGTCGTTCCATGCTGCTTTTACTACATGGATGTTGCTCTTTTCGTAGCATGCAGGGTCCGCAAGTTGAAGTCCAGCTTCCTCCATATAAAGTTGACGCGCCACAGGACAACATTGCCGCCCTTGTCCGCCTGTCTGACAATAATGATGTGGTCAGATTCCAACTTTTTCATTAACTACTTGTAACACAATTTATTTTTGCTGATAGCGTGATTTACTTTATTAGTAGCAGTATACAATTTCTTCAAATCTTGCATGACCAGTTTGTGATATACATCCAGATTATCATGCAGCATAATGGGCTGGAAGACAGATTTTGGTTTGAAGGGAGTTGTGCACACCCCTATATCCTCCGCCGATAACGATTCTGTAATGCATGTTCCCCCCTCTTGTTCATTTTGTAGGGACCAGGCATCTTCAAACAACATACGATCACTAGCGGTCAACAACGAGGGACTTGCAATACTTGTATCTATTTGTGATGTTATTTTCTTCTTGGAAGGCAAGCGATGGAATTTACTTGATTTAAGTTTTCTCACAAATCTGTAAGTGTCCATGCGAACATCAGCATAGTTGAAATTGCACGGTGGGCAGTATGAAAATCCTAATCCTAACCCCGCTTCCTCTGCCGATGACAATTTCAAATTTGTAAGATTAATTACTGTGTTGGAGTTTTCGCTTGGACCGGATTCCGATTTTGGAATCTATTCCATCGACCCCTGGCTGCTTTTTTGCCTACGCCTTTGCTTTCTTTTGTTGCATTTTCTTCTCTGGCCGCGTTTGTAATTGATTCTTTAATTTTGCTGCCAATTGGCCCTCGGGGTCTAAATGTGTCCCGTAAATCTTGGCATACGCAGTTTACCTCCTGTGCTAGGGATAACTTGATAAACCCCAAGCCTTGTGCCCTTGTGGTGTCGCCTTCGGGATCACTTCCGGCGGCAGAACAGATCTGAGGCTGAAACGGACATTGTGGTAGCCTCACTAGATTTTCTCTGGGATGGCCTACTTGTTCGCGCTTTCACCGCATCATATCTGCGAGCGAACCTGAAGACTTGTCCATTCTAGTAGTCTGCCTTGTCTCTTTCACGTTTAAAGGCTTTCCTTCCTTTGATGACATCCTCATCTTTACTCTATTGGGCCATCATATCTTCCCTCAGTTTTTTGACCTGCTCATTTATTTCCATTTTCCCAATCTCTGCCTCCAACAATTCGATTTGGACTTGTAATTTAGCGCGGTCACTTTCCGCGTACTTTACCAAGATGGCCATCAGTTTACTTGATGATTCAAGATTTGACTCTGCCCACTCAGCCAGCACTGCCGGGTCGGGATTTTCGTAGCTGGATGTCAAAGTAATTCGCAATCCTCTTGGTACACTTCCGACCTCCAAGTAGTGGGATAATGACCTGGGCTCCCACCACTTGGACTGTTCTCAGCGCATATGTTTTTCCAGCTTCTTGAACATTTCTCTAGTAGTGGGACTTCCTATTGCTATGTTGGTATATTCAGTGGTTGCCGACCCCCCAGCCGTGGACATGGTGTGGGCTGCCTCCTCTCAATGACGCAACACGTTGGCGGACATGGTTGCTGTAATGTTTTGGCAAAATATCAATTCAAGATTGAATAGACGGTTGCTAGCGCCTGAACAGTGTCAAAGCTAGTGCTGTGCACTATATATATAATAAAATGGGCAAATGGGCAAATAGGAACATGATAAATGCTAATGAACACACATTTCTTTCATGCCCATTTCCTGTCACAGCTACCTTCTATCACTTACCTAAAGTTCATAAGGATTCCAAGAGACCACCAGGTTGGCCTATGGTTTTTTCCATTGGATGCCTGACTGAGGCGATGGGGCGTGGCTTGGGCGCCGATGGCGATGGTCGCCTGAGAGCTCGGCTCCGGGACTGAGCCCGGGATTATCCTGAAAATTGGAGGCTGCGGGACACCCCAAACCCCGCATTCTGTTGAATATGCCGACGGTAACCTCCCGAGGCCCCTGACGGAGATCGGACAAGAATTGCTCCGGACTTAGACCGAAGTTTGCGGAGTTGCGGAATGCGACCCAACATGGCGCCCGGTCTCCTTTGTCCCCCTGTGGGGACCTGTTGACTCGGAGAAGTGCCGTGGGCAGCGACTGGCGCCTGGCTTCACCATCCCCGGCTCTTCTGGGCGTGAGACATTTATTGGCTTAGACCTTTTTTGCAACGGATTTGTACTCGGTTGGACGGCCGGGTGGGTGCCCACGCAGTGGAGGGCACCGAGAGCGGACGCCCTGCGAGCCGAGCGGTGGCTCGCCTCGCGACTCCGCAACTAACTACGTCTTCCTGACCAGTCCACCTACATGGGAGGCGCGACACTCTGGCGCCGCAAATCATCCGAGGGAGTTGGTGGCCCTCACCCCGGGGCTGTAGTGGAGAAGCGGGTCTGCCCAACTCGGCGACGGCTGTCTCCGCCCCCTCATCGGTGCCCCCGGACGCCGTGGCGGTGGCGTGAGCCGAAGCGGCGGAATCTCCACGGGCTCTGGAGAAGGAGGTCGCCCATACTCGAATTGAGGACAAGCACCCGGGAAGGCCGTGATCGATTCCTGCACGCGGAGCCGCCTAGTCCGGGACTTTCACGGAGTGCCCCTGGGAGCATGGGGAAACCTAGAGGGGCCAAGGGATCCAACCAGACCGCCTCGGACACTGAAGCCCAGGACAAGGAGGAGCAGAGAGACCCGAAAAGTTCTGATGGCGCGCAGATGCAGCAACAGTTCGACCGTGTCCTGGAGGCGATAGCGACCACGAGATCGGCCCTCCAGCAGGACATTGCTCAAGTGGCGACGAGCCTGGGCCTCCTCAGGGCAGATCATGGCAAACTTTCAGACCGGGTCAAGGAGGTGGAGAGCAAGGTGGAAACCTTGGAGCCGGCGCAGCGCACCTTGGCTGCGACGATGAAGGACGCCCTATCCCGAATTGCGACCCTGGAACGGAGGGCGGAGGACGCGGAAGGCCGCAACAGGAGGAACAACATCCGAGTGGTGGGCCTGCCGGAAAAGATCGAGGATGATGACATGGTGGGGTACTTGGAGACCTGGCTCCGAGACACGGTGGTCCCGGAAGGGCTGTCCTCCTTCTACACACTAGAACGGGCCCACAGAGTCCCAGCACGACCTCCACAGCAGGGACGCACCCCGAGACCGGTAGTGGCGCGGCTGCTGCATTTTCGGGACAGGGACTTAATCCTCAATGCCGCCAGGCACAATGGCCCGTTTAAAGTAGCGAACAGCCAGGTGAACATCTTTCCGGATTACACCTACGAGACTCAGCGCAAGCGGTTCTCCTTCCTGGCGGTTAAGCGCGAGCTCAGGAGCGAGGGCATTCAGTATTCACTCCTGTACCCTGCAAGGCTCCGCATCATTGTCGACGACAAAACCCAGTTCTTCGACACTCCGGAGGATGTCTGTAACTGGCTTGAGCTCTACAGGTCAGGGAAAGATGGCTTTGGCTCCTCGTCCCAACAGGCAGATGAGCCGGAACAAAGACGGCGATCCAGGAGGGTCAGGAATCGCCGCGGCCGCACAGGAGGGCCCTCAACTGCGGAGACTTCATCGGAGCGGAGGGGAGTGCTGGAAGTATTGTCGGAGTTGTCGGGAGCACGGAATGAATCCATCGAGGAGGAAGACAACCTGGGTGATGAGGGAGCACCATCGGACTCGGAGGACTCAGTGGCCGATAGCGCCCATACACCGGTGATCACACCGAAATCGGTGGAGGACCTATTGGATGGACAGGGGTAACGGGGTATACTGATTTGTTTTGGGAGGGGGCCCGGCAGGGGGGAGGCGGTTGCCGTCCTTTATTGCTAACGATGGGGAGGAGGGGGTTGGGGGGCCTCTGCTTTTGCCCCGGAAGATTTCGGTACAGGTTGGGGCTTGTTATAGTCCTGGTGACCCGGGCGACGAGGGCCCACTGCCTCCGCCCAGCCCGCACCTGGCCCATAAGGCCTTCCTACGGTGGCGACCGTAGGATTAGAGGGGATTCTTGGGTTGTTGACAGACGAGGTTTGGATGGGATCTAGATGGTGCAGTTTGGGTCCTGTTCTGGGGTGGGTGGTTGGGGGTTTGACGGGTTTTTGGGTTGTTTGGTTTTGGTTGGAGAAAATGGCCGCCACCAGTGCTGGGAGGAAGGATGTCTTTTCTTTGTGGAGACCCGGATGGGGGAACTGTGCGAGAACAATCTGGGACAATGGCTGATGTTGCTAACTTGAAATGTGTTACATGGAATGTAAGGGGGCTTCACACTATGTCCAGACGCCATAAGGTCCACGCTTACTTAGTGCGTAGGGGAGTGCAAATGGCGCTGCCACAGGAAACCCATCTGAACAAGGCGGAAGGGGCGGCGCTGCAGCGTAGATGGCGGGGGCAGGTCTTTTCCACATCGTACTCCGCTTATGCCAGGGGGGCGCTAATTTGGATCAGGGCAGGGGTCCCCTTCCAAGTCACGAGAACAGTGTTGGATCCAGAGGGGCGTTTCGTGGCCATCTCGGGCACATTAGGGGGGAGGAACCTGAACGTTTGCTGTGTGTACGCTCCTAATGTGGACCAGACTGCCTTCCTTTCCAGGTTATCGGGCTCGTTGGCTGACTTCTTTGCCGGGCCCCTCCTGCTTGGGGGAGACTTTAACTCCGTAGTTGATGTGGACATGGACCGCTCGCATCCACCGCTTCCCGATTCCCCAGTCCGTCGCACGGCTAAGGGTCGACAAGATTGGCAGACCCGCTGGGGGTTGACGGACATTTGGAGGGCGCATCACTCCGCATCTAGGGATTATTCATATTTCTCGAGACTCCATGAGTTGCATGTCAGACTCGATGGCTTTCTTGGATCACCCGAACTGGTTTCGGCGGCGGTCCGCTCGGAGTACTTATCTAGGACCATCTCGGACCATAACCCCCTCCTACTGGATCTTCGCTGGTTTCCTGGGGCGCCGGCGGTGCCCACCTGGAAATTACGGCCCGAGATCCTCGAGGACAGTGTCTTCAAAGCAGACCTGGGAGAGAGAATATCGGATTATTTTTGCGTCCAACGGCGGCTCCGCGAGTACTAGGGCGTTGGAATGGGACGCTTTTAAGGTAGTGGTGAGGGGTTACTGTATCTCTAAGAAGGTGGGCATGAGGCGCGTCATTCTGGCTGACTTGGACACAGCGGACCGGGAACTCCGCGAGCTTGAGGTTCGCCGTCCCGGACACCCGGAATTGCAAACACGAACGGCGGAGGCGAGGGAACGGGTGGCAGCAGAGGTCGAACGGCTCCGCTGTTTTGATTATAAAGCCTATACGGTCCGGTCTATCGCTGAAGGAGACAGGTCGAGTGCGTTGTTGGCGTGGCTGGCTAACCCTACGCGCCAGTCCCAAACGACGACTAATATGCGTGGGGCAGACGGAACTGTAGTATGCACCCAACCGGAGATTCTTAGTTGCTTCCGGCATTATTATGAATGTTTGTACCGCAGTCGCTCCGCACGTGACCCAGACCGGCTTGACGATTATCTTCGCCCACTGGAGCTCCGCACCGTGGAGCAGGAAGTGGCGAAAGCCTTGGGGTCCGACATCGAATTGGGGGAGATCCGCGGGGCCATTAAACGGATGGCGAGAAACAAGACCCCGGGCCTAGATGGCCTACCAGTGGAGTTTTACGCAGCGTACGCTGACCTCCTAGCCCCGCGACTACTGGTGGTCTACAGGGAGGCGAAGAGGCTGGGGCGACTCCCGAGCTCGATGTGTGAGGCGTTGGTGGTTCCTCTTCTCAAGCCGGGCCGAGACTCGTCCGACCCGGGATCATACCGTCCCCTGTCGATGTTGACAGTAGACTATAAAATACTAAGCAGCATCTTGGCCTCGAGGCTGCTGGGACACATGAGCTCCCTGGTGCATGAAGACCAGGCCGGTTTCATCCCACGGCGGAACACGACTATGAATATTCGTAGGTTGTTCCGTTTGCTAGGGGAACCACTTGTGGATGCCCCGTCCCCGGTGGTCTTATCGGTGGACCTGGAGAAGGCTTTCGATAGCCTGGAGTGGGACTATCTCAGTACGGTGTTACGGAGATTCGGCCTCGGGGAGGGATTTGTTAGATGGACCGCGGTTCTCTATGCCTCTGCTTCGGCCAGGGTCCGAGCGGGCCCATTGATTTCATCGCGATACCCGGTGGAACGAGGTACGCGGCAAGGATGCTCATTGTCCCCACTCCTCTTTGCGCTGGCGGTGGAGCCACTGGCGCTGCACCTTCGCTCGGGTGGTCACTATACGGGCTTGTGGACGTCGGCGGGCCCACATTATGTCTCGCTATATGCGGACGACCTGTTGCTCTCCCTGGAGGACCCGATCGACGCTTTACGCGGAGCGGAGTTGGCGCTCACGGAGTTCGGAGTGGTTTCGGGCCTCCGAGTAAATTGGTCTAAGACCTGTCTCTTTCCGATGCGCAGAGGCACCCCCGCCCCTGCGCTAAATAGAGAGATTAGGTGGGAGCCCGACTGCTTTAAGTACCTTGGGGTATTCGTTTACCACGACCAACCCGACCTCCTAGATGGGAACATTGCCCGCTGCATTCGGGCACTGCGAGGTTGCATGGACTTCTGGGCCACGCTGCCGCTCTCGGTGGCGGGACGTATCGCTCTGCTCAAAATGGTGGCACTTCCCCGGTTATTATATTACTTCCGGACTTTGCCGATCTGGGTCCCACCAGCCACGTTTCGACGGTTACGCTCCATGGTGGTCGGATTCCTCTGGGGTACGGGCCGAAGGCGGGTGGCCCTTAACACCTTGATGAGGCCGAAGGACGAGGGGGGGCTCGCTGTGCCGGACTTTGAGAAATATTATCTGGCGGCGCAGCTCCAAACCTTCACCCAGGAGATTGCCAGGGAGTTCCGGGGCCCGGAAGACAGAAGGGGGACGGGAATGGCCAGGCATATTCTCTCCTTTATAGCGCTGCGACAACGTTTAGTCCTGCGGGACTTGTCGATGGAGGAGCGGACTGTCCGCCTGTGTTGGAATCGAGCTCACGCCCGAGGCCACCTGCGAACGCCATACGCTCCTGAAATACCGTTGGGGATGCTGACGGCCCTCCCCCACGGAGGGGATTGGTCACGTTTGGCGGCCTGGGAGGATTCCGGTTTACAGCTCGTTGGTGATCTATATGAGGACAGGGCGCTCTTGTCCTTTCAAGATCTCATTGACCGCTTCGGGATCCCCCGGGGTGACTTTCTGCTGCACTCGGCCATTGCGCGAGCGATCCAGGCATACTGGAAGACCGGGCAGGAGGAACCCCATTTATCGCAGGTGTGCCAGTACGTAATGATGTCGGCAGGCACGGTGAAGGCGGTCACTTGCCTTTACGGCAGGTTGATTTCCGAGGGATTGGCTCCTCTCACCACTTTGAAGGCTCGCTGGGAGGAGGACATTGGTAGGGAGATACCGGAGACGACCTGGTCCCAGTTGGTGAGGCGAGCCTGGAAGGGCACACGTAACGCCCGTTTCCAACTGGTCCACTATTATGTTCTCCATAGAGCGTACCTGACCCCGATGAAAATCAGGCGTTATTTTGCCACGGCTTCGGCGGAATGCCCCAGATGCCCGGCTCAGGAGGCGGATCTCCTACACATGTTGTGGGCCTGTCCAGGACTGACGTCCTACTGGCAGGAGGTAGCGACGACCCTGGAAAAGGTGACAGGAAGACTCTTGTCGATGGATGCAGCGGTGGGGCTCCTGCACTGGTTTCCCCATATACCCAGAAATAAAATCTCTAGTAAATTTATCGACCTAGGGCTCCTCCTTGCTAAGCGAGAGGTGACCAGGAACTGGAAGGCACGGGCGGGTCCGGCAGGCGGCAGATGGCACAGTGAGCTTTTGAAGTGGGCAGCGGGAGAGAGCGCGTTGAGATATCAGCTGGCTTGGAGACAGGGTAATGAGAAGGCGCAGGAAGCCGCGTTGGAATGGGAAATGTTAGTGCAGGCCCTTAGGGATTATTGTGCCCCCAGCGACTCTGAAAGCGAAGAAGCGACTCACGCCGAGTCCCGTTGAACGTTAGCATTGACAGTCCTATTGTCTTCCCCGTGGGTCCAACAGCAGAATCCTTGGTTGTTATCTCCCTGGCGCTGGTGGTGGGGGGGGGGGGGTTTCTTAGTTAGTAGACATTTTGGAGGGAGGGATTTATTTTGGGGGGTTTTAGACTTGTTTGGAAAAGCAGATGACGGACAGTGCATTATCCGGACCAGCTCCAACATCCAACTGACCCCCATTGCATTTCGTCGCCCGACCCGAGGGTAGTGGGCCGTTAGTTGTGTTCGAACTGTGCGGTGGGGGGCCAGAGGGCTTTATACTGTTAATATTGCTTCTGATACAATGCTGGTCGCTACTGTAATGATTTACTGATTCCTGCAATAAAAATATATTTAAAAAAAATAAAAAAATAAAAAATGCCTGACTGAGGCGATGTCCCAATTTGTCAATCATTTTTTGACAGACTTGTCAGAATGTTGCCCTCATATGTTCGTGACTCAACTCACTTCATCAAAGGTATTATGGATATTACATGGGAGCAGGATATGATAATGATTGTATTGGACATAACAAGTCTATATACTGTAATTGAGCACTAGAAAGGCTTACAAGCTGTACGAAATTTTCTTAAGGGAAGGTCAATCCAACTGTTGGAGCATAATAAAATATTGCTAGAATTTGCTGAGTTTGTTTTGACTAACAATATTTTTCTCTTTGATAAGCAACACTACCGCCAGATAAGGGGCACCATGATGGGCACCTGCTTCGCCCCCAGCTACGCGAATTTATTTGTTGGCTGGTGGGAGAAGCAGGTGACCTGGGCGGATAAGTACAGCGAGTGGGTGCAGTGTATTATATCCTGGCATAGGTATATAGATTACCTATTTATCCTATGGAAGGGTCCTAAACACCAAGCTGAACAGTATATTCAGGAGTCAAATAGGAATTCTCTTAATCTCCATCTCAGTGGGCAGATGTACCTCACTGTTCAGAAAGGAAACAGCTAGAAATTCGATTCTGGAAGCCAGCAGTAGCCACCAAAAAAGCCTAAAAAATAGCATACAATATGGTGAGCTCCTCCGTATGAAGAGGAATTGCGCAACCAATGAGGATTTTGAAACTGCAGCATTAGACGCCATTCAGAGGTTTCAGGAGAGGGGCTACAGCTATGATTTATTGATCAAAACATTTGAAAAAGTGGATAAAATACCACGGAAATGCTTACTAAAAGAAAATGAGAAATCCATGAATCATGAGGAAGAGTCTTGCTGATTTATCACAGCCTTTTCAGGCATGGCAGGGTCTTTGAGGGAGATCTTATGCCGTAATTGGCATATCCTAAAAACAGATCTAGTGATAGGGGAAGAACTACCGAAATACCCACAGATCACCTTTAAACGTAGTAAGTCTTTGAAAGACTCCCTAGTTAAAAGTCACTATGAATCAGTTCTATTTGTCCCGAGGATTACTGCCCTTACAAGGTTCTTTCCCGAAATGCAAAGCTTGCAAAAGTTGCTCCAAAGTTTTATCTTATCAGGTTCCAGGTATGAGAGGTTCTAAAAAAATCAATACATTTTTAACATGCAACACACCTTACTGCGTGTACTGCCTAGTATGCCCATGTGCTAGAATCTATATAGGCAGCACTATACATCCCACGAAACGCAGAATCCTGGAACATGCACGAGCAATTGAGAACAGGGATCTCTCTTACCCAGTTGCGAGACAATTCTCTCAGTTTCATAACAGTGATCGAAATCTCCTTAAATTTTATTGTATTGACCACATCCCGAACAGCGAACGTGGTGGAAATAGGGAACTGAGACTACGTAGACTTGAGTCTAGATATATAATTGATTTACGTTCAATAATTTCATGTGGTCTCAATACCAAAGAGGAACTTTCCATACACTTAGGCTGAGAACAAATATTTGCTGTAAGTAAGTTGAGGTTAAATTGAGGAATTTCTAAATTACATTGAAGCTGCTATATGAAATAATGATTTCATTAATGAGTTGAACTGATCATATTGTAAACATAGTCTGTTTACAGTCTGCATGATATTATGTTATATTGAATTTAAGGACTAGTACTGACAAAAAGAGTCATATGAGGACGTTGCGTGATTAATTGCCTATCCAGGGCTCAATTTTGTTGTTTTTTAACATAAATGCTAAAATGTGGAATTAATTGCTATTTCAAGATAATAAAATATTTTCTTTGAATTGATTGCGCTGAATATGTGAGAATATTAAGTATATATGAACTTTAATATGGCGCCTGAAATGAAGGCTAAGTTGCAGTCCGCTTTCTATGTTGAATGGTAGCGCCGGAAACAATGCGATATTTGTATATAAAATGGCGCGCATTTTCATTGCAAGAAAACACAGTGGGAAAAAGGTGCATATGCCGAAACGCGTCCTGTGCACTTTGTCTGCTGAATAAAGACTTACTTTGAATTATAAACGACCACGCGAGTGCGGCCATTCCTTCCTTGGTGGGGAGGATAATCTGAGCGGATATATATATATATATATATATATATATATATATATATATATATATATATATATATATATATATATATATATTCACTGAAAAAAACATAGGTTTCACACACGTTATAGTTAGGAATTAGCATTTAAAAAACCTTAGAAATTGACTGAAAATAACATAGGTTTCACACATGTTATAGTTAGCTGGACATTTCACTCATACAAAACCATTGAAATTCCCCCGTTATAGTTAGTTCAGCTAACTATAACTCACGCGCCCGCAATGCACTGCTAATGACATCACATATTACATCACTCATGACATGGTCAGTGACATCACTCATGACATCACTGATGACATAACTGATTACATCATCCTTGTGAAAGAGTGGCAGACCTCCTCTCACCCTAATATAACCTTTGATACACACATTCCAAAAAAGAAACGAAATTCTATATAATTCCTTTTTTTTTTTTTGGTAAACGGACCGTACGCGTACGGTGACCTCACCATACTCTGTACAGGTAATCGTACTCTGCGCTTACCGGTGCATATGTTACGAATACACTTTCACGTTACGCGTCATATCAACGCTTCTGTGTGATGTCATGTATGGCGCCCCGTACGCGAACGGCGCGAAAGTTTCTATTTGTTTAAAACATATATTTATGTATTTAATGTACATATTAAGGGAAGACATTATCTGGGATAATCATGAAAATAGTTTTTATTTACTTTTAATAAGCGTATATTACTTTTAAAAGCAATTACGGAAATCGCGGCGGTACGTCGTCCGTAAGTGCTCCGTAAGCGCACCGTAAGCGTACGCAAAGCCATGTGAATTTAAAAGAACAGATTTGATTGGTTCATAACACTTCCTATTCCAACTGTTGAAAGACCCTTCCCGTTTTAATCATTCTTCTTTGACTTTCTCAGGAGAAGCATCTCTTCTGTGGAGCTCGTCAATTTAAAAGGAAAGTTCACCATGGCTGCACTTGTGGAGTCCTCTTCCGACCACTCTTCTGAGGAAGAATTTGTTCCTGAGCAGCCTCAGCAGAAAAGAAAAGAGGCTCTCATCTGGAAAATTGTTACCTTCCCTGAGGGTGAAAAGAAGGTCAATGTCCTAAAATTGAGCTGTAAGATCTGTGAGACAACTCTCTCCAGGGGCAACCCCACAAAGAAATACTCGTTTGGGACAGCGAGCATGGTGCGCCATATTAAAACTCTCCACCCAAACAACTATGCAAGCGTTGCAACACAAAGGTTGCAGGACAACCCTCCACCTGCTGTTGCAAGCACATCGACTGCACCACCACCTCCGGCAAGCAGTCCACACCCGAACATCCAACCCGATTTTGCGGATCTGACCATTCATTGCAAATTTTGAAATTAATTATTATGTTACGGTAAACAATCGATAGACCTCATTATCCGCAGGAAACGGGAGCACCGTTGTTCACACCATTCATTTTTTTTCACTGTTTTGTTCCAGTTGCACACTTTTTTTGGTTGCACTTTCATTTTTTTATTTTAAAAAAAAAACGAAAAACTGTTCTTTTCAGAACTACCTTCACTGGTGAAAAAAGAGCTATATTTCTATATGAGTGTGTAAAACTTTGTCTGAATGAATGTGTAGTGCATAAATGAATGAATGAATACATTAGTAGTGTATGGTGAATGTGAAAGTGCAGAACTATAAGGAAGTGCTACAGCATAAATCTATTGTAGTACTTTCGAAGCACTTGAATGTAACATATGTGCATAAATATGTTAGAAGTCTATGCTTCCCTTTGCACTGCTGGTGAAACTGCCTGGATGAATTTGTAAGTGTTAGGGGCAGAATTACAACCTTCTTCTGCCTCTTTTACACCGCCTTTGCATCACTTTTCTGACGCAACGGTGATGCAAAAGATGCGTCATGGTGTGTGGTATTTACAATGTGATGCATCTGGGAGGTGCGTCACATTGTAAATTCCTGTACAAGAAGGAGACATTCCTACACGGGGGGGGCGTTCCGGCACAGGAACACCTCCTAAAAGTGGCTGAGTGAAATCTACAAGATTTCACTTTGTCACTTTTGAGCTCATGCTGTGTCAAACCCCTGCACTTGCTTGATGTGTAATGATTGACACAGTGTTCTGAGCATAGGTCCCCGGGACATTGTTGGAGATGCGTTGCACTTGCAATGCAACTCAAGCAATGCACCGTTTTTGCCCCATGGTGTACCACATTGTAAATACGGCGCATCCATGGTGGTGAAGTCACAGTGCACGATAACTGTCATATCCCTGGGGATGTGCCATTTATTGTACATCTGCCCATTAGTGTTTTAATGTAGTGAATGGATTACTACACACTGATCAATGAGTCACTACAAAACTATAACAGGAGTGACAGAGTGTTTGGTGGGAGTTTAAGCCTACAGACTGGGGAACTGAAGGTATTAATGGCAAGTTTGCAGGTGCATAAAAGACTGCAAGCATAGTCTACAGGGGTTGGAAGCAGTCCATGGCCTAAGGCGTACTTTGCTCCATGAGTACTTGGGTACTTACTGAATGATTACAGTTCTGCAAGGAGAATTTTGAGCTAAATATATAACTGCTTCACTTTTAGCACAGTGTATAGATAAGCACATACTGCTGAATACCTCACTACAATACTGAAACAGCAGTATAAAAGTGTTTAGTGGAACTGTTAGGATACAGACTGGGCAAGTGAAGGTTAAAAAGGCAAGTTTGCAGGTGCTTAGAAGAGTGCATACATACTCTATAGGGGTTAGAAGCATTCCATGCTCTAAGGCCTACTTTGCCTGGCTGAATTTATAACTGCTCCATTTTTAGCGCAGTGTCTAGATAAGCACATACTGCTGTATGGCTCACTACAATACTGAAACAGCAGTGGCAGAATGTTTGGACGGAGTATAAGGATAGAAACTGGGTAATTAAAGGTTTAAAAGATAGGTTTTCAGGTACATAGAAGAGTACATGCATAGTAAATAGGGGTTTGAAGCAGTCCATATCCTAAGGCCTACTTTACTGCATGAGTGCTTGGGTACTTACTGAATGATTCCAGTTCTGCAAGGAGAATCTCGAACTGAATGTATAACTGCTTCACTTTTAGCACAGCGCATAGATAAGCACATACTGCTGAATGCCTAACTACAATACTGAAATAGCAGAATGAAAGTGTTTAGTGGAACTGTTAGGATATAGAATGAGCAATTGAAGGTTAAAAAGGCAAGTTTGAAGGTGCATAGAAAAGTGCATACATAGTCTATAGGGATTTAAAGAAGTCAATGCCCTGAGGCCTACTTTGCTGCATGACGACTTAGGTACTGACTGAATGATTACATTTCTGCAAGGAGAGTGTCAAGCTGAATATATAACTGCTCCATTTTTTAGCACAGTGTATAGATAAGCACATACTGCTCTATGGGTCACTACAACACTGAAACAGCAGTGGCAGAGTGTTTAGAGGAAGTGTAAGGATACAGACTGGGCAATTGAAAGTTTAAAAGACAAGTTTCCAGGTGCATAGAAAACTGCATGCATACTTTCCAGGGGTTTGAAGCAGTACGTGCCCTAAGGCTTACTTTGCTGCATGAGTACTTAGGTACTGACTGAATGATTACAGTTCTGCAAGGAGAGTGTCGAGCTGAATGTATAACTGCTTCACTTTTAGTACAGTGTATAGATAAGCATATACTGCTGTATGGCTCACTATAATTCTGAAACAGCAGTGGCAGAGTGTTTGGAGGAAGTGTAAGGATACAGACTGAGTAATTGAAGGTTTAAAAGACAAGCTTGCAGGTGCATAGAAGAGTGCATTTATTATCTATAGGGGTTTGAAGCAGTCCATGCCCTAAGGCCTACTTTGCTGAATAAGTACTTTGGTACGGACTGAATGATTACAGTTCTGCAAGGAGAGTGCCGAGCTGAATGTATAGCTGCTTCACTTTTAGCACAGTGTATAGATAAGCACATACTGCTGTATGGCTCACTACAATATTGAAACAGTAATGGCAGAGTGTTTGGTTGGAGTGTAAGGATACATAGACTCTTGAAACTTCACAACAAGCTTCTCCAGATAACTTGTGGTATTCCAATTTGTTTTCATGCTCTACTGGTAACATTAACAAACTATGTAAAGTAATTCCTTTATTATTGCGTGCTGCCAACCCAGTTGGAGCAGTGACAACACAAAACAAATGCGACTCAGTGGTTTTCTGTAGATAAGTTGTAATTACTTTAATTAAAAAACTTTTTCCTGTTCCAGGTTGTCCACTCACGTACATTCGGATAGGTTGAAATGATGAGCAACAGCACTCTTTCTTTTCATGAAGTAATCCATGGTCAATCTGTTCTCTCAGTTGGTCATATATTTGTTTCTGCTCAACATTTAGTTGTTCTTCCAAGTTTCCTAAGTTTGTTACATCTTCTTGAGCTTGATACATTGCTGTTTCCGACTCTTCCATAGCAGTTGCTGCTTCATTTTGAACAATTGGTTCTCCTAGTGGATCCTGACTCAACGAAGCAGAAGTTTGACTATCTTTCGCAATCTCAGCTGCAATTGAAGCTTCTTGCTCAATTTCGTCATTCAACATTTTCACATAATTAGCTAAATCAGGACATTGTATAGTATCTTTACTTGCATTGAACAAATCTTCAGAGCTCTCAAAATCTCCAAGTAATTCCAATTCTGAACGCCACGGCTTGAAGAGTTGCAAAAGAGCTAAATAGTAAAATTCCCTTTTGTAAGGAGTTTCGCAACTCAGTTTACGGTGAATAATCAAATGTCCTTTTCTTTGTTTCACCAAACATCCTTCAAAAGCAATCACAGAATATATACCATTATTGATGTTTTCTGTAATATTTTGTTTAAAAATAGAGTTTTGTAGCACTTCATAGAGACAAATGTTCTCAAGATGATGACTTCTATTTGGATAATATGTATCCAACATATGTTTTCACAATATCTGTACTTTCTGGCTCTTTTTCAGCTAAATATTCAATTTCTTGTACAGATTTAAGTACTCGATTTCGTGTTGCAGCAAGACCTAGACTCACCCAAATGATTCTTCTAGATTTGGAGTAGAGACTTGCAGATGATAAGCGATCCAAGCATTCATACACTCCAATTTCTCGATTCGATAACATCTTCAAACTGTAGCTATATAATTTCTTACTTAGACTCTTCTCATGGGAAATCTCCCCACATTTCCTTCAATTCCGTCTTTTCTGATTTGGTTAAGTAGGATGTTACATATTACATATTGAGCAACAGCAATGGAATTGTCCGCAACGTATTAAATATCCATGTTAGCATTTCACATGGACAAAATAACTGGGTTGTAGTCATTTATGTATTTTGACTCTTCATTTCTTCCTAAGTTGTAGGTATTTTTTTGGAGACTTTCTTGTGATAGTATGTCGCAAAGATGACATAAAACTGTTCACTCTTCCTTTTGATATTAAAGGACGTGGAAATCCAAAACGACATTTGTTGTAGAATTTGTCCTTAGATTTGTACTTTCGACGACAGTATTTCGCACAACGATGGCTTTGGATTCGTAAGACTTGTTGTCCTAAGTCCTTTTCTTCTGTGCTTTTGGGTATAGCACATGACATTGAAATTGAAATTGTGTGTGTCTTGTAAAGCGCACTTCTACCCGCACCGCAGGCCTCGTAGCGCTATAGACCGCTGGGGAACCCGTCCTGGCTTTCCCTGTGAGATAGTCCCTCCTGGGAGTCTCCAAGGTGAAACCAGGCATCCCCGGCGTTTGTGAGGGGCCGTTGAGGAGATGAGGCAAGCTAATGCCCAGAGTTGCCGAGTGTGATCTCTGGTTGGAGTAGGCACCGATGCGAGAATTATCGAGTCCGCTGATCCTGGTCCAAGACCCTGCCGCGACGGGAATCGAACCCTGGTCCCGGGCCGTTCTCTGCTCTCGGGTCTGCCGCCTCTAACCAGTGAGCCACACATGTAGCATATTCTTCAATAAAAGACAACACACTATCATCAGAATCTGTTCCAAATTTAGGAGCATCTTTGATCCATATTAGCATATGTATGTGAGGAGCACCTCTTGCTTGATACTCCTTTCTCCAAAAGAAATCCAAAACCTCTCCAAGAGGAGGATTTTTTTATTGGTTATCAAAGACATCATAGCTGCAAATCTATGATTGAAATACCTGCATACATTAACTGTATCCAAAGAACACAATTCTCCAGGTGTCTTGTATTCAATATTTACTATATTTGGATTTGCCTCTCGAGGAAATTGAAGTAAATCATCCCAAGCATATTCAGCACAGCTTAGAGTAAGGAACCATGTAGGAGTTCCTAAGTTCCTTAGAGATTCCAAAAAATTATCTTTCTGCTGTACTTTATCCATAAATTCCTTTGCCAAAACATTTTGCAGATGTACACCTATTTTCAATATATGGTTGACTGCATAAGAAAGTCCATACAAGTCACTCTCAAACAAAAGATGAAACAAATACGGAATACATTGTCGAAAACTTGGATCTTCTACATATAATCTTGATGTCCGATATTCAGATGCAGGAATCTGCACAGGTCAGTCATCATATTGTCTGCCTTTTCCTGTTGGAAACAACTGAGGGAAACAACGAGCTTCCAAGCTTTCTTCCCATACACTAATAGGACTTCCCTTTTCTTCTTTCATTTGAAATAACTCTATAGTATTCCCCATCACTCCTTTGAAATGAAGTGGATGAACACTGTAATGTTCGTAGATTTCTTCAGATCTGGGCACATCTACTTTTTCAATTTGTCCACATGACGAGTGACTACCTACAGTTATTTCTTCTTCTCTTACATACACATTTTTATAATATTGATTATTTTTTACCAGATACAACGTTGGCTTTTTCACTTTCCTAACATCCACTAATTCTTGCCAGATTTTCTTACTCTTAGTAAGAACGCCATTAACAAGAATAACTAAAAGTTCATCTTCTACATTTTCTACACCAATTGTTTCAATATTTTTCTTTAAATCTAGAGGCAAATATACAACTCTTCCCTTTAATCCTCTGTGTAAATCTGAAGGAGGAAATTTCCCTGTCTTAGGCTCCATACGAACAATAGCCTGAAATGGATGCACACATTGAATAAGAATAGACTCATAGGTATTTAAATCCATCAGTTCAGAAGGAATATTTACCAACTCAAGATTATTATGCACAGCTCTAGCAGGCATTTTATTATCCTCTAATTTGTTATAACACTATTTACAAATACGCAGATCAGAACCCAAATCAAAACAATTCTCTACCAACAAATACGTTGCAAAATCCTTCCACTCATTATTATTTTCCTTTTCACTTTTAAAATACAAATCAACAGTACTGGTCTGCTTTATATAATGAGTTTGTCGACAACAAATACAAGAATAATTTGGACTTTCACCGGAAATCAACTTAAACTTCATAATTTCGTGCTCATAATTTTCTGTACTACAATGTTGAACATATCCTTCTATTAATGTATCAGTTTCTGCACTGTCTTCCTCAGGACCAAAGTAACTAACCTAAATTTCATCACAAACATTCATTACATCTGATACAGATCCACGCAAAAGAGCACTGTTCAACTTTTTTAACATTAATGCTGGACTTTTTGCATAATACAATGTTCTGACTAATTTCCTCATCTGAATATGATGTACTGCTAATATCCTGAAATTGTGAAAAACACTTTGACATACTTTTTTAGAAAGACCAGCAAGAAAATTACCTTTCAAACCAGTATTTTCTCTCACTCTGCAAGGGTCTAGTCCTTGCAACATCTTAATCTTTTGTTTAACACTTTTCTTAGTATACTTACGTAAGAAATTGCGCAAAAAATCAATAGATTCCTGCCATACACTACAAATACTACTGCAATTCCAAGTGTACAGTGGAGCTTTAGGACTTCTCCCTAAAACTGCATTTCTAGGAATAATTTTCTCTTTCTCATTAGGACAACCATTTCTAACCTCATAAGCACGACCACTAGTGTCAACTGCATGCATCAAATCATAACTCTCTTCATTAAAAAAAAGGCTCAGAACTTGAACTATGTTTCCATTCACCAAAAAAACATCAGAAAAATTACTTCTGTTAATTACTCTTCTCCACTTACTTTTGGCCTTCATTAAATGAATTGGCGTATCTAGGGATCGAATTCTACTGATTACTAAAACAAACAACTTGTTTTTCAATTCGAAAGCCTTCTCAACTAGATTTTCTATACTTTTCTTCTTCTTATAAAATGCTGTTTTTCTTTTATAATTCTTAATCTCCTTCATCAAGTTTGACACAACTCTATTATAAAACATTATTTTTCTAATTCCTGCAATTGATTCTTCCTCCTTTTACCATACAGTGTTTGTTTATAAGATCATTTTCCATTGTTTTTCTCTTTTCTCTTGTTTTTCTTTTTAGTTGCAGATACACTGTTTGTATTTTTTACATTGTCCACACTACTCCTAGTGTTTGATAAGTTATTCAAAAACATCTTCTTTGTCTTACCAGGAGTTTTTTTCTTCACACATTCTTGTTCAGGTAAATCTTGTAGATGACTTCTCTTTAAATAATAAGCTTTATTATGTTCTTTCCTCTTTTCACTTTTTGAAGGCATGATGGATTTCTTTTAGTGTTGATAAATAGAATCTGTTATAAAAAATGTATATAACATTATAAAAATAAATATATGAAATATACTCTTCTATTTCTACATAAATACAATGTAAAATGACTAAGTTTAAAAAACAACTGTGTAACTGATAACAGAAGTGCATGCATACTGCATAAAACTTTCAAGAACTACATCTGAAAGAAGAGTACCTTAATTTATCAGAAGTTGAACTTTTAAGCAGTGAATGGATTAGTACAAGCTACTAAATGCATCACTACAACAGTACAAGGGGAAAGAGAGGAAGGAGTATGAGGAGAGAGCTGGCAGTATGAGGAGATAACAGGGAATATGTGGAGAGAGGGGCAAGTATGAGAAGAGAGGAGGAGTATAATAAGAGAAGGGGAAGTACGAGGAGAGAGGGAGGAGAATGTGGAGAGAGGGGGTGTATGAGGAGAGAGGGGATAGTATGAGGAGAGAGGAGGGAGTATGAGGAGAGAGGCAGTACTATGAGGAGATGGGGAAAGTATGAGGAGAGATGGGGGTATTAGGAGAGAGGGGGGAGTATAGGAGAGGGCGGAGTATAAGGAGAGAGGAAGGACTAAGATTAGAGAAGGAGTATGAGGACAAAGGAGAGTATGAAGAGAGACGGGGAGTATGAGGAGAAGGAGAAATATGAGGAGAGAGTGGAGTATGAGGAGACAGGAGGATATGAGAGGACAGGGAGAGTATACGGAGAGTAAAGAGTATGAGAAGACAAGGGGGCGTATGACGAGAGAAGTGGGAGTATGAGGAGAGAAGGGAGAGTATAATCAGAGAGAGGAGGAATATGAAGAGAGAGAGAAAGTATAAGGAGAGAGGAGGGAGTATAAGAAGAGAGAAAGAGGGTGTGAGGCGAGAGGGGAGGAGTAAGAGGAGAAAGAGGAGGAGTATAAAGAGAGAGGGGGAAGTATGTGGAAAGACGGTGAGTATGAGGAGAAAAGAGTAGTATAAAGAAAGACAGGTGTGTATAAAACGTGAGGGGACAGTATGACGAGAGAGGGGAGAATGTGGAGAAAAAAGGATTATAAGAAGAGATGCGGTGTATGAGGACAGAGGTTGGAGTATAAGGAGAGAGGGAGGAATATGAGCAGATGGGGGAGTATGAGGAGTGAAGGGGGTATGAGGAGACAGGGGAGAGTATGATGAGAGGAGGAAAGATAAGGAGAAGGGAGAGTATGAAGAGACGGGGAGTATGAGGGGAGAAGATGAGTATGAGGAGAGGGGAGAGTATGAGGAGAGGGGAGAGTATAAGGAGAGAGGGAAAAGTATGAGAAGTGCGGTGGGAGTATAAGTAGAGAAGAGAGAGTATGAGGAGAGAGACAGGGAGTGTGAGGAGAGAGGGAGTATAAGGAGAGAGGGGTGTGTATGAGAAGAGAGGAGGGAATATGAGGAGAGAGGGGGAGAATAAGGAGAGCGGGGAGAATAAGGAAAGAGGGGGAATATCAGGAGAGAGGGTGGAGTATAAGGAGAGAGACAGAAGGGGGAGTATGAGGAGAGGGGAGAGTATGAGGAGAGTGGAGAGTATGAGGAGAGTGGAGAGTATGAGGGGAGAGGAGGAGTATGAGGAGAGGACTGGTATGAGGAGAGAGAGGGGATTATGAGGAGAGAGGAGAGAATTTAAGGCGAAAGAGGGAGAATATGCAAAAAGGGGCGTCTATAATTCCTAAATGTACACAGATGCACAGTCTGATTGTAGACCAAAAACTTAAGACCATGCATTTTACCAAAACACATTTACTAGACTAAAACAGTTAAGTGACTGCACACATTCCATGTATATAACTACTACATTTTAGTGGACAACCCTGACTCATTTTGCAAATACATATACAATTTAATGCATTATTTTTGCCAACATTACATCAAAAATGAGACACAATAGAACAACAAAGAGGCGCAAAGGACTTGTAAATCTGCCCCAGAGTGTATACAGCAGTGTATATATACTGACTGGTAAATTGTTAAGAGGGAGGTATGAGGAGAGAGGGAGGAGTAGGAGAAGAGAGAAGGGAGTATGAAGAGAAGGGGGAGTATGAGGAGAGAGGGGGAGAATAAGGAGACCGGAGGAATATGAGGAGAGAGGTAAGAAAATGAAGAATGAGGGGGGAAATGTGGAGAAAAGAGGAATATAAGGACACAGGGGGTGTATAAGGAGAGAGGGGTACTATAAGAAGATATTAAGAAGTTTGAGGAGGGGGGAATATGAGGACTGGGGGAATATGAGGAGAAGGAGAGTATGAGGACAGAGGGAGGAGTAAGAGGAGAGAGGGGGGAGTATGAGGACAGGGGGGAGTATGAGGACAGGGAGGAGTATGAGCAGAAAGAAGCGAGAATGAGGAAAGAGGGAGAATATCAGGAGAGGGGGGAGGAGAAAGAGGGAGAGTGTGAGGAGAGAGGGGGAGTATGAGGAGACAGAGAGGAGTACGAGGAGAGTGGTGGGAGTATATGGAAAAGACAAAATATGAAGAGAGGGAGGAATATAAAGGGATGGGGGAAGTTTAAAAATGGAGGGAGTATGAGGAGAGAGGGGGAAATATGAGAAGAGGGGGCAGTATGAGGAGAGAGGTGAAAATGACGTAGGAGGGGGAATATCAGAAGAGAGTGGGGAGTATAAGGAGAGACAGGGAGAATGTGAGGAGAGAGGTTGGAGTATAAGGTGAGAAGGGAGAGTATAAGCAGAGAGAGAAGGAATGTGAGGAGAGAGAGGAAGTATAAGGAGAGAGGTGGAAGTATAAGGAGAGAGAGGGAGAGTATGACGAGAGAGAGGGGAATATGAGGAGAGAAAGAGGAGTATGAGGAAAGAGGAGGTAATATGTGGAAAAGATGGAATATAAACAGAGGGAGGAGTATGAAGGGATGGGGGAAGTATGAAGAGTGAGGGAAGTAGGAGAGAGGGAGGAGTAAGAAGAGCGAGAGAGGAGAATGTGGAGAAAAGAGAAATATAAGGAGATTGGGAGTGTATGAGGAGAGAAGGGAATATGAGGAGAAAGGGAGTATGAGAAGAGAGAAAACAGTAAGAGAGAGGGGGAAATATGAGAAGAGGGGAGTATAAGAAGAGAGAGAAGAATATCGGGTCACAGGAGGGACTATAAGGAGAGAGAAGACGAATATGAGGAGAAAGACGAGAAGTATGAGGAGAGAGGGGGGAGTATGAAAGAAAGGGGGAGTATGAAAAAAAGGGGCAAGTGTGAAGAGAAAAGAGGAGTATAAGCAGAGAGGGGTATGTATGAGAAGAAAAGGGGTACTATAAGTAGAGAGTGAAGAGTATGAGAATATGGAGGACTATGAGGAGTGAAGGGGGTATGAGGAGAGATGTGGAAGCATGAGAAGAGAAAGGAGAGTATAAAAAGACAGAGGAGGAGTGTGAGGAGAGAGCGGGAGTATAAAGAGAGAGAGGTATGTATGAGGAGAGAGGGGAGAGTGTGAGGAGAGAGGGGGAGAATGTGAAAAAAGGCCAATATAATTTCAAAATGTACACAAACACACAGTCTGATTCTAGACAAAAAAATATAAGACCTTGCATTTTTCCAAAACACATTTGCAAGTCTAAAATGGTTAAGTGACTGCACATGTTCCATGTATATAACTACTATATTTCAGTGGACAACCCTGACTCATTTAGCAAATATATATGGAATTTGCTGCATTATTTTTGCCAATATTACATTAAAAAGTGACACAATATAACAACAAAGAGACTCAAGGGGCTTGTAAATCTGCCCCCGAGTGTATGCAACAGTGCATCTATAATAACTGGGGAATTGCTAAGGGGGAGGTATAAGGAGAGAGAGAGGACTAAGAGGAGAGAGGGTGGAGTATGAGGACAGGGGAGAGTATGAGAACAGGGGGAGTATGAGGAGAGAGAGGTGAGAATGAGGAAAGAGGGGAAATATCAGGAGAGAGGAGGAAGTATAAGAAAAGAAAGGGAGAGTTTAAGGAAAGAGGGGGGAGTATGGGGAGAGAGAGAACAGTATGAGGAGAGAAGGAGAAGTATGTGGAAAGAGGGGCGAGTATGAGGAAAAAGGGAGTATAAGGAGAGAGGAATTTGTATGAAGAGAGAGGACGGAATATGAAGAGTGAGGGGGAAAATGTGCAGAAAAGAGGAATATAAGGACACAAGGGTTGTATAAGGAGAGAGGGGGTACTATAAGAAGACAGTAAAAAAGTATGAGGAAAAAAGGGAACATGAGGACAGGGGGAATATGAGGAGAAGGGAGAGTATGAGAAGAGAAGGAGAAGTAAGAGAGAGGGGGGAATATAAGGACAGAGAGGAGTATGAGGACAGGGAGGAGTATGACAAGAGAGAGGTGAGAATGAGGAAAGAGGGGGAATTTCAGGAGAGAGGGGGAAGTATAAAGAGAGAAAGGGACAGTGTGAGGAGAGGGGGGGAGTATGAGGAGAGGGGGGAGTATGAGGAGACAGAGAGTAGTATGAGGAGACAAGGGGGAATATGTAGAAAAGAGGGAATATGAAGAAAGGGAGGAGTATGAATGGATGGGGGAGTATAAGGAGTTAGGGAGATAAGAGGAGAGAGGGAAGATTAAGAGGAGAGAGGAGGGAGAATGTGAAGAAAGGAGAAATATAAGAAGAGAGAGGGTGTATGAAGAGAGAAGGGAATATGAGGAGAAATGGAGTATGAGGAGAAAGGGAACAATAAGAGGAGAGAGGGGTAAATATGAGAAGAGGGGGAGTATGAGGAGAGAGAGGTGAATATCAGGTGACAGGAGGGAGTATAAGGAGAGAGAACACGAATATAAGGAGAGAGGGGAGAGTATGAGGAGAGAGAGGAGGAGTATGAGGAGAGAGGGGGAAGTATGAAAAAGAGGTGAAATATGAGGAGAAAAGAGGAGTATAAGCAGAGAGGGGTATGTATGAGAAGATAAGGGAGAGTATAAAAAGAGAAGGTGAGAATGTGCAGACAAAGGAAAGAATAAGAAGAGAGGGGTGTATTAGAAGAGAAGGGGTACTATGAGGAGAGGGTGAGGATTATGAGAAGATGGAGGAGTATGAGGAGAGAAGGGGGTTTGAGGAGAGAGATGGAAGTATATGGAGAGAAGGGAAAGTATGATAAGAGAGAGGATGAGTGTGAAGAGAGAGGAGGAGTATAAGGAGAGAGGGGTGTGTATAAGGAGAGAGGGGGGAGTATGAGGAAAGAGTGGGGCGAATGTGAAAAAGTGCCAATATAATTTCTAAATGTACACAGATGCACATTCTGATTCCAGACAAAAAATATAACTTTATATTTTGCCAAAACACATTTACAAGTCTAAAACAATTAAGTGACTACACACATTCCATGTATACAACTAGTACATTTCAGTGGACAACCCTGACTCATTTTGCAAATACATATGCAATTTGCTGCATTATTTATGCCAACATTACATCAAAAAAATGACACAATAGAACAGAGTGTATACAGCAGTGCATATATAATAACTGGGGAATTGTTAAGGAAGAGGTATGAGGAGAGAGTGAGGAGTAAGAAGAGAGAGGGCGGAGTATGAGGACAGGGGGGAGAATGAGGACAGGGGGAAGTATGAGGAGAGAGAGCTGAGAATAAGGAAAGAGGGGAAATATCAGGAGAGAGGAGGAAGTATTAGAAGAGAGGGAGAGTGTAAGGAAAGAGGGGGGAGTATGAGGAGAGAGAAAAGAGTATGAGGAGAGAAGGGGGTCTATGTGGAAAGAGGGGCGAGTATGAGGAGAAAAAGGGTAGTATAAGGAGAGAAGAGTGTTTATGAAGAGAGAGGACAGAATATGAAGAGTGAGGGGGGGAAATATGCAGAAAAGAGGAATATAAGGACACAGGAGGTGTATGAGGAGAGAGGGGTACTATAAGAAGACATTAAGAAGTTTGAGGAGAGGGGGAATATGAGGACACAGAGGAATATGAGGAGAAGGGGAGTATGAGGATGGAGGGAGGAGTAAGAGGAGAGAGGAGGGAGTATGAGGACAGGGGGGAGTATGAGGAGAGAGAGGTGACAATGAGGAAAGAGGGAGAATATCAGGAGAGAGGGGGAGTATAAAGAGAGAGAAGGAGAGTGTGAGGAGAGAGGGGGTAGTATGATGAGAGAAAGAAGATTATGAGGAGAGAGAGGGGAGTATGTAGAAAGAGGGGCAAGTATGAGAAGAAAGGGGGAGTATAAGGAGAGAGCAGTGTGTATGAGGAGAGAGGAGGGAGTATGAGGAGAGATGGGTGAGAATGTAGAGAAAAGGGGAGTATAAGAAGAGAGGGAGTGTATTAGGAGAGAGGGGGTACTATGAGGAGAGAGGGGGGAGTATGAGGAGATGGAGGAGTATGAGGAGTGAAGGAGGTATGAGGAGAGAGGTGGGAGTATGAGGAGAGAAGGGAGAGTATGAGGAGAGAAAGGAGGAGTGTGAGGAGAGAGGGGGATTATAAGGAGAAAGGGGTGTGTATGTGGAGAGAGGGGGAGTATGAGGAGAGAGGGGAGAGAATGTGGAAAAAGGGGCCAGTATAATTTCTAAATGTACACAGACGCACAGTGTGATTCTAGACAAAAAATAAAAGAACTTGCATTTTACCAAAACACATTTACTAGTCTAAAACGGTTAAGTGACTGCACACATTCCATGTATATAACTACTACATTTCAGTGGACAACCCTGACTCATTTTCCAAATACATATGCAATTTGCTGCATTTATTTTTCCAACATTACATCAAAAAAGTGACACAATACAACAACAAAGAGGCGCAAGGGGCTTGCAAATCTGACCCAGAGAGTGTGCAGCAGTCTATGTATAGTAACTGAGAAAGGTATGAGGAGAGAGGAGGAATGTGAGGAAAGACAGGAAGCATAAGGAGAGAGGAGGGAGTATAAGGAGAGACAGGGAGAGTGTGACGAGAGAGATGGGAGTATGAGAAGAGAGAGAGGAGTATGAGGAGACAGGGGGGAGTATGTGGAAAAGAGGGAGTATGAAGAGAGTGAGGAGTATGAAGGGATGGGGAAGTATGAGGATTGAGGAAGGTATGAGGGGAGATGGAGGAGTAAGAGGAGAGAGGGAAGAGAATGTGGAGAAAAGAGAAATATAAGGAGAGGGGGGTGTATGAGGAGAGAAGGGGAATATGAGGAGAAATGGAGTATGAGGAGAGAGACAACAATAAGAGGAAAGAGGGGAAATATGAGAAGAGAGGGGAGTATGAGAAGAGAAAGGGGAATATCAGGTAACAGGAAGAAGTATAAGGAGAGAGAAAACGAATATGAGGAGAGAGGGAAGCGTATGAGGACAGAGAGGAGGAGTATGAGGAGAGACAGGGAGTATGAAAAAGAGGGGCAAGTATGAGGAGAGAAGAGGACTATAAGCAGAGAGGGATATGTATGAGGAGAGAAGGGAGAGTATGAGAAGTGAAGGTGGTATGAAAAGAGAGGGAAAAGTATAAGGACAAGAGAAATATGAGTAGAGAGGGGAGTATGAGGAGACAGGGGACTATGAGGGGAAAGGGGGAGTATGAGGAGAGTAGAGAGTATCAGGAGAAAGGAGGGACTTTAAGGAGAAAAGTAAGAGTATGAGGGGAGAAGGGAGACTATAAGGAGAGTGACAGCGAGTGTGAGGAGAGAGAGGGAGTACACGGACAGAGAGGTGTGTATGAGGAAACAGGAGGGAGTATAAGGAGAAAGAGGGGAGAATGTGGAAAAAGGGGCGAATATAATTGCTAAATGCAGACAGACGCACAGTGCGATTCTAGACAAAAAATATAACACCTTGCATTTTACCAAAATGGTTAACTGACTGCACACATTCCATGTATATAACTACTATATTTCAGTGGACCACCCAGACTCATTTTGCAAATACATAAGCAATTTGCTGCATTTATTTGCCTACATTACATCCAAAAAGTGACACAATAGAACAACAAAAAGGCACAAGGGGCCTGTAAATCTGCCCCAAAGTGTATGCAGCAGTGTATGTATACTTACTGGGAAATTCTACATTTAGAACAGAAGTCTGATTCTAGACAAACAACACTATTAATTACTCTTGAAGGGCTAATATCACTGCACACATTACAGAAATATAATTATTATAGAGCTCTGTCGCGCTAGCTGCTGCAGATCGTGTCTACTTGTGCCCTGAATTTCTTTTTACTGTTTTTAAACACTTGTGTACATTTCCATCCGTGCGCTTTGCTTTGCTCACCTGTAAGCCAGCAACTCCGCTCCTACCCCGGGGTCCACCACGGGCTCGTCCCGATTGTTGTGGAGGGTAGGGCGGCCAATTACCATCAAGGACGCTGGTAGGGTGGGGTCAGGGGGCGGCGCCTAGGGCTCAAAAGACAAGGGAACGTCCTGTTCGCTGTGGACGGGCGCTAGAACTCTGTCGCGCTAGCTGCTGCAGGGCGTGTCTACTTGTGCCCTGAATTTTTTTTTACTGTTTTTAAATACTTGTGTACATTTCCCTCCATGCGCTTTGCTTTGCTCACCTGTAAGCCAGCTACTACGCTCCTACCCCGGTCCACCACGGGCTCGGCCCGATTGTTGTGGAGGGTAGGGCGGCCAATTACCATCAAGGACCCTGGTAGGGTGGAGTCAGGGGGCGGCGCCTAGGGCTCAAAAGGCAATGGAACGTCATCTTCGCTATGGACGCGCGCTAGTACTCTGTTGCACTAACTGCTGCAGGTCGTGTCTACTTGTGCACTGAATTTCTTTTTACTGTTTTTAAATACTTGTGTACATTTCCCTCCATGCGCTTTGCTCACCTGTAAGCCAGCTACTCCGCTCCTACCCAGGTCCACCACAGGCTCGTTCCGATTGTTGTGGAGGGTAGGGCGGCCAATTACCATCAAGGATGCTGGTAGGGCGGAGTCAGGGGGCGATGCCTAGGGCTCAAAAGGCAAGGGAACGTCATGTTCGCTGTGGACGCTCGCTAGAACTCTGTTGTGCTAGCTGCTGCAGGGCGTGTCTACTTGTGCCCTGAATTTCTTTTTATTGTTTTGAAATACTCGTGTACATTTCCCTACGTGCGCTTTGCTTTGCTCACCTGTAAGCCAGCTACTCTGCTCCTACCCCGGTCCACCACTGGCTTGTTCCGATTGTTGTGGAGGATAGGGCGGCCAATTACCATCAAGGACGCTGGTATGGTGGAGTCAGGGGGCGGCGCCTAGGGCTCAAAAGGCAAGGGAACGTCCTGTTTGCTGTGGACGAGCGCTAGAAATCTGTTGCACTAGCTTCTGCAGGTCGTGTCTACTTGTGCCCAAAATTTCTTTTTACTGTTTTTAAATACTTGTATACATTTCCCTCAGTGCGCTTTGCTTTGCTTACCTGTAAGCCAGCTACTCCACTCCTACCCCTGTCCACCACGGGCTCGTCCCAATTGTTGTGGAGGGTAGGGCGGCCAATTACCATCAAGGACACTGGTAGGGTGGAGTCAAGGGGCGGTGCCTAGGGCTCAAAAGGAGATGCAATTACGGACGCGCAGCAGCCACGCACAGCAGGCACGCCGAAGGCGCCCCAAAGGCAAGCCCGTCTGCACCTGTCCGCGCCTGTGCCGCGTCCAGCGCCAGCCACTCTGCCGGTGGACCCCCAAAAAGGCACATAAGTTGGTCTAGATCTCACCTATTGGCCTTAAGACCGGCAATCACCTGCAATAACCCTGAATGTAATCCTTCAGGGTTACCTGCTGAACACTATACTTGTAATGACTGCTCCTTTCTACTTTCTTCTCTCCCCGACAGCCCCCGTTTTTTTTAAGAAGGATGAACCTTTCCATGCTCCTTCAAAAGAATTAAAAGCTTGTCTTCTCAATTGCCGATCCCTCCCGCGGCATGCGAGTGATATCTGGCTATCCCTATCCTTATATTCCTGGGACATGATGTTTCTCACAGAAACATGGGTAAAAGACACCTCTAACCCGGACATTACTCTGGCAATCCCTTCAGACTATCAGTTTATCAGGATTAATAGGCCAGGCACCAAAATAGGCAGTGGGGTGGCTATAATCGCAAGGTCACATTGGAAGATTACATCCAGATAACTTGTCAACAGTGGCCCAATTGAAGCTATGTACTTCAGTATTGCCGATGCTGCGCAGCTAATTTTTGCTGGGGTATTGATTTACAACCCCCCAAGCACTCATCCTTCCCAGCTTACAGAGATATTATCTACTCTTGCTGATTTATCGCTGAAACACCCTCAGTTTTCCATTCTGGGAGATTTTTATTGTACAAAGGCAAAGTCCTTGATTGAAACTCTCGCTGCCATTAATTTACAGCAGATAGTTGGCCCGACCCATAATGCGGGTCATACTTTGGACCTTATATTTTCGAATGTGCTGACTCTTATTACCTTGCAGCCACTACCTCTAACTTGGTCCGATCACTTCTTAGTTCCATTCAGTCTGACTACTACCCCCCTCTGACCTCTTATGGTAGGAGGGAGAACTGGGGGAGAAAATGGCATAAAGTCACGTGTGATTCGCTTGAACCCGCAATGACCAATTGGAAGTGGCAATTGTCGGATAATTTGAATAACAATGTTAATAAATTCAATACGTATCTATCTAATGCTGTTGACGACATCGCCCCCCTACAATCCCTCTCATCAGCCCGCACAAAACCATCTGCCCCTTGGTTTTCCCCTGCCCTGCGTGAAGAAAGGATTAAATGCAAGAGACTTGAACGTCTTTGGCGAGCTAACTACGACCCCCCGGCAAAAATTATATACAGAGCTGCTCTGAAAAATTTTCACAAATTTAAGCAGATCTCAATGAAAGAATACTTTGCTAATAAAATCAATGCCGCGGATAATTCCACCAAGATGCTATATCAAATTGTGAAGGATTTTACTAAACCGGCGGCTCTCACTAGATGGAGTACCTAGTCAAGAGCTCTGTGATGGTGTATCACAATAAAATCACGGACATCTTTTCCTCCTTCATACCGAGGGAGAGTTCTAGTGAGCCAATGTTAGCACCCCACCCTGTACTCTCTAGGGAGGGCATGCTTTGCACTTTTGGGGCCATCTCTATGGACATGGACCTTCAAAAAATGCAACAATGTAAATCAGGGTCACCCTTTGATCCTGTCCCTGCTCAGGTGCTCACCTCCTTGGCTCCAGTCATTATTCAACCTCTAATTTAAATCTGGAATGCCTCTCTTCAGTCTGGCTACTTTCCTCTAGCTTGGAAACAGGCTACTCTCATTCCCATCTTAAAAAAACCTGACGCGGATCCATCAGTGTACAGCAACTATCGCCCCATATCACTTCTCCCCAAACCAGCAAAGATACTGGAGAAAGTGGTACAAGAGCAGTTGGCTGACTACTTGGAGAGTAGCAATCTCTTTCACGATTCACAGTCTGGATTCAGGGCCGGCTACAGTACGGAGACAGCACTATTGGAAGTCACAGAGACTGTCAGGGAGAGCATGGACAGAGGTGAGGCGGCCATGTTGGTACTCCTCGACATGTCGTTGGCTTTTGATACTGTCTCCCTCTCCATACTGCTGGACAGACTATACAACGTAGGGATACGGGAAATCCCATCAGCATGGATAAAATCATTCCTAAGGGACAGAATACAACAAGTATTTCTCCAAAGATAAAAAGCCCCTGGTCTGTGGAGTCCCTCAGGGGTCAGCCCTTAGTCCCCTTTTCTTCAATGTTTATCTATCACCTCTGGCAAACATAATAGAGTCACATGGTATCAGAGTGGTCTCATATGCTGATGATACCCAGCTTATTTTTTCCTTTAACGACCACGCTGATAATGGATTGCAGAATTTTAAAGTCTGTTTGTCCAACATTGTAAGCTGGATGACCCAGAATACTTTAAAGTTGAACACAGATAAAACGGAGGTGCTGTTTTTTAACCAAGCGTCCCCGGTGCCATCAGTTAAGTGGTGGCCAACTGTATTGAACCCTGCTCCATCCCCTGTGAAAGTAGCTCGTAATCTGGGTGTGCAAATTGATAACGAGCTATCATACGAAACTCAGATACACAAAGTGACCTCTGCCTGTTTTGGTAAATTACACATGATTAGAAAGATTGCTCTCTATCTACCTACAGACTCCCTAAAAACTATAGTCCATGCCCTCATCACTTCCCACTTGGACTATTCTAACAGCTTATATGTGGGGGCCCCGCATATCTTCTACAACGATTACAAATCGTTCAGAATGCTGCAGCTAGGTTGATCTGCAATGTTCCTTACCGCCATTCTATCTCCCCTCATTTGAAAAATCTGCATTGGCTACCAATATCCTCCCGCATCCAGTTTAAGGCCTTGGTTCTTGCCTTCAGGGCCTTGAATGGGAAAGGTCAAGGATAACTGAGACAAAGGTTGAAGCTAGTCCATTCCTCTCGCGCCTTAAGATCCAACCGCCTTCGTCTCCTCCTCCCTCCCAGTTTCCGACGAGCCAGGAAGGGAGGCAGAGCGTCTGCGGTGATTACTTCAAAACTATGGAATGCCCTTCACCTGAACCTCAGACTGACTGAACTGGAATCCCAGTTTAGACGTAATCTAAAGACATGGCTGTTCTCCAGCTACTAACCTCAGGGTTCTTCGCCGTTGCTGTTCATAGCGACGGGACACCCCCGTTGGGGGTAGCTACATGCTTAATAAATGTCATAAATAAAATAAAATAAATAAATAAATTGCATTTTACTGAACAACCATGAGTCATTTTAGAAATACAAAACCAATAACTGATTTTCATTCTATAAAAACTAGAAAAAAGGATAGCTTTATAAGCACTTACATAGCTATAAACACCAAACTTACAAATATGCTTCTCTTAGAACAATTCCTAAATCCACACAGACACACAGTGTGATTCTAGATAAAAAATATGACACCTTGCATTTTACCAAAACACATTTACTAGTCTAGAAACAGTTAAGTGACTGCACACATTCCATGTATATAACTACTACATTTCAGTGGTCAACCATGACTCGTTTTGCAAATACATAAGCAAATTAATGCATTATTTGTGCCAAAATTACATCAATACAACAACAAAGAGGCACAAGGTGATTGTAAATCTGCCCCAGAGTGTATGCAGCAGTGTATGTATACTGACTGGGAAATTGTAGATTTAAAACACAAGTCTGATCCTAGAGAAAAAACAAAATTAATTACTCCTAAAGGGCTAATATGAGTGTACACATTACAGAAATACAATTACTGCATTTTACTGTACAACCATGAATCATTTTGCAAATACATAAACAATTTGCTGCATTATTTGTGTGAACATTTCATCAAAAAAGTAACGCAATAGCAGAAAAAAGACGCACAAGAGTCTTGTAAATATATCCCAGAAAATTTACAGTAGTGAATGTATACTGACTGGAAAATTGTAGACTTAAAACATAAGCCTAATTCTAAACAACCAACACTATTAACTACTCTACAACTGAAAAAGTGACTGCACACATTCTACATTTTTTAGTACTGCACTTTATTGCACAAAGCTTACTCACTAAACACATTAACTTACCAAATGGTTTTATCACAATAGTTATCCAAATGCAGACAAACTCGGAATGTGATTCTATACACTTTAGAAGGATAAACACATTACTCTTACTAAAAACAAAATGCACCACATACATTCCCCTACAAGTTATAAACTCACCTTTCAAATTGATTTGTAGATTAAGAAGAATGCCAGTCACACAGTAGATATTCTTATACAGAATCTCTCTACTTCAGTGTTCGCAGCAAAACCAAGAAATGGCACATTTTCCCCCTCAATGTACACATATATACATATTAATAACAAATCAAATTGCTTTACACATTAATTCAAAACCAAACACACATTTCTATTGGTTGAACATTTGAACCCTTGCCAACTCACATAACTTTGAACCCTACCCCCAACACATCATGAAAAAGTCAACTGTCCACAGAGGTCAAAAGTTCAGCACACTGTAAAACACTCCTCTTCAACAAGCTAAGACTCTGCAAAAGGTACTTACTTATAAGTGCCAATTAAGAAAAAAAGCTATTTTAAGAACCAACCAACATCTAAACACATAAGCTTCATAGATATCTGTAAAACATATTTTTTTCATTATTTTTTCTTGCTTTGGTACGCATACGGGACAACTTAGGAACCTCGCAACGTGCATCGTACGGCCGCGCTTGGTACGCGTACTGTAAATTTACCATAAACAAAAATGGCCCCTATCACTACATTTTATTATCCCCGGCGACCCCATCCCCCGGGGCTCCAATACAACGTTGGGGACCGTGGGGGGAACCCCATGGCCCCCACGGTCCCAGACGGCTCCCCGCGTCCTTCTGGAGCCGGCATTGCTTTTCGTCAGAGAGAGCAGTTAACAGGCTGCTCTCCCTGATGAAAAGCAATCTGCTTTCCTATTTGGAAGAGAGAGCTCTGCTCTGAAAGCAGTTTACAGTTTGCTATGGTAGGGCGGGAACCGCGAGGCTCCCGCCCTACCATAGTGAACAGGAGTGTCCCGGGGGTAGGCACCCCTGGACACTGCAGGAGCCGGCCCTGGGGGTGGCGGTCCCCAGGGCCATCAAAGGATCCAGGAGGGGGCTGCGCTGCCCCCCTCCCATCATTTGTAAAGCCCCGGAGGTGGCGGTCCCCGGGGCGTATGGGGGGGTTTGTCCCCCCACAAAACTTTTTTTAATTTTTTTAAAAGAAGCCTGTCCCCGGGACTGTGGGGGCTGTGAGCCCCCCCCGCCCCCCATACATATCATTAAAGCCCCGGGGGTGGCGGTCTCCGGGGCTGAGGGGCCCCTCTGGGCCCCTCATTATAAAAAAAAACATTGCCCCCGGGATTTGACCTCCCCAGGGGCTAATTGACAATGAAGCGGGTTTCATTTTTTTTTCTTTTTCACGGCGTAAACGTACCATACCGTGATTTAAAAAGGAAAAAAAAGATTTTGACATTGTGAAACCCCCTGAGGAAGATCTATAGCAAATAGAAAGCGTTTCCTGTCAATTTACAGACTCGATCTACATACATATACAAATAAATAACAAATCACATATATTCCCACATTAAATCAAAAGGAACCCCACTTTTCTATTCCTTGAACTTTTGAACCCTTTCCAACTCACAAAACCTTCACCCCTAACCCCATTCTGCCTTCTGCCTGTTACCATAGAAACACTTCAGGGAACAGTTGACTAAGCACACAGGTGAAAAGTTCATCAAACAGTGTTGCAAATCAAAACAGCAAGTGTGCTTGACTTGTCAATATACCAGCTTATCTTAAGTAACGTTCTTTTCTATCACTTTTTGTTAACCAATAAATATCAGGCTTTTAATAAACAGATAATTGCACCCTAATTTTCTGATAAAATGTTTTCAAACAACCAATCATTTCTTTGCTTTTTTCAAAACTGCATCTTATCCGCCATTTTAGAAAAATCTTATTTTTCAAACTGCCATTTCATTTACAGAGACCATCTAAGTGCATCCAGACCTCTCTTCCAGATGCTTAGAGTGTGGATTGTGGGACACAGCTATATTTTCTGGAGCCAAAGGTAGCAGAACAGAAAGGAAATCACAAAGACCTAGGTTTACCAAATGTAGACATTAAATGGATTGGACAGAGAGGGTTAAAGTGGCACCAATTGATGCCATTGGTGAAATCCTTTTTGCATCTCCAACACCCTGACCTCATAATTGTGCACTGTGAAGGACTGGGTTCTTTTGGACCCAGCGGTGCCAGGGCACAACACCTGAAACCTTCGTGGGTAACCTGCTCCGGCGTACAAATCACAGAGACACGGGACACTTCCTTCGGCGTCAAAGAGTCAAGGTTTATTTACTGCAGGGAACACAGAAGTCACAGGAAGTACATCGAGTGTAGTTCGGGGAGACTGCTTCAAATTGTATTTGTGGATCGCTCCTTTTATACAGTTTCTACCCATAGGATAACATGATACACAATAGTTTACAACCTGGTTCCCACAAGTCGCTCTCAGAGGGGTCGCTTAGATCACTTTGAAACACACAAGATCCGGAACATAAGTGCGGAAACATTTGGCGGTTCCCAACTGTAAAAACCCATCTTCCCACCATTAGCAAATTCCAATCAGCAGTAAAGTAGATCGAAACAGGAACGAAGACAGGTGCAGAGGAAGACGGAAACAGTGGGGAGATCGGAAAGGGTGTAAAAGGGGAGTGTCGAGAAGCACGAGATACAGGCATCAAAGGGACGTGCCTAATGAGATGCACGGCTGAGACAATAAGCCCGTGCGGCAAGATGAGCCTCGAGCGGCGCCATCTGCCTTACAGTAGCATCCCCCTCGTCATAAAGACACTTTCAAAGAACATGTGTCTTCCGCAAATATCTTGGAAGTCCCAGGGTCGCGAAGCGGACAGCGTCCGTTCGCTGGCTACTTGAGGGCAAGAGACAAAATGGATGCCGTATCTAAGATGGAACCCGTGGGTACAGATGACAAACCCACATAACAAACGAACGGTTTAAGTTAGCACAGCGAAACTGCGCACACTTGCTAAACTCGTCATTTGCGGTTCATAGATACTAGACTCGACCATATTCGTGTGAGTCGAAAACACCACTTACAATTGTCACGGAACCTCAGACGCTCCTTTTGCCCTCATGTAGGCAAGCACTAGTCGGAATCATACTCGATATTCATCAGACCATCAAGATGTCGTTGTAGCATAGCTCTGTCCAACCGAGTCCCCTTGGTAACAGATGGTTGTCTCATACACGTTGTAGCACAGAGGCCACATAAGGCAGGACCACACTGCACACAAAGGCAACACGTGAACAGGAACACTACCACAACCCCGATGATCGTCAGAATCTTCCAACCCCAAGTCGACACCAGGCCCCAAAACCAACCAAGTAGCGTCCAATCCCCTACATCCACGTGTATGGATTCGGAGATCTTGTGCAACTTCGAGATGGCTTGATAGACAGTAGGAGCATTATCTGGAATGAAAATGCAACAGCTCGAATGGATCACTTTACATACCCCACCGCGATCTGCTAAGACAACATCTAAAACCATACGGTTTTGTAATGTCATAAGTCTCTCCGCCTGAAGTTCTGTGGTGATATTACCAAGGGCACTGGCAGTAATGTTAGCTGTCGATTCTACCACTCGAGTCAAATGTCTCAGGTTCCTACTATTAACCATAGGTCCCCAAAACGGGAGGAAACCCTTGAAAAAGTCTCCTGCCTCTTGACCGGCAGTATCCTCTTCACTAATTACGCCTCGTACAACTCTAGTCTTATGATAATCGGCATCTACAGTGAACGTCGGAGGCAACAGATTTGCAACAAAACATGAGCCCATGAAGTCTGCGGGCAACCATGTGTATGCACGATCATGACAGATGAAGTACGTACCCTTGGCAGCCAGAAGCACAGGGATCGGGGACATTGACAGAACGTAACTTTCAGTGCAAGCACTTACTCCAAGTGAGGCTTGCGAGCCACGACCCACAAGACAAAGATTACCAGTGTGGGGTACGACCCATATTGGAGACGAGCTTTTAAGCTGCTTTTCATTAGTGAACGTACTATATTCCCCTCTATTCGGTGCCCTATAGGCTTGTACCTCTGCCTTAGGGATGAGATAAGCATCATAGATCTCATCTTCCAAATCCTGTATTATCATCGATACCACCCACTGCCATGAGGTAGGACCCGGTTTGGGGGAACGTTCTGGAGAGGGGTGGAAACCTAGTGCGCTTCGAAGCAGTGTTTGATATGCTCGAGCTGACCCTTGGGAACTATACGGTAACACCAGATATGGAATTCCCTTACCCGTAGTATGTGGCATCAACCCACACACCCAACAATTAGTAGTGTTAACCACTAACTGATGCTGATGGAGGAGCTGGATAAAGGAATTGTTGCGGAATTCTACACGTCTAGCCTGTTCGTGTTCTGGTAACATATGAAAGGAATGAGGAGAAGCAGTAGAAGTAGTGTTAGGGTAAGGAGTAGGAGTAGGGGTAGGAAGTAAGAAGTAAGACATAGTGTAATACACCCCACCCGCCAAAAATGCGGAAGCAGTTAAAAACAGTACAAACAATTGGGATACAAAACATTTCGTACGACTAAGTTTCTGCAGTTTGACTCTATACGCCTGCGTTCCTTCCAAATCATTCAGCTTTGAAAATGCCATTTCCCTATGACCGTCCGCAACGTTTCTTGACGCACTTCGTTCTGTGCAGCAATAGTCAATTCCCAGGAGTTCCTAGGAACCGACGGCCTTTAACCTAGCGTCAAGACCTACTGTCCAGAAGGAAGTACGCGCGCGGCCCTACGGCCCTCAATACACAATATGTATTTTATTTAGCACAAATAATTCAGCTGTGGAAGGAAAAAGATACAAGAAAAAAATCTTGATATATGTACAAAACAATTTTCAGTGATACGAATTGTTCACAGTTGATCAGGGGAAACGAAGATATTGCAGTTATCAGTTTCAGCAAAGCAAGAAAAAAATTTATTTGTCCTTAGTATGAGAACGCAAAGAATATCGATGTTTCCCAGGACGTGTCTGCTCGTCGAACAAAGGATCTGTCGAAGAGACAGCGTCCTGCTGATCAGTTCGTTGGTCTGGTCTTGAGTCTCTTGCTGACAATGTTCCAACAATGGCTTTCTGCTGCGCTGAGTGTTCACCAACAAGTTGTGCGTCACTGAAAGGTACAAACGCCGGCAATGTCGCTGCTTCTGTTGACGCAATGCCTTTCCTCACCCACGGGTCTGCCGGCAAAGGAATAGGGACTCGCTTACAATGGGTAGCATGTACCCAGTTCTTCCGTCCCTCAAGACGAACGGCAGTCCTCGTGGCCAAAAGCACCTGGTGAGGTCCAACAAAGCGGGGGTCCAGATTCTTCTTGCGCGAAAAATTTCGGGTAACAACCCAATCACCAGGCTGGAGCTGGTGGCCTGGACCCTCCGTCTGCGTCGGCAAGGCGTCGTAAACCTGTTGATGAATTAACCTCAGTTTAGCAGTCAAGTCATGTAAGTAGTCAATCAACATCGGGTACTCAAGATCAACAAACATACCTGGCCTAGGAACCCCCCACACATTCGCAGGACGGCCGAACACTATTTCATAGGGACTAAGCCCTATTCGGGAGTGTACAGTCGCCCTAGTTGACAGTAATGCTAGAGGCAAAGCGTCAGGCCACGAAAGTCCAGTCGTAGCCTGGATCTTCGCTAATTTCAGTTTAAGGGTGCCATTGTACCCTTCAACCAATCCAGCTGACTGGGGATGATTGGCGCTATGGAATTTCTGATTAATTCCAAGGCCCTTACACACACTCCTCATCACACTTCCAACAAACTCACTTCCGTTATCTGACCACACGACTCTAGGCATTCCATACCGAGGAAAGTATTCCTTCAGTAGGATTTTCGCAGTAGACAAAGCAGTATTATCTTTGAGGGGATAGGCCTCGATCCATCGGGAGAATGCGCAAACCACAACCAAAACGTATTTCAGGTTATTGCATCGCTCCATATGGATGAAGTCCAATTGGATCACCTCAAAGGGATACGAAGGAGGAGCAAAACTGCCAGGGGGAGTTGGGGTTCCTTTGCCAGGATTGTACATTATACACACCATACAATTCTTCACCAAACGTTCAGCACACTTAGTAATTCCATCATTCTTCCACACATCAGCCAACAACTTGCAAATACCTTTCGCGCTAATATGTGCTAACCCATGTGCCATTTGCACAACGGCCAGTACATACGCATCAGGCAACATCCATCTTTTCTGATCTGACAAATCAATCCAGCAACCATTCACATCCAACCTTCCCGTACTTTCTTTCCACTTCATCTTTTCAGTGTCGGTGGCCTCATTCTGAATTGCTTTCACACTCTCTATAGTATTCTCACACATACTTGATTCTGTAGGCCACCTAACCGAATTCGTCACATACATTCGAGTGCTAAGGTTCCGGGCAGTCTCCTTAGCAATCTCATCGGCAAACGCATTACCACGACCAACATCATCCGTCACCTTACGATGCGCACTACATTTAACAATTGCAACTTGAGCAGGCAAAGTCAATGCATCCAAAAGATCGTTCACAAGCTGGCCATGCTGTATTTTCGTGCCATGTGACGTCAAGAAACCACGTTCTCGCCACAATCGTCCGAAACTATGCGCTACACCGAAAGCATACTGACTATCGGTGTACACATTCACACGTTTACCTTTTGCTAATACACATGCTCTAGTAAGAGCGATCAGCTCTGCAGCTTGGGCAGAATTCTGATTCAATCTCGCAGTCTCAACAACAGTATTCAATGTCACCACAGCATAAGCAGTAGTCACATCACCATTCGGCAATTTAAAACATGACCCATCCACATACAGGATGCCATCCGGGTCTTCCAATGGGGTGTTTTTAAGGTCCACACGACCTTTTGTTTCCTCCTCTGTACGCAAGTAGCAGTCATGTTCTGCTACTGCATCTGACTCTGCACTAATTGGTAACAAAGTTGCCGGATTTAGGACATTACAACGTTTTATCTGAATGTGGCTTGCCAAGAGCGTCAATTCGTACCCAGATAACCTCGCACTCGTCAAGTGCTGAGTTTTCGTACGGTTCAAAAGAGTATCGACTGCATGCGGAACCATCACCGTAAGCATATTATCCATGACCAATCCTGCTGATTGTCGGATGGAGACCGCAGCTGCCGCAGTTGCTCTCAAACAACTCGGCAATGCTCTAGCTACTGGGTCTAAGGTCGAGGAAAAATATGCACATGGACGTTGCTTACCACCAAAAGGTTGCGTTAAGACGCTTAAAGCACAACCTTCCCTTTCGTGAACATATAACGTGAACGGCTTGCTGTAATCAGGGGTACCTAACACAGGGGCCGAACACAATGAATCACGTAATTCAGAAAAACGTTTCTGACATTCTTCCGTCCATGGTAAAGGAGTCGAAACATCCTTGCACGTAAGAGCCACCAATGGTTTCGCTAGCAATGAAAAATTAGGAATCCACTGCCTGCAGTACGATGTGATACCTAGAAAGGCACGCACATCTCTTTGGGTTTGTGGCACAGCCATGCGCGCAATCGCTGCAATTCTCTCTGGGGTCAATCTCCTTCCCTCCTTTGACAATAAGTGACCTAGATAGGTTACTTCTTGACAACAATATTGGAGTTTAGAAGGTGACACCTTGTGATTTAACTCACAGAGATGTTGCAGCAACGACACTGTAGCAAGTTTGCAAATGTCCTGAGTATCAGCAGCCACCAATAAGTCGTCGACGTATTGGATTAAAGCCGCACCAACCGGCAACCTAAACGCATCTAGTTGACCCTTCAAAGCTTGACTGTAAATCGATGGACTTTCACAGTAGCCCTGAGGAGCGCGTTTGAACCGGAAGCTACGTCCACCAAGAGAGAAACCGAAAAGGTCCCTGCTCTCTTCGGCAATCGGGATGCTGAAAAACGCATTTTTCAAATCAATCACCGAAAACCATGAAGCCGTAGCTGGAATCAGAGTCAGTAGCGCCGTAATGTCAGGCACAACAGGGAATTGAGGAACCACAATTTTATTCACCTCCCGTAAATCAATAACAAAACGATAAACAGGCGGTTTGGTAGGATCAGTACGTTTAAGAATGGGCAGTACAGGACTATTGCACACGTTTCCCCGAGTTTCTTCAATGACATCTTTCTCGATCAAATCATAGATGATCGCTAACAAAGCTCGTTCACCATCCAGGGAGATACGATATTGGGGAATACGTGGCAATCGCACATTCGATTTCAACTGAACAACATAAGGGGAGATATCAAGTAGGCCCACGTCGTTTGGACCCGTCGCCCACAAAGATGCAGGAAGAGAATCCAATTCCGGTGGAAGCTTGTCGAGGGACAAATACATGGGAGAGACTACTTTCTCTCCGAACGTAAGCTTTACACCCGCAGGAGAACAATACAAAGTCGCATACAAGCGTTTAAGCAAATCCAGACCCAAAAGATTTTCACCACAACCAGTGGTTAAAATCAACGGAGCTTCGAGCTCACGAGGCCCAATTTTAAGGGGCAAAGGGCGCGAAACTGGATTGCTAACGGGGGCGCCAGAGAATCCAACAGATACATTTGTTAAGCCAGACAAAGGTGCGCCAGGGAGTTTCGAATGCATGATAGAACTTTTCGCTGCACCAGTGTCCAACAGAAAAGGCTCAACGACGCCCGATGTAGCAACTGCGACGTAAGGCCCTCTCTGATCAACCGGAACTGATACCACTCCCTCTCCTTGTCTTTGGCTGTCCTAGTAATTACTATCGTCAGTTCCCTGATCGACGTAATAATCGTCTACATTGTACTGCGCAGATCGTCCTTGCGATGATCCACGTTGGTCGAAACAATTATTAGAATTTGACGAGTTATCAGAACGGTCGTTCTGAGCACCACGACCTCTACCACGTGATGCGTTCTGTGAACCACCACGACCTCCTCTAGACGAATTACCACCACTACGGTCATTTAAAGCAGGACAATCAAATTTAATGTGTCCCTCCTGTCTACAATAAGCACATTGATTGTACCCCAACGAAGATCTCTGAAAAGATGAATCATTACGCGGCTGCGATCGATTTGATTGCGACTGCGATCTATTCTGCTGAGGCGCATTCTGATTAGAACGCGGCGGATATGCTTGTTGTAACAACACTTTAGTTTTCAGCTCTTTCGTCTTTTTATCGGCACGGTCATTTTCCTCTTTTTCTCTATTTTCGTAATATTGTGCCGTAGCCAGAATCTGAGCTGAGGTAGAAACGGCCCACGCACTTTCTGAATTCTTCAATTTATTGCACAAGTCGGGCAATAAGTTCGATACAAATTTATCCACAAACAACCTTTGTCCACCCTCAGTACCCATATCCTGCCCACTATGATCGACGAATGTTTCCTCGAACCTCGTAAAGAAGTCTGAAACACTCTCATCTTTCTTCTGCTTACAGGCTGACAACTTGTCCCAATTTACCCTCATAGCTGGCATAAGCGTTTTCATTAACGTAATGATTCGCTGGGGAAGAAGTTCAATCAACTGGTCGGGTTTAGTAGCAGCCACTTGTCCAGCGTCTGCCGCTGTAATGGCAGCCCAATCACCACCTAATTCATTCGCGTGATCTTGGTGACGAATCTTGGCCCATACCGGTTGCGGTACGACATTGCCAAACAACATGTCGATATCGGCCAGATTCATTATCGTAGCGTCTACGAGCTGCGATAATTCTTTGTAATACCCCGCAGGATTTTTGCGAGGATCAGGCAAAGTTTGTTTCACCTGAAGCACTTCCGATCGTTTCCAAGGGAGGTGTATCCACACTCTCTGGAAATGTGCTGGTATTGGAGCATTAGCATTAGTATTATCAGCGGGTACCCAAACTGGCGGAACTTCTCGCATAGGATATTGGCCAGACCCATCTCGTTGTTCAATGTCCTCAACGAACAATGCATGAGGAATAGGAGCGGGACGAAGAGATAGCAACCGTTCAATAGCACGTCGGACATTAGTATCGACTATCAGTCCAGTTGCGAACTGAAGCCGAAGATTAGACAGGGCGGTCAGCACCTCGTCAGGCGCAACAGCCGCTATCTGATCATGTAAGAACTTGCACATTTCATCAAACACATATCTCTGAGTAGGTATGTTGAATTGATCAAACGTTTCGAGGACAACACGAGGTGGATTTCTAACAGGGTTTATCATCCAACCCATCGCCATATTGTATAGCGCAACACGTTCTCTATTACCAGGAAGCTGGCTACGTCTCTGTGGACCATCAGAACCTGCAGACCCAAAAACAGGTCCGAGCGACTGAAAGAAGTTTGTCGCAAGGGGAGAATCACGATTACGAGTAGAGGGAGAAGAGTAAGACACAGGACTAACAAGAGAAGGAGTAGAGACATTAGCAGCAACAGGGGTTAACAACACAGGAGCAGTAGCGTGAGTAGGAGTATGTGGAAGCGGAGGAGCAGTAGGAATAGACACAGGCACAGGAGCAGGAACAGTCGGAAGAGCGGATGCAGGTTGAGGAACTGGTGGAACAGGTACGGCAGGGACCACAGGAGCTGCGGTACCCTGTACGTACGGAGGTGGCGACTTCATAAGATAGGACATTAAAGAATCCTCAACTGCCTCTTCCTTCTTATCCGACTCCGTAGACAAAACAGGATAGCATTTGTCTATGGACATACGCTGTAATCTCTCAAACACTTCCTTATCCTTATCCTCCTTATCACGCTGAAACTGCTCAGCTTTCTTTACTATAGTAGCAACAGTATCTCGCTGACTACGTTTATTTTGTCTGATCTCTTTCTGTCGGGCTTCTTTGCGCCAGAACCGAAAGGCATCAAACATGGCCGGCCTTGATTTACGTTCGAACAACTTTATTTCCAAATTATCTAAGATCGACGCTTCGAAGCTACCGTGAGGTGGCCAACGAAGATCGCCGTCTTTCTTTGTATATTTGATCCAATAATCGTTAAAAGCAATCGGGCCTAGCCCATGTTTGCTATATAGGTCATATGTAGGAGTTCCAACCGGAGGTATCGGACACGAGTCCTCCAGCAGGGAATCCGCACCACAAGGTCTAAAGCAACTGAACAAAGTACTGCGACCAGGCATCTTGCACACTAGCCGAGTTTCACAAACTTCAAGGGTTACGGGATTTCGGGATTTACCAAGTCCCAGCAAAGAACTAAACCCTCGGTCTTTGGCGGCTGCAGTCGTCAAACAAATACAACAACAACAAAGTACGCTAGCAAAGTGTCACCGACAAAAACACTCACACAGCGTGTACAACAAAGACACCCGCTAAAGTGTCTACAACAAAGAACTCTGGGAGCGACCCACAAATACTTAACTCAAAGATCAATGGCGTCCTCAGGAAGGCCCGTCTATCGTCTCGCTATACCAAGGTCTACGCCAGGCGCCAAAACAGGTCTACAGTCAGGGTAGCAGTCCGTCGCAGCCGTTAGGAGGCGGGAATCTTCGCGGGAAAAGTCTTCGGGCCACTTATTTCGACAACAGGATCGATGAAGCGGGGTGCACCTTCCCTCGGAGATTTCACACGAAGTTCCTCACGATCGTCAGGCTTGGACCGGTACCACTGATGCAGCCCCACGTTGGGCGCCAACTGAAGGACTGGGTTCTTTTGGACCCAGCGGTGCCAGGGCACAACACCTGAAACCTTCGTGGGTAACCTGCTCCGGCGTACAAATCACAGAGACACGGGACACTTCCTTCGGCGTCAAAGAGTCAAGGTTTATTTACTGCAGGGAACACAGAAGTCACAGGAAGTACATCGAGTGTAGTTCGGGGAGACTGCTTCAAATTGTATTTGTGGATCGCTCCTTTTATACAGTTTCTACCCATAGGATAACATGATACACAATAGTTTACAACCTGGTTCCCACAAGTCGCTCTCAGAGGGGTCGCTTAGATCACTTTGAAACACACAAGATCCGGAACATAAGTGCGGAAACATTTGGCGGTTCCCAACTGTAAAAACCCATCTTCCCACCATTAGCAAATTCCAATCAGCAGTAAAGTAGATCGAAACAGGAACGAAGACAGGTGCAGAGGAAGACGGAAACAGTGGGGAGATCGGAAAGGGTGTAAAAGGGGAGTGTCGAGAAGCACGAGATACAGGCATCAAAGGGACGTGCCTAATGAGATGCACGGCTGAGACAATAAGCCCGTGCGGCAAGATGAGCCTCGAGCGGCGCCATCTGCCTTACAGTAGCATCCCCCTCGTCATAAAGACACTTTCAAAGAACATGTGTCTTCCGCAAATATCTTGGAAGTCCCAGGGTCGCGAAGCGGACAGCGTCCGTTCGCTGGCTACTTGAGGGCAAGAGACAAAATGGATGCCGTATCTAAGATGGAACCCGTGGGTACAGATGACAAACCCACATAACAAACGAACGGTTTAAGTTAGCACAGCGAAACTGCGCACACTTGCTAAACTCGTCATTTGCGGTTCATAGATACTAGACTCGACCATATTCGTGTGAGTCGAAAACACCACTTACAATTGTCACGGAACCTCAACTGTGGTGGCAATGACCTAGGCACTTTGACTCGGGTAGGTCTGGAAATGTTTATGAAGGACACCTTCACAGAACTGATGTCACTGTTTCCCCAAACAACCTTTGTCTATTCTAATATATGCCAAAGACAGAAATGGAACAGGTCAAGTCAATTTTGTCCACATATTGAGAAAGCTAGGAAACATGTGAATAAATCTGTTTCTGCTTTTCTCCGAGACTATAGAATGGGGTCCATTTACCACAATAATCTGCGTTTCAATATGCATGGCATCTATAGGAGAGATGGTGTCCATTTTACAGATGACGGGAACAGAGTCTTCCTCTTGAACTTTAGACTCTGCATCGGTACTTACTTGTAGGTACTAAAATCTCCCAATAAACACAAGGGCTCTTTTTAAAGCCACCCAATATCTAAACACAAACTTGATGAATATGTAAAAAATATTTTTCTTTTTCTTGCTTAGGTACGCGTACGGGACGACTTACGAACCTCGCACAGTACGTCGTACGGCTGCGCATGGTATGCGTACTGTAAATTTACTGTAAAATAAAATGGCCCCTATCACTGTTGGAGCGGAATCCCTACCTGCTGCTGCCCTGAAAGACGCTGCCCTGCCGGGGTAGCTCCTGGGTCCCAGACGCTGTAGTCTCCATGCCGTTTTCCGCCACCATCTTGCGGCCAGAGACTACAGCTCCCAGAGAGCTTTGCGGGGACTTCCGGTTTTTCGAACGGATCGCGCCCGGAGGCGCTACAAAAGTTGAGACGCTCCCTCGGTGGAGACGCGCGCGGGACTAGCCGGGCCCTCTACGGCCCTCAGAGACCAGAAGAGGACGGGACGGGCCACCCCACTTGACTTTTGCACTGGAGGAGGTATAGAGACGCTTCTTACTTATTGACTTACATTGCACTGCGTATTGCCGTTCTTTGGCGTTTTGTTTACAAACTATGTCCATTTGGGAGGAGCTCAACTTTTTGTGTGGCACTAAGTATGTCCCGGATGCATCACCCCCCCCCTATTATGGGCAGTAATTCTGCTACTTCTAATGGCACTCCGCGGGACCTATCTCTACCTTTAAATAAAGACCAAACCCAAGCCAATGTACTGCCCCCGGGTCTTAACATTAAAAGGAACCATGACAGGGAAAATGTCAACGAGAACCAACCTAAAATTCAAAAATTGTGCACCAGCCCTACATCACCCCCCTCTAACCCAACCACACCAATGGAGGATAAGGCTGCGGATAATATAGATGACCCGGCATCGTCCCCCCAATTGACTTTACTGGCTCAGTTCGAGCAACTATTACTATCTGTCATATCACCTCTGCTTATAAAAATTAATGATCTGGGGGATAGGCTGGCTAGCATTGAGGAAACAATTAAAAAGAATTCTCCACCAACTAATAAAAAGGCAATATCCATTCGCCCTAATCCTCCCATCACCCCTGAAAAGCTTAAGTCCGTTATGTGTAAGAATGGCGAAACTAAATTACTGCCCCTAAATATACCTACCTCAACAGGTCCTAAGGTAACATTAAAACCAGCGCTAACAACTCACACAGTGGCTAGAGCCGCTCCGGTAAGAATGCCATGTATTAATTTACCTCCCGAAGCCGCCCCATATGTGTTAGTCCTCTCTGGGGTCCCTGAACTTAGCCAGGGAAAACACGAATCTCACCAGGACCTGCTAAACAAGGTTATTTTTTGGCTACAGAACAATAGACCTTTGCCACCTGATCTCGATGGTGGAATCCTGAGCGTTAGGAGGGTGGGGTGGTTAGGTACGCTGCCCAAAGACACTGCTGGGGACCTGGTGTTAATTAAATTTAAGAACAGGAATATCGTCCCCTACCTACGACTTTGCCAGCCCAAAGAAGGGGATGGCCCCATTTGCATTTGGGACTTGCATGATTTTTACCCGAACTTCCAACACGTCCTGTTACAAAAATCAACGGCAAAGAAATACAACTCCTGGGAAAGGGGATCTTGTGCTCCTAGCGCCACTAACCTTCTAGCCTCTAACAGATTTGAACCTTTGTTTAAAAAATTAATTTTTTAAGAACCAACTACAAAGAGGCCTCTCATGAGTTTTAGCCTAATTGTCACGGTAGTATGTAACTAATAAGTAAATTGTTGTCCTATTTGATATTGAAATGTTTCTATATTGATTAGCTGATTCGTTATATTTATTTAATTTTGTTTTAAATAGCTGATACTAATTTTGTTATGAAATGTTATGGTATTTACTTATGTATTGTTGCTGCTTTTATGATTTTTAACCTAAACTCGAATAAAGCTAATCTGAATCACTAATTTTTATTAACCACAGGGACCCCAGCCCCCGGGGCTCAATTAAAATGTTGGGGACCGTGGTGGGAGCCCCAACTAAGCATGGGCGTAAAATCCGTTCCGCTCGCCGAATTTGCAGATTTTCGGCAAATTTGCAATCCGCGAACTCTCGCGAAGTTGCCAAAAATTCACAAATTCGCACGCAGCGGATTTTTTTGGTTGGTGATACAATATTGCGGCGCGCGGCGTTCACTTACCGTCATTCAGCGTTTGCAGAGTTGTTTTTCTCCATATTTTGTGTGTGCTGCGCCATTTTGGATCTTGCTGCGGGATCCCGCGGGAACTTGGCGACCGCGATTACGTCATCGCGGCTTGCCACCTTGCACAGCATGCATCCCGAGAGCTCGCAATTGCGAACACGTAGATGCGGCGGGCAGCAACAATCTTGCACTCGCGAAATTGCAAACTTTGCAATTCTGCACAAGAAATCCACCAGCAAGCAGCCAAAACCTTCTGAAAATGATGATTTTTATCAGAATAACTCCTCAGGTTGACATTTGCCTGCACTTTTTTTTGCAAGGAGTCTATTTTGGGGGGGGGGGTGGGAGGAAGTAAGTGCCCCACAGTCTCCAACTTCCTGTTCCTGTCCAGCAGGCTCCTCCCAGTGCTTTCTTCATGTGCTGGTCACTTTCATTTGGATCTTGACCTGGAAGGATTACTTTTTGTGGATGCTGCTGGATATTTGGATTTGAGGCCTTTTTGACTTCCTTTCGATCACTTTTGGATAAGAAATTTCACAAGTAAGTTTGTTTGGGGCATTACAGTTGCTGAAACTACAATTTTGGAATTTTCGATTTTTGGGCTGTTGTTGGGGCCCAGGGGTACTCAGTGGTGGATGGACTGAGTCTTTCTGTGGGGTCTCTTTAATGTAAACATTATGGAGGGCATGGATGGCATGGGATTGTGCTGATTTTTGTGTGTTTTTCGATTTTTTGGCTGCTGTTGGGGCCTTTTGCCCAGGGGTAGTGAGTGGTGCATGGACTGAGTCTTTCTGTGGGGTCTCTTTAATGTAAATATCATGGAGGGCATGGATGGAATTGGATTGTGGTGATTTTTGTGTTTTTTGATTTTTTGGGGTGTTGATGGGGACTGGCCATGTGGGTGGGGGCCATTTTGAGTGCTGGTACAGGCAGGCCCTGGCCATGTGCTGGGGGGCAAGGGGCCATTTTGAAGGCAGGCAGTGTTCTCAGGCCTTGCACCCATTTTGCCTAGCTTTCATCCACTATGCCCAGGGGTAGTGACTAGTGAGTGGTGTATGGGCCTAGTCTTTCTGTTGGGTGTCTTGAATTTAAACATCATTGAGGGCATGGATGGCATGGGATTGTGCTGATTTTTGTGTCTTTCGATTTTTTGGGCTGCTGTTGGGGCCTTTTGCCCAGGGGTAGTGAGTGGTGCATGGACTGAGTCTTTCTCTGGGGTCTCTTTAATGTAAACATCATGGAGGGCATGGATGGCATTGTATTGTGGTGATTTTTGTGTGTTTTTCGATTTTTTGGGGTGTTGATGGGGACTGCCATGTGGGTGGGGGCCATTTTGAGTGCTGGTACAGGCAGGCCCTGGCCATCTGCTGGGGGGCAAGGGGCCATTTGAAGGCAGGCAGTGTTCTCAGGCCTGCACCCATTTTGCCCAGCTTTCATCCATTATGCCCAGGGGTAGTGACTAGTGAGTGGTGCATGGGCCTAGTCTTTTTGTGGGGTGTCTTGAATTTAAACATCATGGAGAGCATGGATGGCACGGGATTGTGCTGATTTTTGTGTGTTTTTCGATTTTTTTGGCTGCTGTTGGGGCCTTTTGCCCTGGGGTAGTGAGTGGTGCATGGACTGAGTCTTTCTGTGGGGTCTCTTTAATGTAAACATCATGGAGGGCATGGATGGCATTGGATTGTGGTGATTTTTGTGTGTTTTTCGATTTTCTGGGGTGTTGATGGGGACTGGCCATGTGGGTGGGGGACATTTTGAGTGCTGGTACAGGCAGGCCCTGCCATGTGCTGGGGAGCAAGGGGCCATTTTGAAGGCAGGCAGTGTTCTCAGGCCTGTACCCATTTTGCCTAGCTTTCATCCATTATGCCCAGGGGTAGTGACTAGTGAGTGGTGCATGGGGGCCACGCTAAGCCCAACTTTGTTCAACGTCTTTGTGTCTTCCCTAGCGGGAATAGGCAGAAAATGGGGCGTCGAAATTTGTTCCTATGCCGACGACACCCAACTTACTGTACTCTTGGACGAAAAGAACAACCCTAAAGACAGGCTACTAAAATGTCTTTCTGAACTGGCTGAATGGATGCATAAGCACTGCCTCAAATTAAACGCTGACAAATCAGAGATACTACTGTTTGGAGGTCACACTCAACTGTGGAACGACAGCTGGTGGCCAGAAGCCCAGGGCATTCCTCCTGCTCCGACACCAACAGCAAGGAATCTCGGCATAACAATAGACACATCTTTATCCATGAAAACTCATGTAGCTGCCATATGGGGCAAAGGCTTTGCAATACTAAAAATGCTCAAAAGAGTTTTTCCCTGGATTCCAATAGAGTGCAGAAAGTCCAGTCTCTCCTGATGAGTAGACTAGACTATGGAAACTCCCTGTTCGTAGGCATGGCAGAGTATCTCTTCACCAAGCTTCAAATGGTGCAGAATGCAGCGGCCAAAGCTATCTGCATGAAAAGGAAATATGACTCAGCCAAGAGCTGTCTGCGAGATCTCCATTGGTTGCCAATGAAGCAAAGAGCAATTTTTAAAATGATGTGTATAACACATAAAGCACTGCACAAGACAGGCCCTCCCATCCTCAGAAACAGGATTCAGTTCCATGTTCCCACCAGGAACCTCCGCTCTCAATTTTTGGCTCGTGCAAGAACCCTTCGGGTAAAGAGAGCCAGGATGGGTGAGCGAGCCTTCTCCCATATTGCTGCAACCAAGTGGAACGAACTGCCTATGGCCCTTCGACTCACTGAATGCCACCTGGCATTTAGGAAACAGCTAAATACCTTCCTCTTCCCCCATCTAGACTAACTCACCTTGAACTACGCCAACGTTACATGCACTTTAGCAATCATAGCGCCATGATATCCTACTTGGATGATTGTTAGCGCTTTATAAGAAAAATAAAATAAATAAATAAATGGGCCTAGTCTTTCTATGGGGTGTCTTGAAATTAAACATCATGCGATTGTGCTGATTTTTGTGTGTTTTTCAATTTTTTTGGCTGCTGTTGGGGCCTTTTGGCCAAGGGGTAGTGAGTGGTGCATGGACTGAGTCTTTCTGTGGGGTCTCTTTAATGTATACATCATGGAGGGCATGGATGGCATTGGATTGTGGTGATTTTTGTGTGTTTTTCGATTTTTTGAGGTGTTGATGGGGACTGGCCATGTGGGTGGGGGCCATTTTGAGTGCTGGTACAGGCAGGCCTTGGCCATGTGCTGGGGGGAAAGGGGCCATTTTGAAGGCAGTACAAAAGGAGGTGGTGATGGACAGAGCATTTGAATCAATCAAACAATCACATCCAGTCAAAAGATCTGGGTTTAATCCATCAGCGTTCTTTAGCCCACTCTGGCACCCCAGTTCAGACATGGCTATATGCAAATCAGTCTGACCCTGTGCCTCATTGGAACAGTCCAGCCCGAACTGCCAAGCCATGTCTTCCCTGGACCGGAAACAAGCTTCCGAGGACTGGTTTCTGGCATTCCAGCCGTCTTCAGCCCGGCTTGCTTGAATCCAGTGGCAAAGTGAGCAAAGGACTCACGTCTGAGCATACCCTGCCACACTTATGGTGGCCAAAAGCAGTACAAAAGGGGGTGGTGATGGACGTGAGTCCCTTGCTCACTTTGCCACTGGACTGAAGACGTCTGGAATGCAAGAAACCGGTCCTCAGAGGCTTGTTTCCGGTCCAGGGAAGGCATGGCTTAGCAGTTCGGGCTGGACTGGTCCCATGAGGCACAGGGTCAGACTGATTTGCATATAGCCATGTCTGAACTGGGGTGGCAGAGTGGGCTAAAGAACCGTGATGGATTAAACCCAGATCTTTTGACTGGGTGTGAGTGTTTGATTGGTTCAGATGCTCCGTCCATTACCACCCCCTTGTGTACCATTTTGAAGGCTGGCAGTGTTCTCAGGCCTGCACCCATTTTGCCTAGCTTTCATCCATTATGCCCAGGAGTAGTGACTAGTGAATGGTGCATGGGCCTAGTCTTTCTGTGGGGTGTCTTGAATTTAAACATCATTGAGGGCATGGATGGCATGGGATTGTGCTGATTTTTGTGTGTTTTTCGACTTTTTGGGGTGTATAACTGATGTTCCTCTGTCTTCCATTGCTTATAGGTGCACAAGAGAACCAACAGTGCCAGGAAGAAGTCCTGCAGCGGTGTGTGCAGCATAACGTCACGCGACGTCACGTGTGGCCACAGACAAGACAACTCTGCAACTCGTGCAACTGCGGCCCGCTGTTCTGACATCTAAAGAAGATGGCCCCAAAAAAAGTTCCCCGTAGCTCTTCTAGCAAGAAAGTTGCCAGTAAGGAGCAGAAGAAGCAAGTGGCGCCACTTATCAAGGAGACTGGTGTGCCGCCGGCCACATTTTTTGGGAATAAAAAAAAAAGTACGCCTGCAGCAGCAGCGGGATCTGCTGGGGACCAAGCTGGGAGCAGCACCCCCGCTCCATTGGGCTCAGTGCCACCACCACCAGGCTAACGTAAAGGCGTGAGAATAGACATTAGACTGTATATCGCCGAGAATGAAGACTCGGTGGACTCGAAAGTCACTCTATGGGAGGCTTTGAAGCCGGTCCTACGTGACAGACTTCATTCCAGACTAGGTGAGGAAAGGCGGAGACATCAAGCTGAGGTAGCGGGAAAACGAGTATTTAACCCATAAGACTAACGACACCCTGCGACGGTTACTAGATGCCAAGAAACAATATAGGGAACTGGTGACCAGTGAGGCCAGGACCCAAGCCTTGGCCACCTTCCATAGACTGTATGATGTGGGGGACAAGTCAGGAAAACTACTAGCATGGCTCAGCAAAAAAGAGCGGGAGGTGAGATGGATAGACACTATCGCTACTGCTGACGGAACGGTGGTCAACTCCGACTTAGCGATAGCAGAAGCTTTCGCGACCCATTATGAGGCCTTCTATGCAGCCCGAGACCTAGCTACCCCTGAAGTTGCCCTCCACTACCTGGAGGAGACGGCCCTGCCGACCCTCCCCCCTGAGGCCATAGAGGCATTGGAAGCAGACATAACGTCTGAGGACATCACAAATGCTATTGACAAGCTCCGGCCTGGCAAAACCAAAGGCACGAATGGCTTCCAAGCAGAGTTGTTTAAACGCACGGCAGACCTTCTGACACGTCATCTTCGGGATCTCTTCACTGGTGCCTATGAAGATGGAGAGCTCCCTCCAGATCTTGCAATGGCCACGATAATACCGATCTATAAGGAGGGCAAACCGCGAGATAACTGCGCCTCTTACAGGCCGATTTCTCTGCTCAATACAGAAGCGAAACTGCTGGCAACCATCTTGGCTACCCGCCTGAGGACGGTCATCACAGACCTGGTGCACCTAGACCAGTCGGGCTTCTTGCCTGATAGGGCAACAAAATTGAATCTAAGGAGAGCCCATAATAGGCTCCAAGAGGTGAGGGGAAGAAGTGACCCACACTGGTTCCTCTCCATAGATGCCGAAAAGGCTTTTGACGCAGTCCATTGGCCCTTCCTGTTTGCAGTGCTCCAGAGGTTTGGATTTGGGCCAAAGTTCATTAACTGGGTCCGGTTGCTCTATAATGGCCCGGTGGCCAGGGTGAGGGTCAACAGGATGCTCTCTCGGGAGTTCCAGATTCAGAGAGGGACTAGGCAGGGCTGTCCCCTGTCCCCTCTCCTCTTCACGCTAGCCATTGAGGTGCTCACGGCCAGAATCCGACATAATGAGGACATCCATGGCTTCACTAGTGGAGATACTGCACTAAACCCTGAAAAAGGTCTCGCTCTATGCAGACGATGTTTTGCTTTACATTACTAAACCGGAGGACACGGTACCGGAGCTATTCCGAGAACTGGAATGCTACGGACGGATGGCAGGCCACAAAATTAACTGGCATAAATCTATACTTTATGACCCAGGGGGACGCAATCACTGGGGGAGACTACCGGAGGACCTGATGACAACAACGGAGGGCTTCCAATACCTGGGAGTGTATATAACGGCGGATGCGACCCTCTCGCTCCAGAGAAATCTGGAAAGGATCATATCTAATGCAGTTGCAGATATGGACCGCTGGAGGCAGCTCCCGCTAACACTTCTGGGCAGGGCAGCTATGTATAAAATGATCATTCTACCGAAATTCCTATACGCCCTACAAAATGAGTACTACCCACTACCAGTGGCAGTCTTCACCAGGATTCATGCGGATCTGAGATCCTTCCTTTGGCTGGGTAAACAGGCCAGGGTGGCCCTGTCCACACTTCAGAGACACCAATATAGCAGAGGGATCTCACTCCCGAACATGGAGGCCTACTACTGGGCGGAACATCTGACCCCAATCAATGACTGGCTCCATACACCGGCGGACCACCCAACGTATGCACTAGAGAGGACTAAACTGGCGCCCAATAACATACTAAAATATCTGTATGGGAGCGTCGGAAAGGCCTCCCTCCTTCCAGCCACGTCTATAACGCTTAGGTCATGGACGAGAGCTACGCGTCGCATGGGGTGGGATAGGAAGCCCACACGACAGACACCACTATGGCACTGCCAATGGTTAATCCAGCTGCATAAGCTCCGCTGATTCAAGAGGTGGGATGACATCGGCATCTCCACCATAGGAGATGTAATAGCCAAGGGGGAGCTGAAATCGTTCCAAGTCCTCCAGTCGGAGTTTGGACTACACAACACACAATATTTTAAATATGCTCAATTAAGACACGCTTGGACAGCCCAACATATCACGCTCACGGATCTCCCTGAATACGCGCCACTGGAAGGGAGGCTCCTACAAGAACAGGTGGTGGGAAAGGCGGTATCCCTGACGTATAAAACACTGACTAACCATATGCTGGGCGACTTGACCAAACTTAGGCACACTTGGGAGGCAGAGGTGGGGGAGATGGAGGACCTAGACTGGGAGATAGTCCTGATGCATCCCCGGGAGGTAGCAATTAAATCTAGATTACGACTCATTCAATTTAACTTTCTCCATAGGACATACTTTGACAGAGTGCGTCTGTGTAAGATGGGGAGGATAGAAGAACCACGTTGCCTTCGGTGCCTCCAAGAGGAGGGGGACTTTTTTCACACTGTGTGGTCCTGTAGTGTAATACCGAAATACTAGACCCAGATATTTGGGGAACTGGAGGAAGTCCTTGAGGGTTCAATCCCATGGGACCCCAAGTTAGCATTACTTGGAATGACAAACGAGGTGGACATGACTCGCCCATTACTCACTTTCCTAGTCCTTGCATTGGTGGTCGCCAAACGAGACATCGCAAAACGCTGGGGATCGCCGGAACCTCCAGATCTGGAGGAGTGGAGACGAGGGTTAGACCTATATATGGCGGCGGAGAGGGTCACTTACAAGGCCAGGGGTTGTCTGAAGAAATTCCACAGAGTTTGGTCAAAATGGAGGCACTACCATGGGTTGGATGGGGGGACATAGGAGGCTTTCGATAGTAGGGAAGTGGGACGTAACAGTGGGCCACAATACATCTGCCTTTAAGATCACGACTTACAATGCTGATCCTGTAGAGAGCCGTGTTCCACCCGCTCTGAGGGCCTCGACCGTTTGGGTCTATGGGAGGGAGGGTGGGAAAGGAGGGAGGGACGAGGGTGCGTGACTGATGTATCTCTAGTTTTAAATACCTGCACACTTTGAAGGTTCCTGACTTGTATGTCTTCTACTGTCCATTGGGGGGGGGGGGTTTGGGGAGGTGGGAAGGGGGGGTTCTTTTTTTTGTGTTTCTAATAATCAAAAAAGCAGACACATGAATTGCCCGAAAAAGCCTACAGCCGGGTCAGCTCTGAGAATCATACCGCACAAATTTTGCTCGCCGCCCAACCCCAGGGATGTGGGCTAAATGGCTGTGTATCTCTTTTTGACAGTGATCCACCCCGACTGTGATGCACTACTGTACTTTCAGACTGTTTCATTTATTGGCTCCTTGTGTATCTGCAATAAAAAAATACCTTAAAAAAAAAACACTGGTTGTTGTAACTCATCTGACGAGTGTTCAACAACCACAGCCGCAACAACAACCACATGTGCAAGTACAAGCCCAAGTACATGTGGAAGGAGAGGCAGCGCAAGGAGATGCGCAAGCAGAGGTGCATGGAGCGGCACAAGTGCCCACAATAGTTGTTCCTCCCGAAGTAGGGGCACATCAGGAAATCGACATTCAAGCCGAGGTATCATTTGAGGAAGCCACTCCTGATCATTCATTGTCTTCCAGATCCCTAGCAAGGAAAAGATCAAGGATGGTGTCTACATCTTCTTCAAGCCCCCTTCCTTCTGATGATATGGATGACAATTGGGAACCACCACGGTCGTCTGAGAGTGAGGCACACCATGATCTGACAAAGGTAGCTAAGCGTAAAAGGAAGGTCCCTGAAACTCTCGTACTTATGGAGTGTGATGATGACGCTGAAGAAGAAGTGGCGTATACTCCTGCTGATGAAGACTCTCACGACGACGACGCAGTCATCATAAACTTCACTGCAGCCCCAGCGGGCATGCAGCAAACAGACATTTTTACCCTAGCCCGAAAAGTTGCTCAGCGTGATGTTGTCGACGAGGCAATGGGACCACCACCAATGCAGTTAACTAGTACACCACCACCTACCGCTCCAATATTTTCTCGCCAGAAGGGACCTTCATCCACCTCGACCTCCATTTCCTCAATTAGTGGTGCTGCAAGCGCACAACGTAGTAAAGTTCGGCAACACACATCCTCCACTTCATCTGGCATTAGCATGACCAGTATCGCCTCCTCTGCCCCCCACCGACATTTGAAGTCCGCAGTTTGGGACTTCTTTAGTGTTAGCATGGAGCGGCACAAGTGCCCACAATAGTTGTTCCTCCCGAAGTAGGGGCACATCAGGAAATCGACATTCAAGCCGAGGTATCATTTGAGTAAGCCACTCCTCCTGATCATTCATTGTCTTCCAGATCCTTAGCAAGGAAAAGAAGATCAAGGATGGTGTCTACATCTTCTTCAAGCCCCCTTCCTTCTGATGATATGGATGACAATTGGGAACCACCACGGTCGTCTGAGAGTGAGGCACACCATGATCTGACAAAGGTAGCTAAGCGTAAAAGGAAGGTCCCTGAAACTCTCGTACTTATGGAGTGTGATGATGACGCTGAAGAAGAAGTGGCGTATACTCCTGCTGATGAAGACTCTCATGACGACGACGCAGTCATCATAAACTTCACTGCAGCCCCAGCGGGCATGCAGCAAACAGACATTTTTACCCTAGCCCGAAAAGTTGCTGAGCGTGATGTTGTCGACGAGGCAATGGGACCACCACCAATGCAGGTAACTAGCACACCACCACCTACCGCTTCCATATTTTCTTGCCAGAAGGGACCTTCATCCACCTCGACCTCCATTTCCTCAATTAGTGGTGCTGTAAGTGCACAACGTAGTAAAGTTCGGCAACACACATCCTCCACTTCATCTGGCATTAGCATGACCAGTATCGCCTCCTCCGCCCCCCACCGACATTTGAAGTCCATAGTTTGGGACTTCTTTAGTGTTAGCACAACAAGGGAAAACATAGCCATTTGTACCATTTGTAAGCTTGCAGTTAGTCGTGGTAAGCTTGGTACCAACTATGGTACCGGAGGACAGAGAGGTCATCTTGAGAGACAGCACACTGTCAAATGGCATGCGCACCTAAAGGAGATCAAGGAAGCCCGAATTGCAAGTCAACAAACTGTTTCCGTTGATGTTTCATCTGATGATGACGAGGAGGAAGAAGCGTCAAACATTTCTTCACTTACACCCAGTACCCCTGTCAGCAGCACACCCCCTGTGAGCCACACTAAGAGTGTGGGAGAGAGTGAGACACCAATGCGAAAAAGTTCATAATCACCGAGCGTAACTGGTTCGAAGAAGTCATCATCATCATCATCATCATCCCGTAAAATCATGGTCCAGCCCACCATTAGAAGCATGTTGTTTTCAGATGCGCCATTTGAACGCAACCACCCAATGACGCATCTGTATAACACTAAGCTGGCTAAAATGCTAGCTCTGGACCTTCTCCCTTTTTCTTTTGTGAAAGGGGTTGGTTTTCTTGAATTAGTGGCAACGCTCTGCCCTAAATGGAAGGTTCCTTGCCGGTTCTATTTTGCCAGAGTTGCGGTTCCAGCACTACATGAAGATGTGCTGGAGGTGATTGGGGCAGCTTTGCAGAAGAGTGCTGTTCACACTATACATCTGACAACAGACATGTGGACCAGTTGCACAGCCACGGATTACATGTGCATCACTGCACACTGGGTCTCTTTTTCAGGGGTCACAGCAAAGCTAAGGGCAGGTGTTGACTCAGACAACGTTTTTAAAGCTGCTCGGAAACATGCAACACTAGCCATGTTTGGCATGGAGAAAAGTCATACAGGAGAAAACATTTTGCAGGAGTTTAACACAAAGGTCTTTCAATGGCTGTCCCCAAGAAAATGCAAGATTGGTTATGTTTCCACGGATAATGGCGCCAATGTAGTTAAGGCCATGGATACGGGTAACTATTTCAGAGTGCCGTGTTTGGCGCACTGTATAAACCTGGTTGTTAAAAAATTCTTGAGTGAAGAAAGCCCAGTGTGCAACTTACTGACCACCTGCCGAAGAATGTGCACACATTTCAGCCAATCTTTTAAGGCCCGGAAGCATCTGAGGGGCCTGCTACATCAACGTAAAATGCCAGTGAAAGCACTCATCCAGGAGGTGGCAACACGTTGGAACTCAACCTTCTACATGCTTGAGCGTCTGTTTGAGCAGTGTGCGGAAGTTGATCAGTATTTCTTTACACAGGGTGCAGCTATGAAGGACCTGAGGATACATGCGGAGCAATAGTTACTAGTTCAAAGCCTGACAGACATGCTTCGTCCTTTTGAGGTCTTCACGCGTGGGAGGACTGTAATTTGGGAAAAGCTATCCCATTGTTGCGCATGCTAGAGCACCAACTGAAGGCGGTGTCTTCTACGTTTCAAAAAGATGAAAAAAAGCAAGAAGCTTTTGATTTGGCGGAGAAATTATTAGAGCGCCTACTTTGCGATGAATGTCTTCAAAAGATCCACACAGAACAGCATTACATTTGTGCTACTATTTTGGATCCACGGTACAAAAAGGCACCGGCAGGCAGAGTATTCTTTCCTTTTGATGACGCAGAAGTTTCAAAGTACAAACGTTGGCTAGCTGTGTCAGCCATGAGGTTTGAAAGAGAATGGCAGGAAATTAAAGGAAAAGGCAGTACATCAGCATCAGCAGGCCATCCAGAGTCAACAGAATCCACTTCTGCACATGTGGCTGTGGCAGAAGTGAGCGATTTTCCCTCTCAGCCGTTAAAGACACCAGCAACCGGATCATCTGCACCAGACACAACAGTAACATTGTGTGAAGAAGAGGATTGGCTAACTCAGCTTGGGTTTGCTTCTCAAAAGGTCCCAGCAAAAAGTAAGCAAAGTGGAGGAGCCGTGGAGAACCTTGAGTCGATGGTGCAGGACTATCTGAATGACTCAAAAGAGGTCTATGTTCATGATGACCCATCGGTGTATTGGCATGGGAAAAAAGAATTGTGGCCAGAGATCTCCAACCTGGCTATAAAGTACTTGTCTTGCCCACTCGCAAGCGTGTCTTCTGAACGTGTTTTCAGTGCTGCTGGTGGCATTGTAACTTACAAAAGGACCCGCCTCTCGCCCAAAAATGTGGAGAGGTTAACAATGATCAAGATGAATCAGCACCTCATACCACCAGATTACAAAAAAAGAGAATACACGCCGGAAGAAGACGAGGAGGACACCAACTTAGATGAGGGAAGTTCTTCTCTGTTAGGTGACCTACTCCCGCCTGAATTCGCAGAGTATGAAGACGAACTCTTCTTCCCTGACACCGAACCCTGAAAATGAGCCAATCAATCAATAACTTTCTTTTTCGTCCTTATTCACTTTTATTCCTGTGTGTCTGTCTTTCTTTGTTTTGCAAAATCTATATAAAAAAAAACTTCGTAATCACATAATCACAAAAACAAGCCCATCAGCAGAACTGTCTTCACTTATTTGCTTATTGATTTGAAGGTGCCGCAGTCTGCATTCCTCAGGTTCACAAGTTCACAAGAACATGCTCCTCTATCCTCCTCCTCCAGACTCCTATTTCCCTCAAAGCAGATGGCTGGATTACGCCCAATGAAGAAAGACTCTGCACTTGTGGGGGTGTTCTACTTCTTTGCGGGTGAGTTGACGGTTTAGGGCCATTGCCGGGAAGGTCTAATACCGGATAAAAGTGGTTTGGAGAAAATCAGAGTTGAAAAAGTTTTTGCCTTATTGCTCACTATCATGTTTTCGGGGGCCTGTTTGGGTGGGTTCCTGGTGTTTGGGGGTGGGTTTTGGGGTCTGGGAGCACTGCTGGGTATGGATACTTTTGATTGCAAGAGGTTTGAAGCAAATCAATGGTGGCGAAGGGGAGTTAGGGCCTAGCTGCAGAGCGCGCGTGGAGTGATTTTGGAAATTTGCCTGAAAATTACTAAGTCCCCATTTTTGTAGTTTTGCTTTTTGGCTGTTTGGGGGTCTTCTACTAGTTTTCACCTGGGTTGACGGCTCTGGGGCCATTGCTGGGAAGTTCTAATACCTGATAAAAGTGGTTTGGAGAAAATCAGAGTTAAAAAAGTTTTTGCCTTTTTTCTCACTATCATGTTTTCGGGGGCCTGTTTGGGTGGGTTCCTGGTGTTTGTGGGTGGGTTTTGGGGTCTGGGAGCACTGCTGGCACAGTCTAAGGTTGATTGCATTTCTTTTTCCAGGACATCCATGGTGGAAAAGTGGAGTTATGACCTAGCTGCACAGCGCATTTGGACAGAAGGCCGAAAAATATTGTAAGTATGAAATTTTCCATTTTTGCTTTTTGCCTGTTTGGGGGTGTTGTGCTTTTTTGCGGGTGGTTTGGGGGGTCTTGGGGCATTGATGGGAAGGTCTAATACCGTATAAAAGTGGTTTGGAGAAAATCAGAGTTGAAAAAGTTTTTGCCTTTTTGCTCACTATCATGTTTTCGGGGGCCTGTTTGGGTGGGTTCCTGGTGTTTGTGGGTGGGTTTTGGGGTCTGGGAGCACTGCTGGCACAGTCTAATGTTGATTGCATTTCTTTTTCCAGGACATCCATGGTGGAAAAGTGGAGTTATGACCTAGCTGCACAGCGCATTTGGACAGAAGGCCGAAAAATATTGTAAGTATGAGATTTTCCATTTTTGCTTTTTGCCTGTTTGGGGGTGTTGTGCTTTTTTGCGGGTGGTTTGGGGGGTCTTGGGGCATTTATGGGAAGGTCTAATACCGTATAAAAGTGGTTTGGAGAAAATCAGAGTTGAAAATGTTTTTGCCTTTTTGCTCACTATCATGTTTTCGGGGGCCTGTTTGGGGGGCTTCCTGTTGTTTGTGGGTGGGTTTTGGGGTCTGGGAGCACTGCTGGGTATGGATACTTTTGATTGAAAGAGGTTTAAAGCAAATTAATGGTTGCAAAGGGGAGTTAGGGCCTAGCTGCAAAGCGCGGGTAGAGTGATTTTGGAAATTTGCCTGAAAATTATGAAGTCCCCATTTTTGTAGTTTAGATTTTTGGCTGTTTGGGGGTCTTCTACTAGTTTTCGCCTGGGTTGACAGCTCTGGGGCCATTGCTGGGAAGGTCTAATTCCGGATAAAAGTGGTTTGAACAAAATCGGAGCAGAAAGAGATTTTGCGCTTTTGATCACTTGCCTGTCTTTGGGGTGATGTTTGGCGGGCTTTTAGGTTGTTGTGGGTGGGTTTTGGGGTCTGGGAGCACTGCTGGCACAGTCTAATGTGGATTGCATTTGTTTTTCAGGAAATCCATGGTGGAAAAGGGGAGTTAGGCCTAGCTGCACAGCTCGTTTAGACCGAATTGAAAGAAGGCCAAAAATATTCAAAGTATGAGATTTTCCATTTTATTCTTTTTGCCTGTATGGGGGTGTTCTGCTTTTTTGTGGGTGGGTTGGCAGGTCTTGAGGCATTGCTGGGAAGGTCTAATACCGGCTAAAAGTGGTTTGGAGAAAATCCATGCTGAAAAGCGTTTTGGCACATTAACTTAGGGCTCGTTAGGGTTAGCACTAGCAGCAGGATTGCATGTGTTTCGGGGTGTTCTAGATTTTTGCAACTGAGTTCTGGGGTCTTAGAGCACTCGTGGGAATGTGTCATGTTGGTTGCAAGTGGTTTGAAGAAAATCCATGGTGAGAAAGGGGGGATTTGGCCTATTTAAAGAAAGCGTTTGCCACTATTCTTAACTTAGGGCTCGTTAGGGTTAGCAGTATTGTATTGCATGTGTTTGGGTGGGGGCTGTTTGTGGGGGGGTTTGCGAGTCTTGGAGCGATGCTGGGTATGGATACTTTTGCTTGCTTGCAAGTGGTTTGAATACAATCCACGGTGGGTAAGGGGGGATTTGGGCCTACTTTACTTTCAAAGTACGATTTGTCACCATTTTTCTACTAGGCCTCGTTTTTTGAGATCTAATTGGGGGTCTTCTACATTTTTGCAACTGGGTTTAGTAAGGGTCTGGGAGCACTGCTGAGAAGGTCTAATTTTGTTCTAAAACACAGCTTACAGTACACCTAGCTTGAGGGGAAAGATCCGCTAAATTAATTCGCCCATACTTACTTATCCTTCAAAAGGAGACTCAGACAGAGTACGCACTTTCAAAAATATTGTACTGTCTATTAGGAAACTCAAAGTGTGACTTTTTGCACTACACAGCGTACATACCTTACATCTATTTGTCAGTGGTGTTCTAATATCACTTCCTGTTTTTCCATCAATAATTACAGGCCAGGTTTCAGTCTGTGCAATGGGAAAAAAAGGATGAAGTCAGGCTTCACATTAGCGAGCCGCAATTCAGCATCCGCCAGGCAGGCAGTGGACAGGGTGTCTTCTGGTCACCAATATTGATGGACGGAGCGTCAGCTGGAATGGAGGAGTCCCGCTAATAATAGGAATGGTTTGATGCATACAGCTTACCAAATTCAACAGGACAACTACAACAACATACAGATACAGTATCCGTTCTTTTCTAATTATCTTTAAAGTAATCTTATTGCTGTGAACTTCTAAGAGTGTGACTCTGCATTTCTTTGATCTCTGCTTCTAAATTCATCCCTACAGCCATTCTATAGGTTTAACTTCTGCTATTTTTTAAACCTAATTTAATGTAAGAAGTGTTTCTCTGAGTGCAGAGATTGGCAAGTGAAAACGCATAATTATTACTGCAGCCCTGTACTGTCGCATTCTTTCATTCACGGTTGTCGAAAGTACTACTTACTTTTCAGTAACCATGCATGAAGTAGTGCATGCACTTCCTTTATGTCACTTAAAAGATTTATGGTTAGCTTTGTGCCCAAAGATTTCTTTATCTTCAATTATTGTTTGTCCATGCTGTGCTTTTTTTTTCTTCTCTCAGACGTGAGTCCTTTGCTCACTTTGCCACTGGATTCAAGCAAGCCGGGCTGAAGACGGCTGGAATGCCAGAAACCGGTCCTCGGAAGCTTGTTTCCAGTCCAGGGAAGACATGGCTTGGCAGTTCGGGCTGGACTGTTCCCATGAGGCACAGGGTCAGACTGATTTGCATATAGCCATGTCTGAACTGGGGTGGCAGAGTGGGCTAAAGAACGGTGATGGATTAAACCCAGATCTTTTGACTGGGTGTGAGTGTTTGATTGATTCAGATGCTCTGTCCATCACCACCCCCTTTTGTACCGCTTTTGGCCGCCAGAAGTGTGGCAGGGTATGCTCAGACGTGAGTCCCTTGCTCACTTTGCCACTGGATTCAAGCAAGCCGGGCTGAAGACGTCTGGAATGCCAGAAACCGGTCGTCGGAGGCTTGTTTCCGGTCCAGGGAAGGCAGGCTTGGCAGTTCGGGCTGGACTGTTCCCATGAGGCACAGGGTCAGACTGATTTGCATATAGCCATGTCTGAACTGGGGTGGCAGAGTGGGCTAAAGAACGGTGATGGATTAAACCCAGATCTTTTGACTGGGTGTGAGTGTTTGATTGGTTCAGATGTTACCACCCCCTTGTGTACCATTTTGAAGGCAGGCAGTGTTCTCAGGCCTGCACCCATTTTGCCTAGCTTTCATCCATTATGCCCAGGGGTAGTGACTAGTGAGTGGTGCTTGTGCCTAGTCTTTCTGTGGGGTGTCTTGAATTTAAACATCATTGAGGTCATGGATGGCATGGGATTGTGCTGATTTTTGTGTGTTTTTCGACTTTTTGTGGTGTATAACTGATGTTCCTCTGTCTTCGATGGCTTATAGGTGCACAAGAGAACCACCAGTGCCAGGAAGAAGTCCCGTAGCGGTGTGTGCAGCATGAGGTCACGCGACGTCACGTGTGGCCACAGACAAGACAACTCTGCAACTCGTGCAACTGCGGCCCGCTGTTCTGACATCTGAAGAAGATGGCCCCAAAAAAAGTTCCCCGTAGCTCCTCGGTAGTAAGGAGCAGAAGAAGCAAGTGGCGCCACTTATCAAGGAGACTGGTGTGCAGCCGCAGCAGTTCAAGTTCAAGTTCAGGAATTTGTATAACGCACTACTCACCCAGAGTGTCTCAAGGCGCTTTTGGGAGGGGGAATCGTTATTTATCGAATATTTATCGAATAGCCAGGTTTTAAGTTCCTTTCTGAAAGAAAAGTGGTTTTGTGTGAGGCGGAGGTGGGTGGGGAGAGAATTCCAGGTCTTGGCCGCCAGGTAGGAGAAAGATCTTCCTCCCATGGTGGATCTGTGGATGCGCGGAACTGTGGCGAGCGCTTGGTTGGAAGATCTTAGTTGGCGGGTGGTTGTGTAGAAGGACAGTCGTGTGTTGAGGCAGTGAGGTCCTAGTTTGTAGAGGGCCTTGTGTGCGTGGGTGAGGAGACGGAACGTTATTCTCTTGTTGACGGGGAGCCAGTGGAGGTCTTTCAGGTGGCCGGTAATGTGAGCTTGGCGAGGGATGTCCAGTATGAGTCTGGCTGATGCATTTTGGATGCGTTGGAGTTTTTTCTGTAATTTGGCTGTGGTTCCGGCGTAGAGAGTGTTTCCATAGTCCAGTCGGCTGGTGACTAGTGCGTGGGTGACCGTCTTTCTTGTTTCGGTGGGGATCCAACGGAAGATTTTTTTATGCATACGAAGTACGTTGAAGCAGGAAGATGAGACGGCGTTAACTTGTTTGGTCATCGAGAGGGAGGAGTCGAGGATGACGCCTAGGTTGCGTGCATGGTCCGTGGGTATGGGAGCTGTGCCCAGTGCCGGTGGCCACCAAGAGTCGTCCCAGGCAGAAGGGGAAGATCCAAGGATGAGAACTTCCGTTTTGTCAGAGTTGAGTTTTAGGCAGCTATTTTTCATCCATTCGGCTACTTCTTTCATGCCTTCGTGAAGATTGGTTTTGGCGATGTTTGGGTCTTTGGTGAGGGAAAGGATCAGTTGGGTGTCGTCAGCGTAGGAGATGATGTTAAGGTTGTGTTGTCGCGCGATGGATGCAAGGGGACTCATGTAGACGTTGAAGAGGGTGGGACTGAGTGATGATCCTTGTGGTACTCCGCAGATGACTTCGGTGGCCTCTGATTTGAAAGGGGGGAGGCGGACTCTCTGGGTTCTTCCGGCGAGCAACGAGATGATCCAGTCCAAGGCTTTTCCTTGTATTCCGATGTTGCTAAGGCGTTGTATGAGGGTGCTATGGCAGACTGTGTCGAAGGTGGCGGAGAGGTCGAGTAGGATGAGGGCAACTGTTTCTCCGTTGTCCAGCAGCGTTCAGATGTCATCTGTCGCTGCAATGAGGGTGGTTTCAGTGCTGTGTTTGGCTCGGAAGCCGGACTGTGAAGAGTCGAGGGAGTTGTTGGATTCTAGGAAGGCGGCGAGCTGGCTATTGACGGCTTTTTCAATGACTTTGTCAGGGAATGGGAGGAGGGAAATGGGGCAGTAGTTCTTAAGTTCAGAGGGGTCTGCTGTGGGTTTCTTCAGAAGGGCGCTGAGTTCGGCGTGTTTCCAGCTTTCTGGGAAGGTAGCGGAGTTGAAGGAGCAGTTGATGATATCACGGAGATGAGGTGCGATGATGGAGTCTGCTTTGTTAAAGATGTGGTGGGGACAGGGGTCGGTAGGCGAACCTGAATGGATGGAGTTCATTATCCGGATGGTGTCTTCAGTGGTGATTGGGTTCCAGGCGCTAAGGTTGTTAGCGAGCGGTTCCGGTTTGGAGGTGGGTGGAGTGGACTGTTCTATGGAGATGTTCTTAAAGCTGTTATGTATGTCGGCGATTTTGTTGTAGAAGAAAGAGGATAGCAAGTCGCAGAGGTTTTGGGAGGGGGTGATGTCGTTAGAGGCTGCAGTTGGGTTGGTAAATTCTTTGACGATGTTGAAAAGTTCTTTGCTGTTATGGGCGTTGTTGTCGAGTCGATCCTTGAATTCTGATTTCTTGGTGGCTCGGATCATTTGGTGGTGCTTGCGAGTGGCTGCCTTGAAGGTGGTCAGGTTGTCAGTGGTTGGGTTTTTTCTCCATGTTTTTTCGAGAGTGCGGCATAGTTTCTTGGATTTCTTAAGGTCATCGTTGAACCAGGGGGCCTTTTTGTTACCTTGTTTGATCTGGTGGTTTTTCAGGGGTGCTAATTCGTCAGCACTGTGAGTAATCCATTGTTTGAGTTTGGTGCCAGCTTCATTTGGGTCCGATGAGAGTGCGGGAGTATTTTGTTTGAGCGATGTGAGGAGTTGGTCGGTGGTGATTTTATTCCAGTTTCTTCGAGGAAGACGTTGTGGAGGGTTGTGGGTCGTGGTGGTTTTGAAGCTGAAGTGAACACATTCGTGGTCCGTCCAGTGGAGAGCTGAGGTGTGGTCGAAGGAGATGTGTTTGCAGGAGGTGAAGACAGAGTCGAGCGTGTGTCCTGCTATATGAGTGGGTGTATCAACAAGTTGTTTGAGTCCGAGATTTGCCAGGTTGTCCAGAAGGGAGGAGGTGTTGCTGTCGTTTTTGTTTTCCAGGTGGAAGTTGAAGTCTCCCAGAAGAATGTAGTTCTCGGAGGGGAGGGCATGTGGGCTGATGAAATCAGTGATGTCTTCGCTGAATTGTGTGCGGGGTCCTGGTGGCCTGTAGATGAGGGTTCCTCTAAGTATGGTCCTGGGGTCGGTGTGGATCTGGAAGTGGAGGTGTTCGGCGGTTGCAAGGTTGTCGTCGAAGCTGGTCGTGATTCTGATGGTGTTCTTATGGACGATGGCTATGCCTCCTCCTGTTTGGTTGGTGCGGTCCTTTCGGATGATTTTGTATGCGTCCAGGATGGCAATGGCTATGTCGGGTGCTGATGAAGCGTTCATCCAGGTTTCTGTAAGGAAGGCGATGTCCGGTGACACAGTGTCGAGTAGGTCCCAGAGTTCAGTGGCGTGTCTGTGGACCAAGCGGGTGTTCAGCAGGATGCACTTCAGGTGGTTAGAGTCGGAGCTGTGTTTGGAGTTAGTGGATTTGGTGTGGGTCTTGATGCAGGCAAACTTGCAGGAGTGGCAGGCGAAGGGACCATGGGTACGTCCTGGGGCAGCTTCGTAGCATTGTGGTGTGCGTCCTGGGTTGAGGGCTAAGAGGGTGGAGGCGTCATACGTAATGCGGGAGGAGTGTGGTTTGCGGGGGCCAGGGGGACTGGCGCTGGGCACGGTCCAGGGGCGGACGGGCGCAGACGGGCTTACCTTTGGCGCACCTTCGGCGAGCATGGGGCGCGACCGCAGCGCGTGAACGCTGCGCGCAAAAGCATCTGTCATATGAGGGTGGTGGGGGGGAGGGGCGAGGGAGGGGCAGCTGGGAGGCGGGTGCGTGGGGGGAGTCGGGCTGGGATCAAGGCACAACAACAATCAACAAGATGGCAGCAAGCCAAAGGCGAAACAGGGCGAGATTGGGGGCACAGCCTTACAAACGCTAGCAAATGTCCAGAGGTAACGGCCCAATAAATAAATTAAATAATTTAGGCAAAGTGGGCATAGCACAATTGTAAAATGAATGCGCAGCCGTCTAGCGGTAAAAGCGCTACAAAAATGCAGATCGAGTGTTCAGGCAATACTGAACAGTAAGCAGTGCGCAAGTAATTAATAAATAAAGAGGCGCAGAGCAGTTTGGCAGAAGCGCTACGATACCACTGGTCTGGCAGGGAGCAGCGTGAAGGAGCGACCACTTCTGTGGAGGCAGGACGGTCAGCAGCGGGATCTGCTGGGGACCAAGCTGGGAGCAGCACCCCCGCTCCATTGGGCTCAGTGCCACCACCACCACGCTAACGTAAAGGCGTGAGAATAGACATTAGACTGTATATCGCCGAGAATGAGGACTCGGTGGACTCGAAAGTCACTCTATGGGAGGCTTTGAAGCCGGTCCTACGTGACAGACTTCGTTCCAGACTAGGTGAGGAAAGGCAGAGACATCAAGCTGAGATAGCGGCCCTGGAACAGGCTATTTTGAGTCGGGAAAACAAGTATTTAACCCATAAGACTAACGACACCATGCGACGGTTACTAGATGCCCAGAAACAATATAGGGAACTGGTGACCAGTGAGGCCAGGACCCAAGCCTTGGCCACCCTCCATAGACTGTATGATGTGGGGGACAAGTCAGCAAAACTACTAGCATTGCTCAGCAAAAAAGAGCGGGCGGTGAGATGGATAGACACTATCGCTATTGCTGACGGAACGGTGGTCAACTCCAACTTAGAGATAGCAGAAGCTTTCGCGACCCATTATGAGGCCTTCTAAGCAGCCCGAGACCTAGCTACCCCTGAAGTGGCCCTCCACTACCTGGAGGAGACGGCCCTGCCGACCCTCCCCCCTGAGGCCATGGAGGCATTGGAAGCGGACATAACGTCTGAGGACATCACAAATGCTATTGCCTAGCTCCGGCCTGGCAAAACCCCAGGCCCGAATGGCTTCCCAGCAGCGTTGTTTAAACGCACGGCAGACCTTCTGACACGCCATCTTCGGGATCTCTTCACTGGTACCTATGAAGATGGAGAGCTCCCTCCAGATCTTGCAATGGCCACAATAATACCGATCTATAAGGAGGGCAAACCGCGAGATAACTGCGCCTCTTACAGGCCGATTTCTCTGCTCAACACAGAAGTGAAACTGCTGGCAACCATCTTGGCTACCCGCCTGAGGACGGACATCACAGACCTGGTGCACCTAGACCAGTCGGGCTTCTTGCCTGATAGGGCAACAAAATTGAATCTAAGGAGAGCCCATAATTGGCTCCAAGAGGTGAGGGGAAGAAGTGACCCACACTGGTTCCTCTCCCTAGATGCCGAAAAGGCTTTTGACGCAGTCCATTGGCCCTTCCTGTTTGCAGTGCTCCAGAGGTTTGGATTTGGGCCAAAGTTCATTAACTGGGTCCAGTTGCTCTATACTGGCCCGGTGGCCAGGGTGAGGGTCAACGGGATGCTCTCTCGGGAGTTCCAGATTCAGAGAGGGACTAGGCAGGTCTGCCCCCTGTCCCCTCTCCTCTTCACGCTAGCCATTGAGGTGCTCGCGGCCAGAATCCGACATAATGAGGACATCCATGGCTTCACTAGTGGAGATACTGCACTAAACCCTGAAAAGGTCTCGCTCTATGCAGACGATGTTTTGCTTTACATTACTAAACCGGAGGACACGGTACCGGAGCTATTCCGAGAACTGGAATGCTACGGACGGATGGCAGGCCACAAAATTAACTGGCATAAATCTATACTTTATGACCCAGGGGGACGCAATCACTGGGGGAGACTACCGGAGGACCTGATGACAACAACGGAGGGCTTCCAACACCTGGGAGTGTATATAACGGCGGATGCGACCCTCTCGCTCCAGAGAAATCTGGAACGGATCATATCTAATGCAGTTGCAGATATGGACCGCTGGAGGCAGCTCCCGCTAACACTTCTGGGCAGGGCAGCTATGTATAAAATGATCATTCTACCGAAATTCCTATACGCCCTACAAAACGAGTACTACCCACTACCAGTGGCAGTCTTCACCAGGATTAATGCGGATCTGAGATCCTTCCTTTGGCTGGGTAAACAGGCCAGGGTGGCCCTGTCCACACTTCAGAGACACCAATATAGCGGAGGGATCTCACTCCCGAACTTGGAGGCCTACTACTGGGCGGAACATCTGACCCCAATCAATGACTGGCTCCATACACCGGCGGACCACCCAACGTATGCTCTAGAGAGGACTAAACTGGCGCCCAATAACATACTAAAATATCTGTATGGGAGCGTCGGAAGGGCCTCCCTCCTTCCAGCCACGTCTATAATGCTTAGGGCATGGACGAGAGCTACGCGTCGCATGGGGTAGGATAGGAAGCCCACACGACAGACACCACTGTGGCACTGCCAATGGTTAACCGAGCTGCATAAGCTCCGCGGATTCAAGAGGTGGGATGACATCGGCATCTCCACCATAGGAGATGTAATAGCCAAGGGGGAGCTGAAATCGTTCCAAGTCCTCCAGTCGGAGTTTAGACTACACAACACACAATATTTTAAATATGCTCAATTAAGACACGCTTGGACAGCCCAACATATCACGCTCACGGATCTCCCTGAATACGCGCCACTGGAAGGGAGGCTCCTACAAGAACAGGTGGTGGGAAAGGCGGTATCCCTGACGTATAAAACACTGACTAACCATATGCTGGGCGATTTGACCAAACTTAGGCACACTTGGGAGGCAGAGGTGGGGGAGATGGAGGACCTATACTGGGAGATAGTCCTGATGCATCCCCGGGAGGTAGCAATTAAATCTAGATTACGACTCATTCAATTTAACTTTCTCCATAGGACATACTTTGATAAAGTGCGTCTGTGTAAGATGGGGAGGATAGAAGAACCACGTTGTCTTCGGTGCCTCCAAGAGGAGGGGGACTTTTTTCACACGGTGTGGTCCTGTAGTGTAATACAGAAATACTGGACCCAGATATTTGGGGAACTGGAGGAAGTCCTTGAGGCTTCAATCCCATGGGACCCCAAGTTAGCATTACTTGGAATGACAAACGAGGTGGACCTGACTCGCCCATTACTCACTTTCCTAGTCCTTGCATTGGTGGTCGCCAAACGAGACATCGCAAAACGCTGGGGATCGCCAGAACCTCCAGATCTGGAGGAGTGGAGATGAGGGTTAGACCTATATATGGCGGTGGAGAGGGTCACTTACAAGGGCAGGGGTTGTCCGAAGAAATTCCGCAGAGTTTGGTCAAAATGGAGGCACTACCATGGGTTGGATGGGGGGGACATAGGAGGCTTTCGATAGTAGGGAAGTGGGACGTAACAGTGGGCCACAATACATCTGCCTTTAAGATCACGACTTACAATGCTGATCCTGTAGAGAGCCGTGTTCCACCCGCTCTGAGGGCCTCGACCGTTTGGGTCTACGGGAGGGAGAGACAGAAAGGAGGGAGGGACGAGGGTGCGTGACTGATGTATCTCTAGTTTTAAATACCTGCGCACTTTGAAGGTTCCTGACTTGTATGTCTTCTACTGTCCATTGGGGGGGGGAGGTTTGGGGGCTGGGTAGGGGGTTCTTTTTTTTTGTGTTTCTAAAAATCAAAAAAGCAGACACATGAATTGCCCAAAAAAGCCTACAGCCGGGTCAGCTCTGGGAATCATACCGCACAAATTTTGCTCGCCGCCCAACCCCAGGGATGTGGGCTAAATGGCTGTGTATCTCTTTTTGACAGTGATCCACCCCGACTGTGATGCACTACTGTACTTTCAGACTGTTTCATTTATTGGCTGCTTGTGTATCTGCAATAAAAATACCTTAAAAAAAATAAAAAACACCGGTTGTTGTAACTCATCTGACGAGTGTTCAACAACCACAGCTGCAACAACAACCACATGTGCAAGTACAAGCCCAAGTACATGTGGAAGAAGAGGCAGCGCAAGGAGATGCGCAAGCAGAGGTGCATGGAGCGGCACAAGTGCCCACAATAGTTGTTCCTCCCGAAGTAGGGGCACATCAGGAAATCGACATTCAAGCCGAGGTATCATTTGAGTAAGCCACTCCTCCTGATCATTCATTGTCTTCCAGATCCCTAGCAAGGAAAAGAAGATCAAGGATGGTGTCTACATCTTCTTCAAGCCCCCTTCCTTCTGATGATATGGATGACAATTGGGAACCACCACGGTCGTCTGAGAGTGAGGCACACCATGATCTGACAAAGGTAGCTAAGCGTAAAAGGAAGGTCCCTGAAACTCTCGTACTTATGGAGTGTGATGATGACGCTGAAGAAGAAGTGGCGTATACTCCTGCTGATGAAGACTCTCATGACGACGACGCAGTCATCATAAACTTCACTGCAGCCCCAGCGGGCATGCAGCAAACAGACATTTTTACCCTAGCCCGAAAAGTTGCTGAGCGTGATGTTGTCGACGAGGCAATGGGACCACCACCAATGCAGGTAACTAGCACACCACCACCTACCGCTTCCATATTTTCTCGCCAGAAGGGACCTTCATCCACCTCGACCTCCATTTCCTCAATTAGTGGTGCTGCAAGTGCACAACGTAGTAAAGTTCGGCAACACACATCCTCCACTTCATCTGGCATTAGCATGACCAGTATCGCCTCCTCCGCCCCCCACCGACATTTGAAGTCCATAGTTTGGGACTTCTTTAGTGTTAGCACAACAAGGGAAAACATAGCCATTTGTACCATTTGTAAGCTTGCAGTTAGTCGTGGTAAGCTTGGTACCAACTATGGTACCGGAGGCCAGAGAGGTCATCTTGAGAGACAGCACACTGTCAAATGGCATGCGCACCTAAAGGAGATCAAGGAAGCCCGAATTGCAAGTCAACAAACTGTTTCCGTTGATGTTTCATCTGATGATGACGAGGAGGAAGAAGTGTCAAACATTTCTTCACTTACACCCAGTACCCCTGTCAGCAGCACACCCCCTGTGAGCCACAAAAAGAGTGTGGGAGAGAGTGAGACACCAATGTGAAAAAGTTCATAATCACCGAGTGCAACTGGGTCGAAGAAGTCATCATCATCATCATCATCATCATCATCCCGTAAAATCATGGTCCATTTGAACGCAACCCCCCAATGACGCGTCTGTATAACACTAAGCTGGCTAAAATGCTAGCTCTGGACCTTCTCCCTTTTTCTTTTGTGAAAGGGGTTGGTTTTCTTGAATTAGTGGCAACGCTCTGCCCTAAATGGAAGGTTCCTAGCCGGTTCTATTTTGCCAGAGTTGCGGTTCCAGCACTACATGAAGATGTGCTGGAGGTGATTGGGGCAGCTTTGCAGAAGAGTGCTGTTCACACTATACATCTGACAACAGACATGTGGACCAGTTGCACAGCCACTGATAACATTTACATCACTGCACACTGGGTCTCTTTTCCAGGGGTCACAGCAAAGCTAAGGGCAGGTGTTGACTCGGACAACGTTTTTAAAGCTGCTCGGAAACATGCAACACTAGCCATGTTTGGCATGGAGAAACGTCATACAGGAGAAAACATTTTGCAGGAGTTTAACACAAAGGTCTTTCAATGGCTGTCCCCAAGAAAATGCAAGATTGGTTATGTTTCCACGGATAATGGCGCCAATGTAGTTAAGGCCATGGATACGGGTAACTATTTCAGAGTGCCGTGATTGGCGCACTGTATAAACCTGGTTGTTAAAAAATTCTTGAGTGAAGAAAGTCCAGTGTGCGACTTACTGACCACCTGCCGAAGAATGTGCACACATTTCAGCCAATCTTTTAAGGCCCGGAAGCATCTGAGGAGCCTGCTACATCAACGTAAACTGCCAGTGAAAGCACTCATCCAGGAGGTGGCAACACGTTGGAACTCAACCTTCTACATGCTTGAGCGTCTGTTTGAGCAGTGTGCGGAAGTCGATCAGTATTTCTTTACACAGGGTGCAGCTATGAAGGACCTGAGGATACATGCGGAGCAATGGAAGCTAGTACAAAGCCTGACAGACATGCTTCGTCCTTTTGAGGTCTTCACACGTGGGAGGACTGTAATTTGGGAAAAGCTTTCCCCTTGTTGCGCATGCTAGAGCACCAACTGAAGGCGGTGTCTTCTACGTTTCAAAAAGATGAAAAAAAGCAAGAAGCTTTTGATTTGGCTGAGAAATTATTAGAGCGCCTACTTTGCGATGAATGTCTTAAAAAGATCCACACAGAACAGCATTACATTTGTGCTACTATTCTGGATCCACGGTACAAAAAGGCACTGGCAGGCAGAGTATTCTTACCTTTTGATGACGCAGAAGTTTCAAAGAACAAACGTTGGCTAGCTGTGTCAGCTATGAGGTTTGAAAGAGAATGGCAGGAAATTAAAGGAAAAGGCAGTACATCAGCATCAGCAGGCCATCCGGAGTCAACAGAATCCACTTCTGCACTTTTGGCTGTGGCAGAAGTGAGTGATTTTCCCTCTCAGCCGTTAAAGACACCAGCAACCGGATCATCTGCACCAGACACAACAGTAACATTGTGGGAAGAAGAGGATTGGCTAACTCAGCTTGGGTTTGCTTCTCAAAAGGTCCCAGCAAAAAGTAAGCAAAGTGGAGGAACCGTGGAGAACCTTGAGTCGATGGTGCAGGACTATCTGAATGACTCAATAGAGGTCTATGTTCATGATGACCCATTGGCGTATTGGCATGGGAAAAAAGAATTGTGGCCAGAGATCTTCAACCTGGCTATAAAGTACTTGTCTTGCCCACTCGCAAGCGTGTCTTCTGAACGTGTTTTCAGTGCTGCTGGTGGCATTGTAACTTGCAAAAGGACCCGCCTCTCGCCCAAAAATGTGGAGAGGTTAACAATGATCAAGATGAATCAGCACCTCATACCACCAGATTACAAAATACGAGAATACACGCAGGAAGAAGACGAGGAGGACACCAACTTAGATGAGGGAAGTTCTTCTCTGTTAGGTGACCTACTCCCGCCTGAATTCGTAGAGTATGAAGACGAACTCTTCTTCCCTGACACCGAGCCCTGAAAATGAGCCAATGAATCAATAACTTTCTTTTTCGTCCTTATTCACTTTTATTCCTGTGTGTCTGTCTTTCTATGTTTTGCAAAATCTATATAAAAAACTTCGTAATCACCTAATCACAAAAACAAGCCCATCAGCAGAACTGTCTTCACTTATTTGCTTATTGATTTGAAGGTGCCGCAGTCTGCATTCCTCAGGTTCACAAGAACATGCTCCTCTATCCTCCTCCTCCAGACTCCTATTTCCCTCAAAGCAGATGGCTGGATTACGCCCAATGAAGAAAGACTCTGCACTTGTGGGGGTGTTCTACTTCTTTGCGGGTGAGTTGACGGTCTGGGGCCATTGCTAGGAAGGTCTAATACCGGATAAAAGTGGTTTGGAGAAAATCAGAGTTGAAAAAGTTTTTGCCTTATTGCTTACTATCATGTTTTCAGGGGCCTGTTTGGGTGGGTTCCTGGTGTTTGGGGGTGGGTTTTGGGGTCTGGGAGCACTGCTGGGTATGGATACTTTTGATTGCAAGAGGTTTGAAGCAAATCAATGGTGGCAAAGGGGAGTTAGGGCCTAGCTGCAGAGCGCGCGTGGAGTGATTTTGGAAATTTGCCTGAAAATTACTAAGTCCCCATTTTTGTAGTTTTGCTTTTTGGCTGTTTGGGGGTCTTCTACTAGTTTTCGCCTGGGTTGACGGCTCTGGGGCCATTGCTGGGAAGGTCTAATACCGGATAAAAGTGGTTTGAACAAAATCGGAGAAGAAAGAGATTTTGCGCTTTTGATCACTGTCTTTGGGGTGCTGTTTGTCGGGCTTTTAGGTTGTTGTGGGTGGGTTTTGGGGTCTGGGAGCACTGCTGGCACAGTCTAATGTGGATTGCATTTGTTTTTCAGGAAATCCATGGTGGAAAAGGGGAGTTAGGGCCTAGCTGCACAGCGCATTTGGACAGAATTGAAAGAAGGCCGAAAATATTCAAAGTATGAGATTTTCCATTTTATTCTTTTTGCCTGTATAGGAATGTTCTGCTTTTTTGTCGGTGGGTTGGCAGGTCTTGGGGCATTGCTGGGAAGGTCTAATACCGGATAAAAGTGGTTTGGAGAAAATCCATGCTGAATAGCGTTTTGGCACATTAACTTAGGGCTCGTTAGGGTTAGCACTAGCAGCAGGATTGCATGTGTTTCGGGGTGTTCTAGATTTTTGCAATTGAGTTCTGGGGTCTTAGAGCACTTGTGGGAATGTGTAATTTTGGTTGCAAGTGGTTTGAAGAAAATCTATGGTGGGAAAGGGGGGATTTGGCCTATTTAAAGAAAGCGTTTGCCACTAGTCTTAACTTAGAGCTCGTTAGGGTTAGCAGTATTGTATTGCATGTGTTTGGGCGGGGGCTGTTTGTGGGGGGGTTTGCGAGTCTTGGAACAATGCTGGGTATGGATACTTTTGCTTGCTTGCAAGTGGTTTGAATACAATCCACGGTGGGTAAGGGGGGATTTGGGCCTACTTTACTTTCAAAGTACGTTTTGTCACCATTTTTCTACTAGGACTCGTTTTTGAGATCTGATTGGGGGTGTTCTACATTTCTGCAACTGGGTTTAGTAAGGGCCTGGGAGCACTGCTGGGAAGGTCTAATTTTGTTCTAAAACACAGTTTACAGTACACCTAGCTTGAGGGGAAAGATCCGCTAAATTAATTCGCCCATACTTATTTATCCTTCAAAAGGAGACTCAGACAGAGTACGCACTTTCAAAAATATTGTACTGTCTATTAGGAAACTCAAAGTGTGACTTTTTGCACTACACAGCGTACATACCTTATATCTATTTGTCAGTGGAGTTCTAATATCACTTCCTGTTTTTCCATCAATAATTACAGGCCAGGTTTCAGTCTGTGCAATGGGAAAAAAAAAGGATGAAGTCAGGCTTCACATTAGCGAGCTGCAATTCAGCATCCGCCAGGCAGGCAGTGGACAGGGTGTCTTCTGGTCACCAACATTGATGGACGGAGCGTCAGCTGGAATGGAGGAGTCCCGCTAATAAGAGGAATGGTTTAATGCATGCAGCTTACCAAATTCAACAGGACAACTACAACATACAGATACAGTATCCGTTCTTTTCTAATTATCTTTAAAGTAATCTTATTGCTGTGAACTTCTAAGAGTGTGACTCTGCATTTCTTTGATCTCTACTTCTAAATTCATCCCTACAGCCATTCTATAGGTTTTACTTCTGCTATTTTTTTAAACCTAATTTATTGTAAGAAGTGTTTTTCTGAGTGCAGAGATTGGCAAGTGAAAACGCATAATTATTACTGCAGCCCTGTACTGTCGCATTCTTTCATTCACGGTTGTCGAAAGTACTACTTACTTTTCAGTAACCATGCATGAAGTAGTGCATGCACTTCCTTTATGTCACTTAAAAGATTTATGGTTAGCTTTGTGCCCAAAGATTTCTTTATCTTCAATTATTGTTTGTCCATGCTGTGCTTTTTTTTCTTCTCTCAACAAAAACTTTCCCAAAATCCCCCATTCCCATCCATTTTCCAAACCCTAACCCTCTTCCCCCGGGCTGTGTGGTTTTGATTGATGTGTGACTAAATGACAGCAATAATTCCACACACTTGCTGGGGAGGATAAGGTCATAGCAACAGGCTGGTGAAGGAATCCGAGGATATATTCTATTCTTACTCAGCTTGACACTCTTGGCAAATGAAAGCAGATTTTCATGTGCGCCATCAACTTGATTGGTCATCAAGAACATCCTCCTCCTAGACGTGGCAAATTATTACGCTGCTGTGTCCTTCACCTTCAGTACTATTTCTTGTAGTAGTAGCCAATGTCAAAGAAATTCAACGCAAGTACTAGTTATACTTTCAATACTTTACCATTTGTTAGGCTACATTGTGGCACTGTTCTAGTGTACTGTCACCTGCTATATTCTCTATCGTACCATTCTAATGCTACGGTAAGGACAAACAAGGTTTCATTTTCTTTTTTTTCAGATGCTGCAACTGCCACTGTGTAAACCACAAGTATTACCGCAATGATGAAATTTCATCCGCCCAGGATTGCCAACCTTAATCGCCATTTTGTGTGCAGCCAGCCCTGTGCCTAGCCCTATTTCCAAACACAAATTACAGGTAAGATAAGCGTTTGGGGGGAGGTAGTATAATGGAGTATTAGGAGAGACGAGAGACTGGCGGTCCTAGGACTATTGAATTCACTTACTCTGTGAGAGGCACTTAGTTTTGAAAACATTTGGGCCATTAGTACTTACACAACTTGAATCAAGATGCCACTTAAGTTTCTGGACTGTTAAACCCCAACCCACCAGCCTCAAAAGCAGTAAAAAAACACGTATGCTATTTATATATCCCTAACATAAATAATCTACCGCAAGACCCAACCCACCCCACCTCCCGAACCCCAACGAATGTCCCTGAAAACTAAGTCCAAAAAAGTAGAAAACCCAATGCCCACCCCCCAGAAGTCTTTAAATAAGGGGCAAGGGAAAGTCTCCTCCTACTGCTGGCTGCTGTTGAGTTTTCGAGCCATGTCGGCATGCTCCTTGCGGAGGGTCTAGAGCAGGGTTTTGGTGTTGAGGGGCTCCTGCTCGAGGTAGGAAACCCTCAGGGAAAGGCGGTGCATCCTTTTTTTGCAACTGCTGTGGGGGGCAGCTGATTTCTTTGCTGCTCGGCGGTGGCGTGTGGCTGCGGTACCCCGGCTCCGTACTGCTGGAGACCTGCTGCGCTGACTGGCTGACTCAGGAAGCGCGGAGGAGGATGCAGGTGTCGCCGTGGATGTTGGTGAAGTACTAGTCTGTGTGTCCTCCTCCTTCTGGGCCACCAGCCACCGATATTCGGCGACAGTGGCCTCCAGCCTCCGTTGCGGGGCCCTTTTAGCCAGCTCCTTCCGTGTTGGTTTGGAAGGAGCATCTATATGAAGAAAGAAAGACATAGTCTGTAACCAATGCTCTTTAAGATTAACACAAAATGAGTCAGCAGAAAGTTGTGTCACAGTAGAACCAGCAACTTGCAAGCGCAGTACATAACTATTGTGGCAAGTATCTATCTAACCTCCCACTTCTTCATCCTTGCTCTAACATTAGTGGGAGTTTAAGGAATCAATTCTACGAGCACTATGGACTCACTCTATTAGAGTCGACTATGACAGTACACCAGTCTTATTCTTCTTCTTCTCTCTTGTTTAGCAAAATTGGTACGTTAACTTCTGCAAGCCGGCATAATGCCAGCACAGTCAACTTGCACCCGAGAAAAACAGACGCCCGCCATGATGAGTGAGACAGACTTGCGTTACTGTACCAGTCCAGTACATGCAGGTGGTGATGCTCTTACTTTTCTATTATGGGTGGCACTGAGAATACTCTGTTACAAGGGCTACTGCTTAATTAATTTAACTTTCACCCTACAGTGCCAATGAATACTAGAAATGGAAAATGAAGAAGATAAATAATCTGATTATCTATCACTGCACATGGTATGTATTTGCTTACATATGGGATGACTTTAGGTGCTTTGCTTTTTATTGAGTGAACAGTGATACATCCACACATGAATGACCGAGTTCTACTAAACTTATTAACAGAGGTAGTGAGTGGCCATCGTAATAGCCGGATATATGCTGTGCTTGCAATACAAACTACTGCTACTATTCATGGTAGTATTCGGACAAAATTACAACTTCTTTTCCTTGCCTTTCCTACACTGGAACGGACATGCGGGTGCGGTGTTACATGCCCTTCAAAGTAACACTTAGTTCATCCAGTGACCGTCAACTCTCTCTAGATACACATATGCTATCTAAGAGTCAGATAGTACCATGATCCAGGCATCCATCCATTCAAACTATATGTCAATCATTCTTCTTCATGTCTCTCATCTGGACAAACCTTACGTATTCTCATGGGGAGCACACTATGCAGTCTGCAATCTCAATACGTAAGGAATATAAGAGCTTACCACTACCCACCACTACCGTGGCAACCCGCACAGCAGTTTGGTCCGGCACTTGCACCGTCTCCTCCCCAGAGCTTTCCTCCTCCACCTCCGCGCTGGGCCCAGCACCAGATGTTCCACCTACAAAGTACATTTAAGAATGTTAGATGTCAGACACACCACTCACTAGTATTTTGTCTAGGAATGAAGAAATGTGAATACAGAAACCAATCTAATAATTTGTGACTGTCTACTCTAAAGTAAAAATTTCCCTTTTTCCAGGGAAGGGTGATGTCTTGCTGCACTTTTTGGCACAACTGATGAATGCTTGCTTTTTAACACGCACCATTTTTCTCATAAGCTTCACTTCTATGAACAAATCATTATCACCACTAGGACAGAGGGACCAACGATTCAGCACCAAAAAGAAAAATTTAAGTTCAAACCAGGTGAGGGCTCGGCTCGCCCACAATATATGTGTGAAATAAATCACTATCAGCACTTTTCCATTTTTAATCAACCTTTTATGTTTTATGACAAGCTTGATTTTAATAAATATTTTTACTTTTAATAAAGCTTTAAAACTTGAATAGACTGTGGTTTTTGGTCAAGAGTGAATGAGCAAAAGGTTTTGCAATTTGCAAGCATGAGCGGTGCCTCTGACACTTCTGGACTCTGACTCCGTACTCTTGTCCTGCGTTGGATAATCATCATTGGGGATCAATCATCGATAAATTCGGGAGCTAAATGACTCTGCCACACTATCTAGTCAGTAAGGAGATTGGGGGTTCTTCAAAGACTGATATCACTGAGGTATGTGGAAAGTCTACCTGCGCCTATTATAATTGATAAACAATGCACTATTTAGTGTCCATAGTTCTGTTTGTGCAGATTTGTCCCTGCAACAGTAGTAGTATGGATTGTCCTCCTATCCAAACCAAAAGTAAAGTAGTATCTTATTCTTTCTTGGTGGTCATTCACCTTTTAATTGTTGGTAATTGTCAAAGCATGAACATTTAGAAGACTTGAAATGACATTATGGACAATCCCAGAGGACTGCACTCAGTGCATAGAGCTATTGCTGACTAGAATGGGAGTTTCGTTTAACACCTTTTGCCAAATGTGTAATCTTAGTTAGCTACACAGATAGACTAATAAGAATAATCTTGTAATACCACAGGGAGTCATAGTCGAGGCAGGATAAGAATTTAGATACAGTCTACAAGAAGATCAAAGACGATTTAGAAAAAATCGAATAAGGAACGCTAGGAAAAAATAGGTACTCTATATTAAAATTAAAACTTACCGGGGCCAGCAAAGGAGCCCTCGCCTGACCGATCCTGGCCTTGTTCAGCAGCAGCAGCCTCCTCCAATGTCCTCTTGCCCCTGGGGGGAGCTGGTGTACAACATGAAAGAAAGAAAGACCCGAAAACATGGATGATTGTTGTCAACCAAATTAAACATTACAAAAGAACAATAACAAAATATTTTGGCGAAATAGCAAATAGACAACTATTCCACTGGATATATTGACCTATCTCATGTGGTCTACTACGATATTAGTATTGCTTGATTTGCGGACCGTCGACTTGGAAAGTTATGTAACTCACTAAACAAACTACTAAAAAGGTTCGCCTAGGACTGGCAGGCAGCAGTCCGCAGCACGCGAAGTGACAGACAAACTCCATTGTGATTGCAGATCAGCGACAACACTAAAAAGTTCCCTACTACATTAACCAGTCATTAAAATACTCAAACTATTAATCCACCACCACTATTTCTTCTTATTGTCAGGTGTACAAAGGAAAGACTGGTCTTGAGTCTGTAGGGGCAGATTTACAAGCCCCTTGCGGCTCTTTTGCTCCGTTGTTGCGTGACTTTTGTGACGCAGCGGCAGAACAAAAGAGGCGCCATGGTGAGGCGTATATTAACAATGTGACGCATATGGGAGATGCATCACGTTGTAAAGCCCTGCACCATCAGGGGGCGTTTTGGCGCAAGGGAGGGCGTTCCTGCGCAGGAACGCATACTAAAAGTGGCTGAGGGAAATCTACAAGATTTCAATCAGTCACTTTTAGGACAATGATGCGTGACTCAAACCCTGCGCCTGCTTGAAGCAGACGTACGGCTTGACGCAGCATTGGGGAGATAGGGCACCCCAGAGCATTGCTGGAGCTTTGCCATTGTTGCAACGCAACTCCAGCAATGCGCCGCCTTTACGGCACAGATGCGTAACGCTTCGGTGACGTTTTGGGCCCATGGTGCGCATCCCTGCTACTTTTCAGGGATGTGCCGGTAATTAAAAATCTGACCCTTAGTGTCTAGCATTACGCAGTTCTTTAAACTACACTCATACATAATTTCTCAGGCCAATGAAATGAACACAAAATCGAAAACAAATAAGCATAGTAGCAACGCTACTGAGAAGGAGAGCAGTGCACCTGAAATGCACAGAAGATTTTGAAATATAATTTACCTACAATGTAATCAGCAGCATTATTGCTCTTGGTAAAAAACAAAAATTTGCAATATAATAACACACAGAGCAGGAGAAAACAGAGTAGTGAAGAAATAGCTACTACTACTCACCAAGCCCGGGGATCTCGAGGCCGAGCAGGTCGATCAAGTCGCGTTCCCGGTCCAGGAGATCCATCCAACGGTGGGTGGCCTGGTTGTAGGTGCGCCGGACCCGAGAGTGTTGGTACATGGCCCGGCACACCTTCTCCCACCGCTTCCGGCGCTCCCGGATCCCGTAGCCGCTAGCGATCTTGAAGCCTGCCATTATGGTCTTGGGGAGGCGGCGTTGGACATAAAACACTAGTGCGGCCACCTCCTCTGCGCTAAAGTTCTCCCGGGCTGTGACTGTCTCCCCCCTCAAACACCCGCACGGGAGCCGGGCACGGGGTGCGGGACCCTTCCCCTTCTCAGGCTGCTTCCCGGCTCTACAGTGGAACATAGACCTAGGACTGCCAATGCAGATGGACTCTCCAGATATTTCCACTTCGAACATGAAGACTCAACTGGTCACGGTTAGTTTAACGTCCCTGCGTTTTGGGGGGGGGGTTGTGTAGGAGAGTAGGGTCTGCTTCATATGGTCACCCCCACTTTTTGCTGTGATTTTCTGGTTTTTCGTCTTTCGTGTGGCTGTGTGCCTGCTAATCAGACCCACAGCCCAGCTGTTCTCTCTATATATTTATACCATGTACTTTAGGTACATACCTGATTGGGTATTGAGTCACCTTTGTGAGCCCCTGTATAGCGTACCATAGGTACCCAGGGCATAGGTGCATCCAAGGCTACCAGGGGCTGCAGCATGTATTATGCTACCCCTGGCTGGCCATCCAAACTGACACCACAGGCTGATCACCCAGCTTGGGTAAGGTGGTGTAATCACCCCTTACTTAGATATAGTATACCTATATCTACCCATATATATAGATACATATGCACCTATAAGTCACTCCTATGGTAGGCCTCGACAGTCCTGGAGGCGGAGTGCCTGGTTTTTTGTGAGAGGGTGCCCTAGAATGAGCTGAGCCCCTCTGCAGCTTTCGGAACCATCTCCTTATAGCTGTTCTATGATATAGCCATACCATATACTCTTAAGTGCATTATAATCCTCGCGGTTAATGCTAACTTTGGTTTGGCTTTCTCAAAACATGTTGTGTAAGGTGTCAAACACTTTGGAATACCCCCCCCCCCGCCAATTCTGGGGGGTAGCATTCCACCCTTCTAGAGGGAAAAGACATGTAGGTTACTGCTTTACCCTGTTAAAATTAAACAGAGCCCAAGCATCACAAAATGGATGCTGCTGCCACAGACACAAGTCTGACCTCCTGCTGCTGGACGAAACTCCAGCAGGGGAGGCCTGGACAATAGGTTTCCTGTCCAGGCAGATGTGTATTGGGACAGGGAGGGCTGCATCAGCAGATGCTTTTTGAGACACTGCCTGGGGCACACAAGGTGCTCCATGCACCAGTTGCTGGGGCACTCCAGCCCCGCTCTGGTGCGAGACTGGACAAAGGGAAATGGGTGAAACCACCCCCTTCCCAGGTCCACCCATAGGAGGGACCTAGCAGGAAATCCAGCCCCAAACATCAGTATAAAGATAGGAGCTGTGTCCCCAGAACTTTAGATAATCCTGGAAAGAAACTTTGATACAGAACTCTTGGACCTTCGACATTTTATTTTGACTAGAAGACTGAAGACATCTCCCTTGTGGTCAATGAGTGACCACCCTGTGCACACAGGCACCAACAGTAACTTGCCGGTCTGCTTTGTCGACGCTCCCGCCGGAACCCGAAGACTCAGCGACACAGGAACTGGACTTCCAGACTTCTCTGACTCCGACCCACATCCACAGCAAAGCTGAGACCCGTGGTGGACCATGAGACGTGGGACCGGACACCCTGGACATCCTGCATTTTGCTAACAGCTCGACTACCAAGGTACCCTCGCAGTTGTGCATTGGGGTATGAGAAGCCCTAGACCCGAGCACCATTTGCACCGAAGCTCAACCCTCCACACTCCACGAGTGCTGCGTGGGGCCTGCTCTTGCATTTCAGCTCAACGCGTCTCCCTGGTTGCTAGCCCACTGGCTAGTGAGCCCCCTGAAGACAAACCTTTGAAACCAAACTGCTTTCCTGGTTGCTCCAGCTTCCCTGCAAAGGAGAAGCTCCTCAGACCTTGCTGGTCTGACCCGAAGCCCATCTTCACTGCCTGCGTGGATTGCGTTTGCCAAGGCTTGTTGGGTCCAGTCTGGATACCGACACCGCAGTCAACTAGATCCTTCATGGGACAGCTTGAATCCAGCTCCTGGTTGTCATCGACACCTCCTGGTCCTCGTGGCTGTAGAGACAAGCTTCACCTCTTCACCTGAGATTATCGCGACATCGCCTGGGTCCTTCCTGGTCAATGGCTGCTTTCTGGTTCTTCATTTCACCGATCCACTCTTGGATCCACCGGACACTTTTCCTCTGGTCGCCTGCAGCACTTCTTTGCAGATCTCCATAGAAAACAACGACGAAACCCGACACGAAAAGACACCTATGCACCCGGCTTCCCTGGGTGAAGTAACACGAGTACTCCGGTGCTCCCGTGGGTCTTGACTCTCGAAGTGTCTTAGTCTAAAGGGGTTTTACCATAGTCCATCCAGAAGTGTCGTTAAACAGTAACTTTGTAACTTCTTCGTTCTCCATTATAAGTTAATGGTAACTCGCAACTGTGTTTAGACACTGCACGCGTCTCCCGTGGGTCTCCTACTTCCTAACCGTGGGTTGTTTAGTGTAGCCCCAGCGATTCCCTAGGCCTACTCACTATTTCTGTGGTAGTTCTTATACCACTTACTTAGTATATGGTTTGTGAGGCCCCTAGGGCATAACTGTATTTGTGTAACTTATCGTATGCTAATTGAGTAACTTGTGATGACCTCTGACTTCATAAAGAGTGCAGAGGGGTTGTGTTTAGATTACATACGTATATATTTGATATATACCTTGTGTGGTGTCCTTTCATTTGGTATTCAAGGGATTATAATTGGTAAATCAGCTTGCTTCACATGCTCTCTGAAGTCTTAGCCTATGGCTGCTGGTCCATGCTACCACTAGGATAGCTTGTCTATAAGGTTGACTTCACAACCACCATCAATAAGGGTCGATTAGACTGGTGCAAGGTGCCCACTAGACTAGTGGACATCATATGCCAGGCTAACTTCTCACAGCCTTCACTTGATAATTCATATCCTAGGAAAATGACGTTTAAATGGGCAATTTGTGATTTCTTGAAATTGAATGTATACCCTTCAGAGGCGAAGCCAAGTATTATGGTGTTCCCCCTGTTCAAGTCCCTATCCAAGTCATCATCCATTAGATACATGTCATCGACATATGATAATGCCTCATCATCATATGTTTGAAGTAACTCTATTACTCTTGCTGAAAATAACCCTGGACTATTCTTGAATCCCTGGGGGAGACGCGACAGAATTGACGCTGGGTCCCCAATATTGAAAAAGCGGTCAAATACCTACTTTCTGGTGCAATGTTTTGACATAAGAAACCGTTAGAAATATCTAATGTTTTATATTTTTTACGCACAATGTTATTCACTAATGCTGCACTATGTGCATTTTGTACTGCAAAGGTTTTGCAACAGGTGTTTAAATGTCTGTAATCCAAAACTAGACGATATGTATTGTCTGGTTTGGAGACAGGAAATAAAGGATTGTTCATTGACGAGGTGCATGTTTCAATCACCCCTTGGAATTTAAGTTAGTCTAGGATCTCCCCGACTTGTTTTTTAGCCTCTTGCTTAACTGGATACTACCTTTGTGCAGTTGGTTGAGTCTTTAACTGGATTTTATGTTGAGGAGAATCCTCATCCCAACCTACATGATATTCATATAATGCAGGAGCCTGGGCTACCGCCCATTTCCTGGCATAGGTGTACTTTTTATGAATTGGAATATGATTGGAGAATGCTGGCATAATGATGTCTTCGCCATCTGAGCACTCCCTGACAAATTCAGATGGCCAGTCTTTTTCAGCTAGAAGAATGTCATAACCCTGAGAGAGCTGCTCCCAAGAGTGCTCTTATTTGTCTAGGTATATCCCCCTCCATCCGGAGTGTTACTTCATATAACTTATGGGGTACACTGACCCTGGTATCTGCAGTTTCAACTTGGATGTACTCATTCAAGTCCACTATCTCCAGATGATCCTTCAAGATCTTGGAGCTATAGTTACTTCAGCTGCACTGTCCAACATTGTCTGAGCCCACTCCCCATTCTTGAGTTGTGTCCTCAAGATCCTCAGCATGTCTTATTTTTAGACCTGCTACCTTCTTTTTTGTGAATTGAGTTTTCTTATTGTTTGGAACCTGTTGATCGTCTTTGGACTTCACGCGTTCTTTCTCTTCTGACCGTCCTCTTCTTTCCGATTTCTGTGAGGAAGTCTGAAAGGTACGAGAGGAACGTGTATCAGTATCTTGATATCCATCAGGTGTTCTCAAATTATCCTTATTCCTTAGGTTATACCTCCTTTCTGAGGGTCCCTTTTGAGTTTGTTTCGTGTTTTCCCACTTCTTTTTAGGAACAGTGAGAGTGTTTTAAAAAAAGATCTTTTCAGGACTTTGTTAGCTGTGGTTTAACTGGTTTCTCACCCAAACTATCTTCTTCATAGGATTTTTCAATTATTCTGGCGAGTTCATAAGATTGCTCAGTTACATCAAATTCTCTTAATTTTTGGCGGATCGCCACAATGCTGGCTCACCTTTAATATTAGCTAATATTATTGTTGAGACCGGTTTCAATAGTTTCATACCTAGATTTAAAGCAGGCTCTATTCATTTTGAATCTGTTTCAGGACATCTGGTATTACCGCCATAGACTGAACACCATGTGTTTTTGTGTAAATTGCAGCAAAGACTGTACCCCAAGTGTCACAGTCCTCCGGGTGTGGTGCGATCCCCATTGGTAAACAGATTGTTAAAATCCTGTGTTTCTCATGAGGGGTAGTATCAAGAAATACTGCCTCTTATTTGAGTAATTTTTTGAGCTATCCAGAATGGAATTTGTTCCCGTTTTGCGGGCAATTTACCAATGACTGATTGTATAGTCTGTGGTGTGATTTTATTTGTGTTCCCCTGGTAAGGGGTGTGTTGCGGAATCCTTATAGGAGGTTGGACTGTTACAGTCTGCATGACATATTGAACCAATTGTCTTTGTATTTTGATTAGTTGTTTCAGTTGAACTAATAGTTCTGCACCTGACCTTTCTTCAATGGCAGGGTGTGGTTTATAGCTGGCTAAAGCTGGCCATGTTGCTCCTGGTCCAACTAGTGAACCGAGCCTGGTAATGTGATTTTGATGTTAGGCGCCTTTAAACCAGAGCGCATGCTCTTGGTATATTAATGGAATTTCAACATCCTCGAAAGGAGTGTATTCCGTTGGATGTTACTTTTCTTTGTAGAAGTGAAACAAGTGCGTCACTGGATTTGCTTCAGGGAAGATAATCCATGAATAGCTCTGTCTGCTGATATTCATGTGCCTCTATTACAAAAATTACCCTACCAGCTATTGATGACAGGCCATTTGTTATAAGTTTTATAGTGATGGTTTTCCTTACATTTTCCGGGATGATTGTAGCATCCGGGTCATCTTCATTAAAGCCTGTAACGTTTAAGCCTGGAAGAGCTGCAGCTCCACCGGACGCGTTGTTGTCGTCAACCGACATTGTTTAATGAAGGTTGCAGAGCAAGTTTCAAGGAAACAAAGATAAGGTGCACAAAATTTTGGAACACTGTATCCTTCAATGTTGATCAAAACCAAAAACTAATACATAGGATTCTCGTCCTACTCAGTTATGGCGGATATTTTATCCTTTTACCCACTCCAGGAATCTATTAATAATAATAATAATAAATCATTTGTAGAGCGCCTGGCTACACAAAACTGTGTGTCCCCGCGCTAACTGCTGATAAAATACAAAGATCATAAGGCAGCTGTGGAAAGAAAGCTCAAGAGATGGTACATGCTGGTGAACAGAAGCGTTTTCAGTTTTCCCCGAAATCTCAGTTCAGATGGTTCCATCCGCAAGTGGAGCGGGAGTGCATTCCAATGTTTGGGGGCTAGGTACCTGAAGGAGCTGCCACCCATTCTGGCCCTGAAAATTCGAGGAAGTTTAAATAGCATTGTGCCGGATGATCTCAGGTTCCGGGTAGGGCGATGTATTGTGAGGAGATTTTTTAAGTATTCAGTGCCTTTGTCCTGAGCGATGCGATGAGCATAGCAAAGGGTTTTAAATTTGATACTCTCCCTAACCGGAAGCCAATGAAGTTTGACCAGGGCGGTTTTTGCGGAAGCTCTACGTGAGAGTCAGAGCACGAGGCGTGCGGCAGCGTTCTGCAAACATTGCAGTTGGTGTAAACCCTTTTGACTGAGTCCAATCAGCAGGGCATTCCCATAATCAAAATGGGGAGTCACTAGCGCATGGACAATTGTTTTTCTGGCTCCGGTAGGAAGGAGATCCAATATTTTTCGAAGAACCTTTAGTATGCCAAAGCACTTTCCCGTTACCCTGCTGACATGGGTCTTGCCAGAGATATCAGAGTCCAGCATAACACCTAGGTTTCTTACCGACTCCACAGGAATGGGGGGATTTCCCAGTACGCTAGGCCACCATGAACGAGACCAAACTGATGCTACTCTCCCGATCACCAGTAGTTCAGTCTTTTCGCCATTTAGACGAAGGCAGTTGTTATTAATCCAGACTGCTACTGCTGACATACAATTCGAGAAATTGATGGCATCTTCTCTTCGGTCGGGAGTTAGCTTAAACACCAGCTGGGTGTCGTCAGCGTAGCTGACAATGCCCACCCCGAAGCCTTCTACAATGTGGGCCAGGGGTTCCATATAGATGTTGAATAACGTAGGGCTCAGACTAGAGCCCTGTGGAACCCCATGTCTCACCTCCCGAAGGATCTGAAGGGTGGGCATTGTAGCTGAAAGCTTCTGTCGGCCAGGAAGGAACGCAGCCAGGCAAGTGCTGAGCCCGTTACCCCCATGTCCGATAGACGAGACAGCAGCGTTGAGTGCAGCACGGTGTCAAATGCTGCACTAAGGTCTAATAAGACCAACGGTGCAGTCTCGCCTTCGTCCGCTATCTGCCTAAGACACTCAGTAGAGTATAGTACTGCCGACTCAGTAGAGTAGCCCGCTCTAAATCCCGATTGTGAGGGGTGAAGGAGGGCTTCTGCCTCCAAATACTCCATGAGCTGTCTGTTCGCAATTTTTTCTATTATTTTAGCGCAGAATGGGAGGAGGGAGATGGGGCGGAGATTTTGGAGCTGAGAAATGGGAATATCGGGCTTTTTCTTCAGTGGTATAACTTGAGCAGTTTTCCATACCTTCGGTACGTTGCATTCCTGAAATGACAGTGTCACCATGTGACTGATATAGTTAATTAGTATACTTTCCATAGCTCCATTGCACCGGTCCGGTGGACAGGCGTCAGTGGGGGAGCCGGATTGTATACTGTTAATAATACTTAACAGTTCATGCCTTTCAGGGGTTTTAAAACTAGTAAGAGGATATTTGTGTGTTAAGATAGTCCTATTATTTAAGGCAGTTATATTATCTACAAAGGTGGCATGAATTTTATCCACCTTATTTACAAAGAAATCGGCTATCAGATCACATGTCTCAGTGGAGTACGTGTCTTGGGTCTCAAGTCTCGATGGTATCGTGAGATCTTTGTAGATACTGAATAATGCTCTCGTAGGGTTATCTGCTTGCTCAATTCTGTTTTTAAAATGGAGACTTTTCTCCAATCTAACCAATTTGTTACTTTTTTTAGCTCTGTTTTGTAGCATGATTTGAGTTCAGGAGCATAGCTCTTCATGTCCGTTCTATGGTTTTGCATTGAGCTTTGGCCAATCTTAGTTTCTCAGAAAACCATGGAGCAGTTCTAGATTGTCTTACTGGCGGTTTGAAGGTCCAGGGGCCGACCTTATCTAGTGCTTTCGATACCCACTTTTCATAGCTATCCCATGCCTCCTGTAAGGTGTTGCCTAGTGTCGGGGGATGTTCTGCTAATACATTGTTGAACAGTTCAGGAGTGAATTTTTTCCAAATTCGGCATTTCTGAGGTAGATGTTTTATGGGTGTAGTTCCTAAAGGTTCCTTTTGTATTTCAAATGGAACAATGCTATGGTCCGACCAGATCAGTGGGATCGGGGGTAGGGACTGGATACCTTCCCAATTCACAAAAATAGGGTCCAAGAGATGGCCTAACTGGTGTGTGGGGGCTGTGGAAAGTAGTCTAATTCCTACAGAGTTTAATGCGACAACTACCGTTTGTGCCTCCCTACAGTTTGTGTCTTCAAAATGAAGATTTAAATCGCCTAGAATAACGAACATTTTATATCTAACTGCTAGTTGGGTAGCTGATTCAATAAGTTGGCTGCCAAATTGAGCAGCGGCGCAATTTGGTGGGCGATGTATCAGTAATCCAGTGACCACGTTTTTGGGGCCGATTTTTATGGTGAATAGGTCACTTTCGCTATTAGGTAGGGTGGATTTAAGTAGAGTACATTCTAGTTCTGATTTATAAATTAGTGCTAACCCTCCTCCTCGTTGTTTTTATCTATCTAGTCTAAGTAGACTACAGCTGGGAGGGATTGCTTCAAGAATATCCGGGGAGGATGTATCTTCTAGCCATGTCTCGGTAAGAAACATGGCGTCCAGGTCTCTGTTTACCAGTAGGTCGTAAATCTCAGTTTTATGTTTAATCATAGACCTGCAGTTCAACAGTATCATCTTAAGCTTTATTTCTCCCTCTTCTTCTTGCTTACCGTAGGAAGTGTCTGATTACATATCCTACAGTAGGAAGGTAAGTGCTCAGGCCCTAGGGTATGTAAACAGCTATCTCTCGACATCTGGCCAATTGATAATAGGTCTGCTTTAATATAGTGTAGTCAGGGGCTAGAACAGCTTGGAGCACCAGCTGAGTTGGTAAAGCCAGGGGGTCCTGCCCCGCGCCCCAGTCGATCGCGGACGGGCGCAGACGGGCAGGACTCTGGCTTGACTCCGGCGAGCGACCGGCGCGCCCGCAATGCGCATCCGCTACGCGGAGCCATTGAGGTATCTTTTTAGAACGTCGTCCGTGCGACGTAAGAGGCGAACCCTCACTAAGATGGCCGCCACTATTTTCCCTGCCGGTCCCCGAAGATGACGGCCCTAAAATCGGCCAGTCACTGAGGGGGGGTAGGCAAGTAATCTGCCAATGCAGTCAGGGAAAATGCGGGTATGATTTTAGACAAGCCTTGTTCAGCACCCTGAATCGGTGCGAGATCAATTTCTATTTCAGCCACGATGTTCAGCAGCGTTAAGCGTAAAGCGGTAATGCCAGGGGGGGGAGAGGGGAAAGGAGACACGGGGAAAAATGCTCAGCAAGTAAAACACGGTTTTTAAAAGCAACCTCCCGGCACATTGCCTCAGGGGTCAATGTTACAGCAGTCTTGGAGTATTTACGGGAAAAAAGGTGTCTGAGAAAAGCACTACTGAGTTACTTTAGTATCTAGCGTTAAATTAGTGCCTTAACAAACGTTGGGCGCCATGTAGTGTAGTTCCTATATTCCCAATAGACTCTGCACATTTGAAAATATATATAATAGATTAGACGTAGGACTGAGGTCTACTAGGTCTCTATCTAATATATTAAACTTAAATAGTGAGTGCCAGCTAGCTCAGAGGTCACTAGAAACTTTCTTGAATTCACAAGTAGGGATTAGTTTCTGACAACCGCATAAACATGACAACTTTGTTTCCCAAGAATAAGAAATATATCTCTATAGTCGCGGAAACAATAGATAAGTATTTCACTCAGTCAATTGTGCATGCTTCGTTTCAACAGAGGTGCAGAGAAATAGAGACGGGCGTTTTCAATAAAAGGATTTATTGAACAGTCTTCTTTCTCATGCAAGAGAAATGAACTGCTACAATCGTAATGCAGGCTGCAAAGTATGCGTACAGCAAGAACATTATGATGAAATAATTCTGTAAGAGTATTGTATGGTTTCTAAGCCATATAAAAATGCATACATAAATAATATTGACTAAAATACTCAACTGGTGCTTCTGAAATACGCCTACCCCAATGTACCTAACCTAAGTCTAGTATGCGGGAAGAAGTAAGTAGTGTGTAGCATAGGTTAGGTTTTCTTTGCCTAGAATCTATCCAAGATTTCTCTTAGGGTCTAATAAGCTCCATACCTTAGTTTAGAAGGAAGGTCTGGTATCTCTGTCTCGGGACTCAATGTCCCAACACCCCGCAAGGGGATCTTGGAAACAGTGGAGCTGGATTTTCAGCGAGAGAAAGGACAGCTTCTCGATCAGTGCGTCAGCTGGAGGGTCGGCTTCCTTCGGCAGTTGTTAATTCAGATAGTCGGCTAACCCCTGCCACTTATTTTTCCTGCACATATCCATTGTATCTAAAACGCAGCCTTATATCTATTAGTATGGGTGACGGGCGATTTTTACAAAACCTACCCCCCTGGCGACGCACGGTGGAGGATACAACATGTAGAGGGTGCGGCAAAGCAGCAGAAACACTGCTGCATGTGGTTTGCATCTGCTCGGCCTTCAATCTCCAATGTAGGCGCAAGCTCAGGGCCGAATCGAACAGGCTGGGTGTTCAGACTTGTAGGCAAGCCATTATAGTGGCTTTGAGCCCTGAAAACACAGACCTAAACATAAGACTGATAAACTTTATTCAGCCTGTGTATCGTAATTTTAAGCAACAGAGATCTGCTACCGCTTCTCCCCTATCTTTTGAATCATATAATGTATTTTATAACACATTCCAAATCGTTAGGTAGTCTGAACAAAAAGAACATTAGCAGTATCCCCAGAACATGGTCTGTTTTCATATGTATGAAATCATAGTTAATGGGAGTAACTCAAAAGGGGCTAAGACCCTGCACACTATGTTTTAATCTTACATGCTCCTCTATTCCTCTTGTGTTTTTTACCTCTCTTTTAAAAAGGCATGTATTTTGGAGGCCCAGGTCGAGTAAGATGACTATTTATACTATGGCTGTTTAATACATTGTTTCTATTGTTTTTATATTTAACCATGTAGATAATGTGAACTTGTAATCCGCTTTTAAAGATATTTGTTTTATATCTAAATAAAGATTTATGACACTGCTCCGAACCAGTGTCTTGCTAGAGCAAGTGAAGGCATATTCATACCTTGAAGGTGTCTAGTTTGAGGTAAAGTCAGGCATGATAACGTCAGGAAAGAACCCCTCTTTACAAAGTACATGAGTTCTAGGACAAATCAATATTCAAGCAAGGGGAACTTCCCTAACTGCTTAAGCCGATTTTCCTATGATGGAAGTAGCCATGCCTGTATTTGGTGTGCATGGGCTATGTCTAAATAAGGGAATGATTTCTATGCCTATATTAGGGCAATATGAATTGTACCTATATAAGGGAATAAATCAGGAAAATTTACTCTGAGCCTAAAAGGCCTCACAACAATACGCCCTGCTTTGCACCAAACAGCGCTATTACAAAGGTGGGAAAAAGGCAGGGAGACTCCTTGCACACGCACGGGGGGCAGAGACTACAACACGTCGAGTCACAGAACTCATGTCTGAGTGGGGTGAGATCCTGCATGCAGATGGACACAGCATCGGAATTTGAGGCCTTCTATAAGGCTCTCTATTCAGCCGATAGTCTGGATCCTACAGTAGCAAAGGACTATACGCAAGAGGCATCGGTGACCCCGCTTGTGGACTCTGTTGGGGCCAGTTTGGACGCAGACATTAGCCCTGATGAAGTTCTGCGGGCCATCCAGGGACTTTTGGTTGGTAAAGCACCGAAAGATGACTGCTTCCCGGTCAACTTTCATAAAAGTTTTGCTTCTGACCTCTCCCCCCTCCTGGCGCAGTTGTTCAACACCTTTAGCACCTCCGGGAAACTCACCAGTCGATGTCCATGGCAGAAATAGTGGTGATTTCCAAGCCGGGAAAAGGGCTTGCATGAGTGCGTCTCATACAGCCCCATCTCCCTGCTCAACATGGACCTGAAAATCTTCACTAGTATTCTGGCATCCAGACTCACTCCCCACATGCAGGGCCTGGTGGACCCGACCAATCTAGTTTTAGCCGGGACCGCAATTGCGGGGATGAGACTCTAAGACTCTGCCATTTACTGGATAAGACGCAACGAACCCAGATCCCAGCGATACATCTCAGTGGATGCCAAAAAAAGGCATTGGACCAGGTTCAATGGACTTATTTGCAACAGGTCGATTGGAACTCTGGGACAGATTGCGGAGCTGGGTGAATTGCGTATATCATGGTCCACTTGCCCGCATCCGGGTCAATGGGGTGGTCAGTCGTTCCTTCCAGGTCAGACGCGGCAGGGGTGTCGCCTTTCCCCCTCCTCTTCACGCTCTATATGGAGCCAATCGCCAAAAGTCTGCCATCTCTCTATACGCGGATGACGTGCTCCTTTTTTAACGCACCCGTTGCTCTCTTTCCCCTCAGCTGGCATAGATCAAGGCTTTTAGCGCGGGGTCAGGACTTAAAATTAACTTGAAAGACACTGGTTTTGAGCCTCACACTCCTGCGACAGATCGCCACCAATTATCACTTCACTTCCCCTTTTCTTGGGCTGCTACCGATATCACATACCTGGGGCTCCAGGTTTTCTCTACCACTGCGAAGACTGCTCAGGTAAACTATACGGAGGCCCTGAACAAAGTGTGCCTCGAACTGAACAGTTAGAAAAAACACACCCTTTCCTGGGTGGGCTTTACATAATGCAGACGCTCCCCCTATGTGTGCCACCCTTGATGCTGGCTCAAATGTAGCAACTCATCAACAGCTTCATTTGGGAGGGAAAGAAACTGCGCATGTCTCAACAACTAACATAGCGGAGGCAGGACCAGGCCTCGTGTGTTCCGCATCTCAGGCGTTACTGCGAAGCAGCGCAACTGCAATGGATGATCGAATGAGTCGGAAAAACACTGGCGTTTTATGGATGGAGGGGGGGGGGGGCTTTGCAGGGATCCAAGTCTGGAAGGTTCCATAGCTAACAAGACATCATCGGCCTCTGGGCGCGTACCTCTCCCCAGTCCTGCAAGCCACTATGTGTGTGGGGGACAGGGTCCAGGAGAAGTGTCAGCTGCCCTGCTCTTGAACCCTTTTATTGGGAACCCAGATTTCTCCCCGGCCTTAGAGGGAAAACATCTACCTGAAATGGCAAGACTCAAACGGTAACCGTATAGGCAACATCTTTAACGAGCAGGAAATTCTGGGTTTCCCCAGGTTAGTGGTTCACTATGGGATCCCCAAGGACACATACTAGCAGTACCTGGCACTGCGCCATAGGGTCACACATTGCCCCAGGTCAGTCTGCATGCTGGTCGGCTCCTCACAAAATTTTTGATTTAGTACATCACCTGCACTACCAACAAATTCCTTGTCAGATATTTATGGCTTTCTCAACAGGGCAGGATCCCACGTCAAATCCCCAGTGCAGCATAGATGGGAGGAAGAACTGAGTCGGGAGTTCTTCCCCAAGGAGTGGGCAGATATTATTCACAGGGCCCGGCCATCCTTGTACAGCACCTCAGGGAAGGAAATGCTCCTGAAAATTGCACATTATTGGTATTACACCCCAGTGAGGCTCGCTAAATGGAAGCCAAGTAGCAGCAATCTGTTGGCGCAACTGCAAGCAGGTGGGTACACTGTCCCATATACTATGGAACTGCCCTAGGACAAAGGCATTCTGGGAGACTATTCTGCCCAGTCGATCAGAAATACCAGACAGAACTCCCCCGATTTCATAGTTGTATCTTACTGGGGTCACCCAGTACTCTCATACCCTCTCCGGTCTTGTAGGGGCAGGGTGATCACTTTAGGACTAGGGTCAGCCAAGCAGGTTCTCCTGGCAAAATGGGGCACGACCGCCATCCCGACCAAGTTAGATTGGCTACACAATGTGAGAGGTTGTGGGGATGGAACAGATTACAGCGGGGATCAACCACTCACTGCCTAAATTCGATAAGACCTGAGAGTCCTCGGTGGCGTACTTCGCCTCAAGAGTTCATAAAGCTCACCTGCCCTCGCTACCTAAGAGTCCTGCGATTCCCTGCAACTCACAGTGCAGACCCGCAGCGGCCAGGCACTCAGCCATAGACCCCTGAGTCACACCATACGCTGTGGGCGGATACCTGTTTTTATCTTCAGTGTTCTCCTACCTTTGACCTACTCTTTCCTACCTTCCTTTTCGCTTTAATAAAGTTTGCTTTCAAAAAAGACGTTCCCCACCGACCGGTGGTTGTAGGTGGGCGTAATGTTGATTGCAGCATACTGAATAAAAAGATTTAAACCACACAAAATTTGATATTTTATTTCCCGAACCAAGCCTGGTGGAGGTAAGTGAAAGAACAAGCATTGGAAATTCAATAGGGCTCGCATTAGAAAAGTTTGAGCTATTGGTCTTATAAATGAAATTTTTTTTATTTGTGTTTCATTTTTTCAAATAGCTAAATTAATAACTCAATTACAATGCCAATAGTTATCACTTTCGCAAATGTGACACCTGTAGCATTTGTAATGCAACATGTTTTGTATTTACGTGACTTAGAAGTATTGATTTTACAAATAATGGTTTTTAATTTTTTTTAATTAATACTTAAATAATGTATTTAATTTGTAATGGCAATAGCTTAAACTTTTGTAAATAACTTGTGAAGATTATGTTCTGTGTTTTTTATTGTGACGAAAATCCAATAGAAGTGAATTAACATCTTTTTGTGATTTGTAATAAAGCGTGAAAGCTTGAAAACAGCTTGAAACATTAAAAGAACATATTTGAACCAGTGATGGTGGTGGCGCAGAGTGATGCTGTGGTTGCGCAGAGTGATGCTGTGGTGGCGCAGAGTGGTGCTGTGGTGGCGCAGAGTGATGCTGTGGTGGCGCAGAGTGATGCTGTGGTGGCGCAGAGTGATGCTGTGGTGGCGCAGAGTGATGCTGTGGTGGCGCAGAGTGATGCTGTGGTGGCGCAGAGTGATGCTGTGGTGGCGCAGAGTGATGCTGTGGTGGCGCTGAGTGATCCTGTGGTGGCGCTGAGTGATCCTGTGGTGGCGCAGAGTGATGCTGTGGTGGCGCAGAGTGATGCTGTGGTGGCGCAGAGTGATGCTGTGGTGGCGCAGAGTGATGCTGTGGTGGCGCTGAGTGATGCGGTGGTGGCGCTGAGTGATGCGGTGGTGGCGCAGAGTGATGCGGTGGTGGCGCAGAGTGATGCGGTGGTGGCGCAGAGTGATGCTGTGGTGGCGCAGAGTGATGTGTGGTGGCGCAGAGTGATGTGTGGTGGCGCAGAGTGATGCTGTGGTGGCGCAGAGTGATGCTGTGGTGGCACTGAGTGATGCTGTGGTGGCGCTGAGTGATGCTGTGGTGGCGCTGAGTGATGCTGTGGTGGCGCTGAGTGATGCTGTGGTGACACGGAGTGATGCTGTGGTGACACGGAGTGATGCTGTGGTGGCACGGAGTGATGCTGTGGTGGCACGGAGTGATGCTGTGGTGGCACGGAGTGATGCTGTGGTGGCACGGAGTGATGCTGTGGTGGCACGGAGTGATGCTGTGGTGGCGCTGAGTGGTGTGTGCACCGGTGGAGCTGTGTGGTGGGTGCATCGGTGGAGCTGTGTGGTGGGTGCATCGGTGGAGCTGTGTGGTGGGTGCATCGGTGGAGCTGTGTGGTGGGTGCATCGGTGGAGCTGTGTGGTGGGTGCATCGGAGGAGCTGTGTGGTGGGTGCATCGGTGGAGCTGTGTGGTGGGTGCATCGGTGGAGCTGTGTGGTGGGTGCATCGGTGGAGCTGTGTGGTGGGTGCATCGGTGGAGCTGTGTGGTGGGTGCCTCGGTGGAGCTGTGTGGTAGGTGCCTCGGTGGAGCTGTGTGGTGGGTGCCTCGGTGGAGCTGTGTGGTGGGTGCCTCGGTGGAGCTGTGTGGTGGGTGCCTCGGTGGAGCTGTGTGGTGGGTGCCTCGGTGGAGCTGTGTGGTGGGTGCCTCGGTGGAGCTGTATGGTGGGTGCCTCGGTGGAGCTGTATGGTGGGTGCCTCGGTGGAGCTGTATGGTGGGTGCCTCGGTGGAGCTGTATGGTGGGTGCCTCGGTGGAGCTGTATGGTGGGTGCCTCGGTGGAGCTGTATGGTGGGTGCCTCGGTGGAGCTGTATGGTGGGTGCCTCGGTGGAGCTGTATGGTGGGTGCCTCGGTGGAGCTGTGTCGGTGGAATGACACAGAGGGGAGAGCCGGCCAGTGGGGAGTGTTATAGGAGAGTTGAAAGGCTGAGGTGAAAGGAAGAGTCCGGTTTGAAGCAAAGACTCTAGTGAAGGAAAGGGCAGGATGACAAGGAGAGTCCGTGAAATGCCAGTGGAGAGTGCCACAATGAGAGACCTAAAGATTGTGATGAAATAGAGGACTGGGTGAGACATGGAGAGCCTCTGGTGAGAGGAGGTACAGAATGACGAGGGGAGAGATAGTACGTGAAGTACCGGAGGGGAGGGTGGGGGGCTATTAGAAGTGCGTGAAAGCAGAGACTCTGGTGAAAGGAGGAGTCCAGTAAGCAGTCGCAAGCCTCTGGTGAAAGGAGGGACAGTGTGACCAGGAGAGCTGAGCGAGAGCAGTGAAGTACCGGTGGTAGAGCCGTAATGAGATGGAATGGATGAGATGGAGGAGAGTGAAAAGGCTGGGATGAAAGAGGGACCGGGTGATAAAAACTGAGGCCATGTGGGGAAAAGAGGGACATTAGACACGGAGAGGCAGGCAGCCCATGGGGAATGCCATTAGGAGAGACTGAAAGGCTGAGGTGAAAGGAGGAGTCCGGCGAGAAGCAGACTAGTGAAGGAATGGGCAGGATGACCAGGAGAGCGGAGAGACTGAAAGACTGAGATGAAAGGAGGAGTCTGGCAAGAAGCAGACTCTAGTGTTGAAAGGGGCAGGATGACCAGGAGAGCGGAGAGGCAGCTGTGAAGTACAGGGGGGGGGGGGGGGGGGGGGGGGAGGGGGTACCACAAGGACCGAGCGAATGACCAGATGAAATGAGTAATCGATTAAGAAAGAAAGACTGATGATTGGAGGGACAGGGTAACAAGGAGACAGGGGAGATAGCTGTGAAATACCGGTGGGGTGTGCCACATGGAGGGACTGTAAGACTGAGATGATATGAGTGAGGGGGTGAGAAACAGAGCCTTGGTTAAAGATGGGACAGGATGTCAAGGAGAGGGGGGGAGACAGGCTTTAAGTACTGGTGGGGTGTGTCAGGAGAGACTGAATGCTTGAGATACAAGAATTTGCAATGCAATCAGTGTTGTATTTACGAAAGTTAGAGGTACTCTTGTTTTAAATGGTAATGTTTTTACATATGATATTTTGTTTGCAGTTTGGATTTTTATTTATTTTTCAGAGGAAATTAGAGTTATACTTATTGTGGTTGTAAATCAAGCGATCAGCGCTCAGGAGACTGCGGCAAGGGAAGTCGTTTGGGGTGGGGAGATGAGAGGCTGGGGCAGGAGAGACAAGCTGGATTTATTTATTTTATTTTGAAAGTTTTATATAGCGCGAACAAGATCTTTGCAGATATCAGAGCGCTTTACAAAGCAGGGAATACCAGCACAAGAGTGAAACTCAGGTCATCAAGTAAAACAGGTACATCAATAATGAAAGTATTACAGATAGACGTGTGCATAGTCAAGTAAGTCAATAATACAGGTAAAACACAGTCGTAGGGATCATGCAGAATAATACAGATTGGTGCAGAGTCTTTACGGATAACGTTAATAGGTCAAGTGTATTTGGCCATGAGAATAGCTTTTACTTCTTTCTTAAAAAGCGTGATGGAGGAGATGAGCCTGGTTTCGGGAGGGAGTGAGTTCCAGATCCTGGGTGCCATTCCTGAGAAGGAGCGTTTATAAGTTTTTTCCTTACGGATCTTCGAGGTTTTAGCGGAAGATTGTTAGTGCCTCCAGTGTTTCTAGAGCCGCCTGAGATTGACAGCTTCTGAGCGAGGTATCCGGGAGAGCTCAGATGTACAGCCTTGTGTGTCATGCAGGCGATTTTCAGGTGAATTCTAGCTTCCAAAGGAGCCAGTTCAAGGATTTCAAGTCAGGGGAGATATGCGAGTGTTTTTTTGACCCCGTGATGAGTCTCGCTGCAGCGTTTACAGAAGCTCTTAGGGGTGCAGTAGTGGTTAACGGAAGACCGCAAAGGGCAATGCTGCCGTATTCAATTCGCAGGATTACTAGAGCTTGTACTGCATTTTGGAAGTCTTTGGCTGGCAGGAAGGGTTTAAGTTTCCTCAGGGTATTGATTTGGAAGTTTGCTCCCATAGTAGCCTTGCTGATATGATGCTGCATGTTGAGATTGGAGTCGAGAGTTATTCCTAGAGATTTTGCGGAGTCTACTATGGTGGGTTGGACATTGAGTGCAGTTAACTGTTTTAGCCAGGATTGAGTGGTAGTGATCTTCGCGGGAGGTGAGATCAGAAGGAACTCTGTTTTCAGAGCATTTAGTTTGAGATGATTATTGGCAAGCCAGGATTGAGTGCTTCTGATCGTTGAGTTCAGGAGTAAAATGTCATTGGGGGATTGTAATTTGAGATATAGTTGGGTGTCATCTGCGTACATGTGAAAAAGTACATTGGATGCTTGTAGCAAGGTAGTGAGAGGTTCCATAACTAGATTGAACAAAGTTGGTGATAGGGAGGATCCTTGGGGGACGCCTAACGAAACCGGTATTGGCGAGGACATCAAGTTGTTACTCTTGAATTTCTGCGAGCTGTTATGTAAAAATGAGGTGAACCACTTGAGAACAGTCCCAGATATACCCATTCTTGTGTTCAAAAGTTCGAGTTAATTCTCATGTTTAACAGTGTCGAATGCTGAAGAGAGATCAAGAAGGATGAGGAGGCAGGTATCGTTCTGATCTAGGATTTGAAGGGCATAGTCAATTATGTGAGTCATAGCAGTTTCAGTACTGTGTCCTGCTCGGAAGCCTGATTGGTGAGGAGATCAAACTTATCAATGTGTTTAGTCAGTTGTAGTTGCGCGCATTTTTCCAATAATTTGGCGAGAGTGGGAATATTAGTAATTGGACGGTAGTTGTTTAGGTCGGATGGGTCGGCCGTGGGTTTCTTTAGTAAAGGTGTGACTTGTCCAACTTTGAGGGAGTCAGGGATGGTTCCTTGTTGGAGCGAACTGTTGATAATTTTAGTCCAGAGTGGGAGGAGCCAAGGAGTGAACTCTTTGACAGCGTTAGCGGGGAGGGGATCCGTGAGGTGATTGGATGGTTTCAAGGTGCTGAGCAGTTTGCCTATTTCTTCTTCGGAGTAGGTGTCAAAGGAAGACCATGTAGCATTGTTTTTTGGTTCGGTGCGTGTTATGCCGTTGGGTGTGGCGAAGAGGCTTGCGTCAGTGCGGAGGTCACGCTTAATGTTGTCAGTTTTTTGGGTAAAGAAAGCGGCGAAGTCTTCACAGGAGGGTGCTTCGCACGAGGTGCTGAGCTGTTGGGGTTGCTCCTTGGCTTGTGTTCTGATTAGCTCAAACAGTTTTCTTGGGCGGTTTTTTGCTTGGTCGAGCTGGAGGCTGAAGAAGTTTGCTTTTGAGTGCTTTATTTTCCTAAAGTAGGCGTTTCTCTTTTTCTTCAGGCTTTTCAGATGAAGTGCAGAGGGAGCTGTTCTCCAGGTGCGCTCTGCCATTCGCATGGCTCGTCTATCTTCATTGAGACTCCCGTCGTACCATGGATTGGAGCTTTTAGCGGAGACTTTTTAGTTGCAAGGGAGCAGCCTCATTAATTATTGAGGTCATGGCGTTGAGATAGTGGTCAGTCAAGGATTGTACATCTGTGGCGCCCGTAGGAGGGAGCAGGAGGTCGCGGCTGTTCGGGGGTAGGGAGTATTAGTTTGAGTTTTTTCAGGTCTCTTTTCCAGACATTAGGTCTGGAGGATTGACCCGTGTTGAGTTTGACTTTTACATTGATGTTGAATGTGACTATATGATGGTCTGACCAGTCACAAGGTTGGATAGACTCAAGCTGGATGGCATCCTCTTTGGCGATGATCAGGTCGAGGATAGAGCCTTTCTCGTGGGTCGGGCTGTTGCATATTTGGGTGAAGTCTAGGGCGTCGAGGAAGTTTTTAAGACTATTTACCACCGCATCATTGTGGTCGTTCCAGTGGAGGTTGAAGTCACCAAGGTATATTTGGGTAAGCTGTCGTCCGGCGTTGGTTGAAATCATGTCCATGATTTGTTGGACGAAGGGGAGGTTGTCTCTGGGTGGGTGGTAAATGCCGTGAAGAGAGCATATCGGTTTGCCCTCACTGATAATGTCAAGGCAGATGTATTCGTAGGCATTTGGGGAGGGTAGGGACGTTGCGGAAACTTTCAGCACTGAAAGGTTGTTCCTGTGTATGCATGCGATTCCTCCACCTATCTTGCCGGACCTGTCAAGCCTAATGATGTGGTAGTTGGGGGGAACCAGAATGTCCATTATAGGTGTAGAAGATTCGGTTAGCCAGGTTTCAGTCAAGATGATTAGGTCAACGTCGAATGTTAGGATTAGATCGGCGATGGCGGAGGAGTGTCTAGAGGCCGATCTACAGTTTAGGAGAGTGCATTTGAGACGGGTGTGTCAGGGGAGGTAGAGGGTACTAGAGAGATGGGGACTTTTCTAAGGTTCTTCGGGACGGAGATTCTGTTTAGTGTAGAGGGTCTGCTGAGATTTGAGTGTATCGTGGGAATGGGGAGGTGCGAGGCGGTTGGGTTGTTTAGGGCAGCTGGATCGTAGGAGCGGATGAGGGTGAGAGTGTCGAGATCCGAAAGAGGGTTGCAAGTGCGACGGGGGCGGTTGTTGCGATTGTGGACAGGGATCGTTGTCCAGTGTGGGCGACTGGTGCGGTTGAGATTGTGGGCATGGATCGCGGTCCTGTGTGATGGGTGCAGCTTGGGAGCGTCATCCGGATGAGTGGAGAGCAGTTTGAGAGGGGGGTGGTGGTGAGTGAGGTGTGTCTGGGGGGTGTGATGAGTAGCTCTTTGATGGTGTGAATGTCTTCTTTGATGGTGTGGATGTTTTCTTTGAGCTGAAGGAGGGAGGACAATCTTGTCCAGCGTGGGATAGGTGTGAGTGCTGGGGGTGTCAAACGTGGGTGTGTGGCTGACCTGGGGATTATCGTGCGGGAGGGAGGATGGGTTGGTGATTGCGAGGGGCTTCGGGTTGTCGTCGTATGGGATGGTGCTAGGGAGGAGAGAGTGCATGGGGCGATGAGCGTGGAAGAGGTGCGGGGGGGTTTTGGAGGCGTAGAGGGGGGCATTGATTGCAGTCACAGAGAGCGGGGTGGTGGAGTGTATGTTGGTGGTGATGGGGGAGCCTGAAGGGTAGTGAGGGCTGAGAGGGGGGGGGGAAATGGGGTCGGGGATGGTCCTGTCGTGGGGAGGGGGGAGTTATGTTAATTGTTGTGGATTGCCTTGCATGGTTGATAAGCGGGTGGTAGTGGGGACTGAGGGTGGGGGGGACAAAGGGTGGGATTTGTCGTTATGCGTGCCGTTCTGGTGCTGATCTAGGTTAGAGGAGTTGTGGGTGGGAGTTCTGTCAGGGGAGAGAGGAACGGGAGTGGTATGTGTGGGAGTCCAGGGGTTAGTGTTAGTGGGGCGGCGAGTGTATGAGGGGGAGCGATTTGTGACTGTGATTGAGGTATGTGGGGTGATAACAGCAGGTAGGTGATTGACTAGGGTGCTGGGGGTAGAGGTGAGGTGCGTGTCGTTCTGATGCTGAGCTAGGTTAAAAGGGTTGTGGGTGGGGGCTGTGACGTCAGGAGTGATAGTGCTGGGGGAGTTATGGGTGGAGGTCCGCAGCTTGGAAAGGTGCTCTTTGAACTTGGGGAACAGGTTGTCTAGTAGTTCCAGGTTCTTATCTGTGGATTGAATTAGGACAATCCCGTTATTGTAGATAGTAATGGTGGTTCTGCCAGGGAAGAGTTGGGATGGTGTGATGGAGAGAGTTAAGCTATGGGCGGTTTTCCTGGTGGTGGAGACGGTGAGTAGGGTGAGGAACGCTTTTCTCCATTGAGCTCTGCGTGAGGTGTGGAAGATGATATCAATGTTCAGGGCTCCATTGACCGGTGAGAAGTAGGTGTCGGCAAAGGGGGTTTCAGGGTGGGACTTCAGGAAGTTGTGTTTGTAGCGTTTAGCGGCTTTTCTGGTGAGAGTGGATGGGTAGTTGATTCTATATGTGTGCTTGCCGATGAGATCCATGTTGTGGTGGCTGTATAGGAGGGTGTGGGAGGAGGCACGGTAGTAATACACATGTGCAAAAACAAATGTCAACCGTAGGCTACATAGCGCAAGAGAGACACTAGTGAGTGGCCAGAAGGAGCCAATATGAGAGTTAGTAATCGGTGCAGTCCGGGAGTAAACAGTGAGTGGATGCAGTTTACAAAAAAGTACAAGATATATGAGGTAGCAATCAGTAAAATGGAACCAAAGTGACGTTAGTGCATGGCCAAGAGTAACCAAAATGTAAGAGGTAACATCGGTGTAATCCTGTAATAGAAAGTGAATGGGTGCAGCTTACAGATGGGCAAAGTATATGAGGTAGCAAACAGTGCAGAATAGGGATATAAGTGAGATGGGTGCAACTTACAAATTATACAATATGCAAATAAGAATCTACTACTATAGATCTACTGGAATAAAATACAAAAGATATACTGGAACCAATATAGGTGTAAACATAAGGCTACAATAGACACATGACTAGTGAGCAACCGGTAAAACGTGAGGTCGCGATCTGTGCACTACCGGTGGGGAAAAGTGAAAATGGGTGCAGGTTACACAAAACTTATAAAATACCATGAGGAGTATAATACTGCAGTAAAAGGCAGACACGTAATCACACGAAGATTTAGATACAATGCTATGTAAAGTCTGTGGTGGGAGGGATTGGTATAAAAAGGCCAGTACTTAGGTTATGTTTAGATGGCCGCCCGAGTAGCACATGCAGACACAGGCGTCCTTTGTAGTAGTCCTTTGTCTGTTGTTGAAGTTTTTTAGAGAGTTAGGTTTCCCTTTCTACTCTAGGGCAGGTCGGGTTAGTCCATCATCTGTGTTAGTTGTTGGGGAGGAGAAGGTCCAGCTCCAGTGTTGCAAGGAGGAGAGGAGCGCGTCTCATCTCTATATTGGTGACCCCTGAGCTCATTGGTATGTAGCCTCATGGTCATCTGGTGGGCAGTGGAGGCGATTTATGGCTCTTCTTTATGGCCCCCGCCATTTTAGTTAGTGGAGAGTGCAGGGACCGCTTTGTCCACAGAATTAATTCTGCATGCCAGTACCACTGTGATAGTACATTCAGAGCATTCACAGTAGTTATTTGCGTGCATAAAACTTCAGGAGCCTCATGAACAAAGTGTTCACCATGCTGCAACAGTGTTAATCAGGACAGGTGATTCACCAACTCGCCTGTGCAGACGTGGCATTTGGGAGCAGACTAACTTAAATATTGGGGGGGGGGGGGGGTGGTGGCAGAAGGGCATCCGACACACGGTGTGAGCAATGATCCACAATCTCACTAGGAGTCTCACGGGGGTAGGGTTGCCCTCGCTCACCGGCACTCGTTCAGACCGCTCTCCACCCCCCCCCCCCCCTCCCCCTCCCATCTGCAAAGTAACATCCCCGATCGCGGCTCAGAGAGTGGAGTGGGGGGACGCAGAGCTCAGCTTGTAGAGTGGGGGGGGGGGGGACACAGCTCACCTTGGCAAACAGTGCGCTTGCTTTCACTGGTGTCCCGAGTTGTGTAGATTCCGTCCCGGAGCCCCGGTGCAGCAGTCGCAGCAGTCAGGCAGGAGCTCAGCGAGCAGGACAGCCTGTGGGGCACCGGGGGTCTCGGCGGTGATTGCAGCTCACCTTGGCAGTAGGGTGTTTGCTTCCCCTGGTGTCGCCGCGTTGTAGCATCCGAGCCGGAGCCCTGGGGCCCTGGAGCAGCAGTCAGGCAGGAGCTCAGCGAGCAGGACAGCACAGCTCCCAACGGGGCACCGGGGGTCTTGATGGTGATTGCAGGCAAGCAGGAACACTCCGCAGCGGGGTTCCCGTCATCCGTCCGGCGTCAGCATTGATCCCGGTCAGGCTCTAATTCCACGATGACCGGCGCCAGCGGTAATGATTGCAGGCGGGTCCGGCACCACTTCCTCGTTGACCGGCGCTAGCTGTGGTGATTGCCGTCGGGTCGGATACCTCTGTTGCACAGCCACAGCTCGTCACGCAGGCAACCACTGGCTCACAAGCAGCCACAACGTGCACCAGTCGAGCGCGGCGGGCTCCGGCACTAGGCATCCGTGTCGTGCTCTGCAAAACTGGCCAGGGGGAGCCCAGGGACCACAGAGGAAGGTGTGAGTGGCTCGTCTTCTCCTGCGAGGCTCAGCTTCCAGGCAGGTCGGGGATCCTCAGCAGCTTTCGTCCGCCGCCAGGCTCCTCAGCAGCTTTCGTCCACCGCCAGGCATGTAAGGAAGTTACTGTTACTTCAAATCCAATTACTTGTTCCAGTTACTCTTGCGTTGCTTAGCACAAAACGGAGGGGCTGCAGCTGGGTGCTGACGGGGATAAAAACCAAAATTGGGATCCCCAGCATTTGGAGATCTCAGCAGGAGCTCCTACCCGGCGGCCATCTTGCGCATTGGCCGACAGGATCAACATTGGATCGCATTGGATCAACAGTGAACAGCGGGAGGGGGGTAATTTGGGTACGGGAGAACTGGCTGTTGGTTCAACACCTTTGGAAAAGCAAATCAATTGGTTTGTGAAATAAAGAAATGCAAATATGTAGTGAAACGACTCCGATCCTAAACAATTAAAGGCACTCTAAAAGTCAAAGTGTTGCCGTTTAGAATTAAAATAAGTAGTGAGTAAATGTGGGCTTGCTTTGTGAAGTAAATAATTACAAGGGAGGAAGGGTGACGAGACGCACGGGGAGCAGCAGGCCGTGCAGTGAATAATTAGGGGAGGAGAAATGCCGGCCTGAGGCAGAGCGCACACTGAGAAGCTTGTGGGAGGGGAGGCTGGGCTGCCTTTGATGTGGTAATGCGAGGCAGGCAGGCAGGCGGCTTGTGGCATTGTGCACGCGCTTTTTAGGGCTTGCGCAATGACATAAAAAGCACATGCACTGCAAGGAATCGCCAGTGGTGGTTAAACTCTGGATAAGCCACAATAGAGCTTTGCCAGCTATGCGCAGAAGCGCATCAGCAGGTGAGCCCTAAAAACTGCAAAATCTTGTGCAATGATTTACAGTTTAATGCAGGGTAAAATGCAGTTGGTTGAATTACAGGTAAGTCAACATGTCGAAATTACTCCACACTTGCAATGCAAGGAAAAACAGTCAATGTGTTCTATGAGGAAAAATGTATTTAACGGTTTGCAGGCAAGTACCCCAAGGTCAAGGATGCACTCTTGAAACACCCCCAGCGGTACTAGGGCGGCCGGGTGCTGAGGCACAATATTATCCAGTGGGGGATAGGGGGCCTCCAGTTGGTGGCTGCTCATGAGCAGGCCACAAGGCTGTGGGGGCAAAGCCCCTGGTGTTAGGGTCATGGAAAAGGGAGATCAAGTTAGCACTTAAAGTACACCCGCAGGGGCAGTTGGGTGCAGGGTGGTTTGGGCGTCTGGTGCAGTTTTCAATGGAGATTCTCTATTTGCAACAAAGACTGCAGGCTCAGGGACAAAGATCTTCTGGAGGGGACCACCGGTTGGTGAGGTAAGTTGGGATGCCTGGGAATGCTGGGACCGTCAGTTGGGCCACCAAAGGCTGTGGGGCATTGGGTGCAGGGGGTGTCTTTGGGCATCAGGGTTTCTTACCAGCACCGGTCGCAGTTAAGGGGATCCTCAAAGAAAGGGGCTGCAGGCGTTATTTGGAGATTCGAGGCAGGTCAGTGTTTACCAGATTACATCAGGATCGCCGGGGAGAGCTCTGGTTGTGTTGGGCCGCTCTGACCGTACTGATCTGGTGCAGACTCCGTTTAGACTGGGGCCAGTGTGGTACAGCAAATCCAATGCTCACCGGAGACACAGTCTTGAGGTTGGAAGGCAGGGCAGGCCCTTGGGGTTTTTGAGGGCTGATGGTTGCAGGACACACCGGGATTTTTCTGGAGAAGGTTTAAGGTGGGGACAGGCCCAGGGCTAGAGCCATGCCAGTGCGCCCTGCACTTAGTTTATCTAGAAAAACAATGGTTCCTGTGGCGTATCACTTTGTATGAATATTTGATAGATAAAAGTATTGGAGAAAAGGATGGCAGAAAGGAGAGAGAGACACTATTATGTCAGTATCAAACCATTTTTTATATGCTTCAATTAAGACAAATAATAAAATTTACTTCCACTCCAGGAAGATAGCGATCGAGCAAGTGGCTAACGCGCCCAGAAACTCTGGTTAAATTGCGCATTGACGGCATCTTCCGTCTAAGACCGAAAGATAACATCCACAAAGGTGTCCAAGACAGTGTGCCCGGCTGGGTTCACTAAGTAAATTTGAATTACTTCTACACGCATGGTTTACATTTCCTTTGGCTCTCTATAAGACGTCCCACATTTCTTGTCCCGACGAGACCCTCACCTTAAGGGTCGAAACGCCGTCAATGCACTGGGAGGCGAATAAAACTCATACAGTGCCTATGATTGTATAGCAGCTGTTCAGAAAATTGTTTTTTTAAAGGAATAACTTGGAGTCATGTCTCTCTCTTGTAAATAGCTACCACTGTAACCTGTATAGTTCACTTTATTGTAACATGCTGTTTTTCTTTGGTTACTTCACGAATCACTGGGGACACATTGCACCTGTATATTGTACTATATGTTGTAGTCAAAAGTAAATTTTATGATTTGTGTCAATTGAAGCATATAAAAAATGGTTTGACACTGACATAATAGTGTATCTCTCCTTTCTGCCACCCTTTTCTCCAATACTTAGATTAGTATTAAGTTCCTATCAAATATTCATACAAAGTGATACGCCACAGGAACCATTGTTTTTCTAGATAAACATATTGCCCTAGTTCCTCTGTGAGTAGGGTTTCCCTTGTTCCTCTTTTTTCGCTGCACTTAGTTTAAGCATGGCTTCTTCGGTTGTCCTTTTCTTATGAACGTAATATGTCTGAGGCAGCAAGGTTCAGCAGTGCCCCAACATACTAGATTTAGGGGTGTACACCCCCTATTATGCCACCTTCCAGTGGGAGGTGGCATATGCTGCTGTCTCCCCGTCTGCAAGATGGGGGAACTGAGTTGTGGTTCACCTCGCCTCCCCCACCCAAAGGGTGATATTGGGATAGGTGGACACCTCCCTTCCTCACTTGGTTTTCCAGCAGATTCTCCCACCAAAAGTGGGTGTCTGAACCAGTAGGGGCCAGATGCTGGAAGCAGCAAATGGCTGGGGTAACCCACAAAGGGAGCGAAGTTTCCCCTCGCAGATCCTGCCCATCCCAATGGAAGGAGGCTTGGCATGTCAACTCTTCACTTTGTTCTGCACCAAAACACGCAGCTTGCAATTGCAGTGTTTGTGTAAAGGTTCAGGGCCTCTAGGGGTGGCACAGTAAGTGCTGCAGCCTTCGAAATTTTCCCTGGCCACTGTGCCCGTGGTACCTTTTACAAGGGACTGACCTGTGGCCAGAGTCCCAATTGGGTTTTGTTTTTAATATAGTATAGGGAAAGAACAAAGGCACTGAGTAACCGTTTGGCAAGAACCATGGGTACACTTAAAGACATCAGCAGTTTGGCTAAAAAGTGGGGGCAATCATGCAGAAAGAGGGCACATATACATATATATACATATGGGAAATGTTTTTATAAAGGGTTTAGGGTGGGTTTTTTGGGAGGCAAAGGTAATTTTAGGGCGGATATGGATGGCAAGGGTAATTTTAGGTGGGTAAGGGTTTTACAGTTTTAGGGTGGGCAAGAGATTGGGCAGCAAGGATAATTTTAGGGTGAGCACGAGTTTTGGGGCAGCAAAGATAATTTCAGGGTGGGTATGAGTTTGGGTGGCAAGGGTGCATTTTAGGGTGGGAATGGGTTTTTGCACTCTATGTTTAGGGTGGGTATGGGTCTGCGGGGGTTAAGGAAATATGTACAATCTTGTATTTGATCGTTTACATATATGATTAACACAGACAAATGTATCTACCTATACATTTTTTGCCAAGCATATGCCTTTGCAACAAAAATTTACGTTTTCAGGAAAAAATAAACCATATACAAATAAAGGGTTTACGCCCATCTATAAAATACTAGTATCTACTGGTGAAACCTTTACCATGCATATGCCTTTACGCTCATGCTTTAGCAAAATTTGTGATAAAAGCACATGCGCTGTAAAAACGTGCAGTAAAGGTTATGCTTGGTAATGGCATTCCCGTTATAACTGCATTCGTAATTTCCTCATACATCCATGAAAAACACCATGTAGCAATGGCGAACCAGGAACACACATGAGACACTGGCGGAAAGGGAGACAAAGACCACTCGCTCCAAGTACATCCAATGACAGAGGGAGCAGAGTTCTTTTAACTGCTTAAGAATACTATATTCGATTAGTCATACCTGGCCATGGGGTCACAAGTCCAATATGAAATCCTACTACTAAGAATATAGCGCATCTTCTGGCCAAGAAGTGGTATCCCAAAAACTTTGAGCACCAGATAGGAGACTTTGGTCAAATCATCTGCATGTGAAAACAAGATTAGTTTTATGATCAGAATACTACTAACATGCGATGCATAGTTTGGCATTATTATAAGAGGAACAGTATTTTAGGTCTTGCAGTTTAGAGAGTTTGTAGCAGCAACAGCATGGCAAAGATCTAAAGCAGGCTCCTTCAACAAGTAGGTGTGAGCTACTGGAAGCTCCACAGGTACCTGTAAGTAGCTCATGTGCATTACAGCCTACAGATAGTTTTTCCTTGGCTAAGTTAAATTGAAAAATGTGTGTTTGAGATGAAAATGGGCGTATTTTCAGAAATAATAAGCGGAGGTTGAAAATGGTGACATTTTCAAAATCTAGTTAAAGCAGATGTAAGAGAGGGGTGATGGGACTTGCATATTTACCTTGGTGCCAGGGACATCGCTATAGCTACTATGTATTGCCCATGTAGTAGCATCTCCTTGATAAAGCTTATTTTTTTATTACTGCTGGTTAAACTGGCTACTAATGCAATCGTCTCACGTGGTCAATATTACTACCCTATTAGTAGCTTGGGGTGATTTTCACTGAATAAAAGTAGCTCTTATTACAGAAAACATTGGGTCCCCAGTTCTAAAACTATTTCCTTGGCTTCTGGAATCAAGTTGCCTCTATCACCCCACAACCGTCATGCCACCTGCTGCAGGGTTAGTGAAGAATTGTTTCATTTCAAGTGCCCCTCCTTCCCAATTGCCTAGAATGCCTTGGAAAAAGGCATCAGTTGGAAGATAGACTAGGTAAGAGCCAACAGATGAGGAATTGGTGTGGTGGGGTATAAAGATCAGAAATGCAGACATTGGCCTCAGTGAGATCTTGAGATCATTTACTGCCCCGTTCTCTGAGGCAGACCGTACCATATAGGAGAGGAGCAAAATAAGTATTATCTTGTTGTAAACCTTTATTACTGCAGGACATAAACAGGGTTTCTTTGCTACAACAGCTCGAATTATATACAACACTACATTGGGCGCTAAAAAACTGCAAAAATCACATTGTAATGTTTAGAACCCAACTGCTCAAAATTACTCAAAACGTAACCATGAGGAAATCAATTTACACTAGAATACTGAAGCATTTGCTGTGTTTAATACAAGCTTTAGTTTACTAAAAAAACAAAACTTAAAACCGGATTGCCCATAGGCAAATAAAACAGAAGTGGAATGCATGCAGGGTGAACGAACTGCTCAACTTTGCGCAAAACGTTCTTCAAGTCCACCAATGCAGTGTGCTAAGTGTTTGGTCTTTCAGGGCAGTTTTTCAACTAGTTTTCATCAGTGGTGGTTAAGTCCCCAGAGTAATCATTTGGGTCAGCAGCATCCGCATCCTCAGCATCTGCATTTTCTGCTTCCGCATCATCTGCCTCCTCATTTTCGTCGTTTTCACCATCAATGTCCTCCTCTTCGTTTTGCTCATTGTCTTCATCATTCGCATCAGTTGTTTCCTCAACTACTGAGTCTCCAGTTTGTTCAACGATTTCAAAGGGGTTCTCACCCTAAAAGTAAACAAGTTTTAAACCATTTTAGCACAATTCTCAAGAACAAATGCACACTATTACAAAAGTAACAGAAACTTCTTATGTACAGTGCAAGTAAAGAACTCCGATCACAAAAAAGCAGAAAGCATATCAGAAAAGGCATCTTACAATAGGGAAAAGAGATGCAGGACTTTTAGAGTATGTCTAGACAGAACATAGGAAGGAAAAATCTATTCCTGGTCTATGAACGCCCAGGAGCTCAGAGGAGTAATTGTAAAGAGGCTGGAATATGGAGGGTGGGCGTCAGATTTTCAAGAAATTCATTTCCTGCAAAACTACAATTTTTTTGTGCGGAAAAAGCGTTATTTGCAAAGTTGAGGAGGGAGTAAACCGACCTGAAAGTTCTATATGCCGCATGAGCTCACATGCCCTGGTGGCAGGAAGAATTGCAAGTGCATCTACAGCATTACAGGCTGCAAGCTAGTTGTCGACGGTAATTCACTTTTGCGTTTGCAGCATGTGTACCTGTAGATGGCAGGTCTTGTACAGTTTAAAAACCAGTGTCTACGAGTGGCTTTTGAGCAACAAGACCTGTGAATATTCAAGACCATTTATAATACTCGCAACTTAGCATGATTGTGGAAGTGTTTTGCGAATGAATGAATGCTTTGCCAAGTGGCAGCTTTACATCTATCCATAAAAGGGTATGTGCCTAGAAAGCCACAGTGGCGCCTTTTTTTTCTCTAGAGTGACATGTGCTCTATGCAGACAATTAAGTTTTGCTTTATCACATATACCTTTGTGAGCCTGTGCAAAAGTAATAGTTCCAACAGTTTTGGTGCGAATGAGGTGGAGGCTCGTAACAAAGCATTTTACGCTGGAAGGCACGTTTGTCTACCGCCCGGAGCTTTTTTGAAGGCTGTGGACGATGTCATTATCCCTCGTGCCCTCCGCTACTCCAAGTTTCTACTTTTGGGGTATTGCAATATTGACAAGGACATTCCAGATGCACCTGACTGGGCTTCTTTTGGATTTACTAAATCTGGCCTAGCTGACAGTGGGTCAAGATGCCATAGCATTCGGGTTGACATCTAATTGACTTGGTCTGCACTCATTTTGATGTAGCTGTAAGGGAACCGGAACAAGTAACTTGGTCTGACTACTACCAGGTTTTCGTGGCTCATGGGGAAGTTTCCTCACACTCCTGCTTTGCCCCCGATTTCTACCCTGCGAAGAATAATCTACTGGCGCTCTGAGGCTTTGCTTCGGGCACGCCCAGTTCCTGCACCTGAAGGGGCGGTTGATAGCTTTGATTGCTGGATTGGCATGGGGTTAGCTCTTGTGCCAAACCATCTTGCTTCAGAAAACAGCACGCTCCTCCCTAAAAGCCTTGGTTTTTGAATGCTCTTAGGATATGAAATGGGGTGTAAAAAATTGGAGCGCTGTTAGCGCCAGGAGTATTGCCCTTCCGCTAAGTCTGCTCTTCGAATAGCACAGAGGGACTACTATACTCCTATCAGGAAAGCTAAAAGCGATTACTATGTTGGGTGGATTGCAATGGCAAATAACAGCAAGGACATATTTGCCATTGTTAAGAGCTTTTTATTGTCCTGTGTGGAGCAAAGGATTTTCCCGTCTCTCACCAATGGTGTGAGTAGCTGTCCTTTTTTTAGCGAGAAGATAACGAGGATTCAGGACAGCTTTGGTGTCTCCTAATTCCCAGCGTACCCACCCCCTGGTTTACACTATTTATGCCGGCAGCGGAGGCGGACATTCTGGCCATCCTTAGATCTTACGTCAGGCTCTCCCATAGAGCCCTGCCAGATAATTAGCTGGGGTAGCTGAGGTCTGTTCTGAGGTTGAGACGATTGCTAATCTCACTTCGGACCGCCACGCTTCCCGTGCGCTGGAAACAGGCCAAACTTTTACCCCTTCTCAAGAAACCTTCTTTAGACCCTTCGGTTCCAACTAATTACCGGCCTATTTCTCTCCTACCAGCTCTGGCTAAAGTTTACGAGATGGTGGTTTTCCGGCAGCTTGAGGCCTTTGTTGAAGCATCGGGTTCCCTTCACCCTGCCCAATCCGGGTTTAGAACCGCCTATAGTACAGAGAATGCGCTGGTGGAGAGGCGATCAGGGAGTTCCTGGATGGGGCGGCAGGGCAGCCTTGCCTTTACTGGACCTCTGCCGCCTTCGATACGGTGCCCCTTGCCCGGCTGTCATCTATTGGTGATGCCGGTCAGACAAGGGATTGGATAAAATCCTTCCTGGATGAACGCACTCAGCAGGTCTGGATGTCTCCTTTCTCATCCTCGGTCAGGAAACTCAACGGGGTCCCTCAGGGGTCTGCACTGAGCCCTTTGCTTTTCAATATACTCCTTTGATTTTTGTGGGAGTAAAAATGATGAGGTATGCGGACACCCAGCTTCTATTAATCTGGAATGGCTCTAACTTGGACACTTATATCGCCCAGACGTGTCTTGCAGCCGTATTTTGCTGGCTTGCACAGGCCCATCTACAGAGCAATGAGGACAAGTCGGAGGTTCTCTTGTATGGCCAGTTCCCCCCCCCCCCCAGCCTTCTGAGAATCTGTGACCTCCAGATTCCCCTTGTCCTAATTCAGAGGGAGGCCCGGCAAAGCACTTAGAGGTGTGGTTTAGTGAAGCTCTCCGGTTCTTAGATCATGTTAAAAAAAACTCACCAGAGTCTGCTTTGGCACCCTTAAGGTTTGTTTCCCCTGCTCCCAAGAGAGGCCAAAGAGACTGTAGCATGTGCCCTTATTCTTTCCCGCCTCGACTATGCCAATGCTTTGTTAATTGGCATTCCTGGGTATTTTTTGGAAAACTTCAAATTATACAGAATGCCGTAGCCAGACTTTTATTTAACATCTCTAGATCTAGTGTTCGGCAGCATTTGCAGGATCTGCACTGGCTGCCTGTGGCTCAGCAGGTGCAATTCAAAGCCCATATCTTACCTCACAGGGACCTCCACGATAAAGGGCCTGTGTAGCTTATGAGGCGCTTTGCTCTGTATGTGCCCAGCCGACCCCTGCGTTCTGCCTCAACGTCGGATGGTTATTCCGCGGTTTCGCAGATCACGTCAGGGGGGTGGGGGGGAGGGAGGGGCAGTCTCAAAACAGCAGTGCCTGGAATGCTCTCCTCACCGATTTACAGCTTACTCAAGATTTGACTTTTTAAAAAACACATCAGTTTAGTTAGTTCATTTAAATGGCTCTTGCTCACGCCACCCCAGCTCACTTACGCGACAGGACACAAGAGTATTTGTGCGCGATATAAGCTCTTTATAACATAACATAACAGGACAGGTCAGTTTGATTTATAGGAGGACACCGTAAGAAAAACAGTGTAGGTTGTAAAGACACCCCATTCAAGTGCACTTTATGGGATTCCTCACTTATTAAGGTTTGCAGTTCAGGCTAAATTGCTATAAACGCAAACGGGCAATATAGCGAAAAACGTACAATTTAGGAACTATAGCAAACATCAGTGCAAATGCACAATGGGAAGCCCCATAAATCTTATAAGAATTAGGTTAAAATCTCAAACGATTCGATGGTATACACCCGTGAAAACGCCTGTCGCCCCATAAAAGACTTCAGGGCTGGTATTTCAAAAATAAACTACTGGGGAGATGGTCTACTATGGAGGTAAGTGGTTGCTTAAATGTACCCTATTACAAGTGTAGCTTAATCCGAACTTCTGCAAGCGCAAAAGAGCAAATAATCTTTATCTCAGCTTGCAAGGACTAAATGGTCATATTACAGCAGTAACAAGAGTTACCATTTAAGAGCATAATATGCTCAAGTAGTTAGTTTTCAGGCCTCTTAGTTTTTACATAGGGCCCCAGGAGCTACAAATAACTGACTTTGAAGAACGTGGGCGCCACATAGTCTGGTAGTGCCTCTGAATGGAAACACTGCTCCACGTCCTCTGATCTCTAGTTTCCCACCATCCTGCACACCCCAGTGTGCGGCATTAGGTCTCCAAGAGGCCGCCTCATGTGGGAGATAACACGAAAGTAGCAGGAACCATGGCTGACATGTGACTGCTGCATTTTTTACAGTACTTAAGAAATCAGGTGTAGGAGTAAATAATATGCAAATATACTAGGTCAAGGTAGTAAATCTGAAGCACACAGCATAGCAACTACAAGCGAGTGTACCTGGATTCAAGTCTTTGGAATTTTACGCCATTTAGAAAATAGGTAGATTGGGAAATTCATAAAGGAGAGAAACTATGTATTGCTAATCTTAAGTCTGCCTTAGGAAGGAGTTCGGCCAGCAAATAAACTTTGTCATGTGGCACAATCCTTCGTACTAGATGGGATGGGTGTACCCTGCTCAAATTAGTACAACTTTGCAACACTTGTGATAAGGGTTGACAGCTATCAGTGTTCTTGAAGTTCCAATATTTAAGGTGGTGATCACTGCTGGCCCTCTTATCGATAGACGAGTCAAGAAATAACCTGACCAGTAAAAACAATCTTTGTAACCCACTAGTGCAGTTTGTGTGAACACTGGGCTCTACCCAGACTGGACCATTTCTAGCACCAGTTGGATTGTGATCCTTGTCTAGCCAGGCACTATTGAGTGGACAAGTGTAATGTGGCAAGAGGCACACCATTGCAAGATGTCAATCCTAGCAGTTTCAAAATCACCCACTGTCAGAGGGTGCAAATCCTAGTAAAGTAGATGAAAGGGGCAGTAGTCTCCCAAAAACCTTGACCTTCTATGGCAGTGGTCTATAAACTTTTGATGCTGGGACCCCCTCTTCAAACTTTAGGTGTAAAGCCCCCGTTCTGACAAATGTCTAGAACCAGGTACTCCTCATCGACAACCATCAACCATAAACTCCCTTAATTCCACAGCAAATATTTACGGTGGGGACATATTAAAACAGTGTGTAGCAAACTAAAGGTCAGTGAGCATGCAAGCGTTGTTAAAAACAAAGGCACTCATTTACAAGGAATTGGCGTAGGGCAGCGCAGCAAGTCTTCTTGCTTCGGTGCCATATGCCTTTGAAACAGGCAGGAATTTATGAAATACAGCACATTCCTGTCCTTTTCCTTGCGTAGGCGCACAAACTGCTGCCTAGCATCAAAATAGGAAGGACTGTTTTTGTACAGAAAGGGGCACCTTCCTTCACAAAAACAATCCTGCGAGGCCTTCTACTCCTATGCGAGCTGCAGAATGCAGCACACATGGAAAGAAAACAACGAGGCGAAACTAGTTATGCCTCCGCTGGGGAGGAGACTAGTTTTGCTGCTGCACCAGGTTTTTTTTAAATATGGGGCAGCATCAAAATCCATTGGTGTTACATTGGGTTCCCATGCAAAGCCCACGGACCACCTCCATGATGCAGAGTAAGGCAATGGCGTGACTTATGCTGCTATTTCTTACTCAAGATCTGAGGCCATGAAAAGTCATGCAGGGTGACTTTGCACCGCCTCATAGGTATGGTTGAGACGCTACCGCCACTAGAGTCTCAAAAAAATGATGCTGTGGCGATGCAAGCCTCTCATAAATAAGCCCCAAAATATTCTGTACGTTTAGGTCTTTCATTATCAGGTAGCTACATATAAAATGGGCAGCGTAAATGAAAAATACACTTAAAAAGTGGTTACTGGAAATGCAATGTAGTACATTATGAAACCTATTAGTTAATGCACTGCAGGTCTGTGTGTAACCAGAGTGCCACAGAATTAAATCTTCATTGGTGCAGTGGAAAATAGTGGTGTATTTTTAGTGCTACAGGATGACAGCCTGTGACAAAGCACTTAATAGGTATGTCAATATTTTATACTTTCATTGCATTCAGTGCAAGATAGAATGCCCCAAAACATGGAAAGTTTTACGATAAAATTGTGTTTTTATTAAATGTAGATTTTTGTAATACCAGGGTATGTAATGCAATTTTTTTTATTATATAGCTGTCCCTTTAACACCTCTTTAGGGGTACTAAGGAATGTGTAAAATGCAGTTAAAATCAAGCACTTCCCAGCCCAGTTCTCTGAACTACCACTCAAAAAATCAGAACTGTCATCACAAAGCTCATGGATAGCACCCATTGATCAGAGGTGCTATTGCCAACGAAGCAGGCAGAACAGCAGAGCTAACCCTCCAGAACAGGCGCAGTCATGGGAGGTTGGCCATTTATTAACCTGGTCTGTAATTTCCATAAAATCCACCTTTTTGGTATTATCTTAGCATTGCCTGATGAAGAAAGAATTGCTGCAGAGGTGGATACTGTACACAGTAAAAAAAATACAAAATTAAGACTTATAGTAAAATTAATGTTGGTGGTACCCAAATGCTTTTATGCTTGGGGCTTAACCCATGTGTGGCGTGAAATTCGCTTTTAAATAGAACTGCAAGAACTGCAGAATGGCCACATCTCTGGTTGAATGAAAGACTGCAACAGAAATATACTTGCTAGAAACACCAATAAAGAATTTGCTGGATTACATTTATATTTAGAGCAGACATCTCCAACGGATATCTCAGAATCTGCTGCCATCTCATTAATACCCTGGAAGATTGGGGCTTTTACAGTGTGAAAACACACGAGTCAGGATACAGGTATCCTGACCCTATAGGACACATGGAGGGACCCCCTGATGGGCAACTGCTCAAAATGTTTTAGGGGTTTTACACGGACATATGTTGACATTTTAACAACAAAAAACTATTGAAATTCAGCAGTTATACTTATCTGAACAAACTAGAACTTGTGCCCTTAAATAACTTTAGGCTACAAGTTTTTTTTAAGTTATTAAAAATTAAATTCCTGAATTTATGGGTATGTGGGTAAAAATGAAACTAACGTCACTGTAACCTTTGGCTTTTTCAGTGGATTATAGAACTTTAATCGCGACATACATCTGGGTAGTCAGTACAATATTTCTGCAAGGCATGGTCACCATTATAGTAGCTCTCATAGAAAAAGTTGGACTGCTGATTTAATTGGTCTGCCAAGCAATTATTCAACTTGAAGCATGGGGTTAAATGTCTTCAGATCTGGCTCCTAAAAATCTTACCTTTGCAAACAGTTCGTACCGGGACTTGACTATTGGATTGTTTAGGATACTTGTAGCAGTGAGTACGCTCTCCCTTTTTATTTGTTCCTTGTAAGCCTGGAAAAACATTTAGATAAAGAAACGTTAATTTATACACATACTGCTTGTTCAACTACAATAACTTGGTTGCAACCTAGAAGCGAAGGCATTCAATGTGGAAAGAAACCCTTTGGAAACTACTCTGCCACCAGGGTGTGCCAGATAAGAGTTTAATAAAAATCACCAGGGACTCTTACTAGGGAATGGCCTGCAATCTCGCTCCCTCCACAAGCAAGCAATCAAACCCCACCAAGCAGGCCATGACCAAAACCCTGAAAGGAAATGAGCAAGGCCAAGGCGAGCAGGACTCCAGGCAAACGGCAAGGCAACAGGTTACACCTAGAGTCAGATTGAATGGTTGTAAACACCTCTTGCAGATTTTCTGAACACAAATAAAAAGTATGCCCTGTCAAAACACAAACAAATCTGTATATACATGGAGTAAAACAAAATGTCAATGATGTAAGACATAAATAAACTTACCAACTTGCTTTTTGCGTGATCAGATGATTTTATATGTTGCTGCACAGAACTATGTAAAGCAGGAACATAGACACTGCAAGCACTGCAATGTACAGTCTCAACTTTCATCATGTGATCTTCAGCAGAAACACCTAGATAAAAAAAGAAGGCTTGTAGCACAATGGTGGATGTATGCAGCTCCACAAAAGTATATTTTAGTGGTTCTGCCCTTCAAGTGCATTCTCAAGAACTTCGGGAAATGCAGGCAAAGAGACAACCTTAACTGATTGTATAATTTGAGAACCTGACACAATCAACACATCTTTACAAACTGCATAAAAACGCAGTTCAAATAGCTTTAAAAACCTCACCTTCCAGTAGATCTTTTTCTACTGTTTTTGCTGCCTCAGTCTGGTTAGTCTGCGCTTTACGGAGAGAGGTCTTCTTAAACTTATTGACCATGCATTCCTGAAAGATGCAGGGGCAGTTTAAGGCACGGTAGACTTATATTTATGATTGCCAACATGACATTTGAAAACCATTATAGCATAGCTATACATGTTATACCCAGAATTGCACTGGCTAAAAAAAACAGCATAATGCAAGTCATGCAAAACCACTAAAGAATTATGTCAGTCTGAAATGTCACTATGTAGAACACCAGCACTTACATGCAAAAAGGACATCACAACTTTGTCGAATTTGGTTTGCTTCTGTATATGATCCAAGGTTTCCTGGTGAGCAGTACTTTCCAGGTGAGCTTCAATGTCCTTTTCTTCAAATGTCCGAAATTTGCAAAAGGAACAAGTAAACGCAATCCTGGGTGAATGGATTATAAAGTTAGTATCAATCATGTCAATGCATCATGACAAACTCTATAAAAGTGATCAAGATTCTTAAATAGCATTTCTATAAAAGTGATCAAGATTCTTAAGTAGCATTTATTTGAATCAAAGTTTAGCCCACTGATGAAGCCCCTGGAACACATGGGTCTCTTTCATGGCAGCCAGTAATTACAGATCAGCTTTTTGGGGCCAGAAGTTACAAGTTGTGAAAACACGTGTACGTTTTCTAGTATATTGGCTGATCAGAGCAATTGGAGGGAAGAGCAGTGGTCGCCTTTGAAGAGCAGAACAGATTAATGGGAGTGATTCACTGCACCATATACCAACTAAGTAAAAACATCCCATAAGCTAACCTCAAAAATAGGTTATTCCAGAACCTGGTCAAGGAGAAGCTCGTGAATTCTTAGCACGTATGCCATTTCAGGGTTTAATGCTGTCGAGCTGGAACCTATGCGATCTGAAATTCGATCATGACATTTTCTATGACCCTTTGCCTAATTTCCCAGCAAGTCAATGTCGAGGGGATTTTGGCTAACCCCGTGACAGATTGTATCGGTTTATAAAAAAACTAAAAATACTTGAACAAAAAACAAAATAGTCCACCCAGTTCTTTCTTGGAACAGTTGTCGAACTGGTTGCGATTAAAATTGATCCTATCACAATAATGTGTTCTATTTTAATGTATTATAAAACTAATTTATGCTAATACCATAATTGATTCATCATAATCAGTAAGTATGATCGGGATACCCCACCCCCCCACAGGTGTACAGCCATGTTACCATTCTTCAATTGGCTTGTGTGCAAAACTTTCACACCCTAATAAAACAAATCAAACCTGTATCCATCGCCATATTTTTCACTGTTTTTCTCTCTTCTCCGTCTTTGCTTCTCTCGTCTGGCTTCAATTCTGCGTTTCTCTTCTTCCTCGTCATTTTTCTCATCTGTTTAATAAAAAATAAAGTTAATTGAGCCCTATTGCAAATTAGTTTGAGGCATTGGATTTAGTATGGTAGGACAGGGCTCTACGATTGTTTGCAAATTGTATGATAGCAACGAAACTAAAGGTGAACATAAAGTAAAATATAGTGCGTGGATAACCTACGCTCTGATGACAGTGAAAGTAAAGAAGAAAAAACACTGTCGAAGCAGTCTATCTAAAAACAAACCTTTTTTGGCTGCATTGCCATTTGGTCCAGGTTTTGTCAATTTAGGTTTTTTGCCGACAAACGCCCCTCCAACGGGTTTATTAAGCGGTTGCATCATCTTTCTTTTCATCCCCCTTCCAGCAGGCCCACCAAAACCAGACTTGTTCTGGTAGTCGACAACAATTCCAGGTCTCTGCATACCACCATAATCCTGCAAATTGGTTAACAAAATTAGCAGAAGTATGCAAATAAGGCAAGTTACATAGTGTGCAAAAATGTGTTATCAGTTTTATAATATGGTCCGGCATAATCCAAGAACCACTGTTGGGTGGTCAAGGAATGAGTCTGCTAAGCAGCAGTTTTTTGCCATTCTAGTAGTTTTGGAGACTTGGCTACAATTCTGAAAACTGCAGTGAACACACTGCTGTACAGGTTTTAATTTGCAGTAGCGAGCTTGAAAAATAAAGTAGATAAAATGCATATAAACAATTAAATTCAATATGAAACCCGCTTTAAGCTATACATTTATACTCGCTGTTCAGCAAAACAGAAGGTAACATTAATTGAGACATCAGGGGACTGAAATGGCCACTATCCTAAAAGCAAGAACTACGGACTCAAAACTTAAAAAGTAACTTGATCAAAATGTCTTTTCACAGCCAGAATTACAACACGGTCAATCGCCATAAAATGTATCTAGTGAACGTACAAGGGTACTTTAATTTCAACATTGAAACACTAGGAGGCTGCTAGCCTCCCATTGGTATTAGCGTATAGCGTTCGTGAAAAGGTGTTCTGGCAGACTACTTAAACTTATTGCTTCCACCGTATAAAACAGACATTAAAACGGATTATAAATGTGAAATTAGTATGTTCACATCCAACTATAAGGGAATGTGGTATCCTAAAGGCACAATTTAAGTCTAATCGGGGTAGGAAGAGTTAGCCTTGTTCAACATACCGTTACTTCCTCGAAAGTTAATGGTGCATGCAGAAATCTACCTTCATGTTCACAAGTTACGACTATGAACTGAACATTTAATTTTAGGCCTTCAAATGTTAAAAAGTGACTAGTGAAAAGAATCTGAAAGATTCTGTACTTACTCCACGGCCACGACCTCGGCCTGTTGACGATCCTCCAAAAGCCTCATAGCTTCTGCTTCCAAACGCACCTTCAGGGTAAGAAGGCATTCCTCTCCCACGGGAGCCTGCAGATGCAGGCTTCATGTGGGGTGAAGCAAAACTGCTGTAGGAAGAGTAACTGTCTCTTCCTCTGTCATCCATAAACCCAGTCCTCAATTTTGTACGAGTGTATGGTGCTTCCCAGCTAGACCCGCCCTGGTTTCTACCTCCGAAAGAGTCAACGCTATTCCGGTAGGAGCTTGCATATCGATCATCAAAACTATCTCCGAAGCGGCTTTGTTCGGGTTCATTATAACCGTGGCCAGATCTGTACAGATCTGACCCACCCAGAGAAGACCTGGAGTCGAACGACTCATAAGGCCCAAACCTGGAAAGATTGCAATGAGGGAAACAAAATAAGTGTATTTGTGTTAAACAGAATAAAACAGTTGAAATTCATCAACTACAAAGCAGTTTCCAAAACACTTTCATACATAGGTTGATTAGGGCTGGAGAAGTCCAACTATTTTGTAATTTTACAAGGCCATAAAAAACAAGTATTTTAAGTAGTCTTCAAGCCCAGCCCTAGTCAGTTTTTATGCATATTCACTTTCCAAATTGAAGACATGCCAAGTACATAAACGCGCATCAAAAAGACCTATAAATAGTACTGTGATATAGGGCATGTTACCAGTAGCTGATTTCTAATGCCGTTACTCATTTTTATCATCCTCAGAAGGATAAAAGGCTGAGTGAACCTGCTGTTTCCTTAACTTTTAACCTGCAAAAGGTACAACTATATTGCAAGCTTATAAAGTGGACTGAATCTCAAAATTGCCTACCAGATTAAGCAACTAAAGCACTAGCTTCTTCCATTCCTGCTTACCAACACTTTGAACTGACATATCCGTTTTAACAAAGGTGGCACACACCGTGGTAAAGATAAACGCTGAAGCCATGCACTGCCAGAAAACTGGGGGGTCTATTTCAGAGACTGACTGTCACGCTGCACTGCAAAACAGTAGAGTATTGCAATACTCCGTATTTAAACCAATTCAGTGCATTTGAGCGTTTTACACTTCGCTGGTGCCCTTATGGCACCTTAGTTAGCACCAATGCAGGCAGCCTGGCACCATAGTTGTATGCAGGATTTTTTTTATCCCCAAGAGGCAGATTCATCTTTCTGTGGGGGCTGCAGAACGCAGATCTCAGTTACATCTCAACTGAGGTTGATCATGTTTGGCACATTTCCAGGTCTACCTGTTCTGGTTGATCTTGAAATGCGGCAAAAACCATGCGAGTTCCATGAAACACCTACGCAATGCAGAAGGAAAGCCTTCCCAGGGCAGAGTAGGGCAATGCACAGATATCCCTCGCACTGCCTCACTCCAGATTTATGGAGCCACTCAAGGACACCTTAAAAGCCCCTCCCCTGCACAGAGCCAATCGCGCCCATAATGCAGGCACCCCTTCCATTATGGTACCAATGGTGCCTGCGTTGGAGCAAGGCAGCACATTGTGCGCCAGTGCTGCACAAGAATACGCCCCATAGTGACAGGAATACGCACCATAGTGTTAACTATGGCACATTCCTGCACTTTAGCGCAGTAAGGTGTTGCTACATTGCGATAAAATTTGATAAATCTGTGTGGTAAATAAAAAAACGCATCAGAATCACGTCAAAAATGCTTTTGTCCGTCTCCACCATCCACGAACAGCTGAACCATATAACAAGAGATTTGCAGGAAGAAAAAATATGGACACTTGTCCAGAAACCGCGCTTTAAAAAAAACCAAGCAGGCTGCGCTTGCGCTCTAAATAAGAGTTATTGAAATGTACCTGTTAGTTGTGCTTTCAGCTTCATAAGAGGAAGGTATGTAGTCTGTTCTCTGACTTGCATAAGAGCCACGCCCATATTCGCGTTCCATCGCTACAATTAGGAAACAAAATCACGAGAATTACCTACGGAAATGGTTCGCCAAATAACAGACTTGATACCTAGTGGGTGGCCGCCAGTTTTTAGATAAACACGTAAGAGCAAGACTGCTTTGTAACCAGGCTCCATTTAAGCTATTGTTGTGGTATTCATTAAATGGAAGCTAGCGGACAGCAACGGTACGCATTCCCAGGGACCAGATAGTACTAAAATGGCGGCATTGGGTATTGTTTACGCTTGGGACAAGTCGACTGCCCACCCCCCACCGTAGCACGCACACCAAGATAACCATTCTCCAGTCGCAACTGACGCCACATTGACGTGCCATTTACTGAAGCGCCCGTTTCGGCGAAATCCAGAGGTGTTATTTATGCGCCAGACCTGCTAAGACCTTGGTCTGACATAAGAACACACGCTTTGGCAGGAGCAGTCCGTGATTAATTTGGTGGCCGGGTACCACATCAGATAAGGAAAGCCAGCAAACGTGTCAGTCCGGGCCATTTGATAACGAAAGAATAAGTAACTAAACCATGCAGGCGAGACAAAGCAGGTTAGAAGACGGGCCGCTGATCCAAGCAACTATGTAGCGGTCACTTCATAATCTGCGCGATTTAATCCTACGGACAAAATATACATCTGCATCAGGTCCAGTTTCCATACCTTAGGCAAGATGTTATCTGCTGCCAAAAGAGCTTCTTGTTCGTCCAACCGGAGGCGGTGATCAGTGAAAGAAAGGAAGTCAGTTAGTTACACGCAGTTCCTTATATAAACATAGATCTGTCTGGATAGGTTGGGAGAGCATAGTTCCGCTGACGAGCAGTTGATGAACCAATGAATTAAGGTTACACCAGGCAACGTAGAACAACTGGCCCCACCCACACTTACGTACATGGCGGCCATTCCACAGCGGGAAGAGTATCAGAAAAGAGGACAAGATGGTGGCGACCGACGGTTTAACACATTGAATGCCAGTGCGCCATCACCATCGTTTGACGCGCTGACATTCAATTAGTTAAATCGTATTTTTTAAAACGTGTTTTCAGAATGTTCATATATACAGTAAATGCTGTGTGTGTGTGTGTGTGTATATATATATATATATATATATATATATATATATATATATATATATATATATATATATATATTCTGAAGACACACATCGTATCATAAATCTAATACTTGACAAAATGTGAAGCTTGTCTATTGTAATACCATGTAATGTGGTACGGTTACCAGCATATAAAGAGACTTGACGCTACATCGAGCCTTAATTAAACCAACCAATTATAGCTTTTGTGTGCTGAAAATGTTATATTTTTTTTATTTGTGCTTGACACCAAAATAATTAGCCACAGACGAAAGACTGTGAAGTCGCCCGTATTTCAGGGTAAACATCCGCAAAATCAGTCTCTCCTTCGCAGACATCAAACAAAATAGTTGCATGATAGTTATTTCGATCGGGACTCGGGAGTAATCTCATTGATTAGCAGATGTTTTTCAGCATTTAGAAGCTCTGGAGTGCAGGGGGGCGACCTTTCGCTCACAGGTGAGTGAGCTCCACAATCATCGACAAGGTAGTGACAACGATGGACGAGCAGGAAGTGCACAGAATTGCTGAGCAGTGATGAAACATGATTATTTGAGAATAATCATGCTTGATCAAGTCTGCTCACAAGTGTGTTTTAATAAACATAACTAACAGTGTGGAACATTATTAACATGTGAGATTTGTAAAAGTGCAACGTAAAAACGTGCAAGAAAAGACGGCACATTCAGAAATCAAAAGCTGCAAAGATAAATGTGCAGAAAGCATGGGAAACGTGCTTCTGAAATGTATATGGCACAAGAGAGAAAATTAATAAATGTACTAAGTAACTTACTGTAATATCTCGAAAATGATGCATTCTACACATTATTGAAAGGTAGATTCTTTATTGCCGACGGAGCGCCGGAGCACACAACCTTTTGCTTAGAAGCGGTCGGCGCCAATACACAAAATGGCTGCTTTCCGCTTCCGTTAACTTAACTTTCCGTTCCGCCTAGCGGAACACTAGTGCGCTAACGCACAGATAACACCACATATCTCCCCCCTTTACTCACAGTAACTCAACAATGAAAGTTCTTACTTCCAGTCCATGTTAAAGTCTTTGAATCTCTCTGGTGTCTTCACTTCTCTTCCCACTCTGGTTCTCACCTGCGTCGTTCTCTCTCTGCACTCCTGCTCCATGCTCACCCCTTCTTGAGTTCCACTCTTGTCTGCCACGTTCTCATTCTTCTCTTCCTTCCCTTCGCTCCTCTGTCCTTCTCTCTCTCCTGCGCCACAGTCATTCTCACTTACTTCCTGCCGTCCTTCTTCTACGTTCACATGTCGTTCTCTGCTACATTCTTCTTCTCCATCTCCTTCGACATTCTCTTGGCCTTCTCCCACGTCGCATTCCTCCTTGATGATTCTGCTGCACCTGGCCATCCTGTCCTGTGACCATACCTTTCCGTCGCTCAGTAAGGCCGATCGGTCGTACGGTTCCAAGACTTGTAATGGCGGCGAAAACTTGCTCTCACCCTTCTTCTTGTGGACTGCTAGTTTGACTCTTACCCAGTCCCCTTTCTCCAGCTCCGCCTTCTTTACTTTGTGGTTCTTATTGAAGTGAGTCGTATAAATCTCCTGCGCTCTTTCTAGGTTCCTTTTCACTACTGCCGGAGACCATCTGCTCTGTATCACCAACTTCCTCCACGCCTGATTGTCCTTGGTGAACGCTTCTCTCCCCCTCAAAATCTTGAAAGGGCTGTACCCGGTGCTGCCCGGGGTGATCCTGTATGCCCAGACCATCTTTTCCAGCTCCTTCTCCCAATCCAAACCGTCATTGATGGCCGCTTGGATGGTTCCCATGATCACGCGGTTAAACCGCTCCACTTGGCCATTTCCTGCTGGATGGTAAATGGGTGGGTGCTTCACTTCTATCCCATTCCTTTCGGTGAAGGTTGTCCATCTTGTCGAAGTGAACTGAGGGCCGTTGTCACTAACGATGATCCTCGGAATGCCCTCTCTCAGGAATGTGGACTGTAGGAAGTTCACCACCGCCTCCGTGTCCATGGTTTCTCTCACTTCGATTTCTGGCCATTTGGAGAATTTGTCCACCAGCGCTACTACGTATTTCGGTGTCCCTGCTTTGTTTAGGACTGGCCCTAAAATGTCCACTGATAGCATTTGCCACGGGCCATCCGGTATGGGGAATTTCCCCAGGGGTGGTCTGATTAGGTTTTGAGATTTGTCTGCTTTAGCACAGGATTCGCACTGTCTCACGTGCTTTTCTATCTGCGCATCGACAGCCGGCCACCAGTAAGCTTGTCTGGCAAGGGCTTTGGTTTTTGTGATGCCCTGGTGTCCTTCATGCAGTAAGCCCATCAGATGTTCCAGCACTCCTTTGGGTGGTATCACCTTGTCTCCTCTCAACAGGAAGATAGAATCCTCGGCCAGTGATAGTTCCTCTCTGACCTCCCAGTACCTTCGGAGCTCTTCTCTTAGGTGCCTCTTTTCTGGCCACCCGTGGACTACATATCCCTTGATGGCCTTCAGGTCAACATCCTCTTTATATGCTTCCTCCCACTCTTGCATACTTATCGCATTCTCTGCCTCCTGGATCGTGGCGACCACGTAGCCTGCCCATTCCTGTTCTTCTTGGTCCTTCGCCGCCTCCATTGCAGCCGCCCTGCTGAGGAAGTCAGTCACCTTGTTTTGTGGCCCCGGAATGTGTTCCACGTCGTAGAGGAAGTCTAGCAGGCGCAGAGTCATCTTGGCGATCCTAGGTGTGGCGTGCGCATGGCCACTTGATGTCAGCACTCGGACTAAGGGTTTGTGATCCGTTTTTACCAAGAATCGCGCTCCCCATAGGTACTGGCGGAATCTCTCCATAGCCCACACCACTGCCAGCATCTCTTTCTCCACCACGCTGATCTTCTCTTCGTTGGGGGCTAGGGACCTGGATGCGAAGCTGACCGTGTGTAATTCTCCCTTCTCAGCTCGTTGCATTAAGACTGCCCCCAGTCCTCGGTCGCTTGCGTCTGTCGTGAGGATTGTCTCTGCCTGGGGATCAAATCCTTTGAGCGGGATGGTGGCGCTCATCTCCTTTTTTAATGACTCGAACTCCACTTGTTCAGCCTGACCCCACTGGAATTTGTTCCTCTCTTTGAGTAGCTGTCGTAGGTGGTGCGTCTTTGAAGCAAATTGTGGCACGAACTTGCTGTAGTATTCGGCCATCCCTAAGAATGACCGAACGTCCTCCTTTCTGCACGGGGTAGGTGCGTCTTGAATGGCCTTCAAGTTGGCGGTTTTGGGCCTGATTCCTTCTTCACTTATTTCGTGGCCTAAATAAGTGACTGATTTCACTCCCAATCTGCATTTCGACCACTCTGCTGTCAGTCCGTTGTCCTGTAGGATCTTGAATACTTTGTGGAGCTTCTCATTGTGGTCGTGCATGGACTTCCCCATGACTAGGATATCATCTTGAAAGAATTGAACGTCGACCACTCCTCTCAGCAATTTGTGCATCATCTTTTGGAAGACTGCGGCCGCTGAAGCTAGGCCAAAAGGCATCCTTAAGAATTCATAACAGCCGAATGGTGTGATGAACGAGGTGAGGTGTGTACAGGAAGGGTGTAGTCTGACCTGATGGTACGCCGATGACAAGTCCACTGTCGAAAACCATTTGATGTTTTTGGTCTTCGACAACATCTCGTTTATGCGTGGCAGGGGGAACTTGTCGACAAGTATGTTTTTGTTCAATTCCCTCAGGTCCACACATAGCCTGACCTTGCCGTTGGGTTTTTGAGCTACCACCAAGGGGGAGAGCCACTCTGCACTTTCTATGGCTCTGATCACCCCTTCCTTCTCGAGTCTGTCCAGCTCTAGTTGTACTGCCTCTCTGCTCCTGAATGGGATGTTCCTCACTTTGTGCACCACTGGCGTTGCTCCTTCTTTTAGCTTGACCAGGTGCTTGTATTTCGCTAGCTCCCCGATTTGGCCGTTGAATACTCTTGGGTACGCCCTTTTCCATGACTCCACGTCGTCTCTTTTCTCCATGTCCATAAGCAGGATTTTTTCGATTCCTCCTGGATTCAACTGGATCCCCAAGGCACCTTGGTCTCTCCAGCTCAGCACTGAGGGGCCTCTCTCCGCTATGTACAGCTTGCACATGGCTTGGCGGTCCCTGAACTCGAATGACAAGGGGCAGTACCCCAGCATGGGGATCCTTTGTCCGGTGTATGTAACCGGACGCAAGTCCATGGGACATAGTCTTTCTCCATGTGTGGACGCAAATTTGTCTTCCCATACTTTCTTTTGAATGATTGATATGGGAGCTCCACTGTCTGCAATCATTTCCAACGGTATCCCACCAATTAGCATGTCTAATCGGGGCTTGTCATTTCCTGAGTCGTCCATCTCCAACACTTGGACATCTATGTACAGGATTTCCTCCAGATCATCGGTTTCCTCAGACTCATTGGTGTCGTCTTGCTGCTCTCTGTCTACGAACTTCACTGTAGCCCCTTTGGGTTTCCGGCGGCATACTTTTTCGTAATGACCAAATATTCCGCAGTATGAGCACTTTGCTCGGAATGCCGGGCATGCCTTGTCATTCCCCAGATGGTTGATACTACCACATCTGTAGCAGCTCGGACGTCCTCCCTTATTCCCTCTCTGATCTGTGGGATTGGTGGACTTCTGTTTCCTGCCTTCCTGGTGTTTCTGCGGCTCCCTTTGCTTAGGGCGATCTCCTCTTTGTTGAGTCGATATCTGGCACACCGACTGCGTCCCTCCTGTCTCCTTCTTGGCTGCTCGGGCGCAGCGTTTCGACAATTCTGCCTTCTTCACCATGGCCCAGATTTCTTTGAGTGGAGCATCTCCGTTCACCCATAGTTTATCTTGGACATGGGCGCTCGACGTATGCATGATGATCTGGTCTCGGATGAGTTTGTCGTGCAATGCGCCGAATTTGCATGAGATGGCAAGTTTCTGCAGGGCAACTACATACTCGTCTACGGTTTCGCTGCTCTTTTGCTTCCTTTGGAAAAAATTGTAGCGGTCAATCGCGACACACACCACGGGCCGGAAGTGTGCATCTAGGTCAGCGATGGTGTGGCTGAAAACATCAGTGTCTGCGGCATCTCTTTCTGTTTTCGCGATAGTGTCGTAGATCCTGATCCCTTCCGGGCCCAGGTTATGTAGTAATATTTTTTTTCTTCTTTTGCTTGAGTATGGGGCTCCTGCCTCCTCCTCTAATGCGTCGAGGTAGTTAAGGAAATACCTCTTCCAGTCTTCCCATTGCCTCTCTGGTTCCCCCGGATTGGTTAGGAACGGTACCAGTTGCGTGAGGGACGACGAATGTACTGCCATTCTGCCTGTTCTGTTCCTGGCGGGTTGGACGGAAACTGTCTTCCCTTGGGGACTGCCTGGAGCGTTTTGCCTGGTCGGGTCCCCTTCTTCAGGGTCACTCTCGCTATCTTCCCTCAATTGTGCGTGGAGGGGGGTAGGTAACGTCTGTGCTCCAGCCCCCCCTACTGTATGTGCGTCAGCAGCTTCTTCTGTGCGGGCAGTGGATGGCTCCCCTCTGCCCTCTCTCTGTTCCGCCAGTTTGCTTTGCTTAATTTATTCTTTCTGGGGCGACGTTCCCTTTTTGCCCCTTGGTTCTCCCCTCTTTGCGCGGGCACTATCGCTATGCTCGCTAGCTCCGAGCTTCTGAGGTGCTTGGTGTCCTGAGCGCATGCAGGCCTACCTCTGCTGCCTGATCTTCTCGTGCGCGTAAGGCTGGGGTGCGCTTCTGTTTCCAGGTGTAGCCCTCTGCCACGCTCCGTCGTGTTGTATTTCCTCCTTGGCGCCAAAATGTTCCGTTTATATGTTTTAATGCTTTCCAGCACTTTCACTGGGGTCCGTTTTACATCTGGATCCTCGTCGCCATTGTAATATCTCGAAAATGATGCATTCTACACATTATTGAAAGGTAGATTCTTTATTGCCGACGGAGCGCCGGAGCACACAACCTTTTGCTTAGAAGCGGTCGGCGCCAATACACAAAATGGCTGCTTTCCGCTTCCGTTAACTTAACTTCCCGTTCCGCCTAGCGGAACACTAGTGCGCTAACGCACAGATAACACCACACTTACGAGTAGAATTATAACAAAATAATGAGAATTCTTAAAGTAAAATGTTTCTTGATTATGTTTTCTTTTCCATAACAAACTAGCGATTGATTATTGTGAGAGGCTAAGGGCGGGACAAAAGGTACACATGGCAAGATAGATACACATAAAAAAAACACCAAAGGAACAAACACCCCCGGATACTATTCAGCAGCAGCCCCGCCTAGAGAGACCAGAGGGCAGTTCCTCAGCTATAAAATCAATTAAGGATTTTGTGGGGAAATATTATAAAGGAATGAGCTCGAAGGATGGGGGATTAATTGCGGATACGAATTCCCCAGCCTCAGCAAAGGCAATATGCTCAATCACAGATAACTCAGCAAGCCAAGGACATGATTCACAAGTGCTATTCGATCTGACTCTCTCTGGAGTGTTGTCGGAACCAAGATTGTCCTCCTCCCCAAGACTAACACCGAGACTATATACCTCGTTAAGGGTTCATGATATAGGGAGGGAGGCAGAGACAGAGGAACGGGGGCCAGAGGAAGAGGAGCCTTTAAGTATCTTTTGCCCGACAAAAGAAATTCGAGATGAGAGGGCAAAGGATGGAACGGAAACCCATCAGGAAAAAACATCTGACTCAATCAGCCCATCAGCGTCCAATATTGAGGTTGCGGGGACTTCTAGTGTTTCAATGTTGGATGCAATGATGATATTACAAAATACTTTGCAAAGTTTACTAGAGGTAGTAGTACTAAATAATGAAGCCATAATGGCCCAAAGGGTACAGTTTAATATTATGATGGGGGAGCTAAAACAAATAAAAGAGCTGATGCCTTCTATGATTAGGCCGGTTGGAGAGGACATTAGTGAGGGGGGAAGTCAGCCGCCCAATATACCATTAGAGAAGCCTGAACCTAATGTGTACTCGTCGAGATACCCTATGATAATAATAAAAAGGAGTGAGAGGAGGGGGTTTAAATTACGCATCCCTCGTCCACTAGTGTGGGAGGGTAGGAGAAAAACCCAATCTTCTACTCAGCAGAGGCCAATAAATGAAGCTTGTGTGAAAAAACGAGAGGGAGAAAAAGTGTTAGTAAGATCAGCACAGCCAACGGAAAATAAGCGAGGTAAAAGAACAGCCTCTGATGTGCACGAAGTGGTTGGCACAAGTAAACAAGCATTGGAAATGCAATAGGTCTCGCATTAGGAAAGTTTGAGCTATTGGTATTGTAAATGACACTTTTTTTATTTATGTGTAGGTTTTGAAAGTAGCAAAATTAATAGCTTTGTCAGTTACAATGTCAATAGTTTTAACTTTTGCAAATGTGACACCTATAGCATTTGTAATGCAATGTGTGTTGTATTTACGTGACTTAGATGTATTGATATTACAAATAACAATGGCTTTTAATTTTGTAAATAATTAATACTTAAATAAAAGTTATTGTAATTTATAATGGCAATAGCTTAAACGTTTGTAAATAACTTTTGTGAAGATTATGTTCAGTGTATTTTATTGTGACGACAATCCAAGAACATTGCATTTGCACCTACACACACAGAGCCACACACATGTAGATGTGGTGGTGGTGGATCTGGGGGATATGGTGGTGGTGGATGTGGTGGTGGATGTGGTGGTGGTGGTGGATGTGGTGGTGATGGCGGTGGATGTGGGGGTGGATGTGGTGGTGGATGTGGGGGTGGTGGTGGATGTGGTGGTGGTGGTGGTGGAGGTGGTGGTGGTGGAGGTGGTGATGGTGGAGGTGGTGGTGGTGGAGGTGGTGGTGGTGGTGGTGGAGGTGGTGGTGGTGGAGGTGGTGGTGGTGGATGTGGTGGTTGTGGATGTGGTGAAAGTGGTGGTGGAAGTGGTGGTGGAAGTGATGGTGGTGGGTGTGGTGGATGCGGTGGTGGATGCGGTGGTGGATGTGGTGGTGGTGGATGCGGTGGTGGTGGTGGATGTGGTGGTGGTGGATGCGGTGGTGGTGGATGAGGTGGTGGTGGATGCGGTGATGGATGTGGTGGTGGATGTGGTGGTGGTGGTGGATGTGGTGGTGGTGGTGGTGGTGGTGGTGGATGCGGTGGAAGTGGTGGATGTGGTGGTGGATGTCATGGTGGATGTGAAGGTGATGGATGTGATGGTGGATGTGGTGGATGTGGTGGTGGATGTGATGGTGGATGTGGTGGTGATGGTGGATGTGGTGGTGTTGTGGTGGATGTGGTGGTGGTGGATGTGGTGGTTGTGGATGTGGTGGTTGTGGTGGATGCGTTGGTGGATGAGGTGGTGGATGAGGTGGTGGATGAGGTGGTGGATGAGGTGGTGGATGTGGTGGTGGTGGATGCGCTGGTGGTGGATGCGGTGGTGGTGGATGTGGTGGTGGTGGATGTGGTGGTGGTGGATGCGGTGGTGGTGGTGGATGTGGTGGTGGTGGATGCGATGGTGAAGTGGTGGTGGATATGGTGGTGGTGGTGGATGTGGTGGTGGTGGATGTGGTGGTGGATGTGGCGGTGGATGTCATGGTGGATGTGATGGTGGTGGTGGTGGATGTGGTGGTGGATGTGGTGGTGGTGGATGTGGTGGATGCGGCGGTGGTGGTGGATGCGGTGGTGTTGGTAGTGGTGGATGGGGTGGTGGTTGTAGTGGATGTGGTGGTGGGTGTGGTGGTGGTGGGTGTGGTGGTGGTGGTGGATGCGGTGGTGGTGGATGTGTTGGTGGTGGATGTGGTGGTGGTGGTGGTGGCTGTGGTGGTGGATGTCATTGTGGAGGTGATGGTGGATGTGTTGGTGGATGTGGTGGTGGTGGTGATGGATGTGATGGTGGATGTGGTGTTGATGGTGGATGTGGTGGTGGATGCGGTGGTGGTGGATGTGGTGGATGGGGTGGTGGTTGTAGTGGATGTGGTGGTGGATGTAGTGGTGGTGGTGGATGTGGTAGTGGTGGATGCGGTGGTGGTGGATGCGGTGGTGGCTGTGGCGGTGGATGTCATGGTGGATGTGGAGGTGATGGTTGATGTGTTGGTGGATGTGGTGGTGGATGTGGTGGTGGATGTGGTGGTGGTGGATGTGGTGTTGATGGTGGATGTGGTGGTGGATGCGGTGGTGGTGGATGCGGTGGTGGTGGTGGATGTGGTGGTGGTGGTGGTGGTGGATGCGGTGGTGGTGGTGGTGGTGGTGGATGCGGTGGTGGTGGTGGTGGTGGATGCGGTGGTGGTGGATGTGGTGGTGGTGGATGTGGATGTCATGGTGGATGTGGAGGTGATGGTGGATGTCATGGTGGATGTGGTGGTGGATGTGGTGGTGGTGGATGTGGATGTCATGGTGGATGTGGAGGTGATGGTGGATGTGGTGGTGGTGGTGGTGGATGTGGTGGTGGTGGTGGTGGATGCGGTGGTGGTGGTGGATGTGGTGGTGGTGGTGGATGCGGTGGTGGTGGTGGATGCGGTGGTGGTGGTGGTGGTGGATGCGGTGGTGGTGGATGTGGTGGTGGTGGATGTGGATGTCATGGTGGATGTGGAGGTGATGGTGAATGTCATGGTGGATGCGGTGGTGGATGTGGTGGTGGATGTGGTGGTGGATGTGGTGGTGGTGGATGTGGTGGTGGTGGATGTGGTGGTGGTGGATGTGGTGGTGGATGTGGCGGTGGATGTCATGGTGGATGTGATGGTGGTGGTGGTGGTGGATGTGGTGGTGGTGGATGTGGTGGATGCGGCAGTGGTGGTGGATGCGGTGGTGGTGGTAGTGGTGGATGGGGTGGTGGTTGTAGTGGATGTGGTGGTGGGTGTGGTGGTGGTGGGTGTGGTGGTGGTGGTGGTGGTGGATGCGGTGGTGGTGGATGTGTTGGTGGTGGATGTGGTGGTGGTGGTGGCTGTGGCGGTGGATGTCATTGTGGAGGTGATGGTGGATGTGTTGGTGGATGTGGTGGTGGTGGTGGTGGATGTGATGGTGGATGTGGTGTTGATGGTGGATGTGGTGGTGGATGCGGTGGTGGTGGATGTTGTGGATGGGGTGGTGGTTGTAGTGGATGTGGTGGTGGATGTAGTGGTGGTGGTGGATGTGGTGGTGCTGGATGCGGTGGTGGTGGATGCGGTGGTGGCTGTGGCAGTGGATGTCATGGTGGATGTGGAGGTGATGGTTGATGTGTTGGTGGATGTGGTGGTGGATGTGGTGGTGGATGTGGTGGTGGTGGTGGTGGATGTGGTGGTGGATGTGGTGTTGATGGTGGATGTGGTGGTGGATGCGGTGGTGGTGGATGCAGTGGTGGTGGTGGATGCGGTGGTGGTGGTGGATGCGGTGGTGGTGGTGGTGGTGGATGCGGTGGTGGTGGATGTGGTGGTGGCGGATGTGGATGTCATGGTGGATGTGGAGGTGATGGTGGATGTCATGGTGGATGTGGTGGTGGATGTGGTGGTGGTGGATGTGGATGTCATGGTGGATGTGGAGGTGATGGTGGATGTGGTGGTGGATGTGGTGGTGGTGGTGGTGGATGTGGTGGTGGTGGATGCGGTGGTGGTGGTGGATGCGGTGGTGGTGGTGGATGTGGTGGTGGTGGATGCGATGGTGAAGTGGTGGTGGATATGGTGGTGGTGGTGGATGTGGTGGTGGTGGATGTGGTGGTGGATGTGGCGGTGGATGTCATGGTGGATGTGATGGTGGTGGTGGTGGATGTGGTGGTGGATGTGGTGGTGGTGGATGTGGTGGATGCGGCGGTGGTGGTGGATGCGGTGGTGTTGGTAGTGGTGGATGGGGTGGTGGTTGTAGTGGATGTGGTGGTGGGTGTGGTGGTGGTGGGTGTGGTGGTGGTGGTGGATGCGGTGGTGGTGGATGTGTTGGTGGTGGATGTGGTGGTGGTGGTGGTGGCTGTGGTGGTGGATGTCATTGTGGAGGTGATGGTGGATGTGTTGGTGGATGTGGTGGTGGTGGTGATGGATGTGATGGTGGATGTGGTGTTGATGGTGGATGTGGTGGTGGATGCGGTGGTGGTGGATGTGGTGGATGGGGTGGTGGTTGTAGTGGATGTGGTGGTGGATGTAGTGGTGGTGGTGGATGTGGTAGTGGTGGATGCGGTGGTGGTGGATGCGGTGGTGGCTGTGGCGGTGGATGTCATGGTGGATGTGGAGGTGATGGTTGATGTGTTGGTGGATGTGGTGGTGGATGTGGTGGTGGATGTGGTGGTGGTGGATGTGGTGTTGATGGTGGATGTGGTGGTGGATGCGGTGGTGGTGGATGCGGTGGTGGTGGTGGATGTGGTGGTGGTGGTGGTGGTGGATGCGGTGGTGGTGGTGGTGGTGGTGGATGCGGTGGTGGTGGTGGTGGTGGATGCGGTGGTGGTGGATGTGGTGGTGGTGGATGTGGATGTCATGGTGGATGTGGAGGTGATGGTGGATGTCATGGTGGATGTGGTGGTGGATGTGGTGGTGGTGGATGTGGATGTCATGGTGGATGTGGAGGTGATGGTGGATGTGGTGGTGGTGGTGGTGGATGTGGTGGTGGTGGTGGTGGATGCGGTGGTGGTGGTGGATGTGGTGGTGGTGGTGGATGCGGTGGTGGTGGTGGATGCGGTGGTGGTGGTGGATGCGGTGGTGGTGGATGTGGTGGTGGTGGATGTGGATGTCATGGTGGATGTGGAGGTGATGGTGGATGTCATGGTGGATGTGGTGGTGGATGTGGTGGTGGATGTGGTGGTGGTGGATGTGGTGGTGGTGGATGTGGTGGTGGTGGATGTGGTGGTGGATGTGGCGGTGGATGTCATGGTGGATGTGATGGTGGTGGTGGTGGTGGATGTGGTGGTGGTGGATGTGGTGGATGCGGCAGTGGTGGTGGATGCGGTGGTGGTGGTAGTGGTGGATGGGGTGGTGGTTGTAGTGGATGTGGTGGTGGGTGTGGTGGTGGTGGGTGTGGTGGTGGTGGTGGTGGTGGATGCGGTGGTGGTGGATGTGTTGGTGGTGGATGTGGTGGTGGTGGTGGCTGTGGCGGTGGATGTCATTGTGGAGGTGATGGTGGATGTGTTGGTGGATGTGGTGGTGGTGGTGGTGGATGTGATGGTGGATGTGGTGTTGATGGTGGATGTGGTGGTGGATGCGGTGGTGGTGGATGTTGTGGATGGGGTGGTGGTTGTAGTGGATGTGGTGGTGGATGTAGTGGTGGTGGTGGATGTGGTGGTGGTGGATGCGGTGGTGGTGGATGCGGTGGTGGCTGTGGCAGTGGATGTCATGGTGGATGTGGAGGTGATGGTTGATGTGTTGGTGGATGTGGTGGTGGATGTGGTGGTGGATGTGGTGGTGGTGGTGGTGGATGTGGTGGTGGATGTGGTGTTGATGGTGGATGTGGTGGTGGATGCGGTGGTGGTGGATGCAGTGGTGGTGGTGGATGCGGTGGTGGTGGTGGATGCGGTGGTGGTGGTGGTGGTGGATGCGGTGGTGGTGGATGTGGTGGTGGCGGATGTGGATGTCATGGTGGATGTGGAGGTGATGGTGGATGTCATGGTGGATGTGGTGGTGGATGTGGTGGTGGTGGATGTGGATGTCATGGTGGATGTGGAGGTGATGGTGGATGTGGTGGTGGATGTGGTGGTGGTGGTGGTGGATGTGGTGGTGGTGGATGCGGTGGTGGTGGTGGATGCGGTGGTGGTGGTGGTGAATGCGGTGGTGGTGGATGTGGTGATGGTGGATGTGGATGTCATGGTGGATGTGGAGGTGATGGTGGATGTCATGGTGGATGTGGTGGTGGATGTGGTGGTGGATGTGGTGGTAGATGTGGTGGTGGTGGATGTGGTGGTGGTGAATGTGGTGGTGGTGGTGGATGTGGTGGTGGTGGATGTGATGGCTGATGACTGATGGCAGCCTTTAGTGTCTATGACCTAAAGAACTGCGCTGATGTCTGATGGAGCCTATAGTGTCTATGACCTAAAGAACTGCGCTGATGTCTGATGGAAGCCTTTAGTGTCTATGACCTAAAGAGCTGCGCTGATAACTGATGGGAGCCTTTAGTGTCTATGACCTAAAGAGCTGCGCTGATAACTGATGGGAGCCTTTAGTGTCTATGACCTAAAGAGCTGCGCTGATAACTGATGGAAGCCTTTAGTGTCTATGACCTAAAGAGCTGTGCTGATAACTGATGGGAGCCTTTAGTGTCTATGACCTAAAGAGCTGTGCTGATAACTGATGGGAGCCTAGAGTGTCTAAGTAACCTGGGTGACAGTTCTGCTGTCTTTATTGGACCTAAGGAACTGTGCTGATGTCTGATGGGGCCTATAGTGTCTTGGTAACCCAAGGAACAGTTCGGTGGTCTGCTGTCCATAATGTGAGCGGGCTGGTGCAACCCGAGGGTAGCTCTTTGTATCTTGAGGGGCAGCTCTACTATTTATGATATTCAGGTGTGCTTTTCTTACTTAAGAAATATCTTTACTTTTTATGATGCGAGTGCATGTTTATGTAACCAGAAATATTACTCCACTGAAATTTACAAGCCTGGAAAACAGCGAAAAGTTACTAACACCCTTCTTCAATGACTGAGTCAACCTTCCACTTTTGATGTATTAGCTTGTAGGTGATTTAAAGGTAAAACAAACCCTCGAAACATAGCTAGGAAGGAGTAGATGCTCCCACAGTATATGCAATGCAATGGTTTTGGATAATGTACACAGATGAAGAGATCGTGAAGGGTTGGGGGTGGGGGAGAAGTTTTTTGGCTTAGCCCTACTGACCGGAGGAACTGAATATCCGGAGGATGCAAATGACTGTTTAACTATAAGCGTTTTATACTAATGCTGTCCATGGTTTGTGATAAACCAAATAAATCTTGTAATAATAAAAATAAAAATAATACTATAATATAATGTACAAATAAAAACAGTAGCTATAAGAAAAACGTGCACGTTCTAGTGAGTTGCTGTCCTGTTTCCTGTGCTGCAGATCACCATCGTACACCCTGAACTCGAACGCAGAGCATGTAACAAAGGGTAACGCAGCTCGGCGAAGTTCCTCGTTCAGCAAAGTGCGCGAAAATTGCCGTACAATTCCATTTGCAAACATGTTTACCACCGCATTATATGTATTATATATTTCACGAATGCGTGCAAATAGGTTCTCCCTTTGGTACAACGAGCACCAGGTGTATGCATACGTTTATAAACAGTAGACGCATCACTACATCAACAGCTCCCTGAGTTACAGATTAATATTTTGAAATGTAAAGCCAGGCGTACAGAGCCGTAGGGGGCGAGACCTGTTGATATATAAAACTATTGGTACAATCATCACAACAACGGCACCCTGACGGGTAGAAAGGGTGTAGCTGGGTAGAACGAGATGCCCATCTAAGCGCTAGGCCCCGCACCCTCTCGCTCCCCGTCTACCAGCGGGTCCACGTGCCCCACATTCCAAAGGTGAAAGCCGGGCCCGGAAAAAAAACACGTTGTGTGCTAGATAGCGCAGAGACAGTAACTAGTGGGAGGGAATAGCTCTCGGCATTGCTGGGTGGGCGGGGGAGCAGGAGTCTGTGGTGTGAGAGACAAATGTTGGTGTGTGAGGCTGCCTTTCAAGTCGGGTGGGGGAGCAGGTAGTCTAAATGCGACAAATGGTAGTCTGGTGCGAGGCGGGGGATGGGGAGCAGGGTAGCAAGCGGGAGTGGGAGAAATAAGTAGGGTCGGGGAGTTTGTTCGCATATTCGCAAAGGAAACTGCAATAATATATTTTCAGTAGTTTAATGTGTCACTTTGAAAACTGACATTTAAAATATGCTGTACGACACAGATACATTCCTTATTGATTGTATGAAACTCCAACTGTGCAATAAATAAACCCTTTCCTAAAAATGTCTCTGTGTTGCTACCTTGCGTGTCAAAGCCATTTAAAGATCAACTAATTATTATCGTGAGGTGCGGAGGATGTGTCGTTCTTTCACCACACCCGTTTCATTTTAAATAAAAGTAGTTTAAAACAAAACACAGAGGAGCTCGACCAGAGAGAGAGAGATGCCGAGACATTTCGAATGCATACAATCGAAAGGTGTCAGTTAATGGAGGGAACATACTGAGCAAACATAAGATCTTGAAGAATGAATATACAGACGACCTCTGCCTCCTGCACCCAGCACCGTAGCTAGGAAAGCTCCTGTATCCCCGACTGCACAGCTATTAAGATAGGTGGCTGCGTGTATGTGTTAAAGCTCCTCCTCCCAGAAGCACACTTTCGGGCTTGGGACAAATTGCTTGCAATTTGCATTTTATCTGTTAAAACAGCAGGGTCAAATAGCCGCAATTGAAAACAGAAGGGCAAATACAAATATTGGTTCCTAAACAGACCCACAAAGCGTGTTTACACAGTCTTTTGAGTTCATGCGAGTGATTTGGGCAAGAGCGAGGAAAAACAAGCATTGGCCGCAGGGCCGGGAGCGATGACGAATTTTGGATGGGGGGGGGGTGGGAGTATTGCCAAGCACTTGAGAGCTAATAGAGATTTTATTACAAAGCCAAACAAAACTGTACCGCAAGTCACAAAAAGAACAAGCTTTCACTTTGTAAATAATAAAAATTATCTAGGGTACTGTGCCACCTGGTATTGAGAGCTGTGCAATTGAACATAACTTCTGGCATCTGTGGTCATAACATGGTCTAGATTAGGGCATGTGCTGTTTTCTTATCGGTTTAATAAGGTTGTTGCTGATGCGTCTATTTACGCTGCTGCTCCGGTTCCTGTAGCGTGTGTTTACGCTATGGTACACATTGTGACCCTTACAGGAACATGCTGGAGAAGCGTTCATGGTGCTATATGTTCCTGTCATATGCAGATAGAGAATGGGTATTTACATTCATATATTAGAAGAATGCGCCAGACACAGCAGCTCCGAGCGCTATGTGTGCTTGTGGGCGGGGGATCCTATGCATTAGTCTGCGTAAGATTTAGCAGTTAGACATAACCGCCTCCCCACCTCACACCCCACCCAAATGGAGATCAGGACTTCAAGGGAACATACAATACCAGGGCTTTGGGGAGAGGAACATTTTCTTGCGTAGTGCTGTGCATTTTTGCCGCTTGGGCTCTCCGTGTCCTATAGAAAGTACAGGATCGCTCGAAAATAATTAAAGCACGCTGTCAAGGTTGAACAGCAATTGTTGAAACATCTGAATGCGCTTCCTAGGTGGGTATGCACACATACACAACTTGCAACCAGTCAATTCAGCATCTAAACAGAGAAAGCACCAAGTATAGATTGCGGGTGCACATTGTCTGTTACCAGAATGCAGCCGATCGTTACTAAGAAACCGCAAAACCCTGCGATGAGGACGAGTACTCGTTACGACGAAGGAAGTCGGCAAAGCAATTCACCGGCCACGGTGAGTGACACACGCCTTCCTCTTGACATACACTGAGAGTGCACGCGCTTGTGTATTGAGTAGCAGACGGTGTATTATAAACGCGTTAAAAGCGGATATGGAACACAAGAATAAACAGAAGGGAAAATAATGTGATGGGGACCGAAAATAATGACCATAACCCTGCGATGAGGACAAGTACCCTTTACGACGAAGGAAGTCGGCAAAGCAATTCACCGGCCACAGTGTGTGACATGTGCCTTCATCCCGACATACACTGAGAGTGCAAGCGCTCGTGTATAGAGTAGCGGATGGTGTATTATGAATGCGATAAAAGCGGATATGGAAGAACGCTACATTAAACAAGACGGAGGGAGAGAAGGGGAGGGGGGAGGAGAAATGCGACACGGCGGGCAGGGGAGGGGGCGGAGCGGGGAGAGGGTGTGAAAGCAGCAGGGGCCTGGAGTGCGGCTGAGGGAACTTATGTGCACGCGCTTTTAAGCTCAATGCACATGCGCATTGAGCTTGAATTTCACGGGCACTGCAAGGAATCGCCACGATTCCTTGCAAGTTGGTTAAAGACTGTTTAAGCCCCCATAGTCTCGCAAGCTCGATGCGCATGCGCATCGAATAGCGAGACCTAAAAAGATAATAGAAAGTCTAAGAACAAGAAAGGGCCAGGTAAGGAAAGAGCTGCACAAGACCAGGGAATAATGGCTAAAAGGAAGGCATTGAGACCGCAAGTTGACAAAAGCATTACTATCAGCAAAGAGCAGGTTGAGACTGGTATGTCCCACAAAAGAAACATAAGCAAAAGGGACCCACTAAGGATTTCCAGAGAGCTAGAGGCAAATGGAGACTCAGACTTGTGGCTATTTTTTGAGGCAAGTGACCGGGTAAAGGGGGGGAAAAAGGTGAGAAAATTAAACCCGTTGAATAGATCCCAACTGCTCTTCTGTCTTGCTAATTGTAAAAGTTTGTGTAGTATTTCTTCAGCAGACCTCAAAGAAGTGGCGTTCTCTGTAAATAATAAGGGGACTGAAGTTACTAAGGTTCTGTTGTATTCCGAACTGGTAAAATCGGCATTAATCAGAGCGGAACCTGAGTTACAGAAAGAAGGTATTAGGCTGGTTAAAAAATTTGAAATGCAAGGACCAACTACACAGGAGAGACCTTTCTTAATAAACCACACAGGTCTGGTAAAAAGGCAGATCAGAATGATGGGGGCCTGCTGGGAAGAAAAGGATAGCATAGAAATTAAGATAGGTAAGAGGGTGCAGGAGCCAGGCGAAGATGCAATTTTAGCTGGAAATAGATATAGAGCCTTGGCACTACTTGATTATGAAATGAACAGGAGTCTAAATGAAATTAACTAGGTATCTGGGTCGTTGCACAGCCTTTCAGTGTTATCTTGGAATGTTTCTGGGTTTAAAAGAATAGTCAGTCAGTCAGTCAGTCATTAAAACTTTATTCGGGTTATTACAACCATAAAAGTATACACAATACATTTATAAAACTTTATAAAAACACAAAATATATAAAATTTGTAAAATTGCAAATCAGTCCTTTCCGGGAGGAAACCCCAGTAACTTTGTTATTAATCAGTATCCTCCTAGGATGTGAAAATTACAAGGGTGAACATGAGAAAACATATGTGACCAGGTCTTCCAAACATAATACATACATTGAAGTGCAATCTCGTTACCATACGCCTATACCTCTGTACTCTGGAGAAACCCCCTGACTCGGCTCATGTATTTACCCAAGGCGCAGGCTATATCCAGATTTACCATCCCCACCAGGAGATCTACAGCTTGCTTTCTATTCATAATCCTATAAGTTTTGAATAGCGGGCCTAAAATCTCCTTACGTATATCAAGGGTCATCCTACAGTCTAATAAAATATGAATAATATCACAGGAGGTACCTAGCGTACATGTGCAATTGCCATTACTATTTATCATATAATTTTTAACCCTGTTATTTACATAACAGGGGTTTATGCCCATTCTCAGTTTTAAAACCTCTCTTCTTAAGTGCTGATTCGGCAACCTATCCAAGTAAGGGTAGGAGTGGACTTCTGAAATCCATACTTGGATCATATGGGACACCGATATTTTTTGTCGGAGATACTCTTGATCGCATATGCAGGACACATCCGCTCCCAATGACCGTAGTTCTTTTTTGCCTATATTGGTATGTCCTAACTGGGTATCTAGTTCTATCCCTAGCTTCCCATAGGCTTCCTTTAGTGAGAGTCTTGTTTCTTTAGCCCACGATAACTCGCTGGAGGCAATTTCCTCTCTACACCACTGTGATATTTTTCTGGGAGGTTCCCCTGTCTCCAGACGCTGCCAGAACCGTATTAGTGCCATCCTGGATGTAATTGCCCAAGAAGTGACTCCTATCTCCAATCTTGCTGCTTGTACCATTGCTGATTTCGGCAACGAGAACAAGCTTTTTAGGATCATACCCTCCTCTTTATCCCAACCTTTTTTCCCGCTAAGGAGGAGAACCTCTGATCCATATAGGAATTGCGCGGGGACCATTGCCAGGTAGGCCTTTATAGCCGGCCTATCTGACAAGTCTCCGTAGAAGCTATTAAACCTTTTTAAGCCCTTTATAGAGGCTGTTGCCCTGATTTTTAACGCTTCCAGATGGGTGGTCCATTTCAAGTTACTAGTGAACCATACTCCCAGATATCTGTATTCCGTTACCTTCTCAAGTTGTTCCGTACCTAAATACCAAGGGAAACGGGCCTTACTTTTGCCGAAGCATAGGATTTTGGTCTTTTCCATATTTACTACCAGTTTTTTATTTAAGCAGTATTTATGGAACATATCTAGTTTCCTCTGCAAGCCTATCTCCGTCTGGTCCATGATCACCAGATCGTCTGCATAAAGCAGACAGGATATATGGTTACCCCCTAGCTTTGGGCTAGCCCCTCTAACCTCTTTTAGATTCCGAGGTAGGTCCGCTATAAACAAAGAGAATAGCAACGGGGCTAATACGCACCCCTGCCTCAGGCCATTTCCAATCTGGATCTTGCCAGATAATCCACCATCCTCGTCCAGGACTACCTGGGCCCAGTTATCTGTATGCAAGGCCTGAATAAGGGCTAACAGGTCTGCGTGTAACTTATAGCCTTTCAAGGTAGACCATAGCTGTTCCCTGCTTACAAGATCGAATGCTGCGCGGAAGTCTACAAAGCAGCAGAACAAATTACCCCTTTGCTCTATAGACTTCCGCGCTACCGCCCAGAGGGCAAAGCAATGATCCACTGTTGAATGACCTTCTTTAAAACCCCCCTGTTCAGGAGGTACTATATCATTATCTTCAGCCCAATCTTTTAATAGACCCAGAACGATTTTAGAGAAGACTTTTTCCCCAATGTCCAAGAGATTTATCAGGCGATAGTTTTTAGGGGAGTTTACGTCGCCTTTTTTGTGTATGGGTCTAATAATAGCCCCTTTCCAGCTATCTGGTAACGTTCCTGTTTTTAGTATTCTTAAGAACGTTTTTGCGAACAAATCCGCCCACCAATCTATATTTGTTTTTATGATAATGGCGGGTAGATTGTCTGGACCAGCAGCTCGTGTTAAGTTTAATTTGGCTATCACAATTTTAATACGACCTTGGGAGAACTGCTCCATTACTTCACCCCTCACTCCTGGCCAACTAGATGGTACTATTGCCTCCCTTCTTGGCCATTTGCCGTAGATCTCCTCAAGGTAGATTACCCACTTATCCTCTGGGACAGAACATTGCATGGACCCTGCTGTTTTCCCCGCACATTCCTGTATCAGTTTCCAGAAGCCTTTGACATTCTTTTCATCGATTGTCGCTAGTAGGTTCTTCCAGCAGTTTTCTTTGAAAGATCTTTTTTTGTCTCTAATCAATGTCTTATATTTTATCCTTAATTTCTTAAGGGCTAGAAATTCTACTTCATTATCACTCCGCCTAAGGCTTCTTTCCTTCTTTCTAATAACGGCCTTTGCTTTACGGCAATCTGCATCAAACCATGGGTTACTAGTTGCATGTAGTGGAAGATTCCTTCCCAAGCTATGCTTCCCCCGTTTAATGTTTATTCTGAGGCATTCTACGAGTTGTCTTATCATATCCTCATACCAGGGTATCTCTTCCCCCTTTACTAGGTTTCCTAAGTCAGCTACTATCTGAAGATCCTTCAGTTTATTTAGATGTTCTTCACTTATCCGGGTTGTAAGTCGCTTGGGATATTCAACCTCTACATGCAACACCTTCTGTCTTGGCGGGACCTTATTTACATACATTTCTATCAATAGTGGGAAATGATCGCTGCCCTCTACTTGAAGTATTTCGAAATGTTGGATTGTGTGGAAACACCAGGCCTGGGTAAATACATAGTCTATCGGGCACAATTGGTGGCCTACTTTAAATGTGCGCTTGGCGGGCCGATCTGTTTCTTTCCTACCATTCACACAAACCAGACCCATGCCCCCCAGCAGCCGTCCAAGCTCCTCATCCTGATTTGAGAGCTCAGTGCTGATAAACTTTGCAGACTCTATGTTATACGCTTTTAGTATGTCACTATTCCAGGCATCCGTTTTTATGGGATTCAATCTATGATTAAAGTCTCCCAGTATTAAAATCACATCTCCTGGATAGAGTTCGTGTAAGTACTCTAGATCCTTTTTTAAACGATCCCGCTCTGCTTTATACTCCTGTTTTTCCCCTTTCTGTATGTACACGTTGATAATACAAAAACCTTCACCCCTTGTCTTGTTATTTTGGATCAGCACTCTGCTCCCCAATGCCCAGATGCATGTTAGGTCGAGATGGAGGATATCTCTCACTAACTTTGTGGAGAGCAGCGTCATCTGGCCGCCTGACGCCCTACCCATTTTATTCTTTCTTGCAGGTTTTATGTGACTTGCAAAACCTTCCGTAACGGGGGTTTCGTCGCACAGCCATGTCTCCTGTAGGCACATAATATCGGTCTTTTCAAGGAGATTTTTGAAAGTCTCTTGAGGCCATATTCTTTTATAGCCATTAATATTCCAAGACAAGATGCGCAGGCTGTGCGACGACCCAGTTTCCTAATCAATGTTGCTCAGATTCCCCTCCTCCTCCTGATCTAGGTAAGCCAGCTCTCTGTACCTGTTCCCATCCAAGACATCTTCCTCCCCCCACCCTAGCTTTTTAGGAGCAATTGTAATTGCCAGGCCTTCCTTGTTACTCCATCCTGATGAGATAATTTTTATTTGCCGTTCTCCCAAACCGGCATGATTTCTAAGGAATTGGTGCCCTTGATTGTCCAATTTCAGATCCTCTCTATTTACTATTCTGATTCCTTCCTTCAGCATCTCAGCTTCCGCTTTTTCCATTGCGACTTTTATCAAAGCTGAGTGGAGGAGGACCTTTGTTATTTCCTCACCTTTAGCATTGGCCAAAAACCCCACTTCTTTTAAGTCGTCTGTACTGACATATTTTAGGCTCGGGCATTTAGCAAATGAGTATAGTAGCTGCGAGCGATTTAGGGGTTTTAATTTCTTACTCCATTTCCTCCCATTTCCCTGGCCCAGTGGTTCTAGGTATAGCCAAGTGTCCACAATCCTGGATGCCTGTAGTGGCTTATGGCTATTCTCTGGACATTTATCCCTTCTCTTCAATTTACTTTCTGATCTGCCACTATTCATCCAATTGTTCACCGGGGATAAGTTACTGGGCCCTGCATCAGTGGACGTTTCCATTTCCCATATTGGTTCTAACCCCTCTTTTCTTCCCCTGGGCATCCTCTTAGGGGCCCTAATATTCTTGGCCAAGCCTTTACCTTGGTCCCAACATGATTTTTCCTGGGTACCAAGGGTGCTTGCCCTAGAGTCTACTGGGGTTTCATAATCCATTTCTACTCTCACTGCCTTGCCTCTGGGCCTTAGTTCGTGGGGAACCTGTTTTATGTTCAGCTGTTGTACAGCCTGACTGACCCGTTGGGCCTTTTTCCCTTTTCTCCTCAACAGGCCGCGCCTCCTTCCGCCATATCTCCTTATAATCATGGGACAGCGGGAGATGTATACAGTGGGCTCCTCCTCATTAGGTGCATTTGCCCTTGTTATTTCTCCCACCTCATCGGCTTTGTTCTCAACAGTTCTTACAAGGGATGGCATTTGGGCTTTAATCTGCGTCAATTCCCCAATTATGTTATTAAACTGCTTACTATGGGTTTTTAGAATTTCATTATTCACCACTGAAACTTCTAGGATTCCTTGCAAAGTTTTCTGGAGCATCAACATAACCTCAAGCATTGATGAGCTTGAGGTACCCGTTACCTCCAAACTATTCACAGGTAGGCCTGATAACACAGTATGGGCCATATTTACATTTTCCAGGCTGACTTTTACATTTAGTCCAAATTCTTCTTCGGCAGCTTCTCTCTCTGGGTGTAAATCGCTCAGAATTTCATTATCATTTTCTTTTTCTTCCTCCCCCTCTCCCTCCGAGTCTTGGTTTGATACTGATTGAAACAGCCGTGGGGAGGAAGACAGCCGAGGTACTATCGGAATATCAGCAATGTCGAAATTTGTCTGGTTCAAGGAATCGTTAACTGATACCTGGATCTCAGTCAATTTTAGGGGCTCCACCGCCTTTGGTTCTCTTTCTGGTGTCTCCTTTTCTTTAAAATGCTTACCAAAGAAGTCTTTAATAGATTTTGAGACCGTAGAACCACCTTTTACACCTGCAGCCTTAGCGGACATCGGCCCCTTCTGATTAATTGTGCTTGAGGAAGCAGTAGACCCCAGTACAGATGTTTTATTTCTTGTAGGTGTCAATATCGCACTTTCCAAGTCAATGGGTAGTTCGGTTATGTCCTCTACTCCATGACTTGTATTTCCTGGAAGTTTAGAATTTTTAGATACTTTCCGACGTTTATTCCTTCCTAATGCCATGACTTTAAATTCTCTCTTCCGCTGGAGTCGCAAGTCCAGTAGCTTTCCTCTTTAACCCTTTTATCCCTGGAGAGTCTCGTTACGCCGCACCCCGCAATTCGCAGGTTTCCCCAATGTGAAATAGGCGTATGATTTCAGCTATTAATTGTGCTTTGTATGCTGCTTTGTGTGCTTTGTATGCTACTACCAGGATACTAGTACTAAACAATTGCCAAATGCCAGATGCCGGTGATCTCCTCCCCACTCACCGGTACTCGCCGTCAATGGTCCGCAGTAATCCGTAGTGGCCCGCAGCGGTCCTCCAAGACGCTCCCTCACTCCCTCCGAGGGCGTGGAATTATGTGCCGTGTACCGAGAGGAGGGGGCCGACAGGAGGCAGAGGCAGAGCGTTTCAATATGCCGGTTCGATGTACCACGAGTCGCCACGCTACCGCCGAGCCCCCGCAGCCTCTGTAGACCTGGCTCAGCGTCAGAAGCTTGCTCCAGGTGGGTGGGGGGGCTACGCTTTTCCAGAAAACAAGGTGATCGGCTTAAGCCGGACCCAAGACCTCGGGCGTCGCACTGCTGAGGATGGTGGCGTCCTGCTCGCTTGTTGCTTCAGCTGCAACTGCTCTCTCTGCCCGTTAGCTCTCTGCTGCCCTCCACAGGATTCTGCACTGCAGAGCACACCGTTTAATTAATAGAAAAGCAGGCACATTTTAAAAAGATCATTGATACATGTGAAATTGTGTGCCTGCAAGAGACCTGGCTGTGTGACGATACCCAAGTAAGTGTAGGGTTTGCTCAGCAGACAAAGGTAGCTGTAAGAAAACATTTTGACAGGCCTTCAAGGGGGCAAGCGACATTGGTATCACATAAAATTGCCAAAAAAGTGGTTTAGTTGAATGCAAAATGTAAATGGGTTATAGGATGTAGAGTGTTATTGCTGAACCCTGACCCCCGGTTTGATGGTATTAATATTGTAAATGTGTACATTCAAAAGGGGGAAGCGAGGCCGTATAGGGAAGAGATGGAAAAACTGAAAGAAGATCTGTCATCTATGATCGAGACCTATCCAAGAGACGTAATGCTAGTGCTGGGTGATTTTAATCACAAGTTAAACCCTGCAAGGACTAATCAATGGTGTCGGGATCAATTGAATTATTTCAAAATTGAAAATGCAATATTTCCAAGGGTGACAATGTCAGAACAGGACTCGGCTTTAGGTCAACAGTTGGGGGCTTTGGGGCTGATCTGTGCAAATGGGAGATTTGATGTAGATAGACCTGCAAAGCGAACCTTTAAGTCAGGCCTGCAACCCTGCCCAATTGATTATGTTTATACACAAGCCTGGTATTTTGAGTTAATCAAAAAATTTGAGGTGACAGGTGAAGAAGGAGGTGATCATTTCCCGTTAAGGCTGGAAATATGTGAGCAAAAGAAACAACATGGGGAGACAGTGTTGCCGGTGCAAGTCGAGTATCCTAGATGACTCACAATTAGGATTACGGAGGAATATCTGGAAAAATTAGTAGCTGTTCAACAGACGCTGTTGGTAGAAGATATACCAATTGTATATGAGAGCTCCTGGTTCGAGAACTCAATTAGGGTATTAATGGATTGCCTGAGGGTAAAAATTAAAGAAAGAAACCCCAGAGGCGAGAGGGGAAGTACAGGGTATAAGAAAGGGAGGGGATGGTTTGACGAGGATTGTAGAAAGGCCAAAAGAGTAATTAGGCAACTGGAATGAAGATCAAGGGTAAAATACAGTGTAGGACTGTGGGATAATCTCCTAAAGCAAAGGAGGCACTATAAAATGCTGGTAACGAACAAAAAACAATGTTTTAGAGAGAGCTGCTTGGCCAAATTGCTGACCGCTATAGAATCTAAAGATTTGAAAGGGTTTTGGAGATTGGTGCAAGAAAGTTCTAACAAAGAAAGAGGCACCCTGAAATGTGTGATCCCTGAAAATGAGTGGGCAAAATACTTGGGGGAAATTTATGGGGTCTGGAATGAAATGGAAAGTTTAAATTCTATAGTATGGGGTGGAGTGAGTAAAGAAATGGAGGTTCATTTTTCTATTGATAATGTCAAAAAAATTGTGTCTAACTTAAATTTGACACGGGCAGCTGGCCCTGACAATCTTCCTGCGGTGGTGATAAAAAAGAGGACGGATTGGTGGGCTCTGTTCTTTTCAAAAATGCTCCAAGGGATACTTACCTCAGGCCAAATTCCAGAAACCTGGAGAGGCGCAATAATAAGGCCTATCCACAAAAAAGGGGACCTTAACTGTTAATTAATTTGCTGGATATAGGCGAAAAAGTATTCGCCGAATTGATCCTAGAAAAACTAAAGGAGTGGTCAGAGCTGAACCAAGTTATACCCCCAGAACAAGCCGGGTTTAAGGAGGGCCATTCGACGGTCGACCACTGCTTCGCACTTTGGTCCATAGCGGGGAAGTCCATGGAGCAGAATGGTAGATTGTGTTGTTGCTTCGTGGACTTCCCCGCAGCGTTTGACTTAGTAGACCGTGGGAAGCTGTGGGAGACATTGATTGGCTATGATATCCCCAGAGAATTGTTGAGCCTAATACAACTTCTGCACACTGCAAACTGGGAACGGATTATTTTAGACACAGATGGGAGTATATCAAGAAAAATTAAAATTGGAAATGGGCTAAGACAAGGGTATGTTTTGGCCCCTCAACTTTTTTCACTTTTTATAGCAGACCTACCCTCTATTTTAGTTAAAGCAATGGGGGCAAGCCCTAAAATAAATGGGAAACATATACGCTGACGACCTGGTAATTTTCGACCAAACGGAGATCGGGTTACAAAGAAAGTTGAATAGCTTTCATGAGTATTGTAAGTTGAAAAAAATAGTGGTTAACATGGACAAAACAACAATTCTATGCTTTGGGAGAAGGGAAATAAGATATAGCTGGTACCTAGGTCCCGAAAAGCAAGAAACTGTAGAAGAGTACAGGTACCTGGGTATGTGGTTTCAGAAAAATCTTAAATGGATAACCCACCTAGATGCTTGTAGAACAAGGACAGCAGCATCAATAAATGGCCTTAAGAAATTTTTTGGAAGCTATGGAGAAAAATCGGAAAGGCCTGTCTTAAAGGCATATCTAGCTATGCTCCCCCCTCGCAATTTCTATATGGGGCAGAGTTACTGTTTTTGGGTGGCAAACATGGATGGGATGTAGAGGAGGGAAAAGCTTTGAAAACATTTTTCTCACTCCCCAAATGTTCCATGGTGCAAGCTCTAAGGTTAGAAACATGTGTAACCTCATGGAAGATAACAGTTTGTATGGCCTTAGTTAGATTCTGGCAGCGCCTGGGTACCGAGGACGAACTAAAAGTCTCGCAATGAAGTAGGAGAGAAGCGTTGATGAGTGAACGAACATGGGCTAAAGGGGTTAGAAATTCCCTCAGTATGGTTGGTAAACTGCTGAGACTAGATGTAAATCCTGTGACCCTCCAAATGGAGATTACGGGGAAGGCTCTGAGAGAGGTAGGATATGAGGTATCCCGAGCAGAGGTCCGAATTTACCTGGCGACGATAAAGTCGGTACAGTTTATGGCCCAGGCCTGGCAAAAAGATATACATTTACCTTATATTGATAGATTGCCGAATAGATGGCTGAGGAGAGAAGTTCTAAGATTAAGAACTGGATTGAATCCCTATTATGGTAATATTAGAGTAAAATCGGAGATGATAGATAGCATTGGAAACTGTAAGTGTATAGTGGGAACCTCATGTAATATGATGCATATCTTATTAGACTGTTCAAAGCTCTTAGAACTTCGAAAAGAGATCTTATGTCCAATTAAAAAAATATGGTGTACATAATAGACTTGCTGCAAGTGTCCTCCTAACAGAAATGCTCTCCTTAGATATTGTTTGTGCATTGGGGAGATTTATGCAAAAAGTTAAACGAACTATGAATTGCGATTAGTCCAAGCCATGTGTGATCCATTTTAATGAGTTATAAGTTTTATACGGTTTTAACGTTTTTATGTGACATTGATCTGTTTTTGAATGTTTTTAGAATGTTTTATCTGTTTAAGGACAATGGTCAAATAAACTTTCATTTTGAACTGAACTGAACTCTTGAAACACTGGAACCTTCAGATCCATGAAAAGAACCATTGGTTTGAAAAGTTCACAGCCCCCTTGAAAGCCCAGACACAGGCACCAAAGAATCACCACCCCCATAATGGCTCCAGATCGGACTGGACTGGTAACAACCTCTGGTTCTTGAGCTAGGACATAACCACTGCTGAGACATATTTCCTCCCTGTGATTCTCACCACACCTTTGGTAAAGAGCAACATGTCGAAAATTCCATCTCTCACCATTTTCCAAAATAACAGAGTGATCAAAAACTTTACTGTGTAAGGTCCATTGAACTTGGAAAGACCTCTACCAATTCTTCCACTCCTCACCTTAACTAAGTCACCCACCTTGATGCGACTGGGAGTAACCGAATTTTCCCGAGACTCAGAGTAAACTCCACCCAAAGCCACCAACTCCCTTATCCATGCAGGGCTCTCCCCCTCATCAATTCAAATGGAGATTTCTTCCCCTCGCCTTGTCTGGTGGTCCAGTAGGCCCACACAATTTCATCCACCTTTTTACGCACCACAGACCCGTTGGTGGTAGCCATCTGGATGATTCCTTTCACAACTCTGTTGGCCCTCTCGCACAGGCCATTCCTTTGCAAGTTGTACGATGAAGTGCAGTGATGGGCAATACCACAATCTTTCAAAAAGTCCTGCATCTCCCTTGAGACCAATTGTGTGCCATTATCCGTAATAAGAACAGAAGGAATACCCTCATCTCTAAATAATTCTCCTAAAAACTTGAGAGTACTCTCAGTGGCAACAACTCTCACAAACTTTGAAAAAACACCCACAACCACAATGTCAAACCTATCCCTTTCATTCAATTCTCCCATAGGACCAATGAAATCCAGACATATACTATGCCAAGCCACACCAGGATTCTAAATATGTCATGTTCCTGGCTTACTGCCCACCTTCAACCTTTTTTCACTTTCTTAGCACACCAGGCACCTTTCCACCCAACTGACCACCTGTCCATCCAAACCAGGCCACCAAAAAATGTGTTTTCAAGCGACTTTGGGTCAGCGTTTGACCTAGATGACCCTCATGGGCTAGAGTTAATAACTTCTTCCTAAGGCCAAAAGGAGATTAAACTTCTAACCCCTCATCAAAACACCTTCTCCACACAGAGACAACTCATCCAAAATTTTAATGTAAGGACGAACAGAAACAGAGACACAACACTCTCTCCTAGAACCCACATTCAACATATTCACAACAACACATACGGTGTCATCAACCTCCATTTCTCGCATCCATTCATCAGCATTAAAAACATCTGCACCCAAAAAAACTACAACTTCCACTGAGGCTACTGCAATGTCTTCTTCCTCATTAATTAACGCAGGACCATCAACCAACTTCCAATCAACAGGCGTTCTAAACAAACAGTCTGCTTGCACATTCCTCCAACCATAAATGTATTCCACCACATACGGTAATTCTTGAAGTTTGGACGCCAATTTCGCCAATCTTGTCGAGCCCTTTCCTGTACCTCCAAGGGATAAAATCTTAAAGGTTTGTGGTCAGTATGAAGTTAAAACGTAGTACCCCACAAATAAGTATGGAAATACTCCACTCCCTAAGATGCCGCAAGGGCCTCCCTCTCAATGACCGAGTATTTTTGTTCAGCCTGGGTCAACGTCCTCTAGACGCAAAGGCTACGGTTCCTTCAGACCCTGCATTTTGCTGTGACAATATTGCTCCTAAACCATTAGCGCTGGCCTTCACTGTGAGAATAGACTTACGATTCAAATCAACGAGAGTTAAAACATTGGCTTCACAAATCTCTCTCTTTATGTTTTCTTTTTTTTTTGTAATAATTTTTATTGGTATTTTACAAAACATTATATGACACATACAAAGTAACACCCCCTCGCGGTAGATCTTGCCAGGGCTCACGTACTCGACTATTGGCTATCGGTTACAGCTTGTCCGTTAGGTGCATGTATGCCATCGCTCCTATGCTCCTCTGACTTTTAAACACTTAACATAAAACATATAGGTAAGTTCGATTGTTCTTAGCTCAAGAGTTCAACACAGTTAACATAAAACATGTAGTCAATGGCTTTTTGTTTTGTGGTTGCTGTCCGTCGGGTGAGGAAGTTTGAGTCTACTGACCATCCGAAATCCCTGCATCGTCCCTACCCCTTTCTGCTCCATGCTGCCCCTTGTTAGTGATGTCTGGTTACGCTGTTTATGGCAGCTCGTATGGGTCAAGGAACTTATCTAGGGTCACCCACATCCCTCTGGTGGGGTTCTTCCACGGTGAGTTCCTTAGTGCTGTAATGTCGGCACCTCTCAAATATGTCACCCAGTTCAACCCCCCCTTGAACGTGGCTTTTGACGTGTCTTTCCATTTGGCGAGCACTGTTTTGGCTGCCGTTGTTAGAAGGACGTCTAGGAGGTTTCTATCTTGTTCTGTGTGTATTTCCGCCATCACGAGTGCCGTGGTGATTGTGGCAAATTCTTCTTTTAGTGTGCAGTCTAAGGCCCTATTTATGAAAGCAAAGACCTTTTTCCAGAGCTTTCTAACCTTAAGGCAGTAGAATATAAGGTGCGCTAGGTCGCCCTTTTCTGAATAACAGTTCCAGCAGCGGTCGTTCTCTCTGAGCCCTAACAACGCTAATCTTGCCGGTGTCCAGTATGATTGGTGCAATAACCAGAATTTTGTCTGGGCTAACACCAGGGAAATCATGTTTTTCGATGGGGATGCCCAGAGGGTGTGTAAGTCTTGCTCCGTGAGTGTGGTGTCTATGTGTTTCCCAGTACCTGGTACACTTGATGTTGAGTTTTGAGGAGCCGGGGCGGAGGAGTTTGTATAAGTGGGACACTTGGTGACCCACTTTGTTTAGATTCTCCATATATTGTATGATTGAGGGATTGTGCTTTGTTATTTTAGATTTTGCTATGGCTGTTTTGATTTTGAGGAAGTTGTATAGTTCTATGTCCGGGAGATTGTGTCGTGTTTTGAGGTTGTTGAACGTGAGCGGCTTCCCCTCTTCCTCTTTATGTGCCGGGTATGAGATTCCTAGCCTCTTCCTCAAGTCTATGTCCAGGTTCCTCCCTCTATATTGGATTCTGGGGTTTGCCCATAGGGTTTCCCAGTTCGAGTTTTTAATGCTGTTTTCAAGCTTCTGGTCTACCTTGAGGAGTGCAAGTCTTGTATTTCTAAGTATTGTGTTATTCTTTTGTGCCTGCTTATTAGCGGTGAGGAGCTCCATCGGTTCTATGTTGTTTAGAATGGCCTTCTCGAGGGAGAGCCAGGTTGGCGTGTACTCCTGGTTTGGTAGTACCCAGTACATTCCCTGTCTGGCTCTGAAGGCCGTCTGGAATGTCCTGAAGTCCGCCACGTTTAGTCCTCCTAGTCTCCTTTCTAGTCTTAGTTTTGGTAGGATAATTCTAGGCTTTTTGTCTTGCCATATGAATTTGTTTATCATTTGGTCTACCTTGCGATGAAAATCGTCTTAGAGTGTGAGGGAGAGCATTCCTGCCAGATAGTTTACCACTGGTGTGATCATCATTTTTATGGTGTCTATTCTCCCCACCACGTGATAAATTTGGGCGACCATGATTCCAAGAGCCTTTTGATCTTTCCTAAGGTTAGTTTCTCGTTGTTTTCGAGAGTGGTCTTCAGGTTTTTCCCGAACTGGATCCCTAGATATTTGATAGACCCATTTTGCTAGGCTAACCCTGAGGTGCCTATTACCTTGCTTGTTGTGTGTATGTTGAGTGGCATACACTCTGATTTGTCTCTATTTAGTTTGTATCCGGAGTGGCTTGAATACACATCTATGGTGTCTATAATTGCTATAATGGAAGATTCTGGGTCCTCTGTTATTATCAGTATGTCGTCCGCATAAGCTGCGAGTTTGGCTGTTATGTTGTTGATGGTTACACCTTTCATGTTCCTATTGGCCAAGATGTCTCTGATCAGGGGTTCGAGTGCGAGTAGGAACAGCTCTTGGGAGAGGGGGCAACCTTGTTTCGTTCCCCGCTGAAGGTTGAATTGGTGTGATGTTGACCCAATTATGGCTATCTGTGCTTTGGGGAATTTATATAGAGCCATAACCTTCCTTATGTAGTTTACTCCTAGGTTGTACGCTTGTATGCTCTGTTCTAAAAAGTGTAAGGACACTCTGTCAAAAGCTTTCTCTGCGTTTAGTGTGATTGCTACCCCCGGCATGTCAGAGTTGGAGAAGTGTTCTATAACATGGCATAGGAGTCTGTTGTTGTCATGGGACATCCGTATTTTCATGAAGCCCACTTGTGTACTTTTAATCAGCTGGGGGAGCAGGTTGTTTAGCCTTGTGGCAAGGATTTTGGCGTAAATCTTGCAGTCTATGTTTATAAGTGAGATGGGTCGGTAGTTTTTGGGCTGCATTGTTTCCTTGCCTTCTTTGGGTATGACTATTATGTTCGCTTCAGCCATGGGCATTGTTACTTCCCCCTCGTTTTCACAGTGATTAAAGACTTTTTTCATGATTGGGATTAACTGAGCTTGGAACATTTTATAGAAGGAGGCCATGTAGCCATCTGGCCCTGGAGCTTTGCTGTCCTTCAGCGATTTGACAGCCACTACGATCTTGTTAGCTTTTATTTCTTGCTCTAGTGCCTGTGCCTCCTCGTTCGATATCTTGGGCAGGTTTAGTCTGTCTAGGTAAGCCATGCAGCCCTTCTGGTCCAGATTTTCATCTCTTTTATAGAGGTCTTGGTAAAACTCTTTGAACGTGCGAAGAATGTATTTATGTTGGGTAAGTGTGATGTTTTTTGCGTCTGTGATTGAAGAGATGGAGTGCTGTCTATGTTTATGCTTAAGATATGATGCTAGGATTTTTCATGCCTTGTTTGCCTCGCAGAGGATGATTTGTTTGTATTTTTTTATCCACAGGCCTGCACGCTCGCTCAATATTCTGTTGAATTCGTACTTTTTCCTAGTGAGCTCTTTTAGGGTGTCGGTGTTCCTAGTGTCCCCGATGTGTTTTGTTTCTAGTTGCTTGATGTCTCTTTCCAGTTGGTCTAGTTGAGCTTTTGCTTCCCTGTCTCGTCTTACTTTGATTTCTATTAGTGTCCCTCTAATTGTCGCCTTGAGAGCGTCCCACAGTGTTTTGGGGTCTATGTCTGGTGAGTCATTGTCTGCAATGTAGTTCCTGATGGCTTGTTCTACTCTAGTTTTGTCCTTCTGCCTTGCTAAGACTATGTTGTTGAACTGCCATCTGCGGGTGGGGGTTTCGTTGTGGCGACCTGATAATTGCAGGCTGATGCAAGAGTGGTCGGAGATTGATCTTGCTGCTATTTCTGTGTGTTCTGTTAAGTGTGTGTGTGTGAGCCTGATATGAGGATATAGTCTTTTCTACTGTAGGAGTTGTGAGGGTTGGAGTAGTAGGTGTAGTCCCTGGTGTCTTGGTGTTGTAGCCGCCAGGGGTGTTTGAGGTTGAATCTATTGTATATGTTCTTTAAGGGGATATGTGAGGCAGGGGGCCTGCCCTGGGCCGTCGACTGTCTGTCTAGGGTGTAATCTAGTGCCATGTTGAAGTCCCCTGCTAGTACTGTCATGTTGTTCGGGGAGTTTGCCTCCAGACTCTTTGATACTCCCTCCCAGAATACTGTGTCATCTGTGTGAGGTGCATATGTGTTAGCTACGATTATGGATTCGCCGCCTCTCTTCAGTTGTGTGATTAGTAGTCTCCCCTCTTCGTCATGCTGTTCGTTTTCAATGGTTAGCTTGGATTTTCTATTTATCAGTGTGATAACCCCTCCCTTCTTGTACACTGCTGGTGAAAAGGCTACCTGTCCTATCCATCTTGCCCTAAGCTTGGCCGCGTCCTCCGGGGAGAGTTTGGTTTCTTGCAAGAGTATGACATCTCCTTTAGTCTTTGCTAGGTAGTCAAGTTACTTTTTGTCTCTTTTTTTTAAGGTTTGAGTTTATTGAAAGATAAAGAAACAAAGGCAGAAAATGAAGAAACAATCAAAAGTTACAATCAAGTAAAAAACATCTCATGTAAGTAAAAGACAAAATAAAATATCATGAATCAGCGAGAAAAAATACAAGGCAAAATTATACAATAAGGAGAGAACAAGGTAGGCAAAATAACTGAAATTAATAAGAAATATGCATTCAATAGAAATATTAAAAGGCATTGGGTAAAAATCATGGTGGTTTCCGAACTTCAGCATTTTCGATATGGGAAGAGGGAGTCGAGGAAGCAACTAGGGATAAATAAGTGGGTAGAGGGAGCCATAGAAGATCACGTTTGATTGCTAGGGAAATGGGAGTGACAAAATTAGTATCAAGTCTGTGGTGGAAACAAACCACATTCCACCAAGCACGAAAAGTGACGTCAGCAGCTTGCTTCAAATTGGAGGTGATGAGATGAAAAGCAATAGCTATCAAAAGAGGATATAATAAAGCGTAATGTTGAGTGGATTGGGGGTAGATAGGGGAAAGGGAACCTAGAAAAATATTGACAATGGAGAAGGGGGATTGAAAGTTAAAAAAAATTTGGAGATGATTCCATACCAGTTTCCAAAATCGGGAGATGGGTGGGCATTCAAATAGCATATGTTTCAAATCTGCAGAGGGTCATGGACAGGACCAGCAAGTGGGAGGAGTATCCGAGGAAAAAGTCGATAAAGCATGTGGGGTAAATAAAGTGCGATTATAAATTAAATATAGAGTTTGGGTGGTGTTAGCAGCTCTAGAGGTTATTTGTAATTTTGACCAAACTTTATCCCATAAGGGAATGGACCAATCCTGCAAGAAATCTTTCTCCCAAGCCAACTCAACTTTGGATTTAACTCTATCCACTAAACACTGAAAAGATTTATAAAGAAAGGAGGCAGATGGAAAGTTATCTAACGCTGAAGAAATGGGACGAAAAGGATTGGGAATGTCATTAGTAGGGGGAAGTGAGTGAAGATATTGGGTGAGAACAGGAGAAAGTGAAGTATATTGGGAGCGAGAAGAGGAGGGAAGAGAAAATCGTGATTGTAGATCAGTAAAAGAAAGGGGTAGATTAGAAGAAATTAGTTGGGAAACCCATTTCAAACCACGAGAATGCCAAGACTTCCACAAAAAATGGAACGGTTTCGAATCCTGATATGCTTATTGTGCCAAATGGGTTGTAAATGAGTAGAAAGAGCAGATGGGTAAGAGGAAGCTAAATAAGGAGTAAGAAGTTTACAAGAGTGAGAGATGATGGGATTACGCAGGGAGGTCACATTTGATGTAAAGGCTAGTATTTCATGAAAATCAAAAGGAATAAGAAAGGAAGATTCTATTTGAAGCCAGAGAGGAGGGTAGAAAGGAAGGTCATAAGAGAGCCATCGAGTAGCCTGTTTCAACGAGAAGGCTCTGTGATGAGACCTAAAGTCAGGAAATTTAAGTCCTCCAATAGATTTCTCCTTCTTCTAAGTAGCAATAGCAATACGAGAGCGTTTACCCTTCCATAAAAATTTACGAAGAATGGAATCGATTGCTTTAAAATAATGGAAATGAATGTGAATAGGGATCATAGAAATAGTATATAATATAATTGGTGCTAACATCATTTTAATAGAGTCAATACGACCCCACCAAGAAAGAAAGAGGGGATTCCATCGTGCAATAGCAGCATTTCATTTTTTAGAAATGCATTCAAAATTAATTTTAAAAGTATCAGAAAGAAGAGGAGCAAACCAAATCCCTAAGTATTTAATTTTCGATGGTTGCTAAGAGAAACCAGAGTGTTCGAAAAGATGCTTTTGACAGATAGAGTTCAAGGGTAGGATTTCACATTTATCGACATTAAGGCGGTATCCAGAAACTTTAGAAAAGGAGGAGACCTGTTGTAGAAAAAACGGGAGTGAAGATTGAGGGTCAGAACAATACAGAAGGATGTCATCGGCGTAAACCGAGAGTTTAACTTGCTGAGAACCGAATTGAAAGTCAGAAATATTAACATAATTTCTAATTTTACTGAGAAAAGGTTCTAGAGCTAAAACAAACAATAAAGGGGAAAAAGGACACCCTTTTGTCATTCCTCTTTATAATGGAAAATATTCCCAAATCATACCATTCGCAAATATCGAAGCCTGAGGGCTTGAATAGAGTAAGGAGATAAGGGAGATAAATTTGGGGGGAAAGCCTGCCCACTTAAGGGCTTGAAACATAAAATCCCAGCCTATCCTATCAAATGCCTTCTCAGCATCTAAGGAGATGGCAGCCAAAGGATGAGAAAGTGAAGGAGCCTTACTTAAGATATTAAAAAATACACACGAGTTATCGGACGAAAGACGACCCTTAACAAAGCCTGACTGTTCTGGGTCAATTAGGTCAGGGAGAAGAGGATTCATTCTAAGGGCCAAAAGTTTTGCAAAAAATTTATAATCAGTGTTTACTAATGAAATAGGACGATAATTCTTGCATAAAGTGTGATCCTAATCATCCTTAGGAATCAAACAGATCAAAGCCTCTTGAAAGGATCCACGAGAGGAGCCTGAAACAGAAAAGGACTGAAATAGCATGAGTAGTTTTGGAAGGAGAAGAGAGGCAAAGGAATTATAGAATTCAATGGTAAAGCCGTCAGGGCCCGGGGCCTTACCAAGTCTTAATGACGAGACTGCGCGGGAAAGTTCTGTAAGAGGGATATCAGTGTCTAGGGAATGAAAGTCTAAGTGGGCAGAAGGAGGGGAGGGAATATTCTGGAAATAAGAAAGAAGATCAGCCGAATCAGGACACGATTCAGGAGTATATAGAGTTTTATAGAAAGAAACAAATGTGTTTAAAATATCTTTATCCTTAAACAAAGACAAACCATTGGAGCCTTGAATAGATTCAATTTTCTGTCTGTTTTTCCGTATTTTGAGATAATTGGCTAATAACTTCCCCATTTTATTTTGACCACCATAATAACGAGAATTACACTTCAATAAAGAATTCGAAGCAGCGGATGTGGTAAATTTATTAAAGTAAATTTAGCATTAATGAGTTCCTTAAGGGAAGATTCAGTGTTGGGCTGATAATAGATATATTCAAGTTTTTTAATGTTATCCAAAAGCTGAGCTGATTTAGTTTGTGCAGGTTTCTTCTTTTGAGACACACAATTTATAATAAAACCTCTAGCAGCTGCTTTAAAAGAGTCCCATACCATCACAAAAGAGGAGTCAGGGATTTGATTGAGTTCCAAAAATTCCTTAGCAAATGTATTAAATTTGGTACAAAAGGAAGGGTCAAGGAGAAGAGAGTTATTAAATCTCCAACGCTCAGGATGAGGGGAAAAGGGAATAAGATCGATATCTACAAAAACGGGAGCGTGATCTGAAATTAAAATGGATCCAATGTCTGAATGAAGAATACGTTGGGCTAGGGACTTACTTAGAAATAAATAATCAATGCGGGATTGTGAGAGATGAGAGGGAGAATAAAAACTGTACTCTCTAAGGTCAGGGTTACATAACCGCCAAATATCAATAAGAGCATTGTTGTGGATAGAAGCAGTGAATTGAGAATGCCTTTTGGAAGCGGAAAACTTGACTTTAGAATTTCTGTCTAAAATAGGATCCAAGATTTGATTGCAGTCACCACCAAAAATAACATAATCATCAGTAATAGTAGCCAATTTTTCCGATATGGCAGGCCAAAACAGTTTATCAATGCCAGTAGGAGCATAAACATTAAATATAACCACAGGAATCTTATCTATATTTAACTTAACCAATACCCATCGACCCTCAACATCACATTCTTGAGAAACAAGAGAAGCATTTAACTTTTTGGGACATAATAAAACAACTCTATTTTTCTTACCTATAGCAGGTGAATGAAAAGCATGACCCACCCAGCAATGCTTAAGTTTCAAGGCTTCAGTTTCAGAGAGGTGAGACTCTTGCAGAAGAGCTGTATCCGCCTTAAGTCTAGCTAAATGGGATGAAACCCATTGCTTTTTAATAGGGTTATTCAACCCTTTAACGTTCCATGTAAGAACTTGGAATTTGAATCAACAAAATTATGTAAGGAAAAACCATTAGATGAGAAGAGAGAAAAGGAATGAGAATAATTAGGAGTGGAAAAGATAAGAGTATAAAGAGGGAGGAAAGAAAAATTACAAAGTTATGCAAGGGCGAAGGAAAAAGAAAAGAGAATAAAAGAGGGAGAGAAAAGAAGAGAGGAAGAGAAAGTGAAACAGTAGACAGTATATAACAAAGAGAAACAATGAAGAACATACTTACAGATACAAACTGAAGAGTGGGGGTGACGACGCCAGAAGACGACGACCTCAACAACGAGAGCAAAACACCACCAGACATCCGAAAAAGGACAACATGTTACTTGACTAAAGGATAATATCGGGATGGAGAGGTAAAGGGGTAGACCTGCAAAGATAAGAGAAGACACTGAGCTGTCAAAAGGAACAAAACATATCTTTTATGTAACAATACAAAGATGAAGACATAAAACACATAGGCAGATAAGCACATAAAAGGGGAACATAGTGAGGATGAAGCACAACAATAAATATGTGAGTGAGCTAAGCTTTAACCTGAACAATTAAACAACTCTTGAGGTGTCCATGACATCAGCCCCTTGTCATCGGAGAAATTCCAGCAGAGTGGGAGGATCCTCAAAAGTCGTAGTCTTATCTTTGTAGGTAACCTTGAAGAGGCAAGGATGAAGTAGACCAAACCTGGCGTTGAGATCACGTAGTTGTGGGTGCATATCCCAGAACTGTTTGCGCCGGTCTTCTGTTACCTTTGCCACATCCTGGGAAAGATATAGGCGATGACCTTCCCAAACAATCTGCTTTTTAGATTTGACAGCAGATAAAACCTGGAGAAGGTCAGTATATTGTAAGAACAACATGATGACGCCTCAGGGCTTCATAGAAATTTTCGGGCCTAGTCTATGTGCTCGTTGAATATTGAAAAAAGTGGAAGTAGGAAGGTCCAGAATTTTTGGCAAAAATGATTGAAAGAACTCAGTCGGGTTTGAACCTTCTGTATGTTCAGGCAATCCGTAAAGTCGGAGGTTATTTCTGCGATTTCAATTTTCTAAATCTTCCGCCTGTCTCTTGAGGAGGCAAATGTCCTTTTCTAGAGTTTTAATCCAAGAACAGGAAGTCTGAAGAGATTCTGTTGATTGTTCCACAAGAAGAACACGAGACTCCAAAGAGGACCATTTATCGTGTAAAAATTGCAAAGTTTTGGTAGTTTCAGCCATAAATAGTTTCAGGGCTAAGGAACAACAAGGGCACCCAACGAGTCAGCACAGAACCTTGGGGAACATAGTCTATATTTAGCAACAGTGGTCCTATGCATAAATTGTTACAGCGTAATGAATATAGACACAATGGAGCTATATTTGTTGTAGTGATTTGTCCAGCCGGACAGTGATCACAAAAGATTTTTACTAATTGAAAAGTTTAGAAAAAGTTACCTTACATTCACAAAGAGTGAGACACAAGCCTGTGCCTTCACGCTTACAAATTGGCAAAGTAGAGGGATAGAAAGAGGCAAAGAGAAAGATAAGCTTAGGCAAAGAGTGAGCGATTTCTGAGAAATGGAAAAATAGCAGAAATTCAGTTACACCATTAATCACAATTCTTATTAAGTATACATTTGCATATATGGTGTAAGAGGTCGGCGACGTTTCAATTCCATAACATTAATACAAGGAATCATCATCAGGACAAAAGTTTTGTGCCTAAAGTTTGCATAACACTAGCCAGCGGAAATTGCTGGGGGACGGAACTAGTTTAAGAATAGGTCATCCGTTCTTGGTATTAGTGGAGGTAACCAGGGCGCTTGCAGGCTTGCTAATTGGTGAAGCCGAAAGCCAGATTGAGGGATCACCGGCACTTGTGTTTACCGCTTGGAAAAGCGGAGGGCGGGGGGGGACTTCCAGCGTCAAGAATAAGGCGCAAAGTGGTGAGTCCTCGAGGTACGAGTTCTGATGGCCCTTAAAATTAGTGAGCAATGGAGTTAGCTGTATCGGGGGAATACAACGCCAATATTAAGGCGTGGAGGGACGCTGATTGCCACATCGTGTATCTCCATTGAAACGAAGCCTTAGGCTCGCCCCTCCACACCTTATTATTGGCGTTGTATTCCCCCGATACAGCTAACTCCATTGCCTCCATGTCGGGGGAGTAGAAACCAGAGTCTGAGCAAGTGCGAGTATGAGTAGAGGTGGAGAGTTTAAGGTTGCGCAGTTTCCCCATATAGAAAAACGGGAGATAATGTGAAAGCAACAGTCCACTCAAACAATTTACAGCACTCCAGAAAGAGTCAACGACAGGTGGGCGTAAAAAAGGATTACAGCCACAAGAGCAGCAGTAAAAGAGCGTCAAAAATCCTCAATAAAGCATTCATGAGGGGTGAGAGCTCTATCTTCCTACCATGACAAAATGGCGGCACCTCAAATCATGAAGAGAGGAAAGGCTTATTAAAGGTGAAGAAAAACAAAAGGCAACATCTGCATTAAAAGCTCATATGTAGAAAGAGAAGATATTGGTAGTATTATGGCTATGAAACGTTTTAAAGTCATTTTGCGCATAAAAACGAGCACCAGCGCGAGTAGACAAAAAACAAAATGGCGGCTGCAACAAAAACAGGCCGAATTACGGAAGAAATCAGGGCGTAGAGGCATGTAGGAGGTTGTAGAACGATGTATGTTGCTCACCAAATGTTCCCATCAATAACCCAGTGTAGTGGGGAGCCCTCCGCTGATGAAAACCGGGTTAATTTGCCGTTTTCGGGAATCCGATGACGGAGCTCCGCCGTCAAGCCGCCATCTCAAGCGGCGCTCAAGCCACGCCTCTACTTTTTGTCTCTTGATCGGGTGATTTAGGCCCTTAACGTTGAGGGAGACTATCTTCAGGTCTGCCTGCAGGTCTGTGCTGTGGTGATGTGGCGTAATTGTGTTAGTGGTATGTGTCATGGCTTACATAGTATGGGCCTCGTTTCCATTCTCCCCCGCTGTGCTGGGTTGCCTGCTGCGGCGCTTGAGCTCCTTTGGTGTAAAGGTGTGGGGCAGGGTGGATGATTGCAGTAGGAGAGTCGCGTGGGATGGTGTACTCTCAGTTGTAATGTGGACAGAAACTTAAACAAAATACAGACGAACAAGACAGAAAAGACAATACTCCCCCCTAGTTCCCTCTCCCACCCTCCCTGAGCTAAAACATTGTGCTTTAGACGTGCGACGGCAAGATCCCTCCAGCCACGCTACTTCCCCGGGTTATCCTGGCACTCTAAGGTATTACAACATTACTTTAGTCTCTGCCTCCTTCCCTTAATAATAAGATTAACTAGTTAACTGCCCTCTACGTTTCAAGAAGAAAGGATATAATCAAGTCTTATCTTCGCCCTTGATTGTCAGTGGACTCTTTCTCTCCGCATTTCTGGTGCCCATGTCCAAGTCTTATCGCTTATTGCTTTTGCGTGTTCTTCAGGTAGATTTTGTTGTCTTGAGGTTTATACGTTGTCCCTTGACGTTACTTCATTCAGTTCTCATGTTTCCAACCATGACTCCTATGTGTTATTCCTGAGAGACCATTGCTACACTCCTTACGGTCGCTGCCTATTCTGCAGCCAAGTCTGGCGACACGCTCCTCTTGCTCGATGTCGTCTATGTCGTCTCCATTTCTTCTGATCTGGCTCTGAAAGGTACCTTGATAGTCCCATTCGGTCTTCAAATGTGTGCTACCTCCCTTTGTTGCTTATCCTAAATTTGGTCGGGCCAACAATAGAGAACATTAGGTGTTCTTTCCTTAGTGTATCCCCCTGGCTCAGAAATCCTTTTCTTATGTCTACTGTAGTCTTCGAGTAGTCCTGTGTGAGAATTATTTTGTGGCTGTTTCATTGTAGGTTTGGGTTTTCCCTTGCTTCTCCAAAGATGGCGTCCATGTGGTGTGAGCGTAGCGGTTTGCATATTATGGGTCGGAAGGCCGGAACTCTATAAGCCATGTCTAGCTCAAAGGGGTTTTCGAATTTGAGATTAATGAGAATTATTTTTTACGAACTTGGCATAATATTCAATTAAGCCCATAAATGACCTCAAGTGATCTTTATCCAAGTGAGGAGGCGCCAGATCAATGGCACTGCATAGATTTTTTAGGTCTAACTCCTCAAGCGTTATGGTGTACCCTAGATATTCGATTTGCTCTACCAAAAATTTACATTTCTCCTTACGAAGAGTTAGGCCCACATCTGACAACTTTTCCAAAATCAGTTTCAAAACTAGATTGTGCTCCTCCACAGATTTACCAAAAATTAAGATATCGTCTTGGAAATACATTGTATTTTGAGCCCTTTGAAAATGTCAGTAACAATTCGCTGGAAGACACTAGCGGCTGATGTCAATCCAAATGGCAACCACGTGAATTGATAAGTTCCTTCAGGGGTAATGAACGCCGTGAGGTATGTAGAGTCATTATGCAGTTTAATCTGGTGATAGGCACTCTTGAGAACTAGTTTCGAAAATAATTTAGCGTCTTTTAGAGTGGTCATAAGTTCACTAATATTCGGTAGGGGAAACGTGACAGCCACCACACACTGATTCAATGATCTGAAATCCATGCAAAATTTCAATTTCCCGGCAGCCTTCATCGTGATCACCATGGGAGCACCCAGGGAGATGCCTCCACAGGGTCAATCACTCCCGCATCAAGCATTTTCTTGATTAGATTTTTTACATCCTCCCTCACCACTATGGGAACTCTCCTGACCCTATGTTGCACAGATATGGCATCTTTCTTTACCAAAATACGATGCACATAACCTTTGAGCTGACCTAGCTCTTCTCTAAATACAGCTTCTACGCCCTTCAAAATGCTCTCAACTCCTTCATCGTCTAAGACCATAACTTGTGTGGGTGCTCTGGGATTCACTATGATGCTTAAATCATATTGATGCATCCACCCTAAGATGGGCGGACCGTGCTCATCCACATACACTTTACCTCGGATTTCCCTGCCAGAAAATGAGATATCAGCATCAAAATACCCCAATATATCAATGGATTCGGCTTGGTAACTGTTAGAAATGGGGGTCTCTAGTTGGCAATGGCTGGCGCCAATGTCCAAAATAGGGACCCTTCTTCCTAAGTCAGGGCAAGTGGGCTTCCCCCTTTGATAACCCCTGCTCCACCCTATCTCAGAGGCAGTGTGTGAAGCATTTATGACCATGCACAATAAGGCAGTAACAACATCACAAAAGGACACAACTCAAGTAGGTATAGAAAAATAGTATCTTTATTTAAAGTTTAATTCAAGACTCTCAAAGCGTTTTAACAAGCTACCACACACGTAAATCAATAGGGACTTAAAAATGCAACAACGTATTCACCAGAATGTGGCACTGACTGGGTTCTAGGCCAGGTCCTATGGGACCCGGTGCGCACCAGATACCTGCCGTTGGAAGCGGACTCAGCACGTAGCTTCTCGAAGAAGTGGAGGCGGCGACAGGCAGACTCCTAGCGACCACAAGTCTTGGCTGCAGTGGACCGCAGCGTGCACCCACAATGATTTGGGCACTCGGAACAGGCGGGCTCTTAGCGGCAGCAGCACGCGGCTGCTGCGGCCCGGGCTGGTGACTGCAATGACTCTTGTCGTGCAGATCCGTAGGGGGGCTCACAGGGGCAGTAGCTCTCTCTTAGCTGCGGTGGCCCACAGGACAATTCACGATGAAGAAATGCTGGCACAGGTGCGGGCACTCAGCGGCAGCAGCTCTCTCTTGGCTGCGGCAGCCCACAGGACAAATCACGATGATGCAAAGCTGGCAAAGGTGCGGGCACTTAGCGGCAGCAGCCCTCTCTTAGCTGCGGTGGCACACAGGACAAATCACGATGATGCACTCTCGACCGCACTGAGGACTCGCTTATGCTCTCCACCGGGACCGTGATCTCAGACCGGAACCGAGACGCGCTCAGACTTCCATATCACTGAGATCCGGAACGCGTCTCCGATGTACTTCCGGCATCCTTTAATAATAGGTGCCCCTTCCTAGAATCCCACGGTCCTGGTAGCCACTGTGCTACTCCCTGACTTACTACTCTGCAGGGGGGCCAGGAGCCCACCCTGGCCCCTACCGAAGATGGAGATGGAGGAGCGCCGTTGCGCCCCCGCAAAGAGGTCTGCAGGGGCCTGGGACCCCTCCCCGGGCCCCGAAGTTAAGACGGGGGAGCGTCTTCACACCGCCGCAAAGAGGTCTGTAGGGGCCCGGGGCCCCATCCTCAGGTCCCGAAGTCAAGCCGGGGAGCACCGTCGTGCTCCCCATGAAGATATCCCCCTTGTAGGCCAGGAGCCCACTCTGGCCCCCGCCGAAGAAGAATCGTGCCGTTGTGCCCCGTAAAGATGGCCCAGGGGCCCGGGACCCCTCCCCGGGCCCGGATGTGAGGGAAAAGTGCAGTCACACTCCCCCGAGGTCCAGGAGGACCCGCAGGCTTTCCAGCATCTGCCCGCCGGAGCGGGCAGAACCGAAGAGAGGGACCGGCTCCCGCGGCCGCACAGAAGAGTACTGTCCAGGCGGGGAGCCGGTGGGGGCACCTGGGGGTGGGCTCCCTGGGCTGCCCTCCACCACATGGGCATGCGGGGGCCCGGGTGGAACTGGGACCCCAGAACAATCGCAGGAGGTGGAAGGGGTCCGGGTGGGACCGGGCCCCAGAAAACCGAAGTAGTGGCTTGGGGTGGGCTCCCCGAATTGCCTACATTCACCTGGGGGTCCGGGTGGGATGGGCCCCCCATCGAGGGGTGGAGATTCGGCGAAGCCGCAGCGTGATCGCGGCTCCCCCTGAAGCAGCGGGGGAGCCGCTACTATAATATGTGTAGAAAAGGAGCTGAAGCTCCCCATAATGGCTTGCAAGGCATGGGGAAGTCAGCGTTTTTGGTGCCTGGTGGCCCCCAGAGGAGGGGGGGGTCACCCTCATGCGGGAAAAAGGTGCTGGGGAGCTGCTGGGGGAGCTGCTGGAGAGGCGCATTCCCCTACCCAGCACGAAGAGGACTCCCTCCCCAAGTCACATGAGGACTTAAAAAGAATAACCCCTCAAGGGCTCAGTCTGCATTTATCACCTTCTGGGCTGGAACTTTTGTTCTACAGTTGAGGGGGTATTGATAAGTGCATCCAGGATTGAAGGGCTTAGTTGGGGATGTCTGGAGAAGGGCATCCCCTGGAGGGGAAGAGGTGTAATTGCACCAGAAAGGCTGTTACTAACGTTATTTCTTTTAGAGGGACTGAAGGTCACATGTGTAAGGTGATGTGATAAGCAAAGTGGGGTTATGTTGTCAGACATTCCTGCTAGGGTGTCTGGCTGTGTATGCGTAGTCCTGTGATTTCATCTGTGATGCCTTTAGGGGCTGTACTTGCAATTCATTCTAATGACCCACAGATGTGCTGAGTACTGTCATTCTAAAGTGTGCTTAAACATGTATTCCTGCTGCTGCACTTAGGTGAAGAACCCAGACTGCTAGCCCTTAAGATATAGATGTGCATACTTTATGGTCAGTAGGAGATGCTCAGTCAGGGTCATGTATCACCAAGGCAGGTGAACCCATTTTAATGCTTGTTGAGGTAATGGGGTGGGTCGCCACTAGGATGGTGCCAGTGCGCAGGGCCCACGCCCCAGGTTATGTTCAACTAATTGCATCGGGAGCAAGATGATGTGCATACATGGGAGTGGTGGTACTAGACCCTACCCCCCACGGGAGGGGTGGATATGCTATGCAATGTCACAAAGTAACTGCAACAGCTTATGTATAGTTGTAAATTGGTGCATCGTATTGAGTAGTGTGTGTATTTAATAAATGTACTCTTACTTTTATAAAGCAAAGTACAGACTGGACAATCAATTATTGAGTGTTATTTCTGCGCACCTGCACATGGCGATTACTAGCTTGTTTCAAAGATCCTGCTCATACACAGAACTGTGCACAGAGACCTAGGACGTCAATGAATTGTGGTGTACCAGAAACCCACCTCCGTACCTAGAAAAACCGCAACCAGCTAGCATCAGTGTCAATTAGCTCTTCGTCCTATAGCAAAGTAACCAATGATTAGACAACCTAGAACATGCGACTTAGGACCATCTCAGGAATGGAGGGAAGTGAGAACACACTTTTGATATACTCTCATACCAGTCCACAACAGGAGTAAAGTAGAGACACAGTAAGGTTAAAAATTTTATTTTAACAACGTGATCTCATGTGCAGTATTTTAGCCAACATAAGCAGACATCTGATTAAAAATAATATGGTTAGCATGGTTACCATTCCATAAAATACAAAAGGAGAAATCATATTACAATGATGGTGAAAACAGGTCCTATAGCACCTAGTTTTAACACCCTTCCTATACAGGAACTATGTATTATAAACTATAGAAGGTCTCTTAGGCTTGTTTTGGGGGACCCCATTACTTTTCCTCTCAGTAAGAGTAAATTACATCTGGATCAGCATAGACTCTCTGCATCCCTGGAAACGGAAATCTTCCAAGTGCCTGAAATCATGGCTAGTGTGTGATAATAAGGATGCCAGAATCTTACTTGGCTCACAGCTGCCAAATGTTGTGTCTAGAAAACGTTACCCGAACATGTAAAAAAAAACTAACATGTTTTGACAACCTTGACGGCTATAGCACTCACTGTGCAGACTAGTGGCACGATGTAAGTCTAGAGATGTTGAAAACAAACCTTTTCTCATGTGTAGACCTTCGTAAAGGCTAACTTACAAAATCAGCTATGCAGTGTCATGTGCAAAAGCAGCAAAAAGTAAAATGGCATTTAAACTTCTAATAAGCCATGCTAACATAACATGCATGCAAAGTAGGCCCTAGGCCATACTACACTCTCCCTTGATCAGGGAATGCACAATAAAGGGGACAAGATTCATAGAACGCAGAGTTCAAGTTCGAATGAGACAGAACCAAGTTCAGGAATTTTGTCAAACGTGATAATTGGGAGTAAAATCTGAATTAAAAAGAAACCAAGTTAGTGAAAACAGTCACGGGTGGCCAAGGTGTGAAAAAAGACCTAAAAAATTAAGAAAAACATTAAGGCAGTACAGGGGGAGAAATAAATTCTTCACAAGTTCAGTACGTGTCTATGAAGCAGAAAAATTCACACTTCAATCCAACAGCGTATAGGCACCATACGTTGCAACTGCCTCCAATAGAAAGTCGTTGTCATCATCCATGAACTTTTCAGCCATCCAATTAAGTAATGAAAATGTAAATACATGCTCTTCGATTGCCGGAGCCTCTAACACCATCAGAGGACAACACGGGCTTACTTCAATTTAGCTGCGCGCCAGAAAGTAATTGGCAGCAGTCTAAATGTTCCAATTGCCTAGAACCCCATGAGCCGCTGCGCAGGCCATAATCCCGAAACTAGAACAATCTATTTCATGAGCAACTAATGGACTCATACGTAGATTAAAATCCCGGTCAGGAGACACCGTGTTGCAGAGACACAAATCCAGGGTCCATTCAAATCCACAATCCAGGCAATGGAAAACAGGCTGCATGCGCAAGTGAAGAATGAGAACAGGAAAGGTCAACCATACGCAACACTCAGAATCGCCAGAGGCAGTAATCCATAGTATTCTAGCATCCGGTCACGAAGCTGGACCAGCCGGGGCAGATCGTCGTAGGGCACAGACTGTGCGTCCATTTTGGAGTAAACAAATTAACAGCAGTATGCCCACTCCCAAAGCGAGAATTAACGCGAAAACACCGAAGACACTCGAAAAAATGCAGGGATCACACCAAATATAGTTTGAAATGAGGTCACAAGGCCAGAACATACTACTTTAAAAAAGTGTGCCAGACCAGTGGTTGACGAGGCATTAAAGATTGTGTGAATCAAAGCACCTAAATGCAGGGGCAGGTCTGTGTTTAATAAGGCATTCACCTCAGTACGAGTATTTGAAACGTGTCTCATGCGCAGATGTAGGGGGACTTCCTTCTGGTACAAAAGAACTCTTATTCGACTCATCTTGTTGCACTCTGCTTTCAAGGTCTAGATAGAAGGCCAGATGGAAACATCAAGCCTCCCATGTGGAGGAGGAAACAAGACAGTCTAACAGCAAACCACACAATGGGAAACTGTAACTATATAAGGAATACCGGCAAGCATACCACACAATCTTCATTATTTAATAATAAATAACTAGAGTTTGCAAGTAATGTGAAAGTTGGTGTAATAGCCGGGGTGGGGGTGCCTTTCAAAACACACGCAAGATTTGGTGCCTGGACATTGCAAGAACTGTGCAATTGCAGATTTCTACAGACTAATGAATTATCTGTTGTGGATGTGCAATCTTCACCTTTCAAATAAACTTTCTTTCCTTCCCTCAAGCACCTATATGTGAATGGGAGATTCCAAACTTCATGAAGATAAGCACTACCTAAATCTACCTATGGCATAGTGTTTCCTGCAAGACTCAAATTTAAACAGGGCAAAAGGTAGAGTTATCAACCCATGGATGAGCCAAACTGCAGAATTCAACTCGGCCACTGAAAATGGAAACGGTTCCAACTTTTCAATATGCAACAGTGAAAACGTGGCATCCTTCATTGACATAAATTGTTGTTTAACAGTCAAACTAAAAGGCAACAATAACAGGCTCGTGTTCATGTAATCCCAAGGCACCTTGCCATTTTTCAACATTTGTAGAGTCCAAGCAAACTGCATAACAGAACGCAATTGATTCTGCCCAGGGTATAGTACTGTAACATCTTCTTGCATAATATCAACAACAGATGAAACAATGTTGTCTAATGTGTAAATGCGGGAGGAAAGGGTATTAATGCTAGTATCTACAACGGCAAGTACTTTTTCTAAATTGGCCTGATCTATAGCTCTGAGCCTTGAAGCAGCTTCAATCTGGGACAGTTTCTAAACCTCGTTGTAAGCAGCATATATCCATCTTTTCGATCTGCCTGCTGCAGGACCTTTAACAAAACCATTTAAGTCGACGGTGTCAGTCAGCTTTGACAAATGCAACTTAACAGATGCTAAGGTCGAGTGTCTGAGCCAACTCTGACATAATTTGCCTACAGAATAGGTGGTGACTGAATGTTGAGTCTGAAACGGGGATCTACTCTAACCGCTGTATATCCAGGGGTCAGACCCAGAAAATGGTGCTGGCAGGAATCTGCCTTTTTTTGCCATAGCAACCAGCCTTCGGGATTAATGCTGGAGACATTAAATGAGGAATTTTTCAACAGGGCTTGTAAATCAATTAGGGAAGTACTGGTGTAATTATTCCAATGGGGAAATTCACCCAAATCAGGAAATGAAGGTGCATTTAAATTTTTTGAAGTAGCCAATCCAAAGCCGATGGTTTGTGAAATAGTAGCATTCAAAAACAACATATGGTTTGGGATGAGATATGCAAGATGCAAAGCCTCAGTGCTTTGCACTTGGCAACTTTTAGAACCCCAAACAGATTTAAGATCAATTGTATCTTTTCACAGGTCATAGCCCCCAACAGCCAACTGGTCATTAAAAGACTTTGAATACAGTAGTTTAGTGTGGGTAAGTCTAACCTTGGAAGAGGACTTCTCAGTCAACTTAAAATAAAATGCATCAGGGTTTGATTGATTAAAATCCCTAAAATAAAAAAGTTTTTCAAAAGCGTTTTTGAGCTGCCTTCCACTGGTGCTGGACAATGTTCCCACTGTGTGTAGTTAACCACATTTCTAAATGACTTTGTTTTATGCAGAAAGTGATTGCAAAAATGCTGGTAACAGTACAAATCACCATAGTTTGCAGACTCTATATACAAATCTTCAGCATCGAAAGGCAGCATATTTCAAACCAGAAAACAAAGCCTCTATGGCCTTGACGTCCCAATCATCAGAGCGAATATTTTGTTTAACCACATCCCCCATAGAAACACGGAGTACATTGGGAACATTAATAACCTATGTGGGACCATGAATCTGGAACTTTACAGCATCCCATACAATCCCATCTAAAATGGGCCAAGCAGTTATATTCACAACTGTCTGGTCCCTCTTCATTTTGTGCGAAGAGGAGTGGGGGGCCAAAGTTCCATCAATTAGTTTAATCAAAGTTCTTTCTTGAACATAGTGTCCATTAATAAAATGAAAAAAATACACCGCAAATCCGATGAACATGAATAAAAAATTGCTAAAAGCACCAACCACATGTAAGTCCAAGGGTGTATAATTTTTTTTTAAACCAGGTGGCAAAAATCGAACCTTTTAAAGGGGCCTTAGATCTTGTAGATCATAGACAGACTACAGGGGCTGTCCAACTACCCTGAACCAGGGACAGTCAAATATTATACCTAACAAAAAGTTCAGGTGAAGAAAGGATCACACTTAACAGTTAAACACTAAACATTAGGAATAGACACTAAATGAAAAAAGAGAAGAAGAAGCCTATGTACACGTTTAACAAATTTTCCAAAAAACAGTTATAATTTATTCTATGAACATCTGTCATAAAAAGTACAAAAAGGACATTAACGCTCAAAAAAGAGTTAGCAAAACAAAAACATATAATCCACATGCCAAACTGGTGGCTAAAAGACAAACATTATCATTACAGAAAGGAACAACATAGACAAAAAGGATGTGTCCTTTATAAATTGCGGCCACAGAATGCGTCGACGGCGTTTCAACCGCATGAAAACTACGCGGTCATCTTCAGGACAAGAGATATTCTGAGCGTACAAATTCTGTATATAAATATATAAAATTACATGTAAGGGGTAGGCTTCTTCAGAGGAAAAGACTGAAAGTATTTCAAAGTAAAAGGTTCACCGAGTGAGGAACAAAAGTCAGGGAAGGAGCCTACACCACACCACTTGTGTTTCCAATAGACCCACAACTGGGCCAATTTTAAGAAAAAATCACCTTATTAACCAGCCGATCAATCGGAGCTGAATCTGTCAACTAAAGAATTTCCAACCCTGAAATTAAACAGGTATTTATTTAGTGCCGGTTCAATAGGCCATAGAATTAAAAATAAGGGATGTAGAATGGATAATTCACCTACTTAGCCCTTGTAGGTGGGGGCACTCCAGTGACGGTATCCCAATATGTCAATATTGCATAGGCATTAATCCCACGGCAAGCCCTTTAGTTTTGCCCGTTTTGCTGCATTTGCAACATTTCATTATTTTAACTATTCATGTGGGCTGCAGACGCTGTGGGTGCCCGCGTTCTGCATCACCCACCCCGAGTTTCACTGACCAACTGGCACACCTTGTGCACATATCCTTCAGCCGCTTGGCGCTCTCCCTATCCCCGTGGTATAAAGCATTATACAGGCACTAAGCAGTGACTGAGATCTTCCTTGTCTGCAATATGACCATTTGTTAGTCGTTGTTGGGGGACTATTTGAATATAATACAGTAATAGATGTCTTATATTCCTTCCTTCCAGCTGATTTAATGAGCAGACTGACGGGCAAAACTAAAGGGCTTGCCGTGGGATTAATGCCTATGCAATATCGATATATTGGGATACCGTCATTGGAGTGCCCCCCACCTACAAGGGCTAAGTAGGTGAATTATCCATTCTACATCACTTATTTTTAATTCTATGGCCTATTGAACCGGCACTAAATAAATACCTGTTTAATTTCAGGGTTGGAAATTCTTTAGTTAACAGATTCAGCTCCGATTGATCGGCTGGTTAATAAGGTGATTTTTTCTTAAAATTGGCCCAGTTGTGGGTCTATTGGAAACACAAGTGGTGTGGTGTCGGTTCCTTCCCTGACTTTTGTTCCTCTCTCGGTGAACCTTTTACTTTGAAATACTTTCAGTCTTTTCCTCTGAAGAAGCCTACCCCTTATTTGTAATTTTATCTATACAACTATTATAAAGGAAGAACTTTGAACCTTTGAGGTGGGCAAACTCGGGAACCACAGCGCCAATCCACACACCCGATACATCGTTGTAATCATCAGGGTGTGAAGATGGACATAGGCTATATAAACGTAATAAATATACGTTATTTAAAAAATTTACTGAAAAAAAAGTAGTCCCTTGGAAGAAGCGCCGGCCGCGATGTGCGTTCTGACATGAGGAGCGCGGGGAGGAGCGGCGTCCAGGAGCGCGAGGAGGACCGGCGGTAATGGTGCGGGGAGGAGCGGTGAGGGACGGCGGACAGGTGGTGAGGAGCAGCGGACAGGCGATGAGGAGCGGCGGACAGGCGGTGAGGAGCGGCGGACAGGCGGGGAGGAGCGGAGAGCGGCGGATGAGGTAGGTTATTTATTTATTTATTTAGGAGCGGTGAGCGACGGAAAAATGAAGCAAAAATGACAATCGTGAGCAAGAGGAAGCAAACGGAGCATTACAAAAGTGAGCCAAACGGTGCATTACAGGAGGAAAAAGTTATGTGTGCAGGTTACAAAAGCGTACATCGTGAGCAAGAGGAAGCAAACGGAGCATTACAAAAGTGATCCAAACGGTGCATTACAGGAGGAAATAGTTACGTATGCAGGTTACAAAAGAGTAGAAAGTAACCATAGAGGTTTAGGAGGAAAAAGTGACGTGTGCAGGTTACAAAAGCGTACAAAGTAAACATAGAGGTATAATACTGCAATATATGGAGGAAGGCTCCGGGGGACCTACGGACAACGTCGGGGCGGGCGGGGGCCCTGAAGCCTAATTGCTCGCGGACAACGTCGAGACGGGCTGCTAGTATATTTATATACAGAATTTGTACACTCAGAATATCTCTTGTCCTGAAGATGACCGCGTAGTTTTCATGCGGTTGAAACGCTGTCGACACATTCTGTGGCCGCAATTTATAAAGGACACATCATTTTTAGGCCTCGCGACCTATCGATGTCCGCAAGCGCATCGAGAGGAGCGAGAATTCATGTGGCGAAAACATCTTCAAACCAAAGGGCTTTCAGCCCCGCGGTTTTCATGAAGTTCACGTGAACATGCACGCGCATCGCATGCAAGCCCAGCCTCTCCCGCCCACATCCGGCATCAGGCTTCTCCTCCCCTAGCAGCACTCCTCCCACACCAGCAACTCCCCCCTCCCACACCAGCACCTCCCCTCTCTCTCCACGCAATCACAGCCTCCCCCTCCCACACCAACACCTCTCCCCTCCCCCACCAGCACCTCCCCTCTCTTTCCACGCAATCACAGCCTCCCCCTCCCACACCAGCACCTCCCCCCTCCCACATCAGCACCTCCCCTCTCTCTCCACGCAATCACAGCCTCCCCCTCCCACACCAGCACCTCCCCTCTCTCTCCACGCAATCACAGCCTTGCCGCACTGCCGAGCCTGGGCTTTTCCAGCTCTTCCCTCCCACTCTCTCACTCTCCCGCCCCAACCCGACTTGTTCTTGGCGTCTCTTGCCAGCTCGAGCCTGCCCTAAGCACGGGCTCGTGTTACACACCCCTCCCTCGCACGGCAGCCAGACCACTTCCTAATTACAAGGCCGGTATGTGATTAGCAGGCACCGTAGCAGGCTACCCTGGACACGGCGAAGGACCTGCACATGCAAGAGGCGCATACCCCGTCATTAGGCAGCTTCTCGCTTTTCACTCGGCACAAAGGCGAGCCGCCATGCTCCCTTGTAGGGCCACGGCCTTGCCTTCAAACTACTCCCTGTCCAGGATGGCACTGTGAACGCGTCCTTGTAGCGCCTGACACGACAGCTACTGCCAGGCGGCGCTTTAGAACTGCAAGTGTCATGTTCTGCGGCTGGCTGTAAGCATGAAACCCGTGTCAGGCGGCGACGGCTTCCTCGCTACACATGTGCTGCAGCTGTATACAGTCCCCCTCCATAGCCAGGCTACCTCGCTTCAGATGGGTACCTGATGCGTGCCTGCAGCTGCACACAGCGCATTTCAGATGGTGGCTCTTTCGTTGCATACGGGCATCTTCTGTAGGTACATAGTGAGTCTCAAGTCACATGCCTGTCAACGTTGTAAGACCAAAAATAAGATCTGTCAGGTTTTAAAACTACTAATTAGCATAAGGATGACAGCAGAGAAAATTACACTTGTTGATCAGAGGGTGATGTCACATAAAAATCCCGTGTTTTTATTCAACTCAATTAGTCTGCCCAAACCTTCCGTAAAAACAGAAACAGTAGTGTTGACAAGCATGGTAATGCATCAAGTGTACATGCAGACACTAACGTGTTAGGCCTCATTTTATATGTGCTGGCGATGCAGAGACAGGGCGTCCACGCTGCACAAAGTGGCCGTCCTTCTCTACTGCATTTTTTTTAACCCCAAGTTGCTATATCTTTATTACATTTTCAACAAAAGGCATCAAGCCCAAGCCTCCAGAAATGGACTGAGTTAACTTATTATTTACAAAATTAAAAGCCATTGTTATTTGGAATATCAATACATATAAGTCACGTAAATACAACACACATTGCATTACAAATGCTATAGGTGTCACATTTGCGAAAGTTAAAACTATTGACATTGTAACTGACAAAACTATTAATTTTGCTATTTTCAAAACCAACACATGAATTAAAAAAGTGTCATTTACAATACAAATCGCTCAAACTTTCCTAATGCGAAAAGTTAAAAGTATGGGAATTGTAAATCACAAAACAAAAACATAAAATGTCATTTAGAAAACCAATAGCTCAAACTTTCCTACTGCGAGACCTATTGGCAACACCAGTGCTTGTTGTCTATGTTGTTCCTTTCTGTAATGATAATGTTTGTCTGTTAGCCACCAGTTTGGCATGTGGATTATATGTTTTTGTTTTGCCAACCCTTTTTTGAGCGTTACTGTCCTTTTTGAACTTTTTTAAGACAGATATGTATACAATAAATGATAACTGTTTTTTGAAAAATTTGTTAAACGTGTATATAGGCTTCTTCTTCTCTCTTTTCATTTAGTGTCTATTCCTAATGTTTAGTGTTTAACTGTTAAGTGTGATCCTTTCTGCACCTGAACCTTTTGTTAGGTATAATATTAGATGTTGTAGAGCCAGTGTCAAATGAAAAACGGGATTGATTAGCCACACGGGTCTCCAAATCAGGTATAGACAAGCAGCAGTTGAATTCAATAAAGGATTCGCAACTGTATGCATTTCAATGACAACATCAGGCCCGATGGCAGGATCCAGGGCTAAAACAGAGTGTCGCACCATTGCTGGACACGAAACGGCAGGAGTCCTACTATTAAGAATCAACCACCCTGTGTAGTTTGACATTGTCAATGAGATGTACCTGTTGCCCTTTCGCCCAGGAAGAGGAGGTAAAATGACTGTTCTTGTACCCTGCACGCCAAGCACGGCAACTGGAGCTCGATAGGAAGGACCAAATTTTTTCTTGTTGTTGATCTTCTCTCGGACCAGTTCTCCAACTTGGGGTAGCCAGCCGACTACCGGAATCTGCAACGCAGCATCAGATGTGGAGGGCAAGTGTTCCTTTGCAAGACTGTCTCTGGTCTCTTGTAGGTTCTGCAAAACATTAGAATGTTCATCTACGTCAAAGGATGCGGCGGCCGCCACATGTCTAGACCATCAAGGTCCGTGAAAAACATTTTGATGCCAAAGAGCATTTCATATGGGGTCCGCCCACCCAGAGACCTTCTAGGGAGATTATTTAGAGCACGTTGTACGCTATTGAACTGGTTAAGCAAGTCTCTGCCAGTACCTAATACCTTAGCTGTCAAGGATTGCTTTAAGTCACGGTTCATACGCTCCACAACACTATTACACTCCGGCCGGTATGGAGACGAAAATTTGACCTGGACCCCCAATGAAGCCATGGCATCCTTGTACACCTTAGAGGCGAACGCTGGACCCTGGTCCGAATGGAAGGTAGCACACGCAAAAATTCCCACAAAGACATAAAAATCCATTATGACAGTTCTGGAATCAGCACTCCTTTGAGGCTATAACCACACAAAGCACGTGCAAGAGTCAACTGCTACTAAGATGTACTTATACGCAGTATCAGATGAGAAAGGACCGCAGTGATCTAAGTAAATCTAAGTAAACACACGTGAGTGGTTTATTAGATATGAACAACTGAGTTTGGGGCGGTCGTGCAGCAGTAGAAGGTTTAATTTGCTGACAAATGCCACATTGAAGGACATATTCACGCGTTTGTACAGACCCCGGCACCAATATCGTTGCTGGAGAATAGAAAAAGTAGCTGACACGCGGCATGTGCCAAAGCCATCCCGGCGTGGGCTGCTGTAATCAAAGCCTGCCTGTCATCCGCGTTGGGTATTAACCTGTCACCAACGTCGTTAATTCTCACATAAGGAACTTAATCAGGGCTTAAATGATAAGAGTATGTAGAAGGGAAACCTCTAGGCTAATTACCTCCCTTCTCTGTTGAGGCAATAGCTGCCAAGATGTCATCATCAATCTTATATTTGGAACATGTAGCCACTGCTACTGCATATGTTGCAACTGCTGTCTTCGCAGCTTCGTCCTCGAGACAGTTGCCAACAGCGTGAACTCCAACATGCTGGTGACCCAGAGTATGAATTACAAAGACAAGTGGCAACCTCTCTTTAAGCTCAGTCAATTGAACCCAGATCACTTTATGTTTTATTGTGCGCCCCTTGGAGTCACAATAATAATTTTGAGTCCAGAAGGGTACATTGTCATTGTATGATTGAACACAGTAGTAAGAGTCACTTACATTTAGAGTAGTCACACTGGGGTCTGTGTACTCCAATGCAAGTGATGAAGCAAGGATTGGAATGTGAAGCGACTTGCTCGTACTCATGAACCTCAAATAACCCTAACTGAATAATCAACATGTCTGTTTTACTAATTTGCCCCATATTCTTACACCATTTGGGTGTCCGAGCGAAGCTTGCTTATGTGTTTACTAATCCTGATACGCTTGCATCTAAAATGGCTGCTGCTACGCGGGAAGTTCTACTGCGCATGCGTCTGTCATACCAACGTGACATGACGTACTTGCAGCTTTGGAGGGAATCTGTTGCTTCTGCGTACTAGTACTAAAATGGCTGATCTGTGTTCTCACATGCGAGAAGCTTGCATTGCTGCTTTTGCTAAGCTGTTCGTTCTGTGTAATCCTAATGCTATAGTTTATATTAAAGTAATGGGTATAGTGTAGAGATTCATGGTATACAGTGTATTTATTTTATTCTATTTTCTAAAACTGTTTCCTTTACTTTTCATGTATCGTATTCTTTGGGCCTGGGAGGTGCTTACTACTCCATTTTGGAAGTCCTTTCTGCGCCGTCACCTTGTGGAGGAAAATTGAACTCTGCAGCATTGAAACCCAGCCAGATGGCAGCAACAGCCAAGATGCGCCTGGGAACCGACCTGCGACCCAGCGAAAGGGAGCTGAACTGTACTGAAAATCGTTAGAATTGTATTCCATGTTATATTCACCATTGTTAACCGAAAAGCATATGTCATGAGAACCTGGAATTTAAGGGACATTAACGGAATTTGAATAAGGAGTCTGAGAAAGTCTAAAATTTAGGTGGTGTGATGACCTGTCCTCCTCCTTGTCCAATCGAAATTGGGGATCCTTACACTTGCAACATTGGGGGGTGGTGCACTGACCTGAAAACAGTATAATTAGTGTAGGTTTAGCTAGAGAAATTGTCCGACTTGTCCGAATAGCTGACCTGTCACTGACCCAACGCACTCAATAGGCGACTGAAAACAGAGAGCTGCGGAGCACTCTGTTGGGAGGTTCAAGAACCCAATCGGGGTATTTTGGGAAGTGAAACTGCTGGCGAATCACTTTGCTGATAAAAGTTATAACCCAATCAAGGTTTTGGCAGATTCCTTGCAGAGAGGGAGTAGCGCAGGCGTTGCAACCGAAGCTGCGGGTGCTGGTCTTAACCTTTGGTGTACCGGTCCAGATCCAAATTCTGGGGGTATCCTGTCCTGATTGTCCATGAGCTGCACCTGTTCGCCTACTGGCATTGAAGTCTTTGGGGTATCTCCTGTCTTTTCCAACTGACCCGTGGCCAGGATTGGTCTTCACTCTATCCTAGGTAAATATAAGTCAGTGTGGGTGATGGTAAATTAACTTGCTTTCCTTTTCTCACTTTCCCGAATTTGCAAAGCTTGATTGCATATGTTCCTTTTCTTTACCCGTCCCTTGGTAAATTAGACTTTCATGTGTTTCATTGATTATTAGTGTGTTCCACTTTTTTTACCTACCTTTAGCCAAATGCTGAATGTTTCTATAAATATATATATTCCTTTTCTCACCCATGCTTTAAAGAGATAAACTGAATTTAATAGTATCTTCCAAATCTCACCTTCTTTATAGTTATTAAACTCAAATCTGGATAATCGAATTGCATAAGTTGTGTTTCTCCTTTTTCAAACTGCTAGTGAATTGCGAAAGTCTTTGGGTTTCGTATGTTCCCTTTCTTTACCCTCCTTTAATAAAATTGTGAAAGTCTATGTTCTGAATTTAGCATGTTCCTTATTTCCACCTTCCCTTTATTTCTACGTTTCCAATGATTCGTATACTCTATCTTAATCATAGCTATACACTGTTTCTGATTTTGATTATTGATAGTCTTATCACATTTAACTTGTGGCTCATGACATATGATGATGATGATGATGATGATTAGATAAAAGTTTGAACCTACCCTGAGTCTGTGGTTATTATATAAATACATTTTAAATGTTTTTGAGTGCCTTTCCCTTAACTCAACTCCCTGATCCAGTGTATTTAGGTACCTAGAGTCAAAGACTTGTAGGTTACTGGTATAGGAATTAGAGATACAATCACAAAATACTGATAGTAAAGCGTGAGTTACCTAAGTAAATATTAAGGTATACGATTTGGTATTATGGGCCCAGGTGAGTATTGGTAAAATTCCTAGTTGGGTGACCTGCACGCTCTATCAGTATACTTTTCTGGTAGCAGAGCTATGGTTAGGGATTACTTAAAGTTAGGTTGTCAATTAGTTACTAGGTTTAGTTCATATTTCATTGATCGATCAAATGTGGTATTATTGAAATGTTTATTTCATGATGCTATATTGAATGTATTAACCAAAATTGTTCGTACCTGTTAAATGTGTTGTCTGGAATCCCCGGGGGCAGAATAGCGGGTGGTAAATAGAAGCCACATCGCATTGAGGTCACTTACCAGAGATAGTCAGTGCATGGTTGGGCAGAACCGGAAGCACTATTTAGGGTTTTCTGTATGATTGTGTGAATAAATGATAGCAAGGAGTTCACTAGCAAAACTTCTATTGTGATATAAGCTAGTAAGAGTCACACGGAAGAAGTAGCAAGTTTGTCTAAGCTTGATTGATAGCGAAGGGGTTCGCTGGTGAAACTTTTGCCTCAGTATATATCCCATAGTAGATAAGTCTGGAGGAGTAGCAGGTTCTCTAGTGCTTGTGTGAAGGGTAGGCGGAAAGGTTCTACTCGTAGTGTATGAATAGTAAACGGAAGGGATTTACTTGCAGTGAAATATTTCTTTCCTATCTAGTCACTCGGGTACAGTGGTGAATGTATTTCTGTTGTTAAATAATAAGGTTTGCACTTTAAAATTCAAAAGAACTGAGTTTCGAAATACCTTGTGAAGGAGGGAGTCAGTTGCGGAGCTGCGCTGAAGTCACTCAGTGCCGCGCTGGTATTGGTCGAGACAGAGAGTGTGTAGCTGAGATAGCATTGTAAAGGAGGGGTAAGTGCAGGAGCGTGGGAACTTATCTCACGGAAATGCCGCGCACCTATTGGTCAAAATTATTTGAAACCACCGTGTTGGTTGGTTGTCAAGAAATAAAAAACGCGCTAGCATTGGAAGTATTTAGTAAACAGAAAATAAGCATTTTTCTTGCAATTTGAATTTACGAGTTATATGCGGTATCCAAGTCATCCAGAAAATCGACCTGATCCGAGATACTTAGGGTTTGCTAGGGATCAGATGTTAAGAGGCAGACCTAACAAAATGTACAGAAGTAAGAGAAAACTGTAACTTGTAGACAAAGTTAAGAATTACTTTAAAAAAAGACACGCCTATTAAGACTAGAGAAGGAGTCATTATTCCACCACTAAATACTCCTGCATCATTCATGATGTTTGACAGGGGATACCATTCCTGTGTATGGTTAGAGAACTGGGTGGAGTACACAAACGATGATGGGCTGCTGGCATTTCCCTTAGAAGGCAATTTAATGGAAGAATTATGTTTAATTTAAGGACCCGAATGAATGACTTACATCCCAGACCTAGGTTAACGCAATATGAGGCATTCGAAGAATGGGAGAATGAGGCTTTTGAGCGAGACAGACCTAGAATGGACAAAGGACTGAGTACATTTTACCCAAAGGTTCCCCAAGAATGAATGACTTACATCCCAGACCTAGGTTAACGCAATATGAGGCATTAGAAGAATGGGAGAATGAGGCTTTTGAGCGAGACAGACCTAGAATGGACAAAGGACTGAGTAAATTTTACCCAAAGGTTCCCCGAGATTCTAAAGAAAAACAAATGAAACAATGGAGACAGAATATGTTAGTGGAAGGGCTTTACCCAGTACTAACGGTAGGGGAGCCTGTGGGAGGTAAAAGGACTGAGAAAACTAGACATTTAATGACGAGTGGTGATTCAGATGATGATTACATGGAGGATTTATTAATGAACAATCCACCACCCTATAACGAAGAAACGAGAATAGTAAATCCGAACAACCCGTTCTTTAGACCACCTTGTAATGAGGGGTCCGGCACATCAAACCCGACTGCCCCGTCTTTAAAGCCACCTTTAATTCCGCAAGTGATACATGAGACCTCCTTCGAAAGGGTGTTACAAGAGAGAGAAAGAAAAGCTTTAAATAAACAGAGGAGTGAGTTAATTCAGAAAATTTTCCAATTAAATACAAGTCCTGAGGCTTTGACAATTCCAGTGACTTTTGGCCCAGTTGTTCCATTGTACGGAGATAAACAAGCTAGTCCAAAGGCTCCCTTTATAACTGCATCAGTAATACAGCCAAGAAAGGAGCCACTGATAGTTAATGATCAGGCAAGTGAGTGTGAATCAGTAATATCCTTAATGGATTTACCAATAAGGGAACCTGAGGGAGGTTCAATGAGGAGAACCTCTCCTTTAACCTCAAAGGAAGTACAGATAGAGACTTCCTTGGGTACGAGAAGTGCCACTGTAGTCACTCCTGAAGAGGTAGACAGATGGACCCGAGAAATAGAGAGACCAAAGACACAGCCCAAGCATTTAGACATATATAAATTGAGGATTGAAATAGAGGAAATGATGGCTGGAAATGTGGGATTGGAGAGATTAAATACCCTTAGTGAAGACAAATTACTGTTTGTCTGTAAAAGCATCACTAGAAATACAAAGGTGTTTCACGAAAAATTAATGGACACTGCAGCTAGCATGGGAATTGACATTGGTAAATCTAAAGTATTGCAAAAACCCTACCGAGTAGAATTCTCTGACAAAGATTTAGAAAACATGAATGTGTCAGGGAAAAAAGTACAGATCAGAGAGCTGATGAATTTAATGAAAAATGGGGAGAATTAGAAAAATGGAAAGCAAGATGGGAAAAGAAAAATGAAGAAATTCGATCAAGGCAAATGGCTTCAGAATATGTTTTAAAAGAAGCAGATAAGGTAGAGAAATTATGCCCCATGCGAGAGGTCCCAGGTGGAGGATATGTGCATGTTCCATGGTCCAGACAGGAAATTTTGTCATTTATTTATTTATTTATTTATTTTGCATCTTGTACCGCGCAAACTAAAACCCGAAGGTGTCAAGGCGCCTAACAAAAAGATCAGAAAGCGGGCAGTCATGCACTTACATGTACGCTTGAGCAAAGAGGCGTGTTTTAAGGGCAGGTCTGAAGGTTTGGAGGGAGGGGAGGGACCTCAGTTCTAATGGAAGATCGTTCCACCATTTAGGGGCCAAGAGGGAAAAAGCCTTACCACCCCATCTGGCTTTCCGAATGCGGGGGATGTGGAGGAAAGAGTGATTGGAGGAGCGGAGGCTCCTGCCAGGGTTGTAATAGGTCAAGATGGCTCTAATTCCTGTGGGGCTGCTTTTGGCCAAGGCCTTATAGACCATACACATGGATTTGAAAACAATCCGCTCCTTAATCGGAAGCCAATGCAACTGCTTCCTGGCCAGCGTAGCCGAAGAGCGACGAGGAAGATCGAGGACAAATCTAGCTGCCGCATTCTGGACTACCTGCAAGCGCTGCATCTGACTCTTATTCAGTCCAGGATACAGCGCATTGCAGTAGTCCAGACGCGATCCCAAAAGGGCGACAGCAAGTTGCCTTCTTGCCGGCTGGGAAAGGTAGTTCCTTATTTTCCTGAGAACATGAATTATGCCCCAACAGGTCGATACCGTCCTGTTGACTTGCTGGCGCATGTCCAGGGTAGGGTCAATCATTACCCCAAGATTTTTAGCCGAAGAAGTAGGTTTGGGGCAAAGACCGAGCAAGTCAGGCCACCACTCCATGGACCAGATATCTTCTCTTCCGCCGAACACCATCACCTCGGTCTTCTCCCCATTCAATTTGAGTGAGTTGTATATCATCCACTGGCCGACGGCCTCCATACAGGATCTAAATCTGGAGGCGGTCAGCTCAATTGACTGGGAGAGAGACACGAGGATCTGCGTGTCGTCCGCGTAGGAAACTACCTCCATCCCAAAAGATCTAATAGGTCTGGCAAGGGGGGTCACATAGATGTTAAAAAGGGTGGGACTAAGCGCCGACCCTTGAGGGACCCCACATTGCACAGACAGGGATGGAGATAGAAATTTTCCCAACATTACCCTCTGCTCCCTATGGTCGAGAAAGGAAGAGAGCAAACCCAAGGCTGCCCCCCGGACCCCAATCTCACCCAGTCGAGATGTTAAGACCTGGGGAGATAGGGTATCGAAGGCAGCTGTGAGATCCAGAAGGATCAGGAGGGATGTCCGGCCCTCATCCACACTCATGCGGATGGAGTCGAGAACCAGGGTGAGGGCGGACTCGGTGCTATGTTCCCTCCTGAAACCATGCTGGGAAGGGTCAAGGCAGCCTGAATTCTCCACAAAGGCAGCTAGATGCTCGTTAAGATGGGACTCGAGCATCTTTGCAGGGGCCGGAAGCAGTGAGATGGGGCGAAAGTTTTTTAAAACCCCAGGATCTAGGGAGGGTTTCTTAAGAAGAGGTTTGACCACAGCATTTTTCAACTGCTGTGGGAAGACACCCTCCCTCATGGCCCCATTCATGATCTCAAGTAGGGGGGGTAGAAGAGATCCCCTGCACTGCTTCAAGATCTTAAGAGGGCAAGCATCTAGTGGAGACCCTGACTTGGTTTTATCAAGCCGCGTGTCGAGATCTTGTAGGGAGAGCGGGGGGAAGGATTCCAGATAACCGGCCAAGGGAGGCTCTGCCGATGGAACATCCGGGACTACAATAACTGATGGCTCAGCCGTAGAAAGCCTCTGAGACTCCAGAGCAGTGTAAATGTCCGCTATTTCGGACTGGAAGAAGCGAGCGATGTCATTACAGAGCTCCTGAGATGGAACAACAGGATCGGGGACCTGAAGAGATGTGAGAGAGTGTACGATCCTGAAGAGCTCTTTGGGAGATGAAAGAGAGGAAGTCAGGGCCACAAAGTAGTCTTGCTTGGTCCTGATAACTTCCGACTTATATCTCTTGAGCAGGGTTTTATGAGCTTCCCTGTCTTTGAGATCCCAACTGGCATGCCATCGACGCTCCTGTCTCCTTACTTCCTGCCTAAGGAGTCTGAGTTGTTCGGAGAACCAAGGGGCTGATGGTCTTTTCCTTGCTGAATAGCAGGACCGAGCTGGCGCCAGTTCGTCCAAGGCCTCTTTAAGAATGTTATCATAATGTGGCACCGCTGAGGAGGGATCCATCTCCCGGATAGAAGACAGACTGGAAGTCCAAGGGTCAAAAGAGTGTTCACCGATGTTTTTAAAATTCCTGCGTACTTCAAAGGTACTCGGGACTTTCCTGACACTTTCCTGACTAGGGAAGGCCACTTTGAAAGGCACGGCCAAGTGGTCTGACCAGGAGAGGGAGAAAGGAACCGTAACTGAAAGTCTCTGGTCATTAGAGAAAATGCCATCGAGCGTATGACCAGCTCGGTGGGTGGATCCTTTCACCAGTTGAGTGAATCCACATGCTGTCAGAGCTTCCAGCAGCACGGAGGTGTCATGTGATTCCAATAGTTCTAAATGAAAATTAAAATCACCCAGAATAGTCAGATTCTCCCGACCAAAGTAGGGCTCCAGGAGCTGAAGCAGTTTTAAGCTAAAGTCTGCTCTGGGACCGGGCGGACGATAGACCAGAATCCCATTAAATGGGGAGATATGGGAATCATGTAATGAGAAATAGACAACCTGAATAGCATCCTTGGGGTCAGATAAAAGCGTGGTATGACATTGAAAGCTGTCCCTATGCAGGATGGCTAAGCCGCCACCGACCCGGCCGACTCTATCCTGCCGAGTCAGACAGTACCCATCAGGGACTGCTTCAATGAGGTCTGGACCAGAGGAGTCCTTAGCCCACGTTTCCGTAATAAAAGCCCAGATCGGATTCTTCTCCAAAATCAGCTCCTTAAAAATAATATTATTTTTAATGAGTGAGCGCGCATTAAGGAGCAAGCATTCTATACACCGTTCACTAGGAGAGACCGGTGAGCAGGACTTCCGAGGAGTGACCGACAAGGCGGGAATCATATCAACCGAGTCTGTCAAGAAGCACCCACATCCCTTGGACACGATGAGGTCCTCTGGAGTGAGGCTGTGGAAGCATGGAGCAGTTTTAGGTCGAAGGCGAAACATATCCAATAAGGAATATTTCAATATTCCATGGCCCACAGTGTTCGACCTATCGGTCCCCCCGTCCAGCCCGTCCTCAGCGCGGACGGGCGCAGACGGGCTGGACTCTGGCGTGACTCCAGCGTAGCGACGGCTTACACGCTGCGCGCACACGCTGCGCGTCATTTCCTCTGATTAATATAGGGCTCTAGCCAGTCCACCTGACTGCTAGAGCGCGCATTCACAAATGATTTCCCAAAACTGCGAGAAGAACCTGTAGAATGGTACAGACAGGTCGAGAGATTTGTAAAGGTGTCAAAGTGTCTTTTGAAAGACTTAGATGGCTTATTCGACATTGTAGTTCCCGTAGATTTGTGGACAGAATGCAAAGTAGCCATTGATTGGCCTAGTGATGAGTATCCAAGGGACCCGAAGACAGGAGCACCTTCTGAGGACGTAATGAAGAAATATAATCAGGTAATGCTTTACCTGAAAGGAAAGGTGGCTGCAAAGGAGACAGATTGGATGAAAATAGATAGAACCACTCAGAATAAGGACGAATCAGTGCATTCATACTATGAACGTTTATTACAGACCTTTAAACAATACAGTGGATTAGATAACATTGACATGAAGGGCATGACACATTTTATCTATCAATTTGTGCTAGGATTGAGACCAGAAATTTCCCAATGGATAAAGACAATAAAATTTGTTGGCAAGCTAAGCCCATAGATGAGGTCCTGAAATATGCAAAATATTGTGAAGATGAGCTAGAAAACAAATGGAAGGAATTGAAAGAAAATGTTATGTGGGCACAAGTAAAATTAGCAGAGCACCAAGAACAACAGCTGAACCAGATGACTACTAATCAGAGTAAGGGCGATGGAAGTGGGGGTATGCCCAGGGAAGATGCAAAGAAGAAATTCCCCTGTCACGTGTGTGGCAAGTTGGGGCACTGGAAAGACGAGTGTAAGGCTGTGCAGAATGGTAATGTCCAAAATAATAATTTAAATCCACAGACGCAGCCTGAGGTGCCACGGAAGACCCAGCAGCCGATAACACAGAACCAGATTCCCCCGGCGCCTATGCCAAATTATAGGAGCAAAGCACAACAGAATGTAGGGACTCAGAACTGGGAAGGAAGGGAAAAAATGAGATGCATCAACCTCACAATTTCTTCTGAATGACACATTTTTCTGTGAAGAACCTTACTGACTGTGCCTGAGGGGTGAGGACGAGGAGTGCGTGCTTGGCGCCTCCTTGCCGGTAGACCAGTCAGGGCCATACATTGAAGGAAAGGTTGAAGGGAATGATGTCACCTTTCTGTTGGACACTTGTGCTACCCGCTCTACTGTGAGAACAGCAGACGTTCCAAACCTACCCCTCTCGGGAGAAGCGATCCAAGTAGTGGGCGTTTCTAATAAACAAGTTAGTACCCCAGTCACCGAGCCAATGGAAGTAAAAATAGTGAATTTTGAAGAAATGCATAGATTCATAGTCTGTGGTTCAAGCCCTGTAAATCTACTAGGACTAGATTTGTTGTGCAAAATGAATTGCACCATCCTTTGCACTCCAAATGGTGTTGAAATTCAGACCCCAGACGAAGATGGAATTTACAAACTCATGTTAGCACTTGGTTAACTTGGTTTCTGCAAATAGGGATCCATGAAGATCGTTTCCAAATTGTAGAAAATGAAAGCGGCAGATGGCACAGGTAATCTTCAGTACTTTTTTCAAGTTGGAGACAAGATGAGAGTGGACTGCTCTGAGCTAGTCAGGAAAACAACTGACTTAGAAGAGAACGCTCAGCTTTGAACAAAGACATAGAATGCATTAACCAGAACATTCTTGAAACACTAGACTGCAATGCATGTACTACAAATACAATCTTTTATGTATAGATTAAGTAAAGAAAACACAAAATGGATTTATAAAAATTAATATTTATTAATAACACTCACTAATCTGAATAAATATCTCCAACCCAGAGATATACACAATGCACACAATACTTTGCATAGAAATCAAGTAAATAGCAAAGACTATACAGTGGACCCCAGGAGGGGACCAAACCATATACTAAGAAAGTGATATAAGAACCACGACTCATGTCAAGACAATCTCCAGGGGACATAGAAGTGCTGGGGCCCAAGGTGAGTGACTCTGAGCTCCACAGAGATCGGGTGCAGTGTGGGAACACAATCCTCTTTCCGTACAAATCAACTTGTAAGTCGCAGTTGCAATTTTGAAGATTAAGGACCCTTCCCAGTGGACCCTGAAGAAACCTCACGGAAGACAGAAGTTTGGAGAGCCACCCCACCTGTGGATGCCCACATTACCTTTTACCAGGGTAAGGTACCAGGTACCAGGGTACCAGGGTATACATAGGTGTGAAGGGGTGTCTGCAACCGCTGTCTAACCCAATGGAGGACTTCAGGAAAATGTTGCTCATGGAGAAAGAGTCCGGTGGAATCTGTAGGTGGATTCAGGATAAGAAGTACCTGCAAGCAGAGGGGACAGAGTCTATGTCACTCAGGAGTGACCTGGAGACCTGGAAGACGAATGCCCACCGATGTCTGGAGTTGCAGGAGAGTTGGCGGTGACCTTAACTCTGCAGCTGTGAGGACCAAGCCACGCGGAGAAAGACCAGAAGTTGTGCATGAGCTGTCCCATGTTGGATGTCGAGAGTTTAGGGGTCGGTGTCCGTTGGGAGCACCAACAAGCCTTGGAAACTGCAAACAAGGTAGAAATCGAAGAAGGTGCAATGTGGGGACCAGTAAGGTCCAGGGGACTCACCACAATCAGGAGAGTCAGGGCAGGGCCAGAGTAATCATGGGATCCCAAAAGAAACAAAGATGACCCTCAACAGGACCCACATGCCGGAGGCACGGGAGTCACAAGAGTACCTCGAGTGTTTCACCAAAAGGTGCAGGCCACAGTGCAAATGAAGTGATGTGGATAAAGACTTTGGCCACTGGAGATACTTGAGTTTGGGGCTACACAGGAGTTCAGTTTCTGAGGCTCCCACAAGGGATAGTGGCCTCAAACCTGGGGAGAGGACAGGGCAGGCCTCAAGAGCTGTGGAGAACCACCTCCTATGTTGTTGAACCTTTCATAGCCCGTAGGAGTTCAGGATCAGCAGACCGATCAGCTTAGTTGCGGGGCCTGCAGATGCAGGGAAGTGACTCCCTCACTTCAAGGGAGATTCCTTCAGGTGTCTTGGATGCCCACAGGCCTTGGAAGGTTCCTGTATGGTGCACAGGCACAGACGATGCAGCAGACTGAAAGGGGGATTAAGTTGTGCCCAAACGAAGTCCAGCAAAGTACAGAGTGCCCAGATGGTAGAAGTTGAAGTGGTGTCTGAATTGAATCATGTGCCACAATGAATCTAGGGACCCACCCTCAGGTAAGCCCTTAAGTACCCTAAGGAAAGGGTTGGGATGATTCAGAGGCCCCTCCCAGGGAAGGGTTTCGCCAAGGGGAGGTAACTCCCCTGTCCTTTATCCAGTATCAGTTGAATTTCGTTCCTACGGTTAGAGTATTTCTTTCAATAAATAATTGTGTCAACTATGTTGCAAGCTGATGTGGCAGCAAACATGCGGAAATGGAGAGGTATCGATTTGTTTTGCCTGCTTCCTAGGCGAAAATACATCATTCAGAAGAATAAAGGACTGATTTACTAAGTTCCGGATGAACTAGCTTGGAGAATGATCACCTCATGAGCTTAACCAATAGGATTGTGTAAAGCAGAGAAAATTAAACATTTTGGGGGTTGGAATTACGAACATTTTGGGGTATAATAATTTTTGTGGGAAAAGAACTGTGGTGTAGCTGCTTTGGTGAGAAGAGAGCCTTTTGCTGCTGCACTCTTAATGCTGCCCTGGCTGGCTATTATCCTTGCAATTCTGGTCGTGGCATACTGTCAGTCTGAATTTTGAATTTGCTTTGAACTGAACTATCCTGATTGCTTTGCACTTCATCGGCTGGTGATGTTGCTCAAGCTATACCTTTTCGACCAAAGGGTTAGCTGTTTCTGACTATTGCACGCTGTGCATTAGCGCATAGATCTTGGGTTTGTATGAATTTTGTATTTGCATACTGAAATTGTAAATATATATTTTCCTTTTCTCTCTCTCACTCTCCTCTCATGCTTGTTATTGATTTATGCTGTATTTGCCATGAGCTGTATTTTCTTATTGTGAGTTACCTGTAACTTTGTACAGAATTGACATTTCTAATGTACAGTATGTATTGATCATTCATATTTGATGATTTAGATAAAAGTAACTTGATAAGTATACAGAGTTTGTCTTTATCGATGAGTTATTTGACATGATATACATTTCAACTATTGTATTGTTGTTAGATAGGCATTTTCTTCATTATAGGTCCTCATGAAGGAAATAGCATCCTTCTCCTATTATCTGAGTCCCTATTAGCTCTTCCAAAGATTATCGGAGGACCTCATCATTGTAAGTGGTTATAGAGTTTCTACGGGCCCAAACTCATGGTTATAATAAATCTTCTGTTTATTACATATTGGAGATATTGTGAATGATTGTAAAATTTACACCGCTTCCGCTGTGTCCGTTTTTTGGTAGTGTTATCGGATGGTTAGTTTTGACTAAAAATAGTAGGTAATGAAGAGACGGAATTAAGAAACAGACATTGATTGACAACGTACCGATATCGTATATGTTGTGGTCCGTCGTTGACCTTAATGCAAGTAACAGGTCCGTTGTTGGCCTAAGATCCTGGGATAAGCCTAAGGGCAGTCTTAGTGTAGCATACACTAACTTTGCTGTCTGCTGTTGATGCAATGCTGAGCAACGGTCAAATTATCTTTACTTGCACAGGGAATCTTGAAGTGTGAACAGTGAGGATTTATTTAGGTACCATCTGGAGAATTCCTGAAAGTTTTCACTCAAATGAGAGTAAAATCGCGCTGGTCGAGATTTTGCTGAAAGTAAAAGAATTCTCAGAGTGTATGGTTCTATCAATTTTTCCTTTAGTGGAGCAGAAAAATTGTTTAATGTTGTTTGTTTTGTTAAAGATTTTGAAAGACACTTACGCTGATTTTGTAAAGGGAGCGTCAGTCGCAGGAGTTGAACTGATGTCAAATGGTGCTGTGCTGGTATTGGTCGGTTACTGAGAAATCGTCACAAAAGTGCCACGCTGGCATAGGTTGGTTGCTGAGAGTCGCGCTAGGATTGGACAGCGTAAATAATTCTGATTCGTAGCAGAGAATCATGACACAAAAAAGAATTATTGAAATTGTTGTTTTAATTTAGAATAGAGAATCATGAAACTACTAAAATTGTTAAAAACCTTGTTTAGTAAAGATGAACCAATACCTATTTGAGAAGGAATTCCTGTGGCTCTTGAAGGGACCCCTGCTTCATTCATGTCAATAGAAAGGGGTTATTATACGTGTACATGGTTAGAAAATTGGATGAAGTATCCTGAACGAGATGATAATTTAGCATTTTCAGAGAATGGGACTAGAATTTTAAAGAATTTAAGGAGACAAATGAATAATTTGAGACCTAATCCTAGACCTATGCAGTATGAAGCTCTAGAAGAATGGGAACATGAGGCATGCAAAAGAGAAAGAGAAAGGCATCAGTCTAGATACAAGAATATTGTGAGTAGATTTTCAGAAGCAAAATGGGATGCACAAAAGTAAATCTGGAGAGAAGATATAGCAGAAGGAGCAAGGATGTTTCCAGTTATGGTAGCTGAGACAAATGAGGGAGAAACATGTAAGGAGAAAAAGAAGAATGTTGAAGAACAAAAATCTAGACATACTGAATTTGCTGAGTAAACGGATTACATAGATGATTAATTTTTAAATGACATATTGATGAATAAACCTCTGCCTTATCAAGAGGAACTGAACAGAATAGAGATAAATTCTTTACCTTTGCTCCACTAATTCAGGTAGAAGTGCCTCAAGAGAAAACGCCTGTAATTCAGGATCAAAATCCAGTTAGAAATGAGTTGCTGAGAATAATTACACCAATGAACCCAAATATTTTGTCAGTTCCAGCGACTATTGTTTCATTATACAATGATGGACAAGGTGTTTCACGAGTACATACTTTAACAATACCAGATAGAAATATGAGTGGAGTTCATGCAGTTTATAAAAAAAGTGATGAAATTAACCAAGGATCGATTGAAAATAGTGGAGCAAATGTGAGTGTAGTTAAGAAGAATCAGAACCATTAATTAATATTTCAGAAAGATCAGTTTAAACCCCAAAACAGGCGGTATGTATATATATATATATATATATATATATATATATATATATATATATATATATATATATATATATATATATATATATATATATATATATATATATATATATATATATATATATATATAATATATATATATATATTACCTACTGGCGGTCGCCAGTAGGTATATATAGTTAGGATTTTTTCTCTATGGGATTTTTGAAAATTCTATGTCTAATAACTTTGGCGTTTGTGGACGGAATTGGCTGAAATTTTCAGGAAAATGGAACATTTTGTTTCTGAGCAGCCCCTGACAATTTGGGGGGGTTTCATCAAGGGGGGGCCGAGAAAAAAGGGGGGTCCCAAAACGCGTTTTTCCCATGTTAATTTCCATAGGGCGGTTGGCCTCACTTTTAGCTCGAACGGCTGAATGGATTTGCACGAAACTTGGCAAAATTGTAGGGACTGTTAGCCCGATGTGCCTTTGCTAGGTCTCAATATATGTGCTCCAGTGGATTTTGAGTAATTTAGGTTCAAAAAAAGATATATATCTGGGCGGAGCCTAACCACACATCTGATCTGATTGGCTGTCAGCACTTCATCCAAGAAGTGTTGGCAGCCATCTTGGGACCAATATACATGATAGCACCTCATTAAAAAGCATTGTAGTTAATAGAGGGTTTTAGGGCTTTAGTTACATTATAAATCATTTATTGATGGTCCCATACTCGTTTTAGGAATTGTGGTGGGTTCTAAGGTGATTTTACCATGTGAAAAAACCTTCTGCTGTGATATCATGAATATTGTTTGAAAGAAAACTAATATCTCATGATTTTCCCACAGTGGTTTGGAAGGGGATCTATAAGCTAAACTGAAAGCATATTTTCTGTAAATTCACATTATCTTTCTCAGTCATGTGAAAATGAAGTCTGACATTCTCAGTAAAACATGTACATCCAACAAGGACAGAGACTGCAGTTGATTCCTTTGTGTTCTACTGCAGCCTCCTAGAGTGTTCTAAAGAACAACTAGAGCGCTAACAGTCCTACTTAATACAAAGGTATGGCACACCTGAAGCCATCTTGATTGGAATAAAGTGGTAACTCTTAAAACATTTAATTTAAAAAGAAACAACATGAGGGGGTATATTTTGCCATAGAAAGTATGATTAGTGCTGCAGAATGAAAAATTAGGGCACATTTTGAGTGACTTCTCAAATCCTTTTCTATTTCATTAAAACATTCTGACATGCAGTCTCCCAAAATGGCCACCAGAGACAAAAGAGCCCAAATGTAGCCCAAATATCACCCAGATGTAGCCCAAGTATAGCCCAATGACAGAATGTCCCAGAGTGTTCTAAAGAACAACCAGAGCGCTAACAGTCCTACTTATTACAAAGGTATGGCACACCTGAAGCCATTGTGATGGGAATAAAGTGGTAACTCTTAAAACATTTAATTTAAAAAGGAACAAAATGAGGGGGTATATTATGCAATAGAAGGTATTATTAGTGCTGCAGAAAGAAAAATTAGGGCACATTTTGAGTGACTTTTCAAATCCTCTTCTATTTCATTAAAAAATTCTGACATGCAGTCTCCCAAAATGGCCACCAGAGACAAAAGAGCCCAAATGTAGCCCAAATATCACCCAGATGTAGCCCAAGTATAGCCCAATGACAGAATGTCCCAGAGTGTTCTAAAGAACAACTAGAGCGCTAACAGTCCTACTTATTACAAAGGTATGGCACACCTGAAGCTATCTTGATTGGAATAAAGTGGTAACTCTTAAAACATTTAATTTAAAAAGGAACAAAATGAGGGGGTATATTTTGCAATATGAATTATGATTAGTGCTGCAGAAAGAAAAATTAGGGCACATTTTGAGTGACTTCTCAAACCCTCTTCAATTTCATTAAAAAATTCTGACATACAGTCTCCCAAGATGGCCACCAGAGACAAAAGAGCCTAAATGTAGCCCAAATATCACCCAGATGTACCCCAAGTATAGCCCAATGACAGAATGTCCCAGAGTGTTCTAAAGAACAACTAGAGCGCTAACAGTCTTACTTATGACAAAAGTATGGCACACCAGAAGCCATCTTGATTGGAATGAAGTGGTAAGTCTGAAAACACTCAATTTAAAAAGGAACAACACGAGGGGGTTAATTTTGCCATAGAAAGTATGATTAGTGCTTCAGAAAGAAAAATTAGGGATCATTTTGAGTGACTTCTCAAATCCTCTTCTATTTCATTAAAAAAATTCTGACATGCAGACTGAAACATGCACTTTGAATACCAGCAACAGACGTCCCTGGTGAGCAGTAGCTTTACTACAGTGATCTAATGTGCAACTAGAGTGCTAACATTCAGAATTTATGGCAAATGTGTGACACATCTGAATGCCTTCTTGATGGAACCAAAGTAAACAAGCATTGAAAATGCAATAGATCTCGCCCTCGTTTAAGTTAAAGCCATTCTGTTTGTAATGAGGTGGCTTTTTAGCTTTGCTTTTATTAGTGTTTTTTAAACTTTCATGTAAATAACATGCATCTGTATGCATATATGTATATGTATGCATGAGTTTATATTTGTATTTATATAGATATACAGATGATATATGTTTATATATGTAAGTATGTATATATATTCACTGAAAAAACCATAGGCTATAGACCATATATAGTTAGGAATTAGCATTTACAAAACCTTGAAAATTCACTGAAAAAACCATAGGTTATAGACCATATATAGTTAGGAATTAGCATTTACAAAACCTTGAAAATTCACTGAAAAAACCATAGGTTATAGACCATATATAGTTAGGAATTCGCATTTACAAAACCTTATTTTACTCACACAAAACCATTGAAATTCCATATATAGTTAGTTGCACTAACTATATATCGCGCACCCGCAATCCACTGCTGATGATGTCACATATTACATCATTCATGACATGGTCAGTGACATCACTGATGACATCACTGATGACATCTCAAATGACATCACTGATGACATCTCAAATGACATCACTGATGACATCACTGATGACATCTCATTTGACATTACTGATCACATCACTGATGATATAATTCATGTGATAATACGATGAACCTCTTCAGACTCTAATATAACCTTAGATACAATCAGTGTAAACAGACACTCACAGACTGTCACTCATCCATGGAGTTACTCACACACCTAGTCAGTCATGCAAAGAATCAATCACACCTCCATTTCCTCAACTATACAGTTATACAAACTTTACTTATTCAAACATATACTAACACATATTTACTCTCTTATACAATCCCTGATACAAGTTCACAATGATCCATACAGCCACTCACACATTCACTGGCTCTTATGCACAGTTATTTATATATGTCAACTCTCACATGTACTGTGTTTTACATATGTACTTACTTTGACATGTAGCACTGAGATATCCATTCACTCACCAATACACTCATGCACACAGTCAACCGCCCATACAGCTGTTTCCACATGCACTTTTGAAACCATACATCTAGTGAATCAACTGCTCACACATCTATGCACAGAGTCATACACCTCCCAGCCACCCACACACACACTCAGTCTCCCATACAAATACTTGGGCAACCAATCAATAACCCATATAGTTACTCATATAGCTACTTATCAACACATGCAACAGTTTACAGAACAACAGACATAATGATGCACAAATTAAGACAGTTTAGTCACTAACCCATGCACTCAGTGAGACACATTGAATCACTCACTCATACAGTCAGTCATGCCCCTACTAAATCCTTCATCCAGACACTTATACATCCACTCATTCTTCAATATGTAAGACATATTTTAACTTTACAGAAACATACAGTCACTGGATGTTGTCATCAGTGATGTCATCAGTGATGTCATTTGAGATGTCATCAGTGATGTCATCAGTGATGTCACTGACCATGTCATGAATGATGTAATATGTGACATCATCAGCAGTGGATTGCGGGTGCGCGATATATAGTTAGTGCAACTAACTATATATGGAATTTCAATGGTTTTGTGTGAGTAAAATAAGGTTTTGTAAATGCGAATTCCTAACTATATATGGTCTATAACCTATGGTTTTTTCAGTGAATATATATATATATATATATTTATATATATATTCACTGAAAAAACCATAGGTTTCAGGCCTTATATAGTTAGGAATTAGCTTTAAAAAAACTTTGAAATTCACTCAAAAAAAGTTTTAGGTGTGTTATAGTTTGCTGGACATTTCACTCATACAAAACCATTGAAATTGCTCCTATGTAGTTAGTTGGACTAACTATATTTCGCGCACTCGCAATGCACTGCTGATGATGTCACATATTAGATCATTCATGACATGGTCAGTGACATCACTGATGACATCTCAAATGACATCACTGATGACATCACTGATGACATCATTCAGTGAATTTGGTTTGCTTCTTTATTTAAATTTGCAATATATATATAGCAATTTGCATTGAAGAATGAGTGGATATATATCAATAAATATTTGGATGGAGGGTTTAGTAGCAGTGTAATTGACTGTTTACTTGACCAATTTATAGTGTCTCACTAAATATAGTGGATAGGGACTAAACTGTGCGAATATCTGTATCACTTTGTCAGTTGTTGTGTAAACTGGTTCTCCAGTTGCTTACTAGCTATGTGAAAGTCTATATTAGTTATTGATTTGATAACTGAGTATTTGTATGGGAGAGCGAAAGTGCCGCTGCCCTCCTGAGATAAGTACTGAGGCTGCATTCATTTGGTATTGAGGCTGCATTCATTTTGTATCATCGTCCTCCGTGCCCCTGCTGCCATTGTTGTGTATTGTGGATTATTTTGAGTTTGCATTCATTTTGTATCATCGTCCTCCGTGCCCCTGCTGCTATTGTTGCTCATTCATTTTGTATCATCGTCCTCCGTGCCCCTGCTGCTATTGTTGCTGCATTCATTTTGTATCATCTTCCTCCGTGCCCCTGCTGCTATTGTTGTGCCTGCTTTTGCCCCTATCAATATTGTGCCTACTTTAGTTTCGTTTACGTCACGATCCCCGCCGCTGTTCCCCCGCGGCCCCACCCCGCTCCCTCCAGCATCACCGATTCCCTCCCCACTCGCCACCCCGCTCCCACCTCCCAGCTGCTCCTCCCTCCCACTAGAACCAAAAGGAGAGGTCCGCAAAGCGGGGAGCTGTGATCTGACCTGACCTGGTCAGTGCCAGTCGCTCCTCCGGCCCCATCGCTGCCGCTGCCCTCCTGAGATAAGTACTGAGGCTGCATTCATTTGGTATTGAGGCTGCATTCATTTTGTATCATCGTCCTCCGTGCCCCTGCTGCCATTGTTGTGTATTGTGGATTATTTTGAAGCTGCATTCATTTTGTATCATCGTCCTCCGTGCCCCTGCTGCTATTGTTGCTGCATTCATTTTGTATCATCGTCCTCCGTGCCCCTGCTGCTATTGTTGCTGCATTCATTTTGTATCATCTTCCTCCGTGCCCCTGCTGCTATTGTTGTGCCTGCTTTTGCCCCTATTATTATTGTCCCTACTTTAGTTTTGTTTACGTCACGATCCCCGCCGCTGCTCCCCCGCGGCCCCACCCCCGCTCCCTCCAGCATCACCGATTCCCTCCCCACTCGCCACCCCGCTCCCACCTCCCAGCTGCTCCTCCCTCCCACTAGAACCAAAAGGAGAGGTCCGCAAAGCGGGGAGCTGTGATCTGACCTGACCTGGTCAGTGCCAGTCGCTCCTCCGGCCCCATCGCTGCCGCTGCCCTCCTGAGATAAGTACTGAGGCTGCATTCATTTGGTATTGAGGCTGCATTCATTTTGTATCATCGTCCTCCGTGCCCCTGCTGCCATTGTTGTGTATTGTGGATTATTTTGAAGCTGCATTCATTTTGTATCATCGTCCTCCGTGCCCCTGCTGCTATTGTTGCTGCATTCATTTTGTATCATCGTCCTCCGTGCCCCTGCTACTATTGTTGCTGCATTCATTTTGTATCATCTTCCTCCGTGCCCCTGCTGCTATTGTTGTGCCTGCTTTTGCCCCTATTATTATTGTCCCTACTTTAGTTTTGTTTACGTCACGATCCCCGCCGCTGCTCCCCCGCGGCCCCACCCCCGCTCCCTCCAGCATCACCGATCCCCTCCCCATTCGCCACCCCGCTTCCGCCTCCCAGCTGCTCCTCCCTCGCTCCGCCCCCTCCACTCTCCACTTATGGCAGAATGGCAAACGCTCAGCGTTCATGCGCAGCGGGAGCGCCCTATGCGCGCCGAAGGCGCGCCAAAGGTAAGCCCGTCTACGCCCGTCCGTGCCTGGACCGCGACCAGCGCCAGACCCCCTGGTCCTTGCAAAGGCCTTCCCGCCTGCCGAACCTACGACGCCCCAACCCTCACTGCATTCAACACCGGGCGCCTCATCGACTGTCACCGAGCCTCCCCAGGAAGTACCCATGGACCCTTCACCTACCAATCCTGCAAGTTCTGCTGCATCAGGACCCATGCTCCAATCACAAATGCCAAACTGAACTCCAACAACAACCACCTGAAGTGCATCCTGCTCAACACCTGCTCGGTCCACTGACACGCCATTGAACTTTGGAACCTACTCGACACCACAGCGCCGGACGTCGCCTTCCTCACGGAAACCTGGATGAACGCCTTATCAGCACCCAACATCGCCATAGCCATCCGGGACGGATGTAAGATCATCCGAAGAGACCGCATAAACCAAACAGCAGGAGGCATCGCCATCATCCACAAGAACACCATCCGCATCTCGACCAACTCCGACGACACCCCCATAGCCACCGAACACCTCCACTTCCAAATACAAACCGACCCCAAGACCACACTCAGAGGCACCCTCATATACAGACCCCCAGGACCCCGCACACAATTCAGCAAAGACTTAGCTGACTTTGTCAGCCCACACGCCCTCCCCTCCGAGCACTACATTCTCCTTGGGGACCTCAACCTCCACCTGGAAAATAACAATGACAACAACACCACCACCCTGCTGGACAACCTCGCCAATCTTGGACTCAAACAACTGGTGAACACCCCCACCCACTACGCCGGTCACACGCTCGACCCAATCTTCTCCTCCAGCAAGCACATCTCCTTTAATTACTTCACAGGACTCCACTGGACAGACCACAGCTGCGTCCACTTTAGCTTCAGAAAGACCACGACCCACCACCACCCACAACGAGTGCCCAGCAGAAACTGGAACAAAACAACCACCGACCAGCACACTACATCACTGAACCAAAACCCCCGCCATATCAACGGACTCCAATCAAGCAGCCATCAATCTCGCAAAGTGGATCACCCACTGCGCTGACGAACTAGCACCCTTGAAAAACCATCCCAACAAGACAGGAAGCAAAAAAAACTCCTGGTTCAACGACGACCTCAAGAACTCCAAAAAGAAATGCCACACCCTCGAGAAAGCCTGGCGAAGAAACCAAACCACAGACAACATGACCGCCCTCAAGAACGCCACCCGCAAACACCACCAGCTGATCCGCAACACCAAGAAATCAGCATTCAAGGATCGACTAGACAACAACGCCCATAACAGCAAGGAACTATTTAGCATTGTCAAAGAGCTCACCAATCCCAGCGCCGGCAACAACGACATCACTCCCTCCCAAGACCTCTGCGACTCTCTAGCTTCGTTCTTCCACAGCAAGATAGCAGACATACACAACAGCTTCGGCGAATAGTCCACTACCCTACCACTGAACCGAAGCCCCCCACCAACACCCTCCGCGCCCTGACCCCGATCAGCACTGAAGACACCATCCGCTTGATGAACTCCATCCACTCCGGATCTCCAACCGATCCATGCCCCCATCACATCTTCAACAAGGCCGACTCCGTCATCGCACCCCAACTCCGGGACATCATCAACTGCTCCTTCGACACCGCTACCTTCCCGGAAAGCTGGAAACATGCCGAATTCAGCGCCCTCCTGAAGAAACCTACAGCAGACCCCACCGAACTTAAGAACTACCGCCCCATCTCGCTCCTCCCGTTCCCCACCAAAGTCATAGAGAAGACCATCAACAGTCAGCTCGCTGCCTTCCTTGAATCAAACAATTCCCTCGACCCTTCACAGTCCGGCTTCCGAGCCAACCACAGCACCGAGACCGCCCTCATCGCAGCCACAGACGACATCCAGACTCTGCTCGACAATGGAGAAACAGAAGCCCTCATCCTCCTGGACCTCTCCGCAGCGTTCAACACGGTCTGCCACCGCACCCTTATAGAACACCTCAGGGACGTCGGGATACAGGATAAGGCATTGGCTGGGATCATCTCATTCCTCGCCGGAAGAACCCAGAGAGTCCGCCTCCCCCCTTTCAGATCAGAGGCCACCGAAGTCATATGCAGCGTTCCACAAGGATCATAGCTCCTCTCCCTCACCAAAGACCCAACCACCGCCAAAACCAACCTACACGAAGGGATGAAAGACGTAGCCGAATGGATGAAGAATAGCCTCCTAAAACTGAACTCAGACAAGATGGAAGTCCTTATCCTAGGCTCATCCCCCTCTGCCTGGGACGACTCATGGTGGCCCCCAGCCCTAGGCAGCGCACCCAAACGAACGGACCATGCTCGCAACTTGGGATTCATCCTAGACTCCTCCCTCTCGATGACCAGACAAGTCAACGCCGTCTCTTCATCATGTTTTAACATCCTACGCATGCTCCGAAAGATCTTCCGATGGATCCCCACCAAAACAAGGAAGACAGTCAACCAAGCACTTGTCACCAGCCGTCTGGACTACGGAAACACCCTTTACACCGGAACCACAGCCAAATTGCAGAAAAGACTTCAATGTATTCAGAACGCCTCCGCTAGACTCATCCTAGACATACCCCGTCACAACCATATATCCGGTCACCTGAGAGACCTGCACTGGCTCCCCGTCAACAAAAGAAACACGTTCCGTCTCCTCACCCACGCACACAAGGCACTCCACGACCTAGGTCCCAGATATCTCAACACTCGCCTGACCTTCTACACCCACACCCGCCATCTTCGATCGTCCAACCAAGCCCTCGCCACGATTCCACGCATCCGAGGAGCCACCATGGGAGGAAGATCCTTCACTTACCTGGCGGCCAAGACCTGGAACTCCCTCCCCACCCACCTCCGTCTCACACAGAACCACCTCTCCTTCAGAAAGCAACTCAAAAATCCTGGCTGTTCGATCAGTAGCGAACTCATCTCCCTTAAGCGCCTTGAGACCCTCTGGGTGAGTAGAGCACTATACAAATGTTTGACTTGACTTGACTTGACTTGACTGTCCAAAGATGTGTGAATAGTTGATTCAGTAGATATATGAAGTTAAAATTACATGTTCTAACAGTTTGGGTGAGTAAATCTCTTTAAGGGTGTGGTGATGAGCAAATATATTTCTCAATGATACATGTCCAACAAACTAGAAAAATAAAAGGCAGTGTATATAAATAAGTATCCATAAGACTCAATGATTGTGTGAGTGACTGTATGGATAACTATATACTTGTAATAATGATTTTATAATTCACTAAGTATGACTTACTATCTAAAGGAATAGATGAAGTGGTGTTTGTATAAGTGTGTAGTTAAGTAAGTATGTAAGTATGATCCATTGTTTGCCTAAGTGAGTAGGATGACTTCACATGTGAATAGGATGTGTGCTGTTGTTTAATGTCGATATAGGTGTATAAGTATTTTTGATAGTGTTCTATTGTTCATTGACAGCATTTATGAGTGAATATACAGGTAAGTGATTAGATGTGTGCATACATCTATGAATCACTGAGTGGGTTTTTAGATACTTGTATTGCTGTGACAATGGATTCAAATATGATACTCTGTATTTTACATTAAGTGATGAAAGATTTTACTAGTGTATGAAAAGGTGTATGTGATTGTCACGTGGATGATGTCATAAGTGATGTCATCAGTGATGTCATTTGAGATGTCATGAGTGATGTCACTGACCATGTCATGAATGATCTAATATGTGACATCATCAGCAGTGCATTGCGGGTGCGCGAAATATAGCTAGTCCAACTAATTATATAGGAGCAATTTCAATGGTTTTGTATGAGTGAAATGTCCAGCAAACTATAACACCCCTAGAACGTTTTTTGAGTGAATTTCAAAGTTTTAAAGCTAATTCCTAACTATATAAGGCCTGAAACTTATGGTTTTTTCAGTGAGTTTCAAAGGTTTTTTAAATGCTAATTCCTAACTATATAAGGCCTGAAGCCTATGGTTTTTTAAGTGAATTTGCAAGGATTTTTAAATGCTAATTCCTAACTATATAAGGCCTGAAACCTATGGTTTTTAAGTGAATTTGCAAGGTTTTTTTAAAGGCTAATTCCTAACTTTATAAGACCTGAAACCTATGGTTTTTTGTGTCGACTTTTCAAGGTTTTTTAAATGCTAATTCCTAACTATATAAGGCCTGAAACCTATGGTTTTTTCAGTAAATTTGCAAGGTTTTTTAAATGCGAATTCCTAACTATATCAGGCGTGAAACCTATATTTTTTTTCAATAAATTTCAAGGGTTTTGTAAATGCTAATTCTATTAGCGGATAACATTTATATATGTTATTATCCTTCTGGGACCATCTGAGCAGCCATCTTGTTTCTCAGGAGAAGTGAGGAACAAGAGAGCACAAAACAAGAGTGGAAAACGTGAAAAGGGGGGCAGGGTAAAGACCCCCTGACACCCTAACCCTTCTCAGGTTGTCCTAGAAGGACCCCCAAGGGCAAAATTATTATTATTTTTTTTTATAAAATTGCGTAAGGCCTGAAACCTATGGTTTTTAAGGTGAATTTGCAAGGTTTTTTAAATGCTAATTCCTAACTATATATGGCCTGAAACCTATGGTTTTTTCAGTACATTTACAAGGTTTTTTAAGTGCTAATTCCTAACTATATCTGGCGTGAAACCTATTTTTTTTTTTAAAAACTTCAAAGGTTTTGTAAATGCAAATTCTATTAGCGAATAACGTTTTTATATGTTAATATCCTTCTGGTACCACCTGAGCAGCCATATCATTTCTCAGTAGAACTGAGGCAAAAGAGAGCACAAAACAAGAGTGGAAAACGCAAAAAGGGGGTGGGGTAGAAACCCCCTGACCCCCTAGCCCTTCTCAGGTTGTCCCAGAAGGACCCCCAAGGGCAATTTTTTTTTTAATGAAATCACGGGGTACGCGCACGGTACGCGTACGTACGTGGACCTGTACACGTACCGTGCACGCACCCTGTGATTTTTTCGGGTTTTTTTTGCCCTTGGGGTCCTTCTCGGACCCCCTGAGAAGGGCTAGGGGGTTGGGGGGTCTCTACCCTGCCCCCTTTTTGTGTTTTCCACTCTTTTTTGGGCTCTCTTGTGCCTCAGTTCACCTGAGAAACAAGATGGTGGCCAACTCTTCCTGGTTTAGACAGTTTGGAATGTTGACAGTCAACTGCCAGCCAATCAGGATCGCGTACGGTGCGCGGACCCGTAAGCTCATATAGATATATATGTGTTTTTGAACCTAATTTTCATGAAAACCACTGGAGCAAATTTCACCAAACATAGCAAAGGCACATCTGCGTACCAGTCCCTAAAATTTTGCATAGTTTGACGTAATTCCGTACAGCGGTTCGGGCTGTAGACTTGTCAGACCGTCCTATGGAAATTAACATGGGGAAAACACGTTTTGGGACCCTGCTTTTTTCTCAGCCCCCACTTCACGAATCCCCCCGAAACTTTCAGGGAAGGAGCGGAGCGCAGGGAGACCATTTTAAGGAAAATTACAGGCAGATCCCTCAATCAGCACCAAAGTTATTCCCAATAGAATGATTGGAATTTCCTATGGTAACCAATCCTAACTATATATACCTACTGGCTATCGCCAGTAGGTAATATATATATATATATATATTCACTGAAAAAACCATAAGTTATAGACCATATATAGTTAGGAATTAGCATTTACAAAACCTTGAAAATTCACTGAAAAAACCATAGGTTATAGACCATATATAGTTAGGGATTAGCATTTACAAAACCTTATTTTACTCACGCAAAACCATTGAAATTCGCATATATAGTTAGTTGCACTAACTATATATCGCGCACCCGCAATCCACTGCTGATGATGTCACATATTACATCATTCATGACATGGTCAGTGACATCACTGATGACATCTCAAATGACATCACTGATGACATCACTGATGACAACATCCAGTGACTGTATGTTTCTGTAAAGTTAAAATATGTCTTACATATTGAAAAATGAGTGAATGTATAAATGTCTGGATGAAGGATTTAGTAGGTGCATGACTGACTGTATGAGTGAGTGATTAAATGTGTCTCACTGAGTGCATGGGTTAGTGACTAAACTGTCTTAATTTGTGCATCTTTATATCTGTTGTTCTGTAAACTGCTGCATGTGTTGATCAGTAGCTATATGAGTAACTATATGGATTATTGATTGGTTGCCCAAGTATTTGTATGGGAGACTGAGTGTGTGTGTGGGTGGCTTGGAGGTGTATGACTCTGTGCATAGATGTGTGAGCAGTTGATTCACTAGATGTATGGGTTCAAAAGTGCATGTGGAAACAGCTGTATGGGCGGTTGACTGTGTGCATGAGTGTATTGGTGATTGAATGGATATCTAAGTGCTACATGTCAAAGTAAGTACAGATGTAAAACACAGTACATGTGAGAGTTGACATATATAAATAACTGTGCATAAGAGCCAGTAAATGTGTGAGTGGCTGTATGGATCATTGTGAACTTGTATCAGGGATTGTATAAGAGAGTAAATATGTGTTAGTATATGTTTGAATAAGTAAGGTGTGTATAACTGTATAGTTGAGGAAATAGAGGTGTGATTGATTCTTTGCATGACTGACTAGGTGTGTGAGTAACTCCATGGATGAGTGACAGTCTGTGAGTGTCTGTTTACACTGATTGTATCTAAGGTTATATTAGAGTCTGAAGAGGTTCATTGTATTATCACATAAATGATATCATCAGTTATGTGATCAGTAATGTCAAATGAAATGTCATCAGTGATGTCATTTGAGATGTCATCAGTGATGTCATCAGTGATGTCACTGACCATGTCATGAATGATGTAATATGTGACATCATCAGCAGTGGATTGCGGGTGCGCGATATATAGTTAGTGCAACTAACTATATATGCGAATTTCAATGGTTTTGTGTGAGTAAAATAAGGTTTTGTAAATGCTAATTCCTAACTATATATGGTCTATAACCTATGGTTTTTTCAGGGAATTTTCAAGGTTTTGTAAATGCTAATTCCTAACTATATATGGTCTATAACCTATGGTTTTTTCAGTGAATTTCAATGGTTTTTAAATAGCAAATATCAAAAGCTATAAAATGTATTCTTCTTTTAAATGAAAATATATATTTTATATGTTTTTATTATAATTGTTTTATGCATCTGCCAAACCCTGACCTCTTAATAGTGCACTGTGGTGGAAATGATTTTGTGATTATGACTGGGGTTGGTCTGGAAATGCTTTTAAAGGACACCTTTCATCAATTGATGACACTTTTTCCCCAAACTGCCTTGGTATATTCCAATATATGCCAAAGACAGAAATGGAACTGGTCCAACCAATTTTGTCCACAATTTGAGAAAGCACGGAAACATGTGAATAAATCTCTTTCTGCTTACATGAGAGACTTTAGAATGGGTTTAATATACAACAATAACTTGCGTTACAACATGCAAGACATCTACAGAGGAGATGGTGTGCACTTCTCAGATGAGGGGAATAGAATATTCCTCCTGAATTTAAAACTGTGCATTGGAACCTACTTGTAGGTACCTAAATCAGCCACAGAACGCAATAGCTCTTTTCAGAGCTACCATACCTCTGATCATTCTAAACGTTTATCTTTTTCTAACTTTTTTCACTATTTTTCACCAAAGTACGCTCCCCGGTTCGCTTACCGGTGCGCGTACCGGGCGCTCCCCTGCGAAAGTTTTCACATTTTTTTATTTTTTATTTTTGCATATATAAGCGTCCTAAGCCCCCCTCAGAAAACCTAGAGGGTCACAAAGTGTCTACAGTGCCCCCTTCTACCCATTCCGAACATAGTTTCCCCTCCATTCTGTGTCTCAATTCTACCGATACACAAAATGGAGGACTCCCGTAACGCTGCCGGTACGCGTACCGTGGCGCGCACCGGTGAGCGCTCGCTAAAAAAAGGTGGGAAAGTAATCTACAGAAAAACCACTGGAGACACTTTCATCAAATATAGAATAGGCCCTACTACATAGCAGTCCCTACCATTTACCCACATTTGATGGAATTCCATTGAGAAAATTATGCTGTAGGACTGACTAAATATCCTGAGGTAAATTACATGACAGAAACACATATGAAGTGTTAGAATTGACAACCAATTAAAATGTTACTTTCATTTTCTACTATCATTTCAAGACATTTGATTGGTTATGTACCTGAATATATATAAAGAAAGAGAGAGAGAAACACAGCCATTTTGACTACTACTTCCTGAAGTACATTTCAAGAGCATTTTGACTGTCAACTTTAACTTCTTTTTCAAATGTAAGATATAATTTTAAAAATTTGAAAGGAGAACTATGTTATGCACTTTAAATTAAATAAGGAAAACGTTTTCAGATAGTTACATACTGTCCCTCTATAAGAGTTAGTCATTGAGAAAGACTTAATTATTTAAATTATTGATTGAGTTAGGCTTCTGTGGTATAATTATGAATTTACTTAGGCTTCATCACAGGCACTTTTTAATAGTTTTACTTCCTGCCTGAAACCATGCACTGCCCAAAGATTACTTCACTGTTAAAAACTCACAAGCACCTGTCTGAACTTAAACCCAACAGTGCCCTATCTCCACTGATATATTTTTTTAATGCAATTTACAGCAAGAAAATGGAAGCACAGCCAAAAGAAAATACAATTTCATTTGAAATTAAGATTGTTTATTTATTTATTTATTTTACACATTTGTAGAGCGCTCTGTTACCCGGAGGTGTCCTGGCGCTAGAAGGATAGGCTGGTGTGAAGGAGCGTACTTACAGAGTGAAGAGCCAAGTTTTAAGTCCTCTTCTAAAGACCATCAGGTCCTGAGTCTGTCTGAGCCCAAGTGGGAGTTTATTCCAGGCCTCTGCCGCTCCAAGAGAAAAGCTCCTACCACCCCAGCGAGCTTTTTTAGTTCTGGGGACTGTGACCAGGGCCAGTTGTCCTGACCTCAGAGTTCTTGCTGGTTTGTGCCAGCGGAAAAGAGATTTCAGGTGCCTGGGGCCTGTATCGTGGAGGGCTTTGAAAACCATGCATACCGCCTTGAAAATGATTCTTTTACGGATGGGTAGCCAATGTAATTTTACCAGATCTTGGGATACCGAGGAAAGATTGAAAGCAATCCAAACCAAGAAAAAGAAGAACTAGACTTTATGGATGAATCAGTAGACCAAGAATTATTAAAATGTGCTGAAGAATGTGAATGTGATTCTTGGAATGAAAAGGAGGACGTTCCTGATGATTTAATGTTACAAATTCTCTTAGATTTTGAAAAATCAGAACAATAAATTTTAATTTTAAAAGTTAAAATTGTTTGAGACATTATTCTTTTTAATATGAAAATTATGAAATAGTACCCAAAAAGATAAAATATAAACTGAGACTTAAAATATACTGTGCAACTTTTTTTGTGTTACATAGTAAGTTTGCTCATAGTTACTTCCTTTCTCCCACTATATTATCTCCAATGTGTATTTAACATCTCTTTATCATCTCCTGCCTCCAAGTTCTTTCTGCTTTCCTCACAGACTATGCTATGAATTCCATATACCACAATAACTTCTGAAACAACATGCAAGATATCTACAAAGGAAACGGTGTATTTTTATTTTTAGACTCTGCATTGGTACCTACATGTTGGTACTTGAAAAAATAATAAAAAAAAAGAACAATCAATATACATACATTATTTGAACATTCTTTCATTCTATTTTCCCTATATTACGCTCCCCGGACCGCTTCCCGGTGCGCGTACCGAGCACTCCCCCCACAAAAAACCCGATAATAAAATTTTATTTTTTTTGCCCCGCGGGGCCCTTTTAAAGCCCCCTCATCAAACCTAGGGGGTCAGGGAGGATGTACTCTGCCCCCTTATGCTCATTTCCCCCTTTGTTTTTGCCACCTCTTGTGTCTCGATCCTACCGAGACACAAGATGGCGGCCACTCCAATCTGTTTAGAAAGTTCCCAGTCACCGGGGAGCCAATCCGCTTCTCCTCGCGATGTTCCGTTACGCGTCAGGTACGCGAACCGGGGCGCTAACCGGGACGCTGTCACAGATATATCTGTTTTTTAAAACGTTAATTTCTCAAAATCCACTGGAGCACATATATTGAGACATAGCAAAGGCACGTCGGGCAAACCATATCTACAATTTTGCCAAGTTTCGTATAAATCCATTCAGCCGTTCGAGCTAAAAGTGATTCCAACCGCCCTATGGAAAAATGAATGGGAAAAACGCGTTTTGGGACCCCCTTTTTTCTCGGCCCCCCCTTGACGAAACCCCCCCAAATTTTCAGGGGCTGCTCATAAACAAAATGTGCCATTTTCCTGAAAATGTCAGCCAATTCCGTCCACAAACGCCAAAGTTATTCGACATAGAATTTTTAGAAATCCCATAGGAAAAAAATCCTAACTATGTATACCTACTGGCGACCGCCAGTAGGTAATATATATATATATATATATATATATATATATATTGACCAGACCAGCACACACAGTAGATTAAATCTCCTTAGATTTATTGCAAAATGGACAAACGCGTTTCAGCTTCTGCCTTCGTCAGTATCCTATGTATGTATATGTATATGTATATATATATATATATTTAGAGCTCCGCAACTCTGCTACCGAGGACCGGTAGCAGAAAGCAACAAGACGGCACTCGCAGCAGGTGTAAACCAAGTAGGTTTATTTAGCGCAAAAGAATAAAGTCAGACGCGTTTCAGCACTTGCCTTCGTCAGTGTCCTATATATATATATATATATATATATATATATATATATATATATATATATATATATATATATATATATATATATATATATATATATATATATATATATATATTCAATGAAAAAACCATAGGTTTTAGCCCATATATAGTTAGGGATTAGCATTTTCAAAACCTTATTTTACTCGCATAAAACCATTGAAATTCGCATATATAGTTAGATGCGCTAACTATATATCGCGCACCCGCAATCCACTGCTGATGATGTCACATATTACATCATTCATGACATGCTCAGTGACATCACTGATGACATCACTGATGACATCTCAAATGACATCACTGATGACATCACTGATGACATCATCCAGTGACTGTATGTTTCTGTAAAGTTAAAATATGTCTTACATATTGAAGAATGAGTGGATGTATAAGTGTCTGGATGAAGGATTTAGTAGGTGCATGACTGACTGTATGAGTGAGTGATTAAATGTGTCTCACTGAGTGAATGGGTTAGTGACTAAACTGTCTTAATTTGTGCATCATTATGTCTGTTGTTCTGTAAACTGCTGCATGTCTTGATCAGTAGCTATATGAGTAACTATATGGGTTATTAATTGGTTGCCCAAGTATTTGTATGGGAGACTGAGTGTGTGTGGGTGACTGGGAGGTGTATGACTTTGTGCATAAATGTGTGAGCAGTTGATTCACTAGATGTATAGGTTAAAAGTGCATGTGGAAACACCTGTATGGGTGGTTGACTGTGTGCATGAGTGTATTGGTGAGTGAATGGATATCTCAGTGCTACATGTCAAAGTAAGTACATATGTAAAACACAGTACATGTGAGAGTTGACATATATAAATAACTGTGCATAAGAGCCAGTGAATGTGTGAGTGGCTGTATGGATCATTGTGAACTTGTATCAGGGATTGTATAAGAGAGTAAATATGTGTTAGTATATGTTTTAATAAGTAAGGTGTGTATAACTGTATAGTAGAGGAAATGGAGGTGTGATTGATTCTTTGCATGACTGACTAGGTGTGTGATTAACTCCATGGATGAGTGACAGTCTGTGAGTTTTTGTTTACACTGAGTGTATCTAAGGTTATATTAGAGTCTGAAGAGGTTCATCGTATTATCACATGAATGATGTCATTAGTGATGTGCTCAGTAATGTCAAATGAGATGTCAAATGAGATGTCATCAGTGATGTCATTTGAGATGTCTTCAGTGATGTCATCAGTGATGTCATCAGTGATGTCATTTGAGATGTCATCAGTGATGTCATTTGAGATGTCATCAGTGATGTCATCAGTGATGTCACTGAGCATGTCATGAATGATGTAATATGTGACATCATCAGCAGTGGATTGCGGGTGCGCGATATATAGTTAGCGCATCTAACTATATATGCGAATTTCAATGGTTTTATGCGAGTAAAATAAGGTTTTTAATATGCTAATCCCTAACTATATATGGGCTAAAACCTATGGTTTTTTCATTGAATTTCAATGGTTTTTTAATAACAAATATCAAAAGCTGTCAAATGTCAAGTACGTGATAGGTAAAAACATTTTCGTGTTTATGCACGCTGATGTGCTTTAAACGCTGCCCCCCCCTCTTTTCTCTTAGAAGTACTCTCTCTTTGCAGATAGTGAAGGGTAGTTAACGCAGGCCTTTGCCCCCGTTGTAATCCGTCGTGCCTGCTTGTCTCTCCATTTGATTGATTGTTATCCAAGCATTTACTATTTTAGAATTTATTCTCTTTGGTTCATTCTCTATTTACTAACAAGCACAAAGCCGCAATACTCTGTTTAGTCTTTGCAGATAGTGAAAAATCGTGTTAAAAAAAAAAAAAATCGAGCAAAATCAGTTGGCCACTAATGGGATCTCTTTTTGACCTCGCTAAAATAGAGTCATCAGGGCAGCCGTCCCTGCCAAGAAGACCCCTACAATACGTGAGTTTGTCAATTTACCTCCAGTTACAGGACATAAGAAGTGTGGAACATGCATGTGCTGCAATTCCACAATTGAGGGGAATGTATTCCAACATGAAGGAATCTCATGGAAACATAACACCTTTACAAATTGCAAATCAAAAAACTTGATTTACGCCATCCTATGTCCATGCACCAAATTGTACATAGGGAAAACAAATCAGGAAATCAGATAGAGAATCTCTCAACATAAATCAAGAATAAAGAAAAAAATCACCACGGCACCCCTTGTACAACATTGGATTGACGAGTCACATGGAGACCTCGACTTCAGATGGACTGTCATTTCGAAGCTAGAGCATGACCAGAGGGGTGGAGATCTAGAGGCCAAACTGAAGCAACGAGAAGCAATGCTGATCCTGAAATTTAACTCAGCCACTCGGGGCTTGAACGAAATGTCGGAACTTTATAACTTATGAAACAGAGTCGTGATCTCTCTCCCTCATTTTACATCAATGGTGGTATGAATTCATGGACCTTTGGATATCAATGATACTTTCTATCATCATACATTTAAACTACAATGTACTTACACGGGTTTCCAATTAACAGATGTCAATGTTTTTTTTAAAAAAACCTTCTGACTTACGGAACCGGCATAATGCGCCTCATAAACGGACTAAACCACACCTTCCATAACCCTAAACAAATATTACACTCAGCGCTATAGGCTCAAAACCAAAAAACTACAATTCCCAGAAGCCTTAGCAACGGGATCCAATCGCTTATACAACCGGGTCAACCGGGATAATCACAAACGCGCCTCAGTGATGGATGTGGACGCATATGGAGGAGACTTGAGGAAATAATACCGGTAAGATTTCCCTTACGCGCAACCAAAACTAAAAGCTTCAACGCATCCGTGCACTCGAAACGCCGCTTTACGAAGTTCGTGATTTAATATGAGCATAGACGCGCCATTGAAATACAGAGCACAGAAGTGCTTAAGTGAATTGAACATCTTTCCTCGTAAACATATTAAAATGGGCTATTGGGCTATCAGAACGCCACCGAACGTCAAACCACTCCATTCATCCCCACACCCTTCACCTGGAAATCACACTTGATGGGCGCAGCCAAACTAAAGAACTCGAATGTACCCGCTCCACTAAGCCCGTTATTTAAACATGAGCAGAGGCGAACACAGTACTGCCAAAGTAAATAGGACTCTTCTTTATTACAGAATCGTTTGAAGAAACTGAAAAACAAAAAACTGACCACGCGGTCATATTGCCTATCTATGTAAGTACCCAGACTGACGAATGTCATCATTGTTTCCGTTTTTCTGGCAAACCAGCACTAATCATACTCATTGAATTCTTAACATTACAGCTACATGAGTAGTCAATTCTTTGGGAGACCGACCACTGAATCATAAATACAGGTATGACCTGAGAGTGTGTGTGACTGTTTGAAGTTGAGTGTTGTGAGTATGACTGACAGAATGTTTTTATTTATTTTTGTAGATTGAGTCTTCACGGTCCTGATGAGAATCCCTGCTACATAAGGGATTCGAAACGCGTCGACCCCTGTTCTCTTTATCTCCGTTCTCTCAAATAGACCAATCTTCTCAGGATTACAACTTAAAAATTGAATTATTGGATGGTCTATTGTATGAAAATATGCACGAACAAATCTTGTACTAATCACTAGTATTCGCACCTGTTTTAAAAAAAAAACTTTATCCAACACAGGGCACTTACACTTCCTTTAGAACAGTTTACCCTTGTCAATGTGTTGTCAATTCGTCTAGTCTTGTATGTTTATGTCTCTAAGTGCACTCAGTGTTGTCTTTTGAATGTTTAATGTGTCCACCAAATGCTTAGCAAAATGATATACATTATATTTGAGTTGTGACATTGCTTGATGTCTTTGTATATATTGGATGTTCTTGTATATACCTTTCAAGTCTCTCTTTTTGTGAAATAATTTTTGTCTAAATAAGGTCCAACAAAAATAGAAAATTTACAAAAAATAAAATCCAAAATAAAAAGAAGTGTTCATAAGAAACTAGACTAAAAGATTGGTCTTTTCTAATTGAGGATTGTTACTCAATTAATAGAAAATATTGAACTGAAGTGCAGTACTGGCATCTTTTTGTTGATTCTTGTATTGGCGCAGCCTTACTGCGTTGGAGCCAGAACCCCTATTGTTACCACTCGCTAAAATAGAAACATTAGGAACAACCCTTCATGAGAAATACGAAACTAGTGAGATGAACTGAGCTCCACACCATGATGGCTGCAAGACAGCTCGGCTCCGCCACCCACCCCGCCCAAAATAACGATAAACTCTATGCAAATATTATAAATATATACAACACACCAGCAAAGTAACAGGGTAAAACATTGTATTAAATAACTATTTACATAACTATTTTATACTTTTTGTTGCCTGATCCGGCTAGCTCAATCGATCGAGCATGAAACTCATGCATTCTGATAGCAAGCGTTGCTGCTGATGCTATGCAAACAAAAACTGGTTTTCAGTTTGTACATTCTTCAAGATTTTTCATCCAAGGCTGGTTGAGAGTTTGTAGAACGATGGCTTCAGATTTTCAACATACGGTGTGGTGGCGCGGACTGGGAGGGTGCGCTTGACTTCTGCCCCCTCCCCAAGTCGTGTTGCCCTGGCGTGGCCTAAGATCGCCCCCGACATAGGCGGCCGGCTCCCGGGGTCAGGCGGAACTTTTTGCCTTTTGATGACTCTTCCATTCTGGACCTTAACCCACAATCCGTTTGACCTGAAGACACGCTGTAGTGGGGCGTCCCTTTACCGTTTCAGTTGCCATACCGCCCGCTTTTGCTACACTGTGCCTCTTCCGCCATTCAGCTGTTTACTGCCCGCTCTTGCGACTACACCGTCTCGCTCACCATGTAGTTGAGTTGCTCCCGCTCTTGCGATGCAACTATAGGCGGCTGCCACAGGACTCTCAAAATGGCGGCCGCCTCTTCAGATTTGGGCGTGGTCCACTAAAATGGCCATGGGACACCTTGGAACTCGGACGCTTGTCTGCTAGGGCTTGGGCCCCATTCTCGAAAGCGTCCACTGAGCCTTGAAGATTCGACAAAAGTCTTGGGGGCCCCCGACTCCCGCAGGCTTCTGGTGGGGAGCGGCTGCCATGATTGCTCGTGGAATGGCCACAACTGAGATACGAGATGGTGGTGCTCTCATGCTAACGCCAGCTTCAGCCTGAAACATCCAGAAACACTGTAGACTACCAATTCGATCAGTTCCGGTAGCGCCCCAACGTGACCCGGTAGGGAAGAACTTGCCCTCCCCTCTTTGACTGATGGTTCTTGTTGCCTGTCCCTTCTGTTGTCATTTAACAGAACTTTTTAGACTGCTGAAAGGGGTTGTGTTCGGACCGCTGGTTGGTGGAGTCATTTTGACTATATTCTGGACCTACGTTGTCGCGTAATGCGTTATATGACACGCCGCGTTAGCGCACCCAGAAGTACTCCAGTGCGCGAAGCGCAGCTTCCCGGAAGGGATCCGGGGCGCGGCGCGCAGCGCGTAACGTAAGCATAACAGGTCATGTGACTTGTTAATAAAACTTTTCATTGGTTCATTTTACTTTTGTTATACTAATGATGAAAGGCTTGGTCATATGACCTAAAAATTACGCTTTTTATTGCTTTCGAACATTATTTTTTCTTAAACATATATGTTATAATGTTCCAGGCTAATGTATTTTCCCGGAAAATTTACAACTGTCCTGCAAGTAAAATATATTCCTTTTTCTAGCAAAAGGGCGTTTCTTCGTCCCATGACGGAGCCGTTGAGCAAAAGATTCACGGCCTGCTGTCTTAGTCGCCGATACGCCCGAATATCAGATTCTTATCGATCACTTTATGTTGCAGGAGTAAAAAACACAACAGCCCTTGACCATTTATCTTTACTGCGTTCCTGCGTATTATACCTTTTATCCGTCATGTAATTGGACTGCTTTATTTCACTTGCCTTTTACTGATTCGAAAACAGTGACTAAAATTAAAAGCTTTACCAATGTAAATACTACTACCATGTTTTGTTTTAAAAACCTTTATTGTGAAAATGTCAGTATACAAATACGGGCCTATAACCACGTGGGCCGGCCACGGAGTAAACTGGAATCGTATATGATGAGGAGACATTTACACTGTAGAGGAACGCAACGAGCGGGCCATTAGGTTGCAAGAACTAAGGTGTCTACCAGTTGCGGAATCGGTGGACGTACATTTTGTAATTAAAATACGACAGGGCCACTTACAATAAAATTATCTAGATATACATTTGCGGGCAAGTACCATGGGTGACGTTAATTCGAACTTTCAATAGTACAGTAATCAATAACACATCAGAACTTAATATCAATAGGGATGTCGAAATATTCAATCAATTCTCATTCCCGCCTGCCATGTGCTTCAAAACTGCATACGTATCTCGTGATATCAAGGTTGTGCAACCAGTACACAACAAGGAGGTACGAGTCCCATTTATACCGGCGCCATTTTGGGCGAGGCCGGGCAGGTCCAGGATATAGTCAAAATATCTCCACCAACCAGCGGTCGGACCAGAACCCCTTTCGGCAGTCAAAAAAGGTTCAGTTAAATGACAACAGAAGACATAGGCAACAAGACCAACAGTCAAAAGAGGGGAGGGCAAGATCTAAAGCCATTGTTCTACAAACTCTCAAGCAGACTTGGATGGAAAAATCCTGAAGAATGTACAAACTGAAAACCATTTTTTGTCTGTATAGCATCACCAGCAACGCTTGAGTCAGCTTTGTGTGAAGCCGCCAGTTTGATTCAATCAATAGCGTCCCCCTGCACACATTCAGGGACCTGGTCGTGTCTAAAGGTTAAACGGATTGTGGGACAAGATGCAGAAAGGAAAAGGAAAAAAGTTCCACCGGACCATGGAACTTTCGGCGCAGCATTGTAGGATGGCCACACCAGTGCGGCAACTTGCTAGACACCACCTCGGTGCCATCCAGATCTGGGCGCGTTCTGCTTCCTTCGGCCTACTGTAGCCGCAAGTGCGGACGCAACTCAGCTGGATAGCGAGTGAAACACCAAGGGGCGCCCCACTGCAGCCGAGGAGCCTCCATCTTGGGGGCGACGCACAGCATCACATTGCTTACTCAAACAGCCCCCACTGACTGACGCGACCTCACAGGCCAACGGGGCGCCCACGCCGAATTTCGGCGCAGCATTGTAGGATGGCCACACCAGTGCGGAAATTTGCTGGACACCACCTCGGTGCCATCAAGATCTTGGCGCGTTGTGCTGCCTTTGGCCTACTGTAGCAGCAAGTGCGGGCGCAACTCTGCTGGACGGCGAGTGAAAAGATAAGGGGCGCCGCACTGCACATCAGGTGCCTCCACCTGGGGAGGCGAGAGAGGCCAGTTTGCGCCACCTCCCCCCCCCCCCTCCCCAGGCACCCCACGCCGACTTTCGGCGCAGCATTGTAGGATGGCCTCACCAGTGCGGCAACTTGCTGGACACCACCCGGTGCCATCCGGATCTCGGCGCGTTGTGCTGCCTTCGGCCTATTCGCACATCGGTCCGCTACTGACGCCGCCTCACGTGCCAACGGATTTTCTACGCTTTTTATAGCAGCGCGTAACGTAAGCATAACAGGTCATGTGACTTCTTTATAAAACTTTTCATTGGTTCATTTTACTTTTGGTTTCCTAATGATGGAAGGCTTGATCATATGACCTAAAAATATCACTTTTCATTGGATTAAAACATTTTTTTTTCCCAAACGATGAAAGCCCCACCTTGTTTCTAAATGTTTCAGACTAAAGCTGGCGTCAGCCTGAGAGCACCACCATCTCGTGACTCCGTCGTGGTCATTCCGCGAGCAATCATGGCAGCCGCTCCCCACCGGAAGCATGCAGGAGTCGGGAGCCCCCAAGACTTTTGTAAAATCTTCAAGGCTCAGGGGACGTCCGAGTTCCAAGGTGTCCCAGGGCCATGTTAGTGGACCAGGCCCAAATCCAAAGAGCCGTCCGCCATTTTAAGACTCCTGTGGCAGCCGCCTATCGCTGCACCGCAAGAGTGGGCGCAACTCAACTACATGGTGAGCGAGACGCTGAAGCCGCAAGAGCGGGCGAGAAACAGCTGAATGGCGGATGAGGCACAGTGTAGCAAAAGCGGGCGGAATGGCAACTAAAACGGTAAAGGGGCGCCCCAGTACAGCCGACGAGCCTCCACCTGGGGAGACCCATTCACGCCGCCTCCCCCCCCCCCCCGGGGCGCCCCACGCCGTTTTGTTTTTCGGAGCAGCATTGTAGGATGCCAAAACCAGTGCGACAACTTATTGGACATCACCTGGATGCCATCCACATCTCAGCGCGTTCTGCTGCCTTGGGACTATTCGCACAACAGACCGCTACTGACGAGGCCTCCCCGCGCACCCCCCGGGACGCCCCACGCCGTTTTTTGGAGCTGCATTGTAGGATACCAAAAACCAGTGCGGCACCCAGGTAACATCACCTGGGTGCCCTCCAGAACTCAGCACGTTGTGCTGCCTTGGGACTATTCGCACAAAACACAGCTACTGACCATTGTTGCTTCTTTTTTCAAAAAAATGTTTAAATGTATTTACTGTTTTTGTTGCGTTCTATATATTTAAAAGTTATTAAAGTGTTATAATCCTACTTTGTTGGAGTACTATATATTTATAATGTGACACATAATTGTAAAAACTTTGATGTACATAGAGGCATCCCTGGAATCTTCCGCTTCAGGCTCGGTCCCACACACCCTCACTGTGAGAATCCCCTCCCCAAGCACAATACAGGATGGTTATCAGATAGTAGGAACGCGTGTGGTGTGACAGATCTACTGTAACTCCTTTGAAGAGGGGTGATTCTCTACAGCTGGGGCCATAAACTACATCTGCAGGGCTAGGTGATAGCCTGGGACCGGCCTGAACAATCGGACACAGAGGAAGAAGAGTGTCAGAGGGTGCGGTAGTGAATAGGGTGAAAGGGTGGTGTCGGGCGGGCACAGGGTGTGATTCTCAGGGAAGAGCAGCGCACATGGGAGGAGGTTTCTGGCCCATGCATGAGAGAGAGAGCGGGGGTGACCAGTGCGTGGGGGAGATGCTTGCGAGGGTGAGGAGCCATGCTGAGGATCGGCGGCGTGCAAAGAGTGGGTCTGGTCAAGGCATCTAAAATGGCTGCCGTGCTCAACAAAAGTGTGGCATTGCAAAAAAGACAAGATGGCGCAGACAATGTTTATCAATAAGGATTAATTTATAACAATTATTTTAAACAAAATATTTACTCGCAGTGACAAAATGGCGGTCAACACTTCCTGATTTCCATCGAATCGAACATTAACAGACGTCACGCAACAAAAAAAAAAACGCTCACGCACAGCCGCTGGAAGACATGTATCAACATATATGAGCCTCCTCAGCCACCCTCAGAAAACAAAAGGGGTCAGGATACGTCTCCCGTACCCCCTTATACCTAGTAATTTAATGAAATCGAAACACAAAATGGCGAATTCACATTTCGCTACCAGTTTGCGAACCGAGAAGCGCTTCTACCTCGAAAAATCAAATTTTTATTATTTGCCCCACGGGACCCTTTAATAACCCCAACATCATTCCTAGGGGGTCAAGAGAGGTCTACCTAGCCCCCTTTCATTAAATTCCCCCTTCGTTTTTCTCCTCCTCTTGTCTCTCGATCCTACCGACAGACAAGATGGCGGCCGCACCGGACTGTTTAGAATGTTGACAGACACCGGAGAGCCAATCAGCTTCGCTACGCAAAGCTCCGTTACGCGAAAAGTACGCGATCTGGGACGCTGTCACAGATATACCTGTTTTTTAAACGTTAATTTCTCAAAATCCACTGGAGCACATATATTGAGACCCAGCAAAGGCACATCGGGCTAACAGTCCCTATAATTTTGCCAAGTTTCGTGCAAATCCATTCAGCCGTTAATTTGCGAACCGAGAAACGCTTCTACCGTGAAAAATCACATTTTTTTAATTTTCCCCACGGGACCCTTTAATAACCCCAACATCATTCCTAGGGGGTCAAGAGGGGTCTACCTTGCCCCCTTTCATTAAATTCCCCCTTCATTTTTCACCTCTTCTTGTCTCTCGATCCCACTGAGAGACAAGATGGCGGCCGCTCCGGACTGTTTAGAATGTTGACAGACACCGGAGAGCCAATCAGCATCGCTTCGCAAAGCTCCGTGACGCGAAAAGTACGCGATCTGCAGCGCTACCCGGGACGCTGTCACAAATTGTAGGGACTGTTAGCCCGATGTGCCTTTGCTGGGTCTCAATATATGTGCTCCAGTGGATTTTGAGAAATTAACGTTTTAAAAAACAGATATATCTGTGACAGCGTCCTGGATAGCGGACTAGTTCGCGTACTATTCGTGTAACGGAGCTTTGCAAAGCGAAGCTGATTGGCTGTCCGGTGTCGACTCCGACCACGCACCCGGGATGCAGTAAGAACAATGCATCCTGGGACTTGGAGGCGCCATTGGTAAAAGGCGCGCCAGGAGGAATACAGGTGGCCATCATCACCACCTGGGGCGGAGCAGCTCGAGATACAGAGGAGGAGGCGGGATATTTAAATCCATCATACACAGCCCTCCCCAATGAACACAAAAGGCGCTGACGAGGCGGGAGCCGAAATGCATACGGCGGAAAGACATTTGTGTTGTACCCTCCTGTAATGCCAGCAGTAAAGCCTTCCAAACAAATCCTCTTGTGGGTCTCTGCCTTTTTGAAAGAAGAGGAGTATGGATATATATATATATATATATATATATATATATATATATATATATATATATATATATATTACCTACTGGCGGTCGCCAGTAGGTATATATAGTTAGGATTTTTTCTCTATGGAACTTTTGAAAATTCTACGTCTAATAACTTTGGCGTTTGTGGACGGAATCGGCTGAAATTTTCAGGAAAATGGCACATTTTGTTTCTGATCAGATCCTGAAAATTTGGGGGGGTTTCATCAAGGGGGGGCCGAGAAAAAAGGGGGGTCCCAAACCGCGTTTTTCCCATTCATTTTTCCATAGGGCGTTTGGCCTCACTTTTAGCTCGAACGGCTGAATGGATTTACACGAAACTTGGCAAAATTGTAGGGACTGTTAGCCCGATGCGCCTTTGCTGGGTCTCAATATATGGGCTCCAGTGGATTTTGAGAAATTAACGTTTTAAAAAACAGATATATCTGTGACAGCGTCCTGGATAGCGGACTAGTTCGCGCACTATTCGCGTAACGGAGCTTTGCAAAGCGAAGCTGATTGGCTGTCCGGTGTCTGTCAACATTCTAAACAGTCCGGAGCGGCCGCCATCTTGTCTCTCGGTAGGATCGAGAGACAAGAGGAGGCCAAAACGAAGGGGGAAATGAAGGAAAGGGGGCAAGGTAGACCCCTCCTGACCCCCTAGGATTGATGAGGGGGATATTAAAGTGGCCCGCGGGGCAAACAAAAAAAAAATGTGATTTTCCGCCGTAGAGGCGCGTCCCGGTACGCGAACCGGGCAGCTAACTGGGCAGCTAACCGGCAGCGTAATGGGAGTCTGAGGAGAAGCTGATTGGCTGTCAACATTGTAAACAGTCCGGAGCGGCCGCCATCTTGTCTCTCGGTAGGATCGAGAGACAAGAGGTGGTGAAAAACAAAGGGGGAAATGAAGGAAAGGGGGCAAGGTAGACCCCTCCTGACCCCCTAGGATTGATGAGGGGGATATTAAAGTGCCCCACGGGGCAAAAGAAAAAAAAAGAAAATCGCGATTTTTCGCGGTAGAGGCGCTTCCCGGTACGCCAACCGGGCAGCTAACCGGCAGCGTAACGGGAGTCCGACATCTTGTGTTTTTGGAGCGTCCGGTTTGCGTACCGGGTAGCGTTCCGGTAAGCGTAACAAGGGGAAAACCAAGAGAAACAGTAAAATAAAATTTAAAGGAATAGATTTCCACCAAACTTGGCAAAATTGTAGGGACTGTTTGTTTGATGTGCCTTTGCAAGGCCTCAAGATATGTGCACGTGTGGATTTTGTCTAATTAAGGTTAAAAAACAATATATATATCTGTAAGCGTGCTCTGGCGCGCTTACGTTACGGGTTTTGTTTGCGCTGCAGAGACGATATGTCACGTTTATGCGACGCGTCATGAGGCGTCTCACGTGGCTACGTGATACGTCACGTAATAAAGAATATATTTTACAGCTATAGATATAAGCTTTTAAAAAACCAATGAAATTCACTGAAAAAAACCATAGGTTATAGACCATATATAGTTAGGGATTAGCATTTACAAAACCAAGAAAATTCACTGAAAAAACCATTGGTTATAGACCATATATAGTTAGGGATTAGCATTTACAAAACCATAATTTACTCGCACAAAACCATAGAAATTTGCATATATAGTTAGTTGCAATAACTATATATCGCGCACCCGCAATCCACTGCTGATGATGTCACATATTACATCATTCATGACATGGTCAGTGACATCACTGATGACATCACTGATGACATCTCAAATGACATCACTGATGACATCACTGATAACATCTCAAATGACATCACTGATGACATCACTGATGACATCTCATTTGACATTACTGATCATATCACTGATAATATCATTCATGTGATAATATGATGAACCTCTTCAGACTCTAATATAACCTTAGATACAATCAGTGTAAACAGACACTCACAGATTGTCACTCATCCATGGAGTTACTCATACATCTAGTCAGTCATGCAAAGAATCAATCACACCTCCATTTCCTCAACTATACAGTTATACACACCTTACTAATTCAAACATATTCTAACATAAATTTACTCTCTTATACAATCACTGATACAAGTTCACAATGATCCATACAGCCACTCACACATTCACTGGCTCTTATGCACAGTTATTTATATATGTCAACTCTCACATGTACTGTGTTTTACATATGTACTTACTTGGACATGTAGCACTGAGATATCCATTCACTCACCAATACACACATGCACACAGTCAACCGCCCATGCAGCTGTTTCCACATGCACTTTTGAACCCATACATCTAGTGAATCAACTGCTCACACATCTTTGCACAGAGTCATACACCTCCCAGCCACTCATACACATACTCAGTCTCCCATACAAATACTTGGGCAACCAATCAATAACCCATATAGGTACTCATATAGCTACTGATTAACACATTCAGCAGTTTACAGAACAACAGACATAATGATGCACAAATTAAGACAGTTTACTCACTAACCCATGCACTCAGTGAGACACATTTAATCACTCACTCATACAGTCAGTCATGCACCTACTAAATTCTTCATCCAGACACTTATACATCCACTCATTCTTCAATATGTAAGACATATTTAAACACACAGTCACTGGATGATATCATCAGTGATGTCATCAGTGATGTCACTGACCATGTCATGAATGATGTAATATGTGACATCATCAGCAGTGGATTGCGGGTGCGCGATATATAGTTATTGCAACTAACTATATATGCAAATTTCTATGGTTTTGTGCGAGTAAATTATGGTTTTGTAAATGCTAATCCCTAACTATATATGGTCTATAACCAATGGTTTTTTCAGTGAAGATATATATATATATATATATATATATATATATATATATATATATATATATATATATATATATATATATATATATATATATATTGTTTTCACCTCCTCTGAGTTTGCCGGGACACCATGACAGCGGTGCAAAGGGCAGGATCAGAGGTTGTCCTGCATCCATAAAAGTTTTACAGCTGAAAAACGTTTCTGCAATTGCACTCCGCTCCGATAAAATATCACATCCATGTAGAGTTGCAATAAGAGTTAATTTATTCCAGCATATACAATTGAGGGATGGAACAAACCCAACGCGTTTCAGCGATCACCTCGCCTTGATCACGGGTGATTAATGAATGGAACTCGATACCTTAAATAAAGTTGCTACAAAAACAAAGTGCATGACATCACAGTGTGAGAAAAATAAACAAAGGACTAAATGTCAACACATCAATATAGCGGCCATTTGTAAACATGTTATATGTACAACTGCTAACAATCTGGAGATATCTAGTATTTAGAACAGCTTACAATAAAGGCAAGGGATACATTGTCCATGGTCAGAAAATTAAAATAAAATAAATAAAAGCGCTCAAAAGGCCACAATTTCTCTGTGGGGAATGAAACACTTTAGTAAATACATAGCGTGTATGATTAATGACCAATTGTATGTAAGGCCAAACCTCATCATTCCAAGATGTAATAATGCAATCAATAATGGCAAATAAATTGTAAATATTCCCAATTAGACTGTAAAGCGCTATCCCAAGTGGGAAATTGCACTAGACATGGCAAATGAAACAATAAATGCGAGCTCCTCGGAAAAGCAACCAAGTACATATTCCCAGTGGAAAGGTCAGTAAGGTCTGCAATGTAGCCAAAATCATAGGTAATATATATATGCACACAGTCCCAATGAAGAGATAGCAAAAGACCACAATGAATTATTAGGTTAATGTAGCACCCTCTTGTTGCTTCAGCCCCAGTGGGTATGATCATTTGAAATTCTCCACATAGAAGCCTTCAAGCTTGCATGACCTGGACATAAAGAGAAAAATAACGCCAGTAAGCACCGACCTAGATAACTCCAATTGTGGCCTTAAAATGAATATTGACATATACCAAATCGTGAGAAGTATATTAGTAATTAGTGAATTAAAAACATCAGAGCTCCAACAGCTGCAGAAGGCTCAGAGACACATATATATACATATATCATACAGAGATGTTAATTTTGCCACTGACTGATCAGAAGGTAGAGGTTTAACTGAAGGAAAATACCTAATCTCCCAGGTGCCAGACCAATTCTTCTTCTGAATTCAACCCAAAGGGAATTCTGGTATCTAGGTCTAGAATGTATCTACTCTCCATTTGCCGTAACTTACGGATTCTGTCACCACCTCTCTTGTTCAGGGGAATTCTATCGATAACAAAGAACTTCAGCAAATTCCGATTGCTGTTGTGTAGTTCTTCAAAGTGTCTGGCAACTGGTGAGTGTTGGTCCTTGTTTTGGATTGCCTGCATGTCTTCAAGGACACGTTTCTTTGCCGGAAACATGGTGCTTCCCACATATTTCTTCGCACACGGGCAAACCAAGACATACACACAGTAGTCAGACAGACAGGAGAGATGTTTACTGATGTTCTTTTCAGTTTCTTCAACAGGATAGAAAACTTTTTTAACATTGGAACTGAACTTGCAGGCCTTGCATGTCATACAAGTAAAGAAACCTTGTATATCAGATTTCTTCTGTACTGCCTTACTAATATCATTCTTGCTAAGTCTCATCCTAAGTGAGTCCGCTTTGCGAAATGTAACCTTCGGATTGTTATCCAAAACTTCATCAAGAGTAGGCTCAGTCCTAAGAACTTTCCAATGTTTTTTCAAACATCTCTGTACCTGCCAGGAATTAGAATGATAAGTAGATATACATCTAATTATATCATTGTTATCAGTAGATGTAGTTTTCAATTTAGAAGTTAGTAGGTCAGCATGGGGGATCCTACTAACTTTCAAAAATGCCTCTTTGATTATGTTAGGTTGATAGCCTCTTTCCAAGAAGCGTTCTGTCATGCATTTACCTTCATCAATGAAATCTTGTTCCTGGCTGCAATTCCTTCGAGCCCGAAGGAATTCGCCAAAGGATATACTGCGTATGAGAGATTTGAGGTGGCTACTGTCTGCATGGAGCAGAGTGTTCCCAGCGGTCATTTTTCTAAACAGTTTAGTAACAAGTTTGCCATTTGACACTCTGATAGATAAATCCAAAAATTCTGTTTCACGCTCATTTATTTTACCTTCCAATTTCAGATTGAGTTTGTTCTGATTCACAGTGTGGATGAACTGTTCTGCCAGTGTCCGAGGTCCATCCCAAATGATAAACAAATCATCAATATATCGCAGCCATAAAATGACATGGCTGCGATATATTGATTGAGTCCTTTCCACCTGCTGCTCCCAGCTCGCCATGAATAGATTAGCCAAACTGGGAGCAAAACAAGTTCCCATCGCAGTCCCTTGTCGTTGTTTATAGTAAGCATCATTGAAGACAAAGAAATTATTCTCCAGACAGAAAGCCATCATCTGAAGAAGCATCTCTGTGTAGTTCAAGAATGATATAGACCTAGTACTCAAAAATTGTCTGCAAGCCTGGATACCGTCTGCATGTCTTATTGACGTATAAAGACTGCAGACATCTAAAGTGATAAGTAGATAGCTGCTTTTCCATTGAATATCCTTTACTTTGTTCATAAAGTCCCTGCTGTCTTTTAGGCAGGAGGGGAGTTGTCATATATATAAATGAGCAAAAGAAGAACACATGCCTATATTATAAAAACTAAAAATGAAAGTATTAATGTACTTGAGTGACTGTTTAAATCCTGTTTAGGAAGTGGTTATTTTTGCTCTCATCCTCTACTCTGCCCTCTTTTCTCTACTCCCCCCTTTCTTCTTAAAAAATGTACAGTGTTCTATAAAACCTCCTCCCCAAGACATCCCTACCCTTCCTTGTGAATTGATTTGGCACTTTGCACTTTATTAATGTAGCCACATGCATAAAAAAGGGAGAAAAAATGTACTTTACATGTATAGTAAAAATGCAAACGAAGTGAAAGCTATGTAAAAAAATGGCGATTAGTTGGTGCCTAAATTGTGAATAAAGTCGGTAGTCTAGTTGTTTTTAACTATAGAAACAAATGATGGTTTGAGCACTGAGCACTTTTAAAAAACGTTCTAGACGGCCAGGACTCTATGGTCCAGTTGAAGACTGATTGCAGTCGAAACGCGTAGGCCGTCCATTTTGCACTATTTGCACATGGTGTACTTAAAATAAACTAAATTAAATTATCTTACTGTTGTGGTGCCGTGACTTCCGTCGAGAAATCCAAGAATGTGAAGATTCGAAGAGATATATATAACCATAGGTTTCAGGCCTTATATAGTTAGGAATTAGCATTTAAAAAACCATTGAAATTGCTCCTATATAGTTAGTTGTACTAACTATATTTCGCACACCCGCAATCCACTACTGATGATGTCACATATTAGATCATTCATGACATGGTCAGTGACATCACTGATGACATCTCAAATGACATCACTGATGAAATCACTGATGACATCATCCAGTGAATGTGGTTTGCTTCTGTATTTAAATATGCATTATATATATAGCAATTTGCATTGAAGAATGAGTTTATATATATAAATAAATATTTGGATGGAGGATTTAGTAGCAGTGTAATTGACTGTTTTATTGAACAATTTATTATATTTCACTAAATATAGTGGATAGTGACTAAACTGTGTGAATATCTCCATCAATTTGTCAGTTGTTGTGTAAACTGGTTCTACAGTTGGTTACTAGCTATGTGAAAGTCTATATTAGTTATTGATTAGTTAACTGAGTATTTGTATGGGAGAGTGAAAATGTGTGTGGTTCGGTGGGGGGGGTGTGACTGTCCAAAGATGTGTGAATAGTTGATTCAGTAGATATATGAAGGTAAAATTACATGTTCTAACAGTTGTTTGGGTGAGTGAATCTCTTTATGGGTGTGGTGATAAGCAAATATATTTCTCAATGGTACATGTCCAACAAACTAGAAAAATAAAAGGCAGTGTATGTGTCAATTGTTGTATATAAGTAAGTATACATAAGACTCAATGATTGTGGGAGTGACTGTATGGATAACTGTATACTTGTAATATTGATTTTATATTTCACTAAGTATGACTTAATATCTAAATGAATAGATGAACTGGTGTTTGTATAAGTATGTAGCTAAGTAAATATGTATGTATGATCCATTGTTTGCATAAGTGAGTAGAAATATAGTTAGAACAACTAACTATATAGGAGCAATCTCAATGGTTTTTTAAATGCTAATTCCTAACTATATAAGGCCTGAAACCTATGGTTTTTCAGTTAATTTCAAAGGTTTTTATATGCTAATTCCTAACTATATAAGGCCCGAAATCTACGTTTTTTTCAGTGAATTTGCAAGTTTTTTTTAATGCTAATTCCTAACTAAATAAAGCCTGAAACCTATGTTTTTTTCAGGGAATTCGCAGGGTTTTTTAAATGCTAATTCTATTAGCGGATAACGTTTAAATATGTTAATATCCTTGTGGGACCACCTGAGCAGCCCTAGGGGGTCAGGTTCTTTCTACCCTGCCCCCTTTTTTGCATTCTACACGTTTTTCTGCTTCTTTTGTGCCTCGGTCTACCTAGCACAATATGAATGCCAACACTTCCTGGTTAGTATTGACAGCCAATGAGCATGATGCTTTCCTGTGAAAGGCATGCTGAATGGCTGCCACTGTCTGTCAACACTCCAAACCAGGAAGTGTTGGCAGCCATCTTGTGCCTCGGTAGAACCAAAGCACAAGAAAGCAGTGAAACAAAGGTGCAAAACACGTAGAGGGGGCAGGGTAGAAGCCCCCTGACCCCCTAGGCCTGCTCAGGGGGTCCCACAAGGACCCCCCAGGCCAATAAAAAATGGGAACGCACCCAGCGCTTACCCCGAGAAAAAAAAATAAAAAGTTTTTTTGCCCTTTAGGGTCCTTCTATGCCCCCCTCAGAAAACTTAGGGGGTCAGGGGGTGTCTACCCTGCCCCCTTTTAATAATTTCCCCCTTTTTATTTTTACCTCTTGTGTCTCGATTCTACCGAGACACAAGATGGCAGACTCTCCGGACTGTTTAGAATGTTGCCAGACATCCGAGAGCCAATCAGTTTTCCGCTCGGGCACTCCCGTAGCGCGCCAGGTGCGCTCCCCGGTGCGCGTACTGGTGAGCGCTTGGAGTGCACCTATAGATATATATGTGTTTTTGAAGTTAATTTAAAAAAAAAACACCGGAGCAAATTTCACCAAATATAGCAAAGGCACATCTGCGTACCAGTCCCTACAATTTTGCAAAGTTTGGCGTAATTCCGTTCAGCGGTTCGGGCTGTAGCCGTGTCAGAACATCCTATGGAAAATTGCATGGGGAAAACACGTTTTAGGACACCCTTTTTTCTCAGCCCCCACTTCACGAAGCCCTCCGAAACTGTCAGGGAAGGAGCGGAGCAGAGCTGGCCAAAATTTTGGAAAATTACATGCAAATTCCTCGACCGGCGCCAAAGTTATTCCCAATAGAATGTTGCGGATTTCCTATGGTAGCTAGGTCCTATCTATATATACCTACTGGCTATCGCCATACAGTCACTCATACAATCACTGAGTCTTATGTATACGCATATCTCTCCTACTGAAGGGTCGAGGGATACCTGAAAAATAAGTAGCCTTATTCCCACTTACCTCGAGTGCGTGCCTCTTCTTAATATATATATATATATATATATATATATATATATATATATATATATATATATATATATATATATATATATATATATATATATATATATATATATATAAATATACATATTAAGAAGAGGCATGCACTCGAGGTAAGTGGGAATAAGGCTACATATATATATATACAGGGCACGAGTCGGGGTACCACGCGGGTGGACGGCATCCCCCCACTTATTTCCGAGGGTTTTTCAGGGTGGACGCTGTCCACCCTGCTAATTCAAAACCGCGTCCATCATACCTTACAAAATGGGAGGCACAAAGTAAACAAAACATTTCCGGGTCCAAGCACGCCGGTCACCACGCCCCTGCACCTACCAGGTGCACCGTTGGCAGGGTACCCAATAGACGCCAAGGATCCGATTCCGACCTCAACCAATGAATGGGTGGGTCTGCAACTCGGCAGTCCCGCCCACCCGCAACATGCCTTTTATTTTTCGCGCTTTCCTTCAATTAGCTCCTTTGCTTTTTCGGAGCGAGTGACCCCTTTGCCTGCTGCCTGACCTGCCGCCGCTTCCTGCACCAGACTTCCCGGCCTCGCCTGCTGCCCTCTCCAGTCCCGGCCTCGCTCGCCTGCTGCCCTTTCCCGGCCTCGCCTGGTGCCCCCTCCCGGCCTCGCCTGGTGCCCCATCCCGGCCTCGCCTGGTGCCCCCTCCCGGCCTCGCCTGGTGCCCTCTCCCGGCCTCGCCTGCTGCCCTCTTCCAAACATTTTTACACGGATTTGATTTGACTCGAGTAAGTAGTATGATGGTGTATCCTTGTGTGTTGCTGTTTCCACAGTTTTTTGCGTTTGTGTTTTTATGTATGTGTGTGCAGGGAGTCGGGACTACAGCTATTTATTCAACAATCAAGAAGGCGCTTTAGGCCTCGTAGAGAGTATGGAAGAGAATATATACATACAGACTGTATGTATATATTCTCTTCCATACTCTCTACGAGGCCTAAAGCGCCTTCTTGATTATTGACTAAATAGCTGTAGTCCCTGGGGATCTTCAGCTCCTCCAGTCGCATTTTGTCTGTGAGCGGCCGGCCAGAGAAAAACCAATGCTGGCTGGTGGGCTCCACGCCCTCCGTGGTGTGCAGGCGCCGCTTCATGTGGTAGACTGTGTCCGTGCTGCGGACCAGAAGCTTGAGGTCTTTCCCTGTGGAGAGGCGCAAGCGGAGCTTGCATTCGTGACCGGAATTGGGGTTTGGTTCGGGGATATCCAGAGTCTGAATGTCGCTCTTTTCTTCAATCATATTGATTGGAGGTGCCAGGCAGTAGACGGGAAGCTGGTATCTATTGCCCAATTCGTCACAATATTTAGTCAGTGCATCTAAGGGAACAGAAAACACAGGCAATGTACAGAACATCCATTTGGTCTGGCTGCGTCTTATTGATTAAGCAATCATGGCGAATTAAGAGGATATTTCCTGATCCATTGTGAAGACCTCTATGAATTACTAATGTGCATGCTTTCCAGTGCCTCGATCTAATTCAACTCTATTTTCAAAACACAAACATAAAAATTAATCGTATGAGACCTTGCAGGGCTAGAGAGCTTCTAATCGAAGACAGCTGTTGTGCCTGAGTGCAGATACTTTAGTATCAAGGTTTCTTGGCATCTGCTAAGAACAGAGGCATAGGAAGATATGCAAACACTGCCTGTAGGACAAAACAAATTACCCTGAGAGGCTCTTCTATGCGTTTTATAGTATTTCCACATAGAACAGCCCTGTGCCCTCTCCCGGCCTCGCCTGGTGCCCTCTCCCGGCCTCGCCTGCTGCCCTCTCCCGGCCTCGCCTGCTGCCCTCTCCCGGCCTCTTTCAAACCTTTTTACATGGATTTGACTCGAGTAAGTGTGATGAGTTGCGTAAACCATACAGCAACGATTAACTGAGTAGTCCACAACCGGTTGTTAATGCAGTTGCTAACACTTTCAAAACTAACCAATGCCGTCAGTTTCGAGCACCTTTGAATTCTGAGGGTACATCCATGAAACAGTTGGCAAGAGATAATTCAATGTTGATCTGCTTATGCACTGAGCAGTAGAGTAAACGAGAATTAGTCTGATTTTGTGTTGCATGCAGATTTCGAGAGCCCCCCACTCTCACACTCACGCAAGCACACAAACACTCACACCAAATATTCTCTGTTTTAATTAAACATACTCACTCGCTCTCGATCACTGACCTTAATGCACATATTTCACACTACTGCCGAAAATACATTCACTCACTTTCATCTAGAAACTTCATGTTATAGGCAGAGTCGCTGGAATGATGTCAATCTGCGCCCACAGAGTTTTTTGCATGATTATGACGTTGCCTTGTTTCCTACATAATCCATGTCTTTTGCATAATCTGCAGATATTAACAAAAAAAGTGTTCCTTGTTTAAATGGATGAAAAGTTACAAAAACTCTGCAATGCATGCTGCCGCCCAATGCTGGTCCTTCGCAAAGCTTCACCGGCCACCTTTCAGTTGTTTATGACTGTATTTGGATGTGGAACTCGTTCTAATGTAGTGAAACCTTTGCACAGACCGTGCAAAAATGTCAAAATAATGAGCCAATGCTAATCGCAAAATATGCTCGATTAAGTTAGATCATTTTTGTTTTCTTGTTTCATAATTCGCCAACCCTACTGCATAATCCTACTGGCCCTGGTTATAGGGTGTTCGGATATTGCCAGGTAGGTCCACGTATAACAAGACCTTGTTGTCATCCTGCCCACCAGCAGCACCCAGACAAACAAGCCACTATGGAAGGGAAATGTGATGCAATGGTTACAATGCTGACTTTGGAAGCAGCAAACCTGGGGTTTAAACCCCTCTTCCATGCTTGTCCAAACTTATTGTGGCCTTAGGCAAATCTTTATTTCTGGCATTAGTTTCCCTATCTCACATATTGGGAGCCCCTAGAAACACGAACTCGTGCTTTATGAACAACACAGATATTTCTTTTAAGATTGCAAGATCACATATCTAATTCAGTTCTCAGTGGTACACTTTGCATCACCCAGCCTTTTGGCACTGGCAATACTTTTTGCTAATGCTTTTCTGCATCGGCAAAAAGAAAAAATATGATTGTTTGCTGATCTGCAACACTAGCAACAAAAACACAAGAGCACTTACGTGTAAAGATGTGGCAGCTATTTTTTCTTTTCTTTTTACATTTCATGTATTGTTCTAAGATGGAAGACGCCAATCTTGGTGGGGTGAATTACAAAAAAAGTCCAGGAGAAAGCATTCTAAAGAAACAAGCATTTGCAATGCAATAGGGCTCGCATTCACGCAAGTTTGAGCTATTGGAATTATAAATGACAATGCCTTTTATTTATGTTTTGGGTTTTAAAACATAAAGAAAAGGCATTGTTATTTAGAATACTAATAGCTTAAACTCTCGCAAATT